>NC_071341.1:23277500-23877500 GCF_027744825.2 Synchiropus splendidus | reverse complement strand
ACATGAGGTGACCGGGCCATATGAGATTAGCATAAACCTAACTCTGACTCCGGCAGAAGCAACATGCTTTTGGAGTGATATTCCCACATGGCTTTATGGAAGACACCACCCGTCAGTCATAGCAGGGTTTATGTTGCCGCAAGACTTGTGAAAGCTGGAACATCTTCTTCTTTCTCAGTTATGTCACACTTTGCTTCAAGATATTCCGCCCAGTATCTCCTGAATTATTGCCCATTTATTCTCAACGTTACGTACGGATCAGCTCTGCCTCTCTTCCCTCTGTTTTCCTGTACGTTTCCACAAAACCTATGAATACGGAACAAAGGGTACAGTACCACCTGAAACCATGGGGGGCAGTGTTGCTGTTACTGCCTGATAAGTAGCTCTAATGAGACATGAAGAAAACATAACAATGGCGGAAATTCTCCTCCAGTGGCGATATATTTAACCGACCACCGCCTCCTACAACACTGCTGTAGTTACAACAACTCTTAACCACAACCACGGAACCGCAACTGTTGAGTGTGGGCTGCTCCCCCTGGTGGATATATTGGTGAACAGCAATACCAACGTGTAGAACACATGGAAGCATGTGGACAGTGATGGCTTGAAGTGGACAGGTACACTCACCTGAAGGGACGCTCACCTGATGGAGAATATCAGTTTGGGATATAGAAGAGGCCCCTCAGACAAATTTCAAAACAAAGGTTCTACATCTTATGAGAGGAGCACTGGAGGCACCAGAGAGAAGTCAGATGGTCAGCTGTAGGAGGAGGCCTGAAGTTAGCCACCGGATGAGCAGATCATCCGTGTTCGAGAGAATCCTGTACCGTGGTCAGCTGCCTCACTGTCAGTTCTCATCGTCCATATTCCACAGGAGGAAAATAGAAACCTGCTCTGCAGTGTGTATATTAACGTGGTCCTCAGCTGACGGCTCATGTTGGGTGCCGTTACTCCCGCAGCCGTCGATGCAGACGATACAGAAGCCTACATTCAGCCCACACAGCTGACGCCAGAGAAAGATAATGTGCAGCTGTGTCTCGCTCTCGATACGCTGAATAACAACGACAGGATGAATTGAATTTCATGTTGCCTGCCATTCACCTGGGGAGTTGCACGGTTTCCCCTGGCTTTCATCCCGCTGATCACATCACAGGCCTGCTTTACTAATGACAAGATAAAGGATTTGGATGAGCACGTGGCTGTGGCGCCGCTGCCACCTTGACAAGGCAGATCAATGGCCATGTGAGGGAGGGGTCAGCAGAGGAGCAGCCAGCAGCTGGGCTCCTCTAATTATGATGCGCTGGAGGAGCTTCTGCATTCAGCGCGGAGCAGACGGTGGACGTGATGCAAGCGCTGTGAATGAGAATGTTGGGTTTTTTTTTAATGACAATAATGCGTGAGACTGGAGACACGGGTGCTCACACATGTCTCTAGAGTCACTCGGTGCCCAAATTGATAATGACTGGATTATCGTGTTTATCTGTTCAAAAATTGAGACAATTTTAAGATCCAACTATCCAGCCATCCATCCATCCATCCATCCATCCACCCACCCACCCTGCCAAACCTGCCCATCCATCCATCGACCCTTCCACCCACCAATCCTTCCTTCCTTCCTTCCTTCCTTCCTTCCACCCACCAATCCTTTCACCCACCCACCCACCCACCCATCCATCCATCCGTCTGCCCATCCAGCCATTCATCCATCCATCCATCCACCCACCCTGCCAAACCTGCCCATCCATCCATCCATCCATCGACCCTTCCACCCACAATCCTTCCTTCCTTCCTTCCACCCACCAATCCTTTCACCCACCCTCCCACCCATCCATCCATCCGTCTGCCCATCCAGCCATTCATCCATCCATCCATCCAGCCACCCATCCACCCACCTATCCATCCAAACATACCAATCTCTCATCCTTCCATCCTTCCACCCACCTATCCATCCATCCATCCATCCATCCAAACCTACCAATCTATCCTTCCTTCCACCCACCCATCCATCCTTTCTTCCACCCACCCACCCACCCATCGACCCTTCCACCCACCAATCCATCCACTCACCCATCCATCCATCCTTCCTTCCACCCACCCACCCATCCATCCACCCATCCATCCTTCCTTCCACCCACCAATCCTTTCACCCACCCACCCATCCATCCATCCATCCTTCCACCCACCCACCCACCCATCCATTTTTCCTTCCACCCACCAATTCTTCCACCCGCCCACCCATCCATCCGTCTGCCCATCCATCCGTCTGCCCATCCAACCATTCATCCATCCATCCATCCATCCAGCCACCCACCCATCAATCCATCCATCCATCCACCCACCTATCCATCCAAACATACCAATCCATCATCCATCCATCCTTCCACCCACCTATCCATCCATCCACCCACCCATCCATCCTTTCTTCCACCCACCCACCCATCCATCCATCCATCCATCCATCCAAACCTACCAATCCATCCATCCATCATCCACCCACCTATCCACCCATCCAACCATCATGGACGATTTAGAGTCACCATTCTAATCTATGTTAGTGTGCAGTGGGAGGACACCAGAGTTTTAATACTCAAAAAGAAAAAAGAAATACATACATATTCCAGGGGAATTGAGGGATATGGATTCAGAAAAAATGATATGGATGATTTGTAGTGTGGGAAGAGGACAGAAGGAGTCCCATTCACTCTTTACTTCATTCCTCCAAAAAAACATCAAATGCAGGAAAAAAAGGATAATTAGAAGATCTTCAAATGAAACAAACTCTAGCTTGTATTTTGATGTACAATCTGTCACAAAACACCATCGTTTATAAACATTTGTTGGCATAATCCCTCTGTTGACGAGCCTAATGTTTTGTCTTTGTTCAACGTGTCCTTCAGTTTCTCTGCGGCATTCCATAATTAATCATTGTTACAGCGGCAGCTAAAAAACCTTTCATTGGAACAAGCCATGTAAACTGAGGTGTATTTACCCAGCAAGTGTTTATCTAAGGCTGTTAAAAGGAAGTCAGAGGAAAGTCACACATCAATCTTCCTGCGTTTAATTGACATGAAAGCCTCAAATGAAAGTCTCTCGGAGTGAAGCCAAGAAAACCTGTCTTTGATTCCATCCTGGTTTATGATACTGCAGTGGCTGTGAGACGGGACATGAATTGATACCTTATATCAGTGGTGATCAACCAGTTAGAGACTGTGTTGCCGAACATAGCCACATGCTACAAACATGTCACAGGCTGTGAGGCTTCACCTGAGCAGCTGGTCACATGACTTAGCGGCAGTAAAGTCACGTAACTGCACTCATGACTGGTGATGATACTGCGAACATGGAAGCCTTAATGGCAGGAAAGCTACATCCCATTTTCACCTACAACTGGCGACTGACAAGATTAAGGCTTTTTACGTGGAATGAATTCCATCATTGAGCTCCAGGGTGCGGTAAGATAGCCGACGTAGCTGCACGTCACTGCACTCAGGACAGTCATGACGGCCATGAATGAATGAAGCTTTATGCGACCACAGTGGTTTTGAAATTCAAATGAAAGGCATCTGTCAGTGCAACACATGTTCACCCCAAAGATGCCGATTGTACGCAGAATCCCGTGCTGACGCTGAAACACACGGAGGTTGGGGTAAGGCTTGGCCATGAGATGGCGCTCCTTGCACTCCGTATACTCGGTACGTGAGGTGACTCATGCCTGCGTTTCAGTCACGGTGATCTTGCTGTGCAGGACTAGGCAGTGACCCTAAAAGTGCTACGTGGAGTACACATACCAGGTGCCATCAGAGTACTGCAGAGGAAGTGAGTCTGTGCGAGTCGATCAAAAGAATGAAGTCCAAATCTAGGGTTGTGTCATTGTTGTGTCATATGATTTTGTCGTGCATAACACAATACTACTGTGCTCCACAGTATTTGGGGAACCCTCATCTACCTCCTAACATCTGCTTTTGAGTGAACAAACAACCATGTTACAGGTTCAAACCCCTACTTATCTGATGTTAGTTCAATGTTGTCAATGATGACTTGAACATTTCCACCACCTCCATTCCTTACCTTTCCTGGCAAAACCTTCATGAGGAAATATCATCAGGATTTAAGTACAATATACATAATGAATGAGAGGAATTACTTAGCAAACGCGTGGCATCTGAGACATGCAGCGCCAACATCAAAGTCAGAGGGAAGCAGTGCCAGTTCGTTTGCTTTATGTGGGGGAATAGCTGCCGCGTAATTATACACAAATGAAAAGTACCTCAAGCCAATACAAGTTTTCTTTACTCTCACAAAATCAGCAGTCAATTTCATATTTCCAAGCCAGGAATCACGGCCAGGAATTTTTAGAAATTATTTAACGATGTGTTTCTGATCATCTTCCACACGTTCAGCACGTTTTCCTTCAAAACACCTCATCCAGTATGAAGGAGACTTTGAGTCAAATACAGCAGCAACGTCATCAGCGAATAACTCCGAGTTCAAGGTGAACTCTCTCAAGCAAAACCTTCCCTGTTTGTGGGCCTGGTAATGTCTTGCACTGTTCAAAGCAGCAGCAAAGACAAGCGAATAAACACATTTTGATTTCCCAATTCTGCGAGAATGTCCTCTGATTTGCGAGTATAAGTCAGTGAAAGTACCTCTTTAACACGCGCTAAACCTACAGAGAACTTGGAAATGGCACTAAAGGGACCAGTGGCACACTGGAGGCAGAGTCGTCATTAAGTGGAACAAGAAGTTTATAAATTCCAAATGGGAGCAAACGGTGGCGCCTTTACAAGTCATAAAAGGAAAATAAATGTGAGGGATGTAGCGCCACCATTGAGAGTTTTCCTGCTCGGCACCTGCTATTAAACAATTCCACTTCACTCCCAAGACTCAATTCCAAGCTTTTTCAAAGAGCCATTGAGCTTAAAAGAAACAACTGATGTGAGTTTTCAGACACTAAAACGTAAGTAATGTCATTCATATTCAAGTGTTAGCGTAAATGTCAGGGCCAGGCAAGAAAGAAACACACAGAGTCTAATGAATTGATGAAAACCCGAGTCTGGGAAATGTGGATGGGAATCCACCGAGGGCGAAAATGTGATTATAAGTTGAATGCAGTAATGGAAAATGTATTTGCATTCCATTTTCACAGCCTTTCCACGTCCTTTGCAGGAAGACTCAGGAATGCATATTAATTTGGGGGAAAGAAAATAATACAGTCAGTCCGTTTAAATTCCGCAGGACCTTGCTGCCTCCACACCAGCTTGAACAAACAAGGTGAGGCTCAGGCTCTCGCTGCCATCCAGCCTCCGGACGTTGATGGCATCATTAGATGGGATCGCCAACGTGCCACCGGTCGCCAAACACTGGTGGTTATGACCGGGTGGACTAATGTACTGTGGCATGAAAGAACAATGTCGAGTGCAGAGCTGAAGCCTTGAGCAGAACAAGACGGACGCAGCAGAACTAATGCCACTCTGCGTTGGACATGGAGATTCAGTGTGAAGCTGATGGAGGACGGAGATGAGGAGAAGCAGACAGAAGGAGCAGCCTCTGAAAGGCAATTCTTTCCACTTTCTATCAGTTCTCTGAGCAAGGACTGACCCGATTATCTCCCAGAGCTGGAGAGAGAGCGACGGGAAGAGGTGCGCAGAGCTGTCCGAATAGAGAGGTGCGCTGGGGAAACTGAGGAAAATGGAGAGGAGATAAGGTGAGGATGAGCATACCAGGAGCTGGCGTATCAATAAAGAGGAGGATAAGATGATTCATTCCTGAGCAAACTTTTGAAGGGAGAGGGGATTTCCACCTTAATACTGAAAATGATTTGAGCAAGGCAAATACCCTTCTGAATATTCAGAGGCAGCATGAGGAAATACTGATGGAACCTGCCTGCGCCAGCTCTCCCTGCAGGGACCTACAGGGTCCATCATTCAGCAGCCCTGGAACCACAGGGCACCATATATGTCCGCTGACATCACGTCCAGCAGATACGTCCGGAGAGGTATTTTATCCTTTTTCCAAATGTATTAATGAGCCAGAGAAAGAAGTTGAAATGAAGGATTTGATGGCGCTTTCTTCCTCGTGCGTATCGGGTCTGCGGAACAACGTGAGCTTGTGATTGGCCGATTAGGTCAGTGCTTTCATTTGATGTCGTGCCCAAGCTAGAATCACCTCATCACATTACATTGTCGTGTATTATTGTATCACAGACATTAACAGTGAGCGACAGATGGGGTCTGCCGTTTGTTGTCTGTAAATTAAAACTGAAAAAATTGAGCAACAAAACAGAAACATATCTTCTGAGAAAACGCACGGCAAGTTCATGGCCGACTCTGAAAGCAAACACAGTGCAACCGCTATCACTTTATTGTTTAGACAAAACTCTCCACTTTCTGACTTGTGATTACGGAGCATAGCAGTCTGTGAATTTGGAGAGTTGACGCCAAGTTAAGCAGCAACAGTGACAGCGACGATGGCGACCAACTGTGGTGTCTGGCAGGGAGAAGTTCTTTTTAAAAAAAAAAAAAAAAAAGAAAAAAAAATTGTGCTGGCGTGTAAATGGTGTCTAGCCAGGGAGGATTAGCAGGGTTGGCTGGCTGGCCGACTTATCAAGTCAGGAAAAGCAATTCTGCAGTCTGTGTAGCGTCACGCTGCAAGAACACTGCCATTTAAATCAGTCCGGACTCGTGAGGCAACACTGGGGAAAAATGGCCTTCACAACAGCACATGGCAAGACTTGCATGGAAATACTGTCGACACTGGGTCCAGCCTTGGCCCCACAGTCAACACGGCTCTGACAGAGTTTTCCAAAAACTCTTGTTCTAAACAGCAGCGGGCCTCAAACCATTCACGGGATGATGAGTGTGATGTAGAATCCGCTCAATGGTTTGAGTGCAAGCGGCGTTATAAGGGGTCTAAAAGGGAACAGCAGAAAGCATGCTGTACAAACACATGACCCATCTCACCAGGCCAACCACACCACTGTAGCTTCCCCCAGAGGAGAGCACTCGATCCACCATCGTCTCTCATTCTGATCACCGTCTCTCCTGAAGTCATGAAGAAGGAAGACCACTTGCGTCCCCCAGATGGAGCCACTGGAGGGCAGGCCACTGGCAAGTACCAAGAACTGCTCAAGGCCTGTGAGTTGGGTTCAGAGGAGCTGAATGTTCCCATCTCTGTCATCTCCGATGCCTTCTTTTTCCTCCTTTTCCTGCAGGGAGAGCTCAACTCTCGGCTGCTCAGTGAAGTGTAAATGGTGATGTCCTGACTAAACAATGAAAGTAAACGGAACACCGATGGTTGTGGATTGATTATTGGTGACGTTCAAATGCATTGCCAGCTTTACTGAAGGTCTCTGGATCCAGTGATCCCATGTCTAACATCCCTTGGACCGTCTTGAGGGTTATGGACTGTTTGGGGGTGAATTGCAGCGTCTAAATAAAAGATGTGTTGTTTTGTGCAGCCAGTTTGTTTCCCTTTTGTGATGGCTGGGCACTGTCGTTCTGCACTCATGTGACTGTCTCACTATAATAATGGGACTCCATTGTGCTCATTCCTTTCCTGCTGGTCCACGTGGTGGCGAGCTGCCTCCTATCGTGAATGTTTTTCAGGATTCCCACATGGGCAGCGTCTGCGTCAAGCATCTACAGAAGCAATGCTTTTCAACAACACTGTTGTTGTTTTCGGTCGCATGACGCAGTTTGACTGCTGCATGAGAACACGGTGTCAGCTGTAGCATCCAACAATGCAGCCCATCGGCGAAGCCTCTGCTCGGACACGGCCTTCCTTACCTGGGGAAGATAACCAACAGCAACAGCAACTACTCAGCCGACTCCCTGCCCACAGCCTGGAGTCAAGCGTAACTGTACCACTTGACATTACCACTCATGGCGACGGCTGACGCCACGCTCACATACTGACTGCTTCTGCATTTAAAGAGACACATTGTGAAGGCAGCTGAGCAAAGAAGCAAGTTATGTGTAATTGCTGGGAACGATGGGTGGCTTTCAGTGACATTTACTGAAATTTGAGCAAGAAAAAAAAAAAAAACAACAGGCAAATGGATCCCTGGAGAAACGTGACTCAGTTCATCTGAGTCAAAGATGGCGCCAGAATCATAAATCCACATGTAGATTTCACGTCAGTGAACAAACAAAGCAGCAACAAGGTTATACCTCAGATACCAAGAGCACTTCAGCCTTGCAGTACGTGGCCTCTACTTGTCTAGGACTTGACTCAATGTCCCTTCTTTGCCATGACTTGAAAACCATCTGTCCTTCTACAGAGCCAGAACCCCACAGACTTGCTTCACAGCGCACAACAGCAACATACTGACAACATCAGGCACCAGCAGCTCCGGCGCGGCGCTCTTACAGCTATTAGTCAACATTAGCAGGAACCTCCAACGGGCTGGATCCTCATCTCTTCCCCCCGTGGAAGTTGCCCGTGCGGCGGCGGCGGCGGCGGGACCCACGCTGTGATTGATCGGGGCCGTAGATGATGCGCTGATCTCCTAGTGGAGTCTGTCATCCACAATATTGCTGCCAATGTTCCAGGCAGGCAGCCACCGCAGCGCCAGCATCTGCGGCCTGAATCCCAGGATGAGCGATGGGATGGTGGCGCCGACGCAGGCAGATTCCAGCTCACGGCCATTCACTTCTCACTGTTGACTGAATTACAATACATGTGTCTATTGATGGAATATGAGGCTTTGGAAAGTGTCATTTGTTGTTGCCTGGAAGCGTCCATCTACCAACTTTGCGGATAATTGGCTTATCTGAATGTGAAACAGGCACAGTTTGACAAGGCAGATGACAGAGAGAGACCTGTTGTTCTACCAGGGCTGGGACCATATGCCCTTTTTTCAATTCAATTTTAGTACCGATACGTAGGCGCCGATTTGATTTCTACTGCGACTGGGTGGGTGCAACCTACAGGGATGGGTTCATCCTATTGAATGGCTGGTGTTCAGAGCACACATCAGCCATTCATACGGACCGACACAGCGCCTCCTAGCTGGTTCCAAATGCTATAACCATCCCTTTTCATGAGTCTATGCTTGGGGTTAGGCAAAGCTGCCTGACTTCATGCCATATCTATGTGTGTTTTACAACAATATGATATTCCCCAGCCGCATTATTAAGGAAAAACCACGTGCTTTGAGACCTATAATTCATGGCAGCATAACAATCCCGCTCTCATTGATGGTGGGATTGCTACCAGCAAGGAGGCACAGCAGGAGCCTACCGGCCCATTTAAACAGGTGTGGCGTACTATTGAAAACACCCATGAAATGTGCTGATATTGTTGGTATCAGGCGCGTACTGGCACCCATTGACAGTATTGATCATTGCAATTTCTATTTCCATACGGAAAAACAAAATCAAGTAATGCAAGTGACAAAAAACAGTCAGAGAGCTTGATGGTATTCCGGTCAAAATTATGATTTTCGACAACACCATCATGTGGTCGTCAATGCAAGGTGTTTTTTTTCTCTGTGCCGCTGCGCGGCCATCTTTGTCATGACGTTTTCTCACAGCACTGCTTCTATCTCAGATGTACTCTGAGCCCACAATGCACCGCGAGATCTCACGGCCCTTTCCAGCTCCATTCGGAGAGCAGCCTGTCTGACTCAGCCTCAGTTTTTGACAAGGCTTCATCTGGATCAGGAGAGCACGGAGAGAATATAATCTGGAATAAAAACAGAGCCGCTCATGTGGGAGCAGTGATGGAGAGCCTGCGCCACAGAGACCTCAGCTCCGAAGAATAACCAACGTCCAACTCACTTGACCAAGCGTGTTTTGGCCACTCTGTGGAGCATGTTTGTGAATCGATGCCTTCTAGGCAGGTGCATAAGCTCAGCTCACCTGCTGCTGAACCACAAACTCACAACATCACATCACACTGAAGAGGTGAAAAATAAGAAATATTAGAGATACTGTGGGGAAACGGACATTAATAATGCTCACTGGAAAAAAAGCTACATATATATCATATACATATATGATTTTTCTTCCCTCCTACGCCAGTCTGCTCTCCAACTAGTCACTTTTGCATGAGCAACATTCCAGTCACTCCCCACGACAACCTCCGCATGTCCAACTCTGCCACTGTGTAACTCTGCTTTAAACTATACATCACAGTAGGTATCTCCACTGAGAAGCTTCGCTTCCACTCTTCCTGCCAATTCTTTTATCACGCATCACCTGTCAGTCATCCCCATCCATTACTGGAAGATGGGCCCCCAGTGCTCATCAGTTTTCACTGCCTGCGCTCCTGAAGACAACACCAAAGTCTCCTCTGGGAAAAAGGCGTACGGTCACACGGCGTTGTTAGTGAGGGCAGCGCTCGCAGAGGGGCCGCTGCTGCCGTCAGGATTTCAGGAAGAAAACATCATATTCAGATTGAGTCATTTGAAATGACGCACTTGACGCGGCTGTCATATTGACTTCAGGTTCAGAAAATCACACGTATCACTCAGAGCAGACAAGATGGAGACTGACTCAACAGTCGCTCGGATCGATACTCGCGAGAAAATCGCCAAAAGAAGATTAAGGCTGTGAACATGGAATTGAAGGCCTCGCAGAAAAGGTGGCAATAAACACAGTGTGCAGAAAAAATGGCTGAGGTTTTGACAGTCCTTCAGCTGGCTCAAATAACCAGGTGGTATTTGGAGTCGCATGGATATGTTGATTCCCATGATGCAGCTTGACAACACCACTATTTTACAGGAACTTCAAACTGTATTATTTGCTAAAATTCCCGTTGTCATCCGGCCTCTTCCGTCACTCGGGTCCGACACACACAGGCACGCGATGATGACCACAAACTGAACTCATGTCTGTGCTTCCCCCTCATTTCAACATGTAGTCAGAGTGTTAGTCATCTCCCTTCTTTGAAAGGCAAAAGCATCAGATACAAAACTGGCTTCTAGTCGACAAAAGAAAGAATGGAAGGAAACAGACAGCAGTGTGGACGTCTGTATTTCTGTTTCCACCACATCATCTGGCTTTCAAACAGCACTTTTAGTTCACTTTTGGTTCTTACATTACGATCGGTGGATGAGTGAGAGCAAGAAAAGAAGAAGAAAGGCATAACTCCATGTCTCTTCACCACGGGTCGGGAAAACCAGACGTGAGTGCTCCTGCCTTTGAACTGGAAGTTCTGATGTTTGAAAGGAAAACATGTCACGGGCGATCCATCCATGCAACGTTCCTAACATCATAAAACCAGCCACCTCAGAGTCCGTCATCTTTCATGGCATTTTAAAATCATGTCAAGGGACTATTACATAACTCACAATAACTGAGAAATAATTCAAATGAATATTTCAATGAAATGTAGACTGGAACTTTACCACCACTTAAGATTTTAAAAAAATAAAAAATAACAATGCAAGAAAACTCAGAGTGTGAGTTAGTACACAAGGTCCCCGTCTCCAAAAACAAAAACCCACTGTATTAGAATTTTATAAGACAAAAAAAATAATACTAGTGATGGGCAGATGAGGCTTCATGAAACAGTGTCCCAATATCAAGAGCCCAGTAGATGGCGCTCTCTGCTCAAAATATCATTGAATTTGAACAACCATTTCAATGAACTGTCACCTCATTTTTAGGCCAACAGCGCCACCTACTGAGCTCTAAATAAAGGACACAGTTTCATGAAGCCTCACTGGCCCATCACTAAATAATACCAAATACTTTAACCAAATAACACTGGGGTAGAGGGTGTTGTTATAGTTAACAGTGTTGAAAATACTATTATAAGGGTACAATAGATGAGAAAAACAAAAAAATAATCGTTGAATCAGGAGAAAATTAACACATTAAAAAGTCAACAATCCAGATTTATACACCATGGAAATTCGAACAAAGTAAATAAATAGTCAACTGAAAATGATGCTCATTCAGTCGTGAGTCTATAATCTCAATTCACTTGCTGATCCAACATAAATGGATCCTGCTTTTAGTCTGATTCTCTGTCTGTGTGGAAGCTTCTTCCAACCTTCTAATTCAATTTTACTGAGAACAAAGGCTGGGATAATGTTCACATGTAAATAACTGAGCCGGCGTTTCTCTGTCTGTCCATTAGAGCACAGCCTTTACCTCTGGTGTTCCCAGACAACAAAAGCAAGGGGCACTTTTGCATGAAAACCTCGGCACAGAAAGACGGCACAGGTGTGTGAACAGGAGGTGACCGTACGTGTCGCGGCCCACTGATAGTGAGGCCGGCGCTCCGCTCTGTACTGGCTGAACTTCATGCCCTTTGGAGTATCAGCTTCAAAGTCGGGTCAAAACAAACGGTGCTGGATGAGCTTGATACATGTCAGGTGACCACAGCTGAGGTTTGACAGCTGTCGGCAGAGTGAGGCAGGTAGGTAAAGATGGCGCTTGAGTCAGGAATGAACGCAGTCAGAGTGATTGAGAGTGGCTTAAAAAAAAGAAGAAAAACATTAACAAGCACTAAAAACCAGACGCTCAGCGAGGCCTCCTTCGTCACACTTCACACTTGCCAAGCAGCTGGTGGCAGCAGCAGAGAGATGAACTAATTAAAACAAGAACTTCAACATGTCTTCTTCGGCGCAGGGTGGTCAGATTTATCTGTCGCCAAAACTCGTATATTTTGGGAAACAGCTGTGTAACGCAGCGAATTGTCTCTTCCAAGCTTGAATCAGATCCTCAGGTTGAACACGTTTTGGTGCAGAGGCGGAGGCTCCCGCGACGCCGCTTCCCTCATCATACACACATTTTCAATGCCATATTGAAAATAAGAGTCATCGCTCATAACATCATCTCACCACTTGACCGTCTAATCCCTGATCATTATCATTTAGCCCAAGATAAATGCCTGCAGACATGCGCCAGCTTCTGCTTCACAGCCTAAATAATCCATGAATTTGATTACGTTGTTCAGCTTTACTGCCGATGATACAGTTCATCACTGGAATATTCCGATAAAATGTAGTGCTCGAACAAGCGCTACGGACCATGAACCAAGATCTACTCCATAAGTACAACATCAGAAAAAAAGGGGCTAAACACCTGACTTCAGCCTCGTACTCAAATACTGAACGTGTTTCCCCCCTGACACACCCTTATGTGATGGAGAAACACCACTTTCCGCAGTTTTTCATGGCAGCGACTGCAGGTTATACAGCTGTTTTGATGAGACCAAGCGTTGTTTTTGTCCTTGGAAAGGCAGTTGGAAGGAAGATGGCCTGCAACGTTCCTGAGCTCACCTCTTTCTCTCCACAGATGTTGCTGATGATGGAGTTGGAGGCCGGACTGGCGGAGGGTCCCAGGACCGCCACCACACCTTTAGACATGATCTGGCACACTGCAAAAACAGACAAGAGAGGCAACACTCACCATTGAGGCTTCGCATGGGACGGAAGAAAAGGAATGAGGATTGTGGTAGGATTCAAAAAAACATATTTTAGATAGGTGAGAAAGGTGCCTGAGAGGATGGGTCACTTGGTGATGGGCAGACGAGGCTTCATGAAACAGTGTCCTTATTTTTAGAGCTCAGTAGGTGGCGCTGTTGGTTTAAAAATGTGGTGAAGTTTCATTGCAACAGTTGGTCAAATCCAACGATTTCTGACCAGAGATCGCCATCTGGTGGTCTCTTGATATTGGGACACTGTTTCATGAAGCCTCATCAGCTCATCATTACCGACACCTCATGGGTTCAACTGTGCTTGCTTGGTTGGAGCAAAAACCTTCACCCACCCCCGGCCCTCTGAGGTCCGGAGTGACCACCACTGGGTCAGATGCGTTAGAAAACTCCACTGAACCAAACGCACCACGCTATAGATCTATACAAGGTCAGAATTGACTTCATTTGAAATGGTTTATCCTGTTGAAACCTTCTTCTTTGTTCAGATGGAGCGATAAAGGCTAATGCCAGCAGATCTTCCTCTCAAACAGCCAAACGCACACTGCAGCCGTAACATGAACATGTGATTTAATATAGTCACTGGAACAGGTCGCAGCCTTTAGCACAGAGCCGCAGCACCTCTGATGTGACTGCAGTAAAATATAACACGTCCAAATTAATTTTGAGAATCGAGATAAAAATCCCATAAAGAGGGCCATAAAAGTGAAGCTGTGTGTGGAAAGTGAAGACATTAGCATGATTGACACAACGTATAAAAGTGGCAACTCAAGTGGCGCTCGGGGAGACAGGGGATGACGGAGGCATGTAAATAAGCCTGTAGCATCCTAGCTAGCTCCATTAACAGGACTCTGAGTGAAATGTTCTGATTTGGAGTCTGAAAATGCTCCACAGCTTTATTTCAGATCAGGAAAACATGTCGACTTCAGGATGCAACACTCTATTTATACTGTCAGACCCATACTTTTATTGTTCACACATCGGCTCTGGACAAAAACACGATGATGAATTAAAAGTGTCTTCATATTTAGCATGTTACAAACAGAAAAACTGTCTTCATAAACTTCATTCATGAAACCCAAAACAGAAATAGAAACAAGGTTGCAACAGTCACTGTGTATGAGAGCTTCTTCAGTGTTATAGAAAGAAAATCATCTGAAACACTTGCAGCATGCTGGTGTGACAGGACGAGTCTCCTGCAGTATCTGAATACCACAACAAAATACTCGATCAATGCACTCTGCTCCATGGTGCTAATGGAAACACACACACACACACACACACACACACACACACACACACACACACACACAATAAATGAATGAAGGCTCTCCTTGTTGGGCTTGGTGACTAGAGACCCACTAGTACCCCAGTCTGCTGATGGGTACATGAGGTATCACAGACAGACAGTACTGCAGTTTTGTGTTTCACACCTCAGGGCCTCTGCCTTTTAATTCTTGTGCCACATATGGTGGCAGTAGTGAGTCACTGAACTGACTTGACAGCTGCAAATCTGTGATAGTTGCCAAATATTGGGAAGAAAAAATGATGAAAGTGATGGCGCACCCAACAGTAAAAACTAAAATTTATTGGAACATTTTACGGCGATACTTTCATTTACACTTTACGTATCTTCTTTAGTGGTTATTTATGAAAAAGAAAACATTTTATGATATTTAAACATTATTTGATGACATTTATTTTATTTAGAATTTTGTTCATGAGGTACAGTTTTTCCAATTTTCTCAACAGTTTGCATCAAATGTTTTTTTTTCTCCTGTTTTTTTCCTTTAGTAAATTTGCTGAACATGAGTTGCACCTGTTTCTGCTGCTGGTTGGACTTTTCCATGACAAATATCATGGTTTCGTGTCATTTCACTAGGTTGTACATGTATGGTTACTGAACACAAATGGAATCATAAATCAGTAACCACAGTGATGAATCCGTTCTGTTCCTTGTGTGGACCCGTCTGGCCTGGAAAAGGTGGGCCCCGAGATCAAAAAGGTTTTGAACTCCTGGTTTGGATGATGTGAGCTTCTATTGAATCAGTTGTTCAATCCAAATATTCTACAGCAGACAGTGCCACCTGGTGGCCTCTGAAAATCAGGACACTGTGTCACGAAGCCTCATTGACCCATCACGATCCCAGTCCAGTGAAGGAACAGTGAGAAAGGTGGGTCGATGAGGAAACCCAAAGGCATAATGGGGTCAATATTGTTGGCTGGAATCAACACAGGGAAACCTCACAGGAGCATTCTCACCGATCGCCTCAGTAGTGGAGCAGCTCTTCAGCGGGAGGGTCTGTCGCACCACAGACCACAGCTCAGGGTGACTCACACCAAATCCAGGAATGGCGCGTCATATTTGCCACGTGGCAAGTCAGGCGGCATCACCGTCACGTCACATAGCACACACAGTTTTGAGCCAAGGATTGATTCACTGTTGCACCACGGAGCATCACTAACCGAAATGAGATTTTAGCTGTGAAATTCTTCAATGGTGCGACCGGTTCTCCCCCCGCCAAGAGGGAAAAAACCACGGCGGGTTCCAAACCAGCGTTGAGGACCTAATCCTCCTCCCGTCGCAGCAGGACGCAGTCTCTGATGAGGCTGTTAAGATGACATCGCCTGTTGGCGCGTACTTTAGAGAGAACCCAGGATGAATCCAGCCTTTCTCCCAGCGACCGATAACAACGCTCACCATGTCATTTTTTTCCCCCTCGTGAAGCGACATGCCGCACGCTGGTAATTGGAATGACAAGAGCCGTGATTTTTTTTAATCCCTACCTTATAATTAAACATTTGCAGTCAATTTAAGAGCAAAATAAGGAGGCTGGGGGTGTGATATTCCTGGGAGGCATACAGTATCCCTGCGCCTGTGTGTGTGTGTGGGGGGTGATAGTAAATTGGATGGTTGTATGTGACTGGAGCAATTGTGAGGCTTGGAGCAGCAGAATGTGTGAAAGAAGCAGAGGCGAAGGCTCGGCTGGCAGCGCGGCGTATCCAGACGCAGCCAGTCAAATGATTAATAAGTAATCCTTTAAGTCACCCGTGAAGTCTGAGAGACGTGTACTTACGCTGGTATTACACAAACAACACACACACATTTACAGTAGGTGCCTGCGTGGCTTCACCAAATGATCAGCAGGCGGGTCCCCAGGAAGGAGCCGTGATTCACGCTGCGGTCAGGCAGTCACTGGGACCCCAGTCCATTTTCCTCACTTGACATTGATTTGCCGGATCGATAGAAGCTATTGGGAACATCGACATGATTAGTGGATAGTAATGAGAGGGAAACGCTGGACGGGATTGGTGGCAGCAAGAAGGAAGGACGGACGATGACCACCGCGAACGGGGCGGGGAAGCAGCTGAAGAAAGACTGAAGCAGGCCTGGCCGACCCGCAGCTCCCTGAGCGACATGCAGCTCTTTCTCCAGTTTCACGCGGCTCTTCAGCAACTGAGCCGCTGAACTGGCTGCAGTTTTGCTCAAGTGGCTGTTGAGATGATGGTTTATACAGGAAATAAGAGGAAAAAGTAATAGCTATTCCGGATAAATGCCAAAATATTGTTCAAAGACTTTGTCTGGCGTTTATTGTTGAAACATAAACAATAAACCTTGCACGTTCAGTGAGTGTGGGTCCTCAGATTTGGAGCGCCATCAGATCCACCATCAACACCACTGACAGGACTCAGTCCCACGTTTGACTCTGTCCTTCCCTCAACTAAAGGTCTGGCACGTGTTTCACCTGTGATTCACTGTTGAGGTGAGGTCCGTTGAATTCAGTGGAGTGAAGAGGAGACGCTCCAGTCGGCAGCGTGGCTCACACACACACAGACCGGGGCCACGTTATTGGTGGCAGGAGCCAAGTCCAAACATAGAGGAGTCAAATACACATTTCTATCTATGCCGCTTGATATTTCCAGGAGGATCAGGGTAAAATGGAGGGATTTGAAAAACACATGCACAAGAGACGTGCGCCGGGCGTGAACCTGGTGACACCCAGGGATGTGCTTTAACCCCTATACTAAGTCACGTGACCAGCTGCTCAGGAGAAGCCTCACAGCCATGTCAGGCTGTTTGTAGCATGTGGCTCTGTTCCGCAACACAGTAAAACAATGGGCTCTGAGTCTCTGACTGGTTGGCCATAAGGCTTCATGAAACAGTGGCCTTATTTTTAGAACTCAGTAGGTGGCGCTGTTGGTTTAAAAACCAGGTGAGGTTTCATTGAAATGGTTGTTCCAAAGTGCACGCCGGCCTGTAGTGAAAGGCAGATGAGGTTTCATGAAAAATTAGATATTTTTAGAGCTCAGCGGCGTCGTTGGTTTAAAAATGATAGATTGTGGTTTCACTGAAATCTAAAGATTTCTGAGCTCAGAGCGCCATCTAGTGGGTGCAGAAAATGAGGCTATCATCAGGACATCACGGCTTGTCAGGCCTCCAGCAACGCTACTGTCACCTGCTGTGCCATTGAACACTTTTGAATTTGCGGAATCATGATGTCCAACGCTTGATAATGAACGTAATAAGATAGATAACATTAAAGTGGGACAATAATATTCGGTGAAAATGGTGGAGGTCTGCACTCTCAATGTACTTTTCTGAGTCACATATAAGGAAGCGCATGTTTTTTTCCTCATCATAAACACCAACTCTGATGATGGTGAAGACAAGGCACTTCAACTGAAACCAGTCTTCTAAGCTGAAAGCTTGTTCCTGCCCTTCAGCCCACACGCAGTGACAGTGTTTTAAGAAGGTAAACGCTAGTGACGGGGCTGATGAGGCTTCATGAAACAGTGTCCCAATATCAAGAGCCCAGTAGATGGTGCTCTCTGTTCAAAATATCATTGAATTTGAACAACCATTTCAATGAAATGTCACCTCATTTTTGAACCAACAGCGCCACCTACTGAGCTCTAAAAACAAGGACATGGTTTCATGAAGCCTCATCTGTCCATCACTCGTAAACGCTGATGCAAGTACCAGGATACACTTGAGATGGAAGTAACACAACACTTTCTGGCTGCTGCGTCGGATCAGCCCTGTCTTTGGTTGTACAGCTTCTATCACCGCGAAGGTGGCTGCATGAGCTTGGCAGGAGAGTGAAGTGGGGTGGAGGATTTTCTGGTCAGGCTGCGTTTCCTCACTGATATTTCCATCTCACAGCAGTCAGTGAGCCGTCCCTAATCCAATTCCTGCCTCTAATTGCATAAGCACACACACCGAAACACACACACACACGCAGAAACAATTCACTAAATGTATAGACAGTTGTTGCGTACACCCACAGCACAGTGTCTTTGAGGCTAACTGCAAAGTAATAGTGACTGTTGTGCGCTCAGTAGAGAAACAGCGCAGGACAATAGGTGGATCAAATATTTTTGGACAATATTTCGTGACAGTTTTTCACTAGTTTTTAAGGAGGGCTTCAGAGTTATGGAGGCTCACTTGTGTGCTGAACACGTCTGGCATTTTTAAAGCCTCAATAAAAACATCACGTGTGACCCGAGGCTGGCGTGAGCGAGCTGCGTTTATGAAACAGGAGGCGACTCCAGGGTAAAGAGTGACAGCCTCTTTTGGAGTGATTCATTTGATGAACATTTTGATGTGGCATTAGCGTGGTTTGGTAATGTCTTAAAATAAAGATGAAATTGAAGGCTAAAAACATAACAGTAAAGACTGAAACAAACAAATAAAAATATATATTTTGTAGCAAATGAAGAACGAAAGCAGACCAGCAGGAGTAAGTTAGTATAACAAGAAGGAGGGCAAGAGATGTGTTTAAAACAAAACACTGGTTGTCAGGTTCAGGTGTCAGATGGAACAAGCAAGAACCAGACTGACAGTCAACTGTCTCCAGTCTTCAGACACCTGACTGGTGAAGCCGTGTGTGGTAGCTGAGATGTGCTGTTTCTAGCAAGTGATGAGGCTTCATGAAACGTTGTCCCCATATTCTGAGCCCACTAGATGGCGCTCTACGCACAAAAATATTTAGATAAGAACAACCTGATTTTTAAACCAACAGCACCACCTACTGAGCTCTAATAATAAGGACACTGTTTCATGAAGCTTCATCAGACCCCAACAGTTAAGCTTTAAAAGGCGTAAGTCAAAAACAAAACCAAAATACACGTTGCTTGAGAGACATTCCAGCATCTCACGCAAAGTTCTTTGGATCCGATCCAGATCCATTTCCGACTTATTACCAGCCATTCAACTTTCATATAAATGCATCAAAGGGTCAATGGACAGACAGAATTAAAGAACATAAAAATAAACTACAATTTAGTTCAAAACCAAACAGATTCCTTTTCCAGAGTTTACGTTGCGACTGAAGTCCATTTTCCAAAATCCTATGCACGACATCAAGAAACCCACTGGTGATAAGTGAGGGAGAATTGTGGGCAGTTGAGGTCCTGTAGAGGACAATGAGTCACCACAGCCACACCTGTGCGTGGTGAAGACTTTTGGACCCTCATTTGCATCTCGCTTGTGTTACTCACTTGTTTCCCCCATCTCATATTCACTGTCTCGGAGCAGTTCAAAGATGTCCACCTCCAGCTTCCCCGTGGTGGAGCGATTGCTGTTCTTGTTGATGCTGTCTTTGGCCAGAGTGATGGCCAGTCGCTCCCCTCTGCTGCACTCCATCGGGTCATCCAGGATGGCGGCTGCAGGGAAGACACACACACACGCACAGAGGCACTTTTACATGCTGCTAAACCACACACATCCTCAGAAGCAGGTCTGTGATGTCTGCACAGCTGAAACTGACGGCTGCTTCTCCTCAGTAATCATTTGCTGCACTTAAGTTAAGCTTTGCGCCTCTTTCATTTCATGTGAAGTGCAAAGCCTTAATGGCTCCTGTTCTGGGTGAATGAACAGACTTTCAGAGGCACCTTCAAATGTAAATATCAGTACGTTTAAGAGCTTCTTCCTGTGTCGACAAATGCAGCAAATTAAAGTAAAAAGTAAAATGAACGAACAAGAGAAAGAGTATTTCTGGATCTGTTTTTCTTCGCCAGCCATTGCCACATTTACGAGGCATGTGGCATGACGGATTAAATTATAAAGGAAATGGTTTAGCGCGCGCACTTTGCATGGACCATACGGCTAATTCACTCTGTCCCATATGAAGCGGAGGCGGGTGGGGGGAGATTGCAATCATACAATTTATTATGGTTGGTTTCGTCACGTAAACAGGGCGGATTAAAAGCAATACAACATCGCTCCCATGTGAGAAACGACCTTTGAGAAAATATGATTTCTATTTCACCAGCAAAAACACGTTTCAGGGTTCTGTGAGCCAGAGTGACTCCAAGAGAGACACAAACTTTCAGCCATCCTTCAAATAGAAAACCAATACTGTAGAACCATGTTAAGTCCAAGTAAGAACCAACTGGAAAGCACATAAGCCCAGAAGCACATGACCTTATGAGACAGAGTACACCATCAACTCAAGAACAAAACCTCTGTGACTGAAGACTGGGATGGTACATGGCTTGCTCAACAGCAGGGGTCACCAACATGGTCCCCGCAGAGACCAAGGGAGTAGCCCGTGGAGAGTTGGAAAAAGAAAGAAATAATAATACATTTTTTCATGTAATAATCATCTTATTATGTTGTGATTCCTTTTGTGTTACACCATTGGTAAGTATTGCAAATACTCAGCAATGAAACAGCAGTATTTGAGAGGGAGCTTCACAGTGGAGGGAGATTCATAGTGGAGGGAGCTTCATAGTGGAGGGAGCTTCACAGTGGAGGGAGCTTCACTGTGGAGGGAGCTTCACATTGGAGGGAGCTTCACAGTGGAGGGAGCTTCATAGTGGAGGGAGCTTCACGGTGGAGGGAGCTTCATGGTGGACGGAGCTTCATAGTGGAGGGAGCTTCACAGTGGAGGGAGCTTCATAGTGGAGGGAGCTTCATAGTGGGGGGAGCTTCACAGTGGAGGGAGCTTCATAGTGGAGGGAGCTTCACAGTGGAGGGAGCTTCAGAGTGGAGGGAGCTTCACAGTGGAGGGAGCTTCATAGTGGAGCATCATCGTGGAGGGAGCTTCACAGTGGAGGGAGCTTCACAGTGGAGGGAGCTTCATAGTGGAGGGAGCTTCATAGTGGAGGGGGCTTCATAGTGGAGGGAGCTTCATAGTGGAGGGAGCTTCACAGTGGAGGGAGCTTCACAGTGGAGGGAGCTTCATAGTGGAGGGAGCTTCACAGTGGAGCATCATAGTGGAGGGAGCTTCATAGTGGAGGGAGCTTCACAGTGGAGGGAGCTTCATAGTGGAGGGAGCTTCACGGTGGAGGGAGCTTCAGAGTGGAGGGAGCTTCACAGTGGAGGGAGCTTCACAGTGGAGGGAGCTTCACAGTGGAGGGAGCTTCATAGTGGAGGGAGCTTCATAGTGGAGGGAGCTTCACAGTGGAGGGAGCTTCATAGTGGAGGGCGCTAGTGCAAGTTCAAGCCTTTGCCCTACAGATCCGGAGCTTTGACATGGTGAGCTAAAATGAGCCCAAAACCTTCCACTGCTCCTCGTTCTTCCTCCGCTTAACTATAACTCAGAGCACAGCAGCAAATGATGAATAATCTGACCCTAAACTGAGCATCTATCAAGCCTCTCCATGGAAAACCACAGAACAACACAACATTCAGGAATGCGTCTCACCGCACACTTGTTATTACCCCACTGTTATCAACATAAGTTGCTCAAACAGCATGAAATGTATTGCGTCACATGTTTCCCAACATGTCAGCAGGTGACACACTGCAGCTTCAGGCATCATCAGGCAGTGAATGGCGAACCTCAAAATACATGTGGCTTTTTTGCAGCTTCCAATTGAATCTCATCAGAATTAGAGGCGCAACAGTGCAGCAGCTTGTTTGAAATGACCTGTTTTTCCCTGCTGATTGTACAGTTGAATCAACAACTAACCTTGGTGCAAACGGAAAAATACGTCCATTTATCTGATATAATCACCAAATTTGCAGTGGGTACGAGGCAGCGCCGGCTGCACACATGCGCTCAGATATCAAAGAGTCACAGTGAGGAAATGTTAACTAAAGGGCCCCGCGCTTTTAATTGCTGCGATAACAAATTCAATTCAGCCTCAGCCATGTGATCTCCTCACCTCACACGTGCTGTGTCCAAAAAGCCTGTCACTTTCTCTTCAGCCAATATTGATTTCTGGTCTAAGGCTCAACTAAAACACCATCGCCTTTTTCTACTGCAACAACTGGAATCCATGACGGGCCCAACACACGTCAGCTGCAGCCTGCTGAGTTCAATTATCGAAGGCATGGAGTTTCTGCCGACGTATTTGACTGGTGGGTGTTAAAACCAATGGAACAATTTGCTCCTAAAATGTCGGCTAAGAAGAAGAGGTGAAGGGGGATCTATCAACATGAAGTGGAGTGGAAATGGAAAAGTTGTTCAAGGAATAAAAATCGAATAAATATTTCAAAAAGTGGTGAGCTACAGTTCTTTAGTGCATTCCTGTCAATGCAAGTATTGCATAAAACAATCCATGTATCATTCTTCTCCCGTCACATTTTCTGAGCAGAAAACAATGTGCTCCCTCCTCCTCATCAAATACCAACAGCTGAAACCATCGGCGGCCAACTTGTCCGCAGAGGAGGGATCCACTGAATGAATGAAGCATATAATTTTGACGTGGCCCGGTCTCTGAGGATTTGACATTTAGGAGAAGTCGATACATGACAGCTGGCAAACAAGCAGGACTGATTGCACAAGGGGAAAACATGAGTTGGCCCTTGATCTATAGGAAGCAATCAATGAAGCCTTGTGGAGGTGGAGGTTTGGGGAAGTCACGAACGTGTGGACGAGGGGAGGAGAGATTTCTCTGGGGCGACGGAGCTCACCGTCTGCTACAGCCCTCTCAGATACACTGCAGTAAATCAGACATAAGTCAAAACCCTGCAGTAGTTTACATTCTCTTTATTTACTCACTTTAATGCAAAAGGGCTCAAGAAAAGATCAGTGAAGGATCCAATAGAACTTTCAGAACGGCAATATATGCTTGTGGCTACACTCTTAAGTTGCACATCACTCGCTGAATCTTTGTTCCAGCAGCATGTGGACATCTTGTCGGAGAGCAGAACTCTCAGGTCAAAACCTGGGACACGAACATGATCCGCCTTTAAAGCTGGAACTTGACTTCAACGGTTGCAGCGCATTATGGGACATGTAGTATCGGCGTGGGAGTAGATGGTGCAAGCGGACCATTAATAACCACGTAATGCTTAATCTAGAGGTATATTTACACAAAACTCAACATTTGGTTTCATCTTCTTTAGTCACCATCCTAAGCTCTTTCAGATGAACACATTCTCACTCCCTCGGCGTCAAATTGCGACTCTCTTCAAATGACTTTGGGTCCGATGTTGATGCCGAAAGTCACGTCGCGTGTCACGTAACATTCGCTCTGAACACGACGTTGTGTCAGTAGGTCTCCAGACTTCCATTATCTCGCTCTTGTCTCTGACCTTTTCCAAATTTCTTCCGCGCTCGAATTCCTATTCAGCCGTAACTCTCGTTCCTCGTTCTTCCTCGCTCCACTTTCGTTTCTCTCCCAGTCTCCATTCAGTCCGTGTGTGAGCTGTTTTCTAAGTCTCACTTTTTAGTTATATCTCTGTCTAGTTTATTCCTCGTGTGCGTGTGTGTATTCACCACCACCAAGTGCTTTCTGTTTGATCGCCACCTGGTTAACTCCAGGTGTGTTTTCTGCTCTCCCAGTTAGTAGGCTGTGATTCCAATTCGCCTCTCTTGTTTTCCAGATTCTTCCCCAGTTCCTGTGTGTTGATCCCGGTCCGCATTTTGCTTCCCGGCGCCTTTAGTTATTAGTTATTTGTCTGTCTATTTATTTTGTGCATTCCATCGATTAAATCTTATTCAATCGTAATTTAATCACGTGTTCCGCGTCTTCTGTCGACCAACACTAACTGCACTTGGGTTCATTCATCCGCCATCATGACAGAACCTTTTCACCGATAAGACACTGAAGCCGCCGCCTGTTGCTAAAGAAACAGTTTATTTCTGTCAAATCTAATTGACTGACTGAGATCAGTGACGAACATCTCATGCACATGAGTATTCCTCTCACATCCTCTTCAGCTGAGCAATTTTTAACCATAACAAATCCCTTATGTTGTGCGGAGGGAGAGTGGGAGAACGAGGAACGGCACTACATCAATTCTTCAATAAGACAGTCTGCAACACTTCATCAGTTTACAAGTCAAATAGTCAACGTCCTACTTTCTGAAAGTGTGGCGCCCTAACCATCCGGCCGTCACACTGCCTGCGATAACAACAATCCAGTTATGCATTCAACCTATCAGTGCATTTTATCACCCATGGATCGAACATCAAAGCTGGAGAATTGATGTGAACCATGACTGGAAATGGCAGCGCGAAAATGATGTGAACTCAGATGATTATGTTCTTGAGAAACTGATGTAGACGTCGGTCATGTACAATCTCCTTATCAGGAGCAACTTGGATGGTTAAACCTCTCGTATGGTATCATGTTACGAGAGCGGTTCAGAGATGATCCAGAGGAACAACTCTCAATGCTAGTTAGCAAAGCTGAGCCAGAGGCACCTTTAAGAGCAGCTCGTACAACGGCAGCTGGTAACATTGTCTTACTCTGCTCTCCTAGTTGCCTTGAGAAAATGTGCGGTGAATTTTATGCCTCGCACCATTGACCACAGAAAGCCAGAGTTTGAGGACAGGTGGAGACAGGTCTTCTACGCCTTGAGAGTAGCGCCATACTGAGTTCACCTTCAGAGCCGTGCAGTGTTTTATGCATACGTAGGGACGGAGGGAGGCCATGAATGAGAGAAGGGGCTGTGTGGGAGGAATACGACAGCACTTTCACAGAGTTCAGTCCGCGCACACTGATTCCCACACCAATGAACAAGCTCTTGGTCTGTGAGCAGCTTCTTCCTGCTGAAGACCAGGGTTGCCGGACAAGTCAGGCTCTCTCCAAAATGGTAACATGAAAACGAGTAAGTGCTGACAACATTTCTTTCAACACCACAATCACATTTGATATTTGAGCATTTAGATTCGATTAGATGCCCTTTGTGTGTCCCTCTGTGGGACTTGAAGGGTAAAACAACGAACAGCTTTGTTTGAAACCACAATAGAAGAATGTCAAAGCACAAAGTGGTCGTGCTCTGCTGGCGCTCCAGCAAGATTGTTTGCTTTGTGTTTGGAACAAAATAATCCAAGCAAGGCCAATAGATCAGCTACTGAAGTTGCAACAACCCATTCTCTTTAATCAAAGTTGAACCTTTCCCCTCCATCCCACTGCTCTTTGTCCTAGTCTAAAAACAGTATTCACAAATGTGTAATATCACGTACATAAATTGACATATATTTTCTGCAGTCACCTAAAATGATCCAATAGAAGCAACAGATGCTCAGTACTCTCAGATGATACATGATATTTTGAGAAGCAAACGGTTGTACAGATTCCTCTTGTTGAAATCTTGACTCTATCAAATCCAGGATCTGCTCCGGTCTTCTCCTGGACTCCAGCTCCAGAATACTGAACAAATGAACTGGATCGTCGGCGGCCTTGTAATTCATGCTAATGTGCTCCACAAGCCTCGGTTGGGATCGAGGCAAAGCCATTAAGTTCCACTGGGGCCTGGTCCGCTCATTCAATTAAATGCTCTTCAGAATATGGAGAATGTTCAGCAAACACTCCTTCAATTGAAATCAGGTTGGAAATCATAAACACAGACACGTTTCCAATAAATACGTCTGCTTCTGGAGTCCGCGAGTGACTTGTTACATGCTAGGAAGTGCAAATCGATTCAGCGAGAGGAAACAAAATCAATGACGCCGCTTATCTTAAAACAATTTGTGGCAGCGGTTGAAATGATGTCATACATGAGAATATGCACGGCAAACGTTGAGGGGATGAGAAAAAACCAACCCTTAAAAAAGCACCTTAACTCACACGTCTTCGCCAAGCAACAGACAAAGCTGCACAGTGAAGTACTAACACATTTTGTGACTAGCTTTGAGCACAGTTTTCACAGTAGATCTACTATAGCAAGGAAGGTATTGAAGACGCAGTGAAAAAGATGGGTCAAATGTTCATTTCATTTGAGGACCACACAGCAACTGGTGCATTTCAATTAACAGTTCAACATCCACACTACTACCAATACTGTATTTCCGCCCCCATGTTTAATATAATAGAAATGATTTACTCCTGTTGAGGGCTGGGGAATGGGTCACTCATTGCTTAGTGATGGGGGAACTTTGAAGCACGAAGGCATGAGGTATATTGTGGCAGTGAGTCTGTACAAACTGGCTCTGCACTGCAACAAACAAAAGGTGCCAGGTGACTAGAAAACACAGCGCAAAAAGCCATGACAGGCGAGCGAACAGCTGTTCTTGTATCGCCTAAATCTGAGCTCCACAACACGGCGAGGCCTGAAACAAATCACAGCTACAAACTCACTGACAAGTAAAACATTTCAGATCTTGACTCCACCACTCGGAGACTTGTGTTTGATGTGTCCTGAAAAATAAATCTACCTTGTGGGAGGGGGAAACCAAATCGAACCGTATGGGATGGAGGAAAATATGGAGGCATTCTCTCTGAAGTCTGTTGACATCATCGTGCTGTTTAAATGTCTCGCTGGGATGCATTTCCTACGGTCACATGTCATGACTCGGAGATACTGGACAGCATGGCTCGACACCCGATGGTTTTAGGGGTTGACTGTGAAACATATTTATATACGTGGTCCATTAAACATCCACCGGCATGCCAGCACATCAAAAGTACAGCGTGTGAAGATCATCCCATGAGAAGCAGAGATTGTCCACGTATTAAAAGAGTCTGCCGCAGAATGAAGCAAGAACAAGAGACAAAATGAAATGAGGTCGTCGTGAAGGTCAGGGACCCCTTATAGAAGCTGGCTTCCATTAAGCTGCTTTACAGTTCGTGTGATCGGATTTTTCCTGTCTTGGTGCTGGTCAGAGAGGAAAAACAAGGTGGAATAAAGGTGGATCAGAACTAGAGTGACAATGTTGTGTTGATGTTGTCAGACATCAACACAACACCCCTCATGACAGAAGCCATGAGGGGTGTTTTATCATCCCAGTGGAAGTTATAAGTTATAAGACGATAGTTTGGGGGTAAATCGCAGATATGTGCATGTACAGGGGACATGGCTGCCTTGCTGATGTTCCTCGTCACGTAATCTGGAAATATAGATCGGATTGGGGAGAAAGCATCGTGTAAATTGCTCTGATGAAAAACTACTCTGCAGAAGACTGTGGTATAAAAAGGTGCAAATTTGGACTCATAAAAATGCAGATAGATGTAACTTTGATCCATGTGAAAACTGAGTCAAATCAAATTGGGACAATTGAAGAGCCTGTTGGAAGCAGTCCATCCAAGTGGACTTTTGCGTCCTGTACTGACGCCAAAGGCAGCCTTCCGCGCCACATGTCAATGGAAAGGCATTTCAATGGAGTGAAATAGGTTTTTCTTCCATTGCAGTGCTCATTGGGGATCCTTCGAGGGGCTGAATTATACTGGATCTCATTTGCTACTTACAACTGCTTACGTGGCTCTCGTCCTTTCGTCCTATGCCGCGCATGACGAAACATTGAAAGCCTTTGTTCTCAGTATAGGACGCAAAAGTCCACTTCCCCAACGTCATTCTATTTCGCCATAGGAATGAGGATGTGCTGCTGGACCAGATGGAGGCGACTGATGGAATCCACAACCAAAAGGTTTAGAGGTAGGGGCTACGTGTGGAGACCGAGTTCCTTGGAAAAAAAAGGAGTCAAGCAAGGCAAACAATGGGGTCATGGGTGAACCAAAGGACGGCCCATCAAAGGATGGTCTACTAAGATGACACCTTATATTCAATGAGGAGAAGAGCAGAGGTACTAGCCTTACAGTACCTGTACTCCATCTATATTATAGTGTAATATAGAGATGTAAATTGTGTCAGGACCATTGGAGGAATCAAATAAAAAGCAAGGTATATTTTACGCGCTTCATAAAACCTACTTATGGGAGTGAAAGATCCTTGACAAAAGCCTAAAAAAGACAATTTATTTTCAGACTGGATGAAGACCTGCCAAGCCCCTGGAGAAAACCTGGAGTTCCAGGGAAGCGACGTGGGATATGAAGCGTGTCATACACGCTCTGACACTCTCCATAAGATGATTGCTGTTGAAGTTTGGCTCATGATTGAGTCGGAGAGGAAGTTTTACACTCGACATCGTCGAAGGATTTGAAGATGTAAAACAGGAAAAAAGAAGCGGAACAAGAAAGAAGGAGCAAGTCAAAGATGAGAAAAGGGAGTTCGGAAGTCGTGGGAAAACAGATATAGGCAGAAGGGTGACACACTGCTGGGAGTTTCAAAGACAACACTGCTCATTTGCAGCAGTGTTCTCCATCAGACACCGCCGTCACACCACGCTCCTCAATATGCAGTTTCTTCCCATTTGGCAGTAGAAACCTGCACGACTCGGCAAACAGGATCAGTAATTGCAAACACCAATCACTGTCGTGTGGTGCGGCCGGTGAAGAATACGGGGATCAACAACAACCAGAGGATGATCAGATGGCCGTCTCCTCGCGTTGCAGTGATTCAAACCGGCAATAATCCGAGCAAATGGGCGGAATACTGAGCTGCGCTCCAGCATTGACATGCAACTTGGCTCTGCTGTTTATTTACAGCCCATTACATGTGTTCAGTTTCCAAAGATCCATCGCCAAATATGACTGTTAAAGAAGGCGATTTCCTCGGACTGGAAGCTTTAACTTTGATAACAGCCTCCTGACGCTCCTCCACATAAAGTGGAGGTGAATCAAGCCGATGGTCTAATTCATGAAAGAATAAATTGAAGGGAAGAACGTGACTCACTCCTGTGGGCAGCGGAGCGGCACATGCTGCGCAAAATCAATGGCTAATGACAAAAGACAATAATTACAAGGCTGTAATCTCAGGCTTCCTGTTGACAGTTAATGACTTCCTGAATAGAGGGGCTCCACTCCGTAGGCTCCCACCCATGGGACCCTGAAGATTAGCACTGGCCCAGGTCACGCAATTCCGCTCATCCCAGCAGGAGCAGGGCGTTCGCCATAGTTGATAAAGCCCTGTTTTATTGTCGCATCAGTGAGGCAATCGCTCAGTATTGAAAGCAAAACGGGGGAAAACTGTGTCCGGACACGGCAGAATCCAGTGGGAGGGAATTAAAGTCTAAATATTGGATCCCACTGAGGACAATGATGTGTCTAAGAAAGTGAAAGTGAAGGTTGGCAGCTGTTGGAAACCGTGTGCCCTCAGATTACTGTGCCAGTTTAACTCGCTTGTATTCTCTGGTGTGCGCTGCCAACTCCTTGGCCTCCTACACATTCATACCTCTCTGTTTGCAAGAGCGCGTCAGATTTATCGAGATGGAGAAGATATCTCGCCGTGTGAAACGGAGAATCACTGCAGTTGAGGGAATAATGGGGGATCTACTTAATCTTTCAGACAGGACTCAAGAGAGGAAAGTGTCTGCATGAAATTTATGTCAGGCAGATTTTATTGAATTTGTATTCTGCCTTTGTTTACACCCTGCAAACAAGCCAGCACACACTCCGAGTAAATAGCGACCTGAAGAGCGAGGGAGTTTTTTTTCAGGTGAATTCCAGGTTATCCAAGTGCCTTAACCTTTTTGGATCAACTTTTAGTGAGCCAAACTTTTTGTAGACACCACTTAAGATGGGTTGATATTCAATATCATCTCAAACAAAGAGATTCCTACAAACATTCTTCTTCTTGACTTACTTTCAACAGTGGACCATCTCCGTTACCATATGGTTGCAGTATATATATATTCCTTTCAATAACATATTATGCAAGTATAAAGTTTATTATGCTGAAACGCGTTCAACCTGAACATTGTTGTTGTTGTTGTTGTTGTTGTTGTTGTTGTTGGCCAAAACAGGCTTTGTTGTCCCAGTGCTTTGGGCAGGCTGCATGACAAGGATTTAAAAAGTACCACGAGCAGAATGAGGAAGGGAGATGAATAGAACAAGCAATTCAAATTGTAACACGGTTTTAATAACCTCCGCTGATTAAATGAGAGCAAGACAGCACATGTATTAGAATTAGAAATTATTTATGTTTTTATTGAATTAGTCTTCCGTGTTTCAGTGAGTGCAGCGCCCCATCAAGCCTGGCCTCTCTGCAGCTTCTGCACCAGATGATCCGCCGACATGGTGCTCAGTCCTTCCACGACTCGCCGTCCAGCCTTCGCCGTCTCTTCTCCACCAGCCTTCTGTACTTGTACTGCATGTGCCTCACCAGTCAGCCAGTTTTGGGATCACATCTGGAGTGTTTGTCCCCAGCAATAGGCAATGGACATTTCCCAAGTCTCACGTTTTGCTTGAGAATGCTCAACAATGAGGCTGGACTCATTTCCAGCTCACTCATTAAAACGGATAACAGCAAATCGATGGCCGTGGCGATACTTTTGGCAACGTCCCTGAAGACCTATTGACAAAGAAACCAGCACCAAATGCCGCTCAGAAATGGCTCTCATGCATGTTTAATTCTGCAGAAGGTGGGGGCAACAATGGTGAATGGCTGAACCGCGACATATAAGTGGAAGTGAGCGTTGCAACATGTCGCACAATAAACACAGTGCTTCACTTCAACGTGGGCTCCATCGCGAGACACCACAGAGCATGAAATGGAGTCGGTGGAGAATCTGTCACAAGAGTACTCAGACTGATGAAAATGGATGCGGCTAGGTGGGTTAGGGAGTGGCGGGCGTCAATAAGAAAAATGATGGGCTCCCACAAAAAAGCAGGCGGATAAGATTGCCGGCGGCAGATTAACATCTTGGTCCTGGTGGTCACCCCTCCGTGTGTAAACAGTGTCATCACATTCTAGACAAACAATGAGGAGTCGTGTTATTAATTCCACCCTCTCGGTCCAGAGGAGGCTGAGACAAATCTATTCCTGCCTCGGGTCACGCGAGGCCCTGAAAGCTGATGTTGCTGAACATGGTTACCACTGTGGCTGCTGAGGCTTCATGAAACTTTGGATTTCAACAACCGTCGCAATGAAACCTCACCTCATTCTGGAAACCAACTGCACCAGGTCTATCAATAAGGACACTGTTTCATGAAGCTTGTGCAAAACCTCACATGCATTCTGGTTGACAGATTTGTTGAAAAAAAGTGCAAGATTTAGGGGAAAGGGAAACAGTTTGAGGTCAGCTGGATGCCTGTAGGTCACACCTCTGCACAGGGACTCAGTAGAAGGCAGAATTTAAGGTCTTTTTGAGCAGAAGGTTTGTCTGCAGGGTTGGTTCAAGACAACAAGCAAACTTTGGATGTCGTCCAGGACCTTATTAGATTCACGAGGACGAGGGGAAGCTCATTAATCTTGACACCAGCAGGAGGTCCATCAGCTCCCCGTGGCTGAAGTGACCACGGAAGGGGGGATTATCTCCATGCTGTCAGCATCGGCACACAGCAGTGAAAGATGGACTTCTGAATTAGAATTCAATTCCCGTTTTGAAATATCCAGGTGTTACAGGGTTCAGATCTCAGGAGCCATCACATGAACACGCCGTGGACTGGCTCGAATTATGGGAATGTTGAGGTTAAAGGTGATGAATCAGATTAGACTTTAATGGAGACCATGACTCAAAGACAACAGACCAGGACAAAGGCATAATGAAGGTACGACAACCGTTTGCTGCAGCGTTAAACACGGATATATCTCCTCTCTTTTGTCCACGCTTCAAAGAGCCTCACCGCAATAATCGTAAGTGACTTTACAACGCTTAACGTTTGACGCCATTTGAGGCAAAAGCACGGCTAGAATCTAAAACTTAACTCATCGATCCTCTCCTGGAGTCACGGGAAATGAGTCAAGAGAATCTCAACAGCAATTGAGAATATGGATGAAATAAATAAAAGGAGCAGATAAAGTGACAGGGAAAGATGGAGAAAAAGTGAAAATCGGATTGCGCTGGGCCGCGGCCTGACAGATTGTGATGGAGGGAAGAGCGATGAGCGGCAGCCGGCGGGAGAGTGATGTCTGTGCTACAAGGATAATCCAGACGACCATGAAGATGAGTGGCTGTAGGACGGTTATTAAGATGAAAACAGTGAGGATGTTGACGTTGGGGTGCAATTTCTGAGCCCAGGGGACAACAGACAGGCAGGTTGGCAGGCAGGCATGTGGTGAGTCCTCTGGGCTTTCCAGCTCTCCGTGGGTGTCATTACCTGTCACTCAGCCTATCTCCCGCAACATGCCTGGCCCTCCAGACAAGAGCCACCGGCAGCCATTGTCTAAAGGTCAACGCAAAAACAGAGGCGCCGGGAATATGGGCAAGGTTAAAGGAGACGAAAGGCAGGAAGGCAATGTTTACATCAAGAAGCTAATACATTTAGCCGCACAGGTTTAAGAGAAGCAATGAAGTCACAAGTTGAAACGGATACAAGAGCAAGGGCGTCAGTTTGTTACAAGAAGCAGCGGTGAGCAAGGAGAGACGTTAGCAAACGTGACATTTGACAAGCGGCGGGGACGATGACTAGAAGGGGTTTCGCTTTAGATAAGGCTAAAAGCAACACAGGGCCACTACATGCTTTAAGTGTAATATATTGTATATATGTATCCTTTCTCATGAATCTCGCTTTACTGAGACTTTTTATCCACTTCAGGCCAGGGTTCGATGGTTTGAAGGACTTGTGTGTGATGCCTGTTCACAACAGGAAATGAGAAAAGGCAACAGGGTTTACATGACTACCGTAGTGAGAGCCCACACCCAACCCTAACACATAAGAGCAGCTGTGCTGATAAGGCAACAGCAAGCAGGGTTTTCGCGAGTGTGACTCACGTCACATGGCCTCAAACGTATTGAAACAAAGTGGAAACATTGTAACAAAGTGATAAAACATAGCACAGGTGGACTTGAATGTGACGGTGTGACGGCTTGTTTTTCACTGAAAAATCCTGAAAGAAACATCATAACATCTGAAGTCAGTTGTGCATTCCAGTCGGACATGAAAGGACGGACCGCTGCTGACTGGAGAGAGCGATTTACTTCTCATGACTGACAATGTTTTTGTTGTCACCAGTTCAGGAAACATCAAAACTTTCCCCTCTGATTCATTGTTTCTCTGTCGTGTCTTTATTGGCTGCGTTCCGTCTTTTCTTTTTTTCTTTTTTTGTTTGGTTGGGGGAGCGGGAGGGAAATATCACTGTTATGCCATCCATAATTCTATGGCTATTGTATTTCCATCCCACGTCAGACTGGTCACAGTAAGACAGGGGTGACTTTCATGACCTGGTGTCCAGCCCTGGCCCTCCGGGGTTCAGTTCAGTCCCAGCAGTTCTACTGTTAACAGCGACGCCATCAGAGAGGTACTTCCTCACAATGTTCAACAAACCACAAAAGCACTCAGAGAGCACAGACCTCCTGCCGTAATATGATTTCTTTTGTCGGCGCACGCAGGGAACATCACCGCAATCAAGACAGATAAATGCAGGCGAAAGGCAGCGGTCAATCCATATTTGTCTGTAGATGATAAGCCTGGAAGGTACATCGTGGAGAGTTTCCCTGCAAAGATGGAAGGGCTTTGTTGCTCCTCAAAAACCCGAGCTGAATGAAGACGTTCCTAATCAATACGAATGTTTGTCCAACGTACTGAAGATCCGCCGGCAAGGTTGGGTACTCATTAACTTTCAAGGAAATATTTCTATTTTTGACTCTCCGTTCCCAACTATCCTTGGGGTCGGCGTATTGACTTTTCATCACTGTTCCAGGGACAACACTGAAGTCAATGACACAGCAAGTATCAATCACCAAAAAGGACCTTCAGCAACATTAGCGCTAATGTGCGCGGCATCTCTCTTGACACCACCAGATAATCATATTCATTTTTTACTCCCTGTATCTGGGTCGGAGTGGTCCTCCGTTCAAATGTTCGCTCAAGGACAAATGGAGTCCTGAACCGAAAGGTCAAAAAAATGAAGAAAAAATGGCGAGGCAGGGAGGGAATCACTTCTACTAGTACAAATACTCTGCACATTTTTAAGATGAGAGTATGTTGACCAAGCAGAGCACGCAAACAAAAGATTGACTGACTAGGAAACATGTAAGGGCTGTCAAGTCCTTGTATTATTAATCTAGAGATTAATGTTGAAAAACAGAAACCACACATTTGTAGAAAAAAAAATACAGTTGACAAGCCAATTGGATTTTGTTAGGGAGACATGGATGCTGGAGCTACGACGCGTCTGAAGTCGCTCCTAAAGTGCGAATGACTATATACGTGAAAATGTAAATAAACACAATATAGAACTGCCCGAAAGAAACAATGGTTGGATGATAAACCAAACTGGGACCCACAGAAGCAAACTTTAACACTGAAGTACACTTTTTTGACAGCGAGTACATTGAGGTCTCTCTATCCAAGGGTGTTGGGATTAATTCCAACCTGGCCGCAGGGAAGCCAAGCTCACCTGAGGAACTTTTCAAAACACAGAGATGAGAAGGTACAGAGAGGAGGAAGGATGTTCAGGAAGAGAGAGCAAACCAGAATGCAATATATTCAAGGACATGCCGAGTCCCCAAAGCCGGACCTAATAAAGCCCCATGGAGGTCAACTGTGACAAGTGCAATACGTTAGCCTGAGACATCATACATTTATGCTGTCATCATATTCTCCCGGCCACTTCCCCACCTCTGGGAATTTCAGTTCCAAAGCCAACTTTCACTTCCTGTTTCAAACTAGAGGATGCTGCTTATTCATGAAAGCTCAACCTTCAGAAGCAGCAAGTTCTTGGTCGGAGGTGTCCCCAGAGGCCTTCAACACCAGCAACGGGCCGCTTCATTGTTCATCCACATGTGAAGCTGCGGTGCTCCGTCAGGAATCTGGGTCCCAGGAAGACACGGGACGGTGCAACACAATGGGCAGCAAGCGAGAGATTTCCATGGCTAACAGCATCGGACATTCAACAATGTGTGCGGAGGCCCCGGGGGGACCTGCCATGGTAAACACTGTGTACTTAAGCGTCATGCTGCAACACCTTCTGATTCAAGTGGGTGTGTAAATGTCCCACCACGCACCCTGCAGTCAGTGTAAACAAGACAAAGGCGGTGTTTTTGTCGTGGCTGTTCTAACAAGAGACTCTTGGGAATCTCAACTGACGTATGTGAGCGGCGGATAAGGTGAAGGACGGAGGAATCGAGCCGGACGCGGCGCTGCCTCGAGGCTCGGACGGGGCTCTCAGGACTGGCCTGGCTGCTGTGTAAACAGGGGCGAGGAGATAGGAAACGCACGGCGGGGACAATCAAGTGCTGACCCTGAACAGTCGGCGTGCCGGAGACGGTGAGAGAGGGAAGGAGTGAAACCTCAGCGGCCCTCACTAACACGCTCCCCACACCTGGAGACCTGTCAGTTGATTCAGTGCCGGGCGAGTTAATAACACAGTTGGCTGGGCAGTGAAAATAGCCCACCTGTCTGTACACAGCTAATAGATAGCCGCGCGGCAGCCTCCACTCTGTATGTTTAATTCTGCCGGGGCTGATCTTATCCATGGGCCGCGATACGCTGCCCACAAATGTGGCGATTCTCATGGTGGCCCCTCTAACCGCTTTAACCTGCTCTCGTTCCAAATATCTAATTTGGTAGTAGGATGAGGTGTCACTGCACTGGCAGGTTCCACAGTACTGTCTGTTTTGGAGCGCCATTTAAGACGGTTGACACAACAGGGAAATTAGATGTGTTGACAGGCTGAGCCAGGAAAAGATGGGCTTCATTTGTCTTCCACTGAGAACAAAACGCATCCTGAAAGAAACTAAGTTTTTTAAATGTATTTTATATATATATATGTTTTTTATTAGTAATGTTCTGATGAGGCTTCATGACACAGTGTCCCCATTTCCAGAGTCCACTAGATGGCGCTCTCTGCTCATAAATGTTTAGAATTCAACAACCATTTCAATGAAACCTCACCTGAGTTTTAAACCAACAGCGCCACCTACTGAGCTCTAGGAATAAGGTCACTGTGTCATGAAGCCTCATCAGCCCATCAGTTTTTATGTTATCGATCACAATTCTGTCAGTGGCTGCATTTGGCCAATGACGTCGACGTGCTGCTGGAAACTATCAATTGAAGTTTGCTGCAGGTGTCAGAAAAAAAGAATGGGTTGATTTTACACTGTCAAGAGGCAACAATTCAGTTGCTGAAATGGTGCCATCCGCCAAGCAATGGAAAGACATAAAACTAGTGATGGGTTGATGAGGCTTCATGAGACACTGCCCCGGTTTTCTGAGCCCAATAGATTGCGCTATCTGTTCAAAAATCTTTGGGTTTGAACCACCATTTCAATGAAGCCTCACCTCATTTTTAAACCAACAGCGCCACCTGCTGAGCTCATGAGGACACTGTTTCATGAAGCCTCATCTGCCCATCACTAGTTAAAACCAACTATATCTGAGAGAGAATTGTAGTTGATGTGAAGAACACAAAGTTCCACTCATTCTCAGATCATTCACAGGACCAGTTACTTTATCTCTCCATACATCCTTTCAATGAACCTGAACACTTCTGTAACTAACTATGAAGAGCTATTGCGTCTTTACTATGGCTTCTACTCATACTGCTGAAAGGCACTTAAATAATGAACAAATAAATTCCCTCACACTGCGACCAGTAAAGTCTTATTCTTATTCTTACCAGGGCGACCAACACATATACTTCTCCATTCAGTAGTAATCTGTAATGACAGACCATAAAATAAATGAAAAATGTTTTGCCAATTCAAAAAGCCCCTCTAATAAAATGCCTCTTAAATTCAAACATTCCACTGACATCTACTCTCCACCTGCGCTTCTATGACACATCCAACCTAAATGGTTTAGTCAGGCCATTTTGGGTGAATTAGCCAGTAGGCTACACGCCATGCCGCCGCTCCCGGTGAAGACCCGGGTAAATTAGCCAATAAAATGTGTCAGTGATTTACAAACAAAACAGCAGGTACAGCCACACAGGCAGAGGGGGCGAGAAAAAAGAAGCTAATGAAGGCAGGTGTGCAACTGCGCGCACGCACAAACATGCTAGCGCTGCCTCACAGGTGGGCGCACATCAGGCATCTGTACTGCCAGAGGGGCTGCTGGAGGCAGCGATGACAACTGTGGGCAACTGCGCCAAGCAGTTGAAATGGCAGAGAGCCTGACAACAGCTGGGTCGGGGGTGGGGGGGAGGCGAAGGACTTGCCAAACCCTTCATGGTGAGCCATGATCAAAGATGGGACATAATAGAGAGGGATGGGAGTAAAGGGTGCCATGGGAGCAGAGTGTGTATCAGGCATGGAGCACAGCCTCGGAACGGATACCTTCTAACACCCAGTGGAGAAATGAAATTGGACTTTTTTACTATGTTTTTCATCTATTTGAGAGCAAATTATCTGCACACATAGTCAACCGGTGCTTTGAATGAGAAGTAACATGTGAGGAACCCCATTCTTTGTTTCCTTTCCAATTCACTTGGGATACTGAAAGATGAACGGGCAAAAGGCACGAGTGTGTCGGAGGTGAGCACCAGCACCAGAAGGTGGGACTCCGACCTGCACAACGGAATTAACAGATGGGCCTCAGAGTCTGAAGACAGATGGATGGAGACCTCCGAAGTACCGTCGACAGTACAGAAGACGAGGTCGGTTGCCAGGAATCCAGTGATACGAAGATGATCTGGTGATTCTCGGTCGACCAAACAGGTGAGGAAGGGGGGAGTACAGGGGGAGGTGAGGGAGGCCAGACTCACTGCAGAGTGGCAACGGTGGAGGATGGACAGACCACTTCTTTGGGAGAATTAGTAGCTCAGACCTTTTCAGATCCTGAAATGAAACTGACTTTTAGAAAATGCCTTGAGTACAAGTCATTTAAAAAGCCGTGACAGTGTGACTGAGGGGCAACGGCTGTAATGTTTTCAGTCTCCGCCGAGAGGGAAATCATTCATTCTGGTGTTTCAGCAGGAAACCTTTGTTTGAAAGCATAATACCAGATATCAGAAGCTATTTTGGTGCATCTTCGTCCAGCCTCGTGTCGACTGGAGACAGGCTCACAAAGAGAGGCAAATAAACTGACACCCTGGATGAAAGAAATGGAGCTTGAGGTCCATTTGCCTCGTGGGCTTCTAACGGTGGGAGTGGTTACTAGTTGTAGCAGCAGAGATCTGAGGAGTCATGCAGGAGTGTATTGATCAAACATGTCTCTAAAATAATTGGGCAGATTCCATTGAATGATTTATGAACAAGTAATAATGTTTTCGCTGCAACCGCTGACTGGGAGCCTGAGGAGAGGTGCATGGGAGTGATGCGCAAAGACCTTTGGCTTTCAGTGCAGACTCCAGATACAGTCAGTGTTTTAGTCACCTGTGAGAAGAGTGTCTCAGCGGTCAGACGGAGACAAAACACAGGCATGACAGCGCATGGCTCTTTTTTTTATTCATTCCATTTCCGTTACCATCCATTCTGTGGTGACCATGTATTAAGCTGGTAGATGATTTATTTACTACTTGTTTCAATATAATAATAATAATAATAAATTATTGTCATATTTTAAGGTGGTAGATGATTTGTAGATTTATTCCTTTTTTCAAGATAATGAGTTATTATTATAACTTAAGGTGGTAAATGATTTATAGATTTATTCTTTTTTCAAGATAATAATAAGTTATTATTATAACTTAAGGTGGTAGATGATTTATAGATTTATTCCGTTTTTCAAGATAATAATGATTATGAAAAAAGAAAATGAAAGAATGGATTTTAAAAAACTGTAATAATTCATAATTTATTATTATTATTTTACTCCATCCAAAGCTGCTTGGTGCTTGTAGAAGAGGCAGCATTTGAGGTGTGAAACTCAAGAGGCCCCATCATTGAACCCTGGGCAGCACCAAATCTGGACATCTCAATGTGTTCAGTTTTGGAAAAGTGAGGTCAAACAAGTTTAGGAAGACCACCAGTTAGGCTCATTGATGTGTGATATGGCTAAGGCGGATGTCTCCGGTAGGTTCAGGTGGCATGGCTGACTAGCGACCCCAGGGGGAAGACAAAGATGGAGTGCAGCCCTCAGATGAAGACAAGAAAGTCTGCTTTCTAAAGGCGCGAGTTGAGATACACCGTAACCGTCTTACATCATAAAAGGTCGACTGCTCACGTGTCGGATAAATAATGCATTGTGATATAAAAAGAATTTGATATTTAGAGGAGTCAACTTTCTTCAGCTGCTGCCGTTATAAACCTCTCATCTCATGGTGAGTTCAAAGTTGGCAACAGAACAATGAACTGATGCTTGAAAATACTCGCCAAACGTGATCGTGAGTAGAACATTTCCATACGAGGGTGTGTAAACATGTCTCATTACTTTGTGCACCTTGTCAAGCCTGAACTCACTTTTTCTCCTTGTTGGTGGTGGAGGTGGATGTAACTGACCGTGTTTGAAAACAGATTTAAAGAACGCGAGGGATAGAAAATCAACGTGGCTGACTGAAGGAGAGCACGCTCACATTTTGTCGCTCAGTCATCAAGGCAACGTCTCCAGGATTGTCTCATTCTAAGGTCTTAATATGGATGGTCACCAGAGAAGAACAATCCTCTGGTGTCAACCTGCTGCAGGACAAGGCCCTGCATCTCAGAGGGAAATCAATGGAACTCCACCAACATCATTCTCATGTTGCTGCGTTTGAGCTCCAGCCTCCTAGTTTCTGTAAAAGTCTATGTTTTGTGTATGTGCTCGAGGTGAGTGAGACAGAAAACCAGAGACGAGGGTTCTGTCGTGGGGACACATCCAACTCTGAACAGCAGGTGGGAAGTGACATAAAATCACCTGAAAAGTGAAAGGATTTCATCGTTTTTATGGACGTCATTTCATAAGCCAACACTGTTTTGCTTGTTTTGATGAAGACTAGAAAGCGATGAAAACACACGGAGGCCGGCATCAAACGACGGGATCAGTGAACGTAATAGGTGTAAATCTGAAGACACTCTGACAGAGAGGAAGCAGAAAGAAAAGACATTCCTGGCAAACACCTGGTGCTTTTTTGTCAACTGTCTTTGATAGTGGAGGACGAAGGCTTTCAGCGGCGACAGATGTATTTCCGATGCGGCGCATGTATGACATAAGGAATATGATATGACAGGGATTCCTTTTTTCACTCCAGTATTTCTGTATGAGCCACGCGCTACTACAAGTTTAACATAACCAGACTTTTGTTTTCCGAACAAAAGCTCCCTGTGGAACTGCTTATCATATACAGCATCAAGTGAAAGCTGTTGCTATAGTGACGGTGAAAGAAAAATGGCCGAACCTGAGTGCGACTCAGGAGGAGGAGATAAAAGAGGTTGGGGAAGTGAGAGTGATTCGAGCAAGGTTCAGGCCGACATGGTGATAATAACAGGTTTTGAGGGAACGACTTGGACTGGAACCTGCAGATCCAGTGGATGTGCCAGGACGTCTCAGAGATTTAATGACCTGCCAAGCGACACGCGCCTCTGCGGCGTCTCAGAAACGGCCACGCTGGCTCACACGGCCGAAACTGTTCTTTAGAAACTTAGAATAAATCCTTGAAGATGTTCAGCATCCATCACCACTGATCAAATCATCTTCTCCAACTCGCCTTAAAAGCTGTGCTGGGTCCACAAAGCCTGGTGCCGACAGTAACGGATGAGCGGAGAAGATCTTCAGCACCAGAAAAACCACCGCCTCCAGAGAGCAGCAGTTAAGAGGAGCCAACGTGCTCAGAATGAAAGTGCTGGTAAGAGAGTTAAATACTGTGTCTCGGTCTAAATAACAACTCATCGGAATGAAGTGCATCTGATGCAGTGTGCACGCAGACGGCGTGTTGGTGACGGACGCTTGGTTTGCAGGTGATACGATGATGATGATGATGAGGTCTTGAAGGTTTAGCCTTGAGGAATTCTGGAGAAGATTTTCCCTGCGCAGCTGACTCACTCTGTGATACAGAATCCACTGGCCAATCCCTTCTTCTCAGCTGTTGGCAACAGGACCCAGATCAAATGCACCAACGCCTACTGTACCAAGTTACAATGCCAGGACCCACTGGACTACTTGGATGGAAATGTCTGCTTTTTTTTACTCGCACTGACTGCTCTGTCGACAAAACGGATCATGGCTCAAAATCCCAGCTGATCCATCAGTATCAGTCACTTGCTTTTTGGTTTTTGAAGGTCACACTGAAGCACATGTTTAAAGGAGGCACACAAACATTCTGAATGTGTTGGACTCGTGCTGGGAGGCTCGCCAGGCGTACGATAGTGATGCAGCCCTCTGAACCATGTGTGATCATTGGTCCTCTGAAATATCAGGCACAAAGCTGGAGACGCTCTTCCTGTGACCCCTGAGGGCAGAAGGTTGCCTTTCTTTCACGATTCAGCCGAACATAGTCGGCCACCGAATGTTGGCTGCATCCCGACTGGACACAGGTATATCCATCTCAGAAAGACTTTCAATGGGAAGGGGAATGTTTGTGTGATATTTCGATGTGCGGGACACAGTTGAGCAGCTCTGCCAAATCTCACAAAGCCATCAGCTCCACGTGAACTGAAGCACCAACACCTGAGGCATTTAGCATGATGTGGTTGGATCTCTGCGCTGTGTCATCCTGACGCCAACGTGCAATCAGTTCAACAGACTTAATGACTAGAAAACAAGCAGGTAGAACCAGGCACTTGTGATGGTTCTTCCTCAGCGGTGGACGTCTTCATCTGAAGACACGGCAGCAAACAGCAACGTCCTCCCTGCAGATTACTATTCATTTGTTTGTAGTTGCAGCAGCCATTGTCTTGAGTGACAGTGATCACTTCAGGAGAATGAGAGGCCTGTGGCTGGAATGGAGCAATACACACACATGTATTGCTGTCCCTGTGGGGACATTGTGAGGTTTCTCATGGCCATCACCCTTTCCCCAGCCTCTCCCATTAAACCTAACCATCCAAAACACATGGCTGCCCTGAACCAGGACTCTGAACCAAAGTGGAACCCAGTTATAATGACACAGCTATTTTGAAGTCTTCATCATTAAATTGAGGTTTGGACCTGTGGGGACCGGTAAAATGTCCCCATGAAGACATAGGCTGTGTCCCATGTCTCCCCTAATACTAGCACTTGGTTCTGAGCTCCCTCCTCTATGAAGCTCCCTCCACTGTGAAGCTCCCTCCACTGTGATGCTCCCTCCACTGTGATGCTCCCTCCTCTATGAAGCTCCCTCCACTGTGAAGCTCCCTCCACTGTGATGCTCCCTCCTCTATGAAGCTCCCTCCACTGTGAAGCTCCCTCCACTGTGAAGCTCCCTCCACTGTGAAGCTCCCTCCACTGTGAAGCTCCCTCCACTGTGAAGCTCCCTCCACTGTGAAGCTCCCTCCACTATGAAGCTCCCTCCACTGTGAAGCTCCCTCCACTATGAAGCTCCCTCCACTGTGATGCTCCCTCCACTATGAAGCTCCCTCCACTATGACGCTCCCTCCACTATGACGCTCCCTCCACTATGAAGCTCCCTCCACTGTGAAGCTCCCTCTGACGACCAAGTGAAGTGACTGACGTCCCTCAGAACTGGGACGACACTTGATGAGGTCACGTGTAAAGACGGTGTGTCATTTGCTGCCGTGCTGTGTCTTGTTTCCTGCATATACAGACGTTTTGGAAATGACAGCTCCAACGTTTCTGCAACCTCTTGCATCGGCACTGATCATCTCACTTGGTTTGGTGAACCTACGGAGAAGAAATGGGCGGAGGCTATACTGCGGTGATAGATAGAGGTTAGAGGTGTGAGGATGCTAACGTTAGCCTGGATGCTAGCCCACTGGTGTTTGTTCAGTAGAAATCCAAACCTACTGTTGAACATCCATGTTGTATTGTTGATGTTGTGGGACACGGCGGAGCATTTGGCTCGCTGACGTGTGACACCAGAGAAAGTCAACAAAGGGAAGAGTGGTCCTGGCTACATGTCCCTGTTGTCCTGACCAACATTGTTGTGAAATCACGTCCTTTGGTCTCCTGGACATCTCTCCACACTTCATCTTCCCACTTGGTGTCAAGTCAGCTCCAGAGCTCCCTGGGTTTGAAGGCATCATGTGATCAAGTGGTGAACGGCCAGTGAGGAGGAGTGGGACACACCACACTGACGTGTGAACAAGCAAAACCCAGTGTTAGAAATGGGACACAGCCATCGGGTCCCCACGAGGATAGTGTTTTGTCAAGTATTGGTCCCCAAGAGGCAAGCACACACACACACACACAGACAACACATATATATACAGAGGTAGCTGCTACTGTTTCCCTTTATCAGATCCTTGAATAATTGATGTGTGGCGCTGAAGAGCAGAGTAATTGCACAGCATCACTCCTGTGTGTCAGCGCTGCCATTAACTAAACGATCAGTGGCAGCCTCTGCCCTGGTAATTAAAACCTGAGAGATGAATCATTAACTCTCACCCCTTCAGTCAACGCCTCAGGTGCACAACCACCTCGCCACCGCCCTTCTCTTCCCCTCGTTTTTCTCATTCAAATCTCACTACATTATTTCCCCACTGTTAATGGACTGGTTGAAATATGCACTGATGCAAGGACACGGACGCGAGAGAGCTGCGCTTACAAGGTGAATGGTGTTAAAGAAGCTCACCGCAGCTTGGGAAAGAATGTGCTGAGTCGGCTTGTTTTACCAACACTGGCTTTTACTGAACCAGTCCAAGATCTGCTGTCAGAAATGAGCAGTACAATGAAGCGAACCTGGGGAAGCTAAGCTAACTGGAGCTCACTGGAGGACGATACCGTAAGGCTTGTTTCTCCAATGATTTGGGATGGGCACACTTTTGGTCATGTGACTGACAGGTCAATCCCCTGCCTGAACACAAAACATGGCGGACGCCTGCTGTATTTTGCTCAAAAACGCTCTACTTTAAGATCATTTGCGGCTTTTGTTTAGTTTCGATCACATTTCTAGTAACAAAAGTACTGTCAATTTTCATACTATCCACTCGGTTTATGATCCTCAGTTTTTTCGTTTTGAGCCGGACGGTTTCATCTCCCTCAATGAAATTTTAGAGATGTATGTATGATGACGATAGACATCGTATGATAACCTTGTCAGAGCTTAAAAAGTAAACACGCTAACCAAAGGTTAATCCCCATGATACACTTTACCACAGTTCCACAGTTCACAGCAACATGAGGTGAAAATATCGTCTCATTTTCTCCTGTATTTGTTTGATGGCACCATTACTCAGATCTTCTCCTGTTGCGCTGCATAAATCTGGATGTGAATGGGCCAAGCTCTGAGCCCAGCAGCGTGGCGTGCAAGAGTCCTGGCCTCCTTTTAGGCAGGACGCCCTGAACACGACCCATTTTTCCTGGACTGTTTTCCACGATGACTTTGCTGAATGTGATTTAAATAAATATTCGCTGACTCATGTCTTCCGAGTGCTTGTCCTCGCTGCAGCCATGTTCTCTCACAGTTATGATCTTGTCTTCGGGAGGCAAATACCCTGCACTCGAATGGGTCTTCATGCTGGAGTGGGCCGTCCCACAGCTGAAGGATATAATATCTGCCAATGCACTGCCAGCTTTCTATTACACACACACACACGTCACAGAGCACCATGCTAGCAGCTGGTTAGCTCAGTTGGAGAAACCAGCCACACACATTTGAACAATCCTCACTGAGCTTTATATTCTTTTTCCATTATTTGACAGTGTTCATAGAAAACTTTCGTCAATTACTTAGCTGTTTATTACAGATCTATACTGTAGAAAAAACCTGACTTGCCTAGTTTCACCTTTGTCAATATGTGCACTGGTTGATTTACTGTCTGCTTTTTAAGAAAGAACTGTCTTCTGAAGCAGGAGCTGTTCAGCCACTCATGTGACATCAAAAGCAAGAGTCCCTCTCCATCTTAATGTCATCGCTCCCCAACAACTGCTTACCTCACGGTGGGTTAAAACAGAACATGCTGGGTTTTTTTTAGAACAAAAATCTGAACATGACTTTGAGCTGAAGAGTCTGGAATATCGAGTCCATGTGAAAGGTCCCCAGCAGGACTTGTTGTTAACAGAAGTAATGTGCCACCATGACGCGCACAGAGCCGAGAGGAAGCAGAGAATTTCATTTTTCGAGCCGGAGAGTTTGAGATGAGTCATCTGACCTTAATCTACTGCTGTGAAATTAGCAGGAACAATAGTCAGCCAGCTCACAATAACCAGCATGTACTGTTGGTGCCAGTGCTCCTCACTCTGACAGCGAGGGACGGCAGTCGAGCTTCTGATGAGCCGTGTTGGAAGCCATAAACATGAAGCTTGGGATGGTACGGACCGAGCCTCAGACGTGTTTGAACAGCGGCAGCAGCAGCCTTTAAAGCGTCTCATCCATGGGACAAAGGGAGAATGAGTGAAAGCAGCCGGGCTGGTGACTGAAATACAGCTGATGTATGTGCTGCAACTTCAGGGCAGTGAGTACAAACATCTGAGAGTCGTGAGGCTAATGACTCGTGCAGCATATGGCAAAGTAATTAAAAGACGGAAGATTCATCAGCAAATCTCCTCTCACGGCTCCTCGGCTGGATATCCGCCCTGGATTCCTCCTCACACGGGCAAAACGGTTACTTTCCGCTTCACTGAGACGTACGTGTCAAGAGACAGCGTTCGGAGCTGTTTACACACTCGTGAGCCAGTTACAGTAACAGGTTTGCAGATCAAGACCTCGACACAATCTGGAGGGAATCACTGGTGGAACCCATCAGGCGCCGGGCCTGGCGTCAGGCGTGACTCCTGCTGGGATATGGAGACTGGAGGCAGACAAACTGAAGGACGTGAAACACGTGCTCTATGACAGTGGTTCTTAACCACAGGGCCGAGGCTCATGGTTGGGCTGTAAGCGCCCCCTCGAGGGCCAGAGAAAGTATTTTGTTTTACACCTCTGGGCTGTGAGACGCACTGTTTTAATACGTTAGCCACGTACGGTGGCAGTAGTGTGTCACTGAATTGACTTGACAGCTGTAAATCTGTGACAGTTACCAACCTGGTTCATGACAAGAAAAAATGATAAAGAAAGTGATGGTGACCCCAACAGTAAACACTGTTCATGAAAACACCTGTTGGATATAGCCTCTTTAGTTTATATTTTGAAAAAAAAACCCCAAAAGATTATTCTTGTTTCACAGTGTGTATACATTGTTTTAGTAGATTTATTTTACTCTCGTACAGTTTTTTCCAATTTTCTCAACAGTTTGCATCAGGTGTGTGTGTGTATATATATATATATATATATTAGGGCTGTCGACGTTAACGCGTTAATCTACGAGATTAATGTGACTGTGATTAACTAATTAAAATAATTTGACGGCGTTAACATAATTTATGTCACTGCGCATGCGCGACTCCTGACACCGAAGCCGGAAACTTTTGGACATCCGGGTCTTGGTTTTGCGTCTAATCTACTGCCGCTAACACCAGATTGGATGCGATGGAGAACGTTGGAAGAGGATGGAAGGTTTTTTTTTTCAAAACGCTGAGTGACGGAACAACAGACCGCTCTGAAGTTGTGTGCTCAATGTGTAAGTCTGAGTTCCGCTACCACCGTAGTACGTCCACGCTACGATATCATTCGAAAGCGAAACACCCAACCGAAAGCACCGCATCTTCTGCCAGCCGCCGGACAACGCTCCCCGAGTACAGTCGGTCAATCTCCAAACCTGTGAAAGAAAAAATCACGAATGCTTTGGCGGTTTGGGTTGCCGCGATTGTCGGCCAGTTAACATTGTGGAGGATGCTGATCTACCCTGCGCTGCTCACATTTTGCAACGGACAGTCACCGTCGCCCTAAAAGACTGCGGTTTTGAAAACGTCCTCGCTAAAAGTCGGAAAATAGTTGGACATTTCAAACACAGCCCATCAAATGCTCGTGATTTAAGAGCACAACAGACTGCACACGGACAGCAGGTTTCACTGTCAGGCCACACTGTCCAAAAGAAAAGAGCAGCATTGACTCCAGAAGATGTAAATAAGCTTGTGTGCCTCAGTAACTGGCTGCAAGAGAAGCAAAGTTAAGCCTAATTCAGTGAAGAAAGCAAAAGAGATTTTCCTAGTTTAAAGTGTTAAAGTTTAAGTGTTTTTGCACTATACCAATAACAATGTGAATGTTTAAGTTCATTTTGAGCACTTGATATACTGTTAGGTCACTTTATGGTCTTTTTGTGGCAATATAGTTGTTCATTGTTTGAGATACCAGTGGATGTGTTGTGATGGGTAAGCTGCGTCATTTCATAGAAGAAGCAGATTTGTCTGTTCTTGGTTTTCTTTAGTTTTATTTATTTATTTATTCAATTTTATTTTGATGTTTTTTGGCCATAGCATTGGTTTGTAAGCGAACAGCCCTTGTGATTTGTATTTGCCCTAATAAAAGAAAACTAAATAAAAAAAATTACAAATTACTTGACTGGTTTACTAATCTCTTTCAATCTACATATCTTAATAGTTTTGTGTTTGCCTGAATACACAGACTTTCAACCTTTAATCGCGATTAATCGCGATTAATTAATTAAGCAAATGAGATTAATTAGTTAATTTTTTTTAATCTATTGACAGCCCTAATATATATATATATATATATATATATATATATATATATATATATATATATATATATATATATATATATGTTTCTTTAGTAAATTTGATATGACTTGCACCTGCTTCTACTGCTGGTTGGACTTTTCTATGACAAATAAATATCTTTGCAATGATCACTTTGTTTCATTTCACAAGTTTCTGGTTGGTTTATGTGTCAGTAGATTACACACAGCTATTGATCACAAATGAAATCAGAGCAATGATTCAATTCTCGTCCTTGAATTGGACCTGGGCCCATTTGCTGCGAAAAGTCGGGCCCCTAGATCAATAAGGTTAAGAACCACTGCTCTATGACACGAGGCTCTCATCATACAGCAGCTACATCGATATACAGTTGCATCTGAAGACCTTCTGTTCTTGTGAACTAACAATCCTTGGTGTTCACGATAGCTTTTGTTGCAAAGCTACCATTGCCAATTGAATTTACAGCATTGAGAACCCTCCACTGAGAGAGAGTCAAGAGTGTCCAGACCTTTCTCCTGAGCTGCGTGGCCACACAGGTCGGCTTTTCCCTTGTATTTGTCTGCAGGGTTTGAAAGAAGCTGGGGCCATCGTGATAGATCACTATCGTGATGGACTACATCACAAAGAATATCCCTGGTATTAACAATGACAATGGCAAATATAGACCTCAATTATTTTGACACATTGAAAGGAACTCATCATTTGTGATGGACTTTAATGGATCTGACCCGGAGCTCGTAATTAAATTAAGAACACAGTTTAATCCCCAGCGACCTCCCTTTGTCTGATGGCTTAGCAAGAGTCTGTGAAAAGAGGAAACACTGAGGAAAAGGGGGAAATGTCTCTCGCGGGACACACATGGGTCTCCAAAGAAGTAAACGATTCACGCCCCCCATACTCTCCGCTGCCTATCATTTGTCTATAAATGATATGGTGGGTACTCTGGTTTCCTCCCACAGCCCAAAGACAGGCTCAATAGGTTAAATGGACACTCTGGTGTGTGTGATGTGTGATGGACTAGTGACCTGTTCGGGGTGTATTCCTGCCTCTTGACCCCTGGGAAAGGCTCCAGCATTGCCTGCTGTCATGGTCCCTCCCGCCATGCTTTTATTTTCTCAGTTACTTCCTGTTCCTGTTTGTGTGTGTTTTTGTCTGGCTTGACAATGAACCTCCACCTCGTAAGGAGAAGCTGAAGCTGGAGGTTGATGCAGCGCGAGATCATGAGTGTTTCTACATCGTGGTATGCATTGGACTTCTTGGCTTCCTGGCTTTCCATGTTTTTTGCCTGACATGACTTCATTCAAATGTATGCTGTCTTGATTCTTAGATCCTTGTCAGTCGTGACCGACCTGTTGTCAGTGTGTTTTTGGACCTTTTTTATTGCTCCCTGGTTTTTCTTCCTGAGTTATTTGTTTTGGACTTGGGTCACGTCCCATTTGTGTCGGCGCTGCCGTTTTTGTAACAAACTTTGTTTGTGCGTGTGTCAGCCTCTCGATACGTCCTGCTCTTGGGTTCTCCTCACTGTCTGAGCCGTCACACCCGCAACCCTGAGCAGGACTGAGCTGAAGATGTATGAGCTTCAGATGTTTCATTTCCATTGTGACGGTCCGTCAGCTAACACTACACTCCTCCCTGAGTGAAACCGTTATAGTTCAGTAAAGAAAATGAACAGAGATGGACTCCTCACTCAGTTTCTGTTTTCTTTGATCCAGCTATTTATAAACGAGGGAAGAAAAAAAAACCCACACACCGGTCCAGGTTTTGTCGGCAGCTCAGCCTCTCAGCAAACGCTGGAGACAGATGGACAACCTTGATAGTCTGAGCAGTAAAGATGGCACATTTCAGACTTAAAAAGGAAGGCCGTCCAGAATGATGATTCTTCACACCAGACTTGTTTAATGAAGAGCGTTTCTGCCCAAAAATGCCTGGAGAAGCATTAAATATAGAGCCACCTTCAGCTGCAAGGCCATTTTTTGAATGACTGATCAGGAGTGGCGGCCTTTGATATGCTGGAATTAAAATGGGCAGAAGCAGAAGGTCTTTGCCGACCGTAGGTGCACTGACCGGCCTCCTTCATCCATTAACATTCTCCGGCAGCAGGTGTGTTGGGGACGTGGTCAAATCTGAAGCCCGAATCATTTGTGGCTCACTCCTCCGGACCAACACCGCTGAAACATGCCTGAGATGCCAGCGTCTCCAGGCTCCATTCATGCAGCTCTGAGCGTAAATTTCAAGATTTAAATTGGACTCTCCGTGAGTTACTGTCACTCCCAAAATATGCTTGAAGCAAATAAACTTCTGCTGCTTCACTAACTTCTTCTCTGTCTCCCACCTCAGCACCACCTAATACCAAGGCCTCATGGATCAGACGCAGACTGGTTTTTCATTTGGAGCGAGACGCTGGACATGTTAAAGTTAGATGGTGACTCACAAACTACCATCTCAATGAGAGCAGATGGCAGCATCTTGTCGTGTTTGTGGTCAACACTCCCATGGTGTGACACTGGGAAAGTGGACTTTTGGGTCCTATGCTTATGCCGAGGCAGTTCTTCAATTCAAGCTTTGAATTGAAGCCGACGTTCCGCCTTCTGTGGCATATCCTGATGCCGTGGGCTGCGTGTCACTTGAAGGAACGACAGACTTTAGGGTTTGGTGAGGTGTCAATTGGTATTTAAAGCCCCTCAATCGGCCGTGCAGTTCAGTCACAGTGACTCTCAGATGGCACCGTCAGTGAGGAGGACAGTGACAGTGACGCTCTCCCCCTGCACTTCCCCAACGTCACTGTATTATGTCAGTGGAGTGAGGATGAGTTGCTGCGCTTCTTCTCCCGAGCAACAACACTTTTCCAGGAATGTGCACGTAGGTGTCCTTTTCATGTTCCCTCCATCAAGCATGTTTCCTACGAGTGTTTTGCGTGCATGACATCAAAGAGGCAGAAGAGGTAACTGCATAATTATCCATCAAAGATGTAACACACCCAAGCAAAACACAACCGCCATCAAAGAGCCTTTGTAAGATCAGATGGAGGGTGGCAGGATGCAGACAACAAAAGCACTTTCCCTGAGTCATTTACCTTCGTATTCCCAAAGAAGACACAAAACAAAAAAAGAGTCCCTGCTTTGGGATCTTGTCCATGAAAAATGCAGTTTTGATGAGTCAACCTTATTCGATTATTATCACTGAAACATATGTATCTTTGTTATATTCAGTGAATACACTCGAGATGGAGCGGATTTATTAAGCAGTATCGACTGATCTGGAGACAGTGCTGAAGGACGTGCTGCGGCACTTCCTGGTGGAAATCCGATGGATTGGAAAGTGGGATTTGAAACTTTGCTCTGACTGTTGACTAAAGCAGCGCCAAGGCAAAGGTTTTGTTTTCCGCAGCCTTGGTTTGTCTGCCTGTTTGCTAATATTGACATCAGAGCTTCTAATGCGGCAAATCCCTTTGGCTTGGCGGAGGTCTGCGCTCTCCCAGCGCTTCCAGTTTCGAATGAAAGTCTGTCAACGTTCCCAGAGGCCTAGCAGCTGCATAATCCTCAAAGTGGATTGCCATCATATTCCAAAAAGACAGAAGCAATGCAAGGAAACTGGAGACCAATCCTGACTGAGTGATGTTAAAACCGTGAAGGCAGAAGAGGATCTCCCTATCAGGAAGAGCTTCAGGACTCTACAGTACGTGTCCCGAACATCAGCCTGATTTGATCAGCTAACAGATAAAGCACCTCACTGTTGTTGACTGATGAAGTGGGATCACCATAAATTCACAGAAACGGAGCGGTCCCTTGACTTCAGACGTCATGGCTCATCTTTACTCGCTGATCCTTACCTATTCTGAAGGAGAGCGGGCCACCAGAGGTGCTCCTCAACCACATGGCTAAGAAGAGCAGAAGCGCCCAGGCTGTGAGCATCTTCTATGACTCCTCATGGGTCCTGCCCCGGGGGTGCCCCTGTCACAGCCACCTGCAGACAAACAGAACACCACTATTACGATATATTTTAACACTGAGAGGGCCACTGACAAAGAGACCGCAGAAGAATAAGACTCCAGAGGGGTGAAGTCAAACCCTGTCCTTCACTTGCATCAAGTATTTGGACACTTGCTAAGTGAAGCCGGTGAAGTTTGAAGTCTATTTGCTGAACTACTTTGCGAGGAAAGTTGCGTCTTCTCCCTATTTTCGGGGGGGCTGTTTACGTAAGACACTTTTTGTGAATGCAGGAAAGAGAAATTGTCAGACAGAAAATGAAGTGAAATATGACTTTGCTCTCGCACCTTGTGGTGTAGCTATTAATAACGCGGGGCTTTACACAGTGAAAATATTTGTATTTGTGTTTGAATCAATAAGTGCATTCACGGAGGCTGTGAAATCAATAACATTTCCACTGGAAAGAAAAAGGACCTCAAGTCGCTTTTTGGTATTTCAGACTTTATTCATTCACACAAGCAGCTTTTACATCCACACCGAACGGGTTTAGTCGAAAAGGTCGGACGGAGGACGAAAGCATCTCTTTTGACTCAAACTGTGACTCAGTCAAACAGCGTGACAGACTATCAAGTAGAACTACATCGCAGCATTTGTGAGAGGAATAACAATGAGTGAACAAAGGTATTTGCTATGCAGCATCGCATCATACTGAAACATCACTTTTTTTTTCCCCAAGGACAAAGGTACAAACAGGATTAAAAATATTTGCTTGAGGACAAATGAGAAGAGTTTTCCTCACTTACATCACTGAGTAAAACTTGTCCACCGGCCACTTCAGAACTATGTCTTCAATAAATGTGGAGCACTGTTGTGATGCTCACGTGGTCCCGTTCAATAACATTTGAAGCAGAAGAAAAGTTATGCTCTCCTTTTGTCTCAGATGAATAACAGAGTATTTAAAAATGAGATTAAAAAAGACATTTGATACGATGTTAGAAAGCAGATCACACTGCACATTCCATACAGTATGTACTGAGGCGAACCTCCCCGTTAGTTTCGCCTCATATACTGCCTCGTCTGACTCTTACTCACGACGTCCTTAATAAAGCGTTTGTAACATCACGGCGGCTGTTTAAACAGCAGCACATGACAGTGCATCTCCACAACTGCTTTTTAATGAAGCAACAAACAGCCTCTGGTGAGACGCCAGCGAGCGATGGGCTGCTGAATTAAACAGGTAAGTGCGCTGATCTGGCAGCCAAGTTCCAAGTCGCGAGCGCCGGCATGCGGACTTAAGTTGCAGCCCAGCCTGAAGTCACTGATGTTTGACGTGTGAGGGATTCACGATGATTTAAATCCAAATGTTGGAGGAAGCAGAACGCACATGACTGAAATGGTTGGTCTTGTAAACACTTCTGTCGAGTAAGACATGGAGGGAGTGAGTTGATAAAGGAGCCTTTGTTAGAAGCGACCAATCCGTGTCAGAACGGTGACTCATTGTCTTTATGGGACACCGTAACAAGACAGCTTTGCTCCACCTCCTGGCAGAGGTCCAGGGGCTGCAACAGCCTCTCAGCTTTAAAACCACATCAGAGACTTCTTCCACTGAGCTGGAGGTGTTGGGACACATAAAGCTTACGATGATGCCAGGCAGCCAGTTAAGCATCTATTTATTACTTCCTGGTGACTACACCAGTCCAGAATGAAAGACGTGAAACAAGTTTGGCCTGCAGTTTCCAGGCACATGAGGCCCAGCTTTTTAACTGAGCGTAGAGACGCTAAATCCCTTTAACCTGATATCACTCAGAGGAAAGAACATTTTCATTCAGTACATTATCAGCCACGAGTATATTATTTCCTAGAAGGATAGGTGCGATGATGCCAAGTACTATCAACGGTAATGTTCCGCTGCAAGAGGGACTGAATCCTGAAGTGAAATCTCACCCAAATGTAGCAGCAGCGAGGGACGGGAAACAGAGGTGTCAGGGTGCTCACCTGAGAGGGCGAGGCAAACTTTCCTAATAGACTCTCTTCTGTTTAAGTGCCGGCAGAAAGCCAAAGGTGGCGTCAGAGTGGCCACCGTGTGCTTTTGTAGAAACGGAGTGGAAATGTGAGATTTCTTTTTCTGTCCTCCTCTGTGTTTTTCCAGCCGTTGACAGCTTGGAAAGGCTTTTACTCATGATGCTGCACAAGTGGGCTCCGTCTTCAGAGACACTTTCATTGAGCACATGAGTTGGTCACACGATATACTGAGGCTTCAAACTCGCGGCCTGAGGGCCAACCAAGGCCATGAGGCCATATTTCAGAGCCACCTAGTTGAAATCAAAGATACAGGTTGAGCTTTGCTTTCGTGAGCGAGCAGCCACAGCCGGTGCCTGAAAGCTATTGCTATCAATCACCGTTGTCACGTATCAGGCCTCCCACACAGGCGACAGGTGCGGCCTGGAGGCATCAACTGAATACTAATGTGAGGAGGCCACTCTGGCACTATGGTGGTCTGAGGACCAGCAGTAGTGTTGTGTGTGGCAAATGAGGGCATGAAGGTGGTGTGACTCTCACTCTCACTCATGCTTAGCGTTTCCCGTAATAAAGTTATAAACTTCCCCCTTTCTTTTCAGCTAAACTCAAAACAATATCACCTTGGTTCATGAAGGTTTGAATTTGCCAAGTCAAGGTTTGTCAGTACTTTTTTGTGAAACACTTACAGATGCTCGAATAAAACATTGTAGCAAGAAACTAGATTCATCATGTCACAGTCAGGTTTACCTTTGTGAACATACAGTACAAGCCCCCCCCCCCAAAAAAAAAATAGGGAGAAAAGCTGTTACATTTTAACAGAAAGCAGAAAAATGTTGTCTGTGATGTTGAAGAATGTATTTTTTTTCCACGTTTTTGAGCTGTTTTGTCCCTCGTGTTTGTTTTGGTTTTCACAGTAGCATCCACAGTGGCAAACACAGCAGGCGGAATTTTCCTCGCGATTCCACGTAAGGACTGGGATTGTTTCCTGTACTGAGCCGTCACAGTGTGGCAGAGGAGGCTGGAAGTACCACTTTGGTTCCAATCAGCTGCTTGAGCCTGAATTTGTGTCAGAGATAAGAGACACTCTCGACACTCTGCATCCCAGAATCATCCAGGCAAATGTAGCCTCATGACCCTCATTTACGCACGGCACCACGTTGTTTTCCAAATTACAGCTTAAGATCTGTTCATCACTCTGCTCCTTCTGAATCTCTGTGTCATGTATGTCGAAGTACTGACAGAGCTTTATCAACTAGGAAGCCTCATGAAATCTTTACTCCAATGTCAAGACGGTTGCACTGTAACAGGCGACTGAAACACTTTCAAAGCAAATCGCTGATATTTTTTCCTCTCTAAAAGAATAGACGTATGCAGTAGGGATCCCACTTTTATGGGCCCGGTACTGACACCTGGTACGATACCGACCCAATACCAACGTAACAAGTATCTACCTTCTTGACTTGCCGTGGGAAAACACTGGTCATGCTTTGAGCAAAAAGGCTGTTAAAAGGCTGGACAGGGCCGATACCAGGATCAGGATACGAGCATCCCTTCTATGCAACCTTGATATGCAAATCTCACTTTGTAAACATGTTACTCTGATGTCAAAACAACAGTGATAAGTGCTAATTCATTCTTTACAGCGTAGATAAAACCTGCTTTAAAGCCGTAGCAAACCCACTGGTCACTCACTGACGCCTTCTTCAGTACTATGTGGTACACCTACTGCGAGGGCAGTGAAACAGCTCCCATGCATCTCTCTCAGTGTTGCAGGGTCAGCGGCAGCTCGAGTCGGTTGGATGAGCAGCTGGAGATCACTGACACACGTGCGAGGAAAGCCTTTCAAACTATTTGCTACGTAACATTCAGGTGAGTCTCCTCAAAACATCCTTGTCATTATGATAAAAAATAACGCCCAACTTCAAATCCCCCATTCATAAGAAACACGGGTTATTGAAAGAGTAGCTGCTGCAATTTTCAACGGCAAATTCCCATCTAAAAGATCAACAGCCAAACCAGACGAAACTGTGTTTACAGCAGGTGTAATTCAATCTCATCCTCCTACAGTTTATTTTCTTGATGAGCAATAAGCCATATCCGGTGAGTACCTCGCCGCCCCACGGGAGCGGTGGCGATAAGACTGTCAAAACATCAAGATCATTTCGCAGACCTTTCTGAGGAAAACTATGCAAATAACAGCTGTCAGAAGTCTCTCCCAGAGCTGCCCAGGCAGGAGGCAACACAGCAAACGGCAGCCTGCTTCTGCACCCAGCGCTGCGTATGCCTGGCAGCTCCCATCACTCACCGGGCTGGTTCAATGGAATTTAAACAAATCACACGTTTAAGCTGAAGTTTACTTCAGCGGGACCAGGCACATGCTGGGAATCAATACCCCGCTCACCTCCTGCCACAGCTGCCTCCGGTGCAACGCACAACCTGAGCCACTTTTTCTTATAGTCGGGGTCAACATCGCACCCAATACTGTCAATTGAGACGTCAATAGAAATTGACTGGACAAGTGTTTCTTGTTTTTCCGAGATTGTCGGATCGATGGAGTTGATTTTTTTGTAACTTTTGTCGTTTCCATGACCTTGTTTCCGTCTTGACTCGCCGCTATACCGCACTCAACGACCTGTGTAGAGGAGCATGGAAATCACCGTCTTATTCATATGAACCGAACCTGCACTTTTCAACACTCAGAGCAGCAGCCGGTGCTACATTTAGCATGAAAGACAACAGAGTATTTTTAGATCGTCACAGTCTGAAACATCAGACAAAAGCCTCCTGATGACATAACGCTGAGTCGTGATCCCGGGCATCGACAACAGTGAAGCGCCACTGCAGGGACAGGATTGTGAGGGGAAGCGGAGAACAATGCTCTGCAATCACGCTGCTTGGACCTGTTTTCTTTTTCTTGTATAGAGCCCCGTCTGAATGGTGAGTAAGCTGCAGATCGGGAAATAAAATCTGGGCAGTTGCATGTCTTCTTCAGATTCTACGCCGCTCAGCCTGGGCTGAGCAGAGAAGAAGAAATCAGGGACGCGTCCAGTGCTGTGTGATTACTGAGTTCCAAAAGAGAGTTATAAAACACAGGATGGAAAGTGAAGGTCATGAGAGAAACAACAGGTTCACGACGCTCCTCGTTCCCACAGGATAAAACACTCAACACATTCAAAGTTAAAACTGAGCCGTCTTACAAATGATCGGTGAGGTTAGAGATGAGTAACAACCAGACAACAACCAACCAACAACAACCATAACTCACAACTCATGACGGACAGCAGCCCAAAAACGTGGCCAGGCAGTAAATCAGTGGAGAGCAATTCATTGCCAGGACATGTAGGATTGTCTATGAAGGGGAATTGCACAAAAAGCAGTTGGAGTCTAGACAGTGGCAGGCTGAGATCCCAAAATTCACCAGCTGGTCCTCAACACCAGGAAGACCAAGGCGGTTGAGGAGGACTGGAGACACCTGACTCTGTCTGACTCTCTGACTACAAGCCCCGACAGGAAAGACGAGAGGAGACGTTCCACCACTCTGTAGTCCACCATCCTTGGTGTACACGTCCTCACTCCTGTGGTGTCGCATATTGGCGGTGGGAAAATATAATACTGACGACAAACACCTTCAGCGTTGAATGGTATGCATTGGTGTTTCAATAGACTAAAAGAATGGTTTCCTTCCGTAGCGTTCCCGACGCGTTGTGCCGGGCCACATGGAGCGTCATGCACAGGGAGAGAAAAAAACTTTCACATGGCTCCAGGTGCAAGTGTGGATGGTGAGTCGCGCGGGGAGCGGCACACGCGGAGGTGTGGTGATGCAGGAGCGCTGGGAATTTCACCTCGAGACGGGGTGCACTGATGCGGACTGGATGTCAGTTACTTTTTATAACCCCTTACATGTCCCGCCTCCTTAGGAATGGTTCTGAGTCGCCATGACTTTAACTAGCAACTGACATGTCACTGACTGGAGGACCATCCCATGGCCAACCTGAGCCCAACCTACGTCTGTTTTTTCACGTGGCCAACGCATCCACATGTGACTCTCACGGCTGCCTTTTTCGTCAGTATAGGACACAAAAGGCTACTTTCCCATATATCTTGATCTCCATATATGAGGCCATGCAGGCCTCTTGTACTACGGCAGATGAAGAGCACCTCTCACCAGACGTCACCCTCGGATCAAAACTGTAGGCCTCAGAAGCTCCGAGAAGCATTTAACATCTCAACAGCTCTGTAGCAAACAAATCTGCGACAAGCCATTGATGTGTCACCTTCACATCACGGTGACTGGGAGATTTGTGAGATCTGAAAAACAACATCAACATCGTATCACAGCCTTGTCAAAGCAGCTGTTCAGAAACAGAAGAACAGAAGAAACAGAGATCGTCCACAGGGAAAAGGCATCAAAAATATTAAACACATAACTCACTTGTTTTTGGCGGCAAATCTCTTGAAAAACATCAGATTTTTTTTTCCAAAATTCTTTGCAAAGTTAATATCGGCACAGTGTGGTACTAGCTAGGTGAGGTGGCAGCAATAAGTGGGCTCCAGAATAGTCACAACTCTGTGAATGTTCCACGTCAAATCATGTTTCTATCGATGTCATGACTGATTCACTATTTCTGTTCTGCCGACTACACGCATTTGTTTTGATATGATATGCCATCATAATGAATAACAACAAACATGAAAACCACAGCTCAGGGTTGGGAGGAAAGCAGAGTCTTATCAGTAGGAGGTCTGTGTTTCCACTCCAGTCCACGGGTCCAAAACATGCCGAGCTCATTCAAAGACTCTGAGCTGGGAGTGTGGGTGTGGACTGACTCATGCTACCTGGCCTTTAGTGGAGCAGCCACCTGTTCCACCTGTGACTCTCCTGACAGTCATTTGACAGTCATGACAACATTTAATTCACATGCATGAACACCTCATTACTATTCAATGGAATTCTTCCAGACAAATCCGCTGCACTGTTCCGGTAAAGTCTGGGAATATGTTCCCGTCTGCATCAGTAACATGGAGGAAGCCATCATGCATATCAATGACTCGCGCCCTTCCTGCCCTTCACGACACCGCAAACCTTTCTATGTGATGCAGCCTGCGGACAGGAACAGGCATGACTTCATATGTGAGCTCCGTCATGATGATGCTCCAGCAAGAACAACGAGTCACTGTGTCTGTGACTGTGGAGAAGCTCGGAAGATGCTGAAACACCTGATGTCAAACCAGTCTGGACCACTCACAATAACAACACTGTCTGAAACATATGGAAAGGATGAAGGTAGTAGATGAATTCACAACATTTGGACCACTGTCCTTTCATCTTAGACCCAATTCAAGCGCTTCATGATCGTCAGTCGATTTCCCCTAGAAGTGAATTTTAGAATTCTCCTTCATAGTCATTGATATTCTCCAGATATTTGTTCCTGTTGGGTTGTTATTAGTATTATTGTCACAACAAATAAAGCACTTGAATGAAGGGAGAACTGTCAACAGTATTCTGTCAACATGTCTGACTTTTTCATTTCATTTTATTTATTTATAGATTTTTATTTTTGACCAAAATATTGTTGATATTGTGAAGGTGCATTATTGCCAAAAGCCTGTTGATTTTATATTTATTTATTTATTCTGGTCTCGCTCACTCACTCACTGTAAATGGCACAATGGAAAGATAAGTGCAGACCACTCCATCAAATGGAGCTTGGCGAACAGGCCATCAGAGGTCTGACCAGGCTGTCGCCGCGGGGCAGGCGGAGGCCGATCAACAAGTGCGCAAAGAGAAAGCTCTGACAGCTGTTCAAAGACGACACAAGCCAAATATTTAAACTGACAGTCAAACCTTGATTAATTCAGCCGCACATGGTGGATTTGAAGTGACAGTTACAACCAAAGACACGTCAGACACGTGCTGAGAATCACCGATGGACACACAATTACGTCCCTGACTTCATCAGTCACAGACTCGACAGCCATTCCACCTGTCTGGGAAGAGACTGCTGATACTTCAACTGCTTTTATCAACGTTTTTTTTCATGCACAAATATTCCTCTATGTTTGGCTGAACTGTTTGTGATTGACACTTACTGATGGAATCACGTGGAGGAGCACAAGCGACTGTGACTGACGTGTCGCTGACCACGAGTCAGAGCGTGCGCTGCAACTGCCACCAGCCCAGAAGCAATGGAGCAAGTCTTTTTCCTCCTCCCATTATTTTATCCCATTATGTCAGTGAAATAATTAACTGCTAGTTTCCTGGAAAACACAAGCTCCTTCAGGGCATATATTTCTATTGCATATTCTTAGCCATTAAAAGACATGAGCTGCCATGAAATAAACATAATGAACCTGAAGTCAACCAGCGGAGGCTGGAGTCAGAGAGAGAGACGCAGCACAAACAAAACCATAAACCCGATAACACATGCAGCGTCTCCGCGCTTGTGATACCGCTGGCTTTATGTGAGCCGTATGCAATTGTGTTTATGAGTCCCTGATGCCTGGATCCCAAGCTCAAGCACCCACTTATTCTGGTCGGAGCTCCAGCGCCACGATGCAGCCGTGAGATGGAAGAAACCTTCATGACAGATGACATGAGATTGGTCATAAAACGCCCCCTCAATTCATTTATTTCTATTTCATGATAGGATTATTGTTATTTTTGTTCATACTGATGGAGATTTTACCACTTTAATACATCACCAATGAGTAGAATAAGAGTACGAGTGAACACTATGTCTCACTCATTTCAATGACTCAGAGTGTTTTCACTCACACACAGACATCAACACGGAGCACTGTTTTCTGTTTTTATCGTGAGGAAGCTTTTAGTCATGAACCTGAAGAACGAAAATGTCTTCACATAAGGAACAGAAGACTGGTCCACCACATGGCAGCTCGGCCGTCTCCTCTGGTTCACTTCACCACTGGAGTGAGTCACCTGCCGGAGCCATTCACTCAGGTCACGGTCAGATTTCAGGAAACAAAACGGAGGAGTTTATTCAGATCACCCCTCAAGTTTCCAGAGCATTTATCAGCTCTTCATGAACATTATAAACACTGAAAATCTTTATCTTGAATCTTTCACCAGCACACAAGCACAAAATAAGCACATGAAACCTCCAGATTCAACAACAAATCACATGCAGTGTCACTATAACTGTCGCCAAAAGCTCGGCTGAACTCATTATTTTAACAAGTTTAAGACACAGGGACAGCAGCATGAGTTCTGCGCAGCCACTCACTGTGTGTAGAAGTAATGAATACCCAAATAAATCATGAGGTTATTTGTTTATTTCAAATAAGTGTTTTGATTTTACAATCTCTTTTGCATGATATCACGATAGTTTGAGGAATTTCCAGACAAATCTTGAACAAGCCTCAGCTTCATAACAACATTTCTTTCACTCTTTACATTGTGGAGCATTTGTTTGGTTCTGAATATAGTTGTCAGTCAACTTTTAAAGCGAGCAAACTTTGATAGTCTATGAAGTTTTGAAGTGCGATGTCTGTTAGCTCTGTGGTGTCTTTGACATCGCGGGTCAAATGAGGTTCACGCCATCATTCTGTCGTGAAAGTGTGTGGTGAAGTTAGAGGAGCATCAGGTTTAAAAACAGCTGGAAGTTCAGCGGCTTCTTCGCTGTGAGTGACGGACGAATCAGCGCAGCAGCATAGATCTACAGTGTATAGAGAGAATGTGAGTGAATCCTTGTGATCTCCTCACGTTGGTATCTAGTCAACACGTTCTCATTCTTCATGACTGAATGTCGTCATGGCATCTGTCTCCAGATGAAATGAAGTGAAGCTGAATCATTTCCTGCGGCTCACCTGACTGGCGCTCTCCCGGCACACTAGCGTGCCGCGGCTCACCGCTTGAAAAACACCGATCTGCCCAACATTCTTGTGTATCGGCCTCATGACTGTTTCAAATGTTTCCATTGTTCGACCATTCATGAAGATGATGCTTCACAAACTGGACCCCTTCAGATGAAGACATCCTCCAACAGCCTCCTTCAACTGCTCTTTGTTGCGTCCATTCAGAACTAGGAGATTATTAGTTGGATACACAATAGCATCTGATTGGTGTCTGAAAATGACCTTTGGCTGGCGACAAGCACAGCACCTGTCGTTGGAGCGGCAGAAATCACAGTTATTTATCAAGCATAAGGGATGAAATGAAAGGGAGAGTGTTGAACATCGCAGCTCTCCTTTCAAGGAGACACTCCACACTCCTCTTTTTCCACTCTGGAGGCTGACCTGAGTATGACTGAGCTCAGGAGTGGCGTGTCTCGCACGCGGGCTGTGACCCAGGCCATGCGCTCCTCTCACCATACCAAGCTGCTGACATGAAGGGTGTTCCGCACAAGTATTTGAGAACAGTGGAGCGCAGTCATGGAAGAAACAGCATTGGACCCTGAAGCCACGGAGAACACAGGCCCCTCTTCAGCATCGGGTGACGGACGGAAGCCCATCAGGGGCGGGCAGGTGTCATGATGTTGCTGGTCCACTACTTGGCTTCGGTTGCCCTCTTTTACGGCAGCAACATATTGAGAATTAATCTTACAAATGCCTCACTGTTCTCACCATTCTTCTTGCCTTGTCTCATGGTGTTTCTGCGTGTTGCAGCTGGAGGGAAGACAAAAGTCTCCAAAAAAATCGAATCTCATTTTTAAGCTATAGATTTTGATGAACTTTCCCAAGTATGGCAGCAGAAGTTGTTGAAGCTTATTCCGCAAACCACAATCCAATGTTTTCCTTCAGGAGCTAAATGTTTTTTGACCCCACGATGAGGCTCTTCACAATCTAGAAAACAGCACCGACAGCCAGATTACAGTGCAGCCACGAACGGCAATTATGGTCGCACAGTGTGCACTGCTTCATAATATTAGGGCGTTTGTCAATGTAGTGACATTCTTGGTGGCTTGTTTTCAAAAACCTGTTGGTGTTCAACTTTTTTGTGTGAGAGTGTGTTGCACCGATGTGGGTCAAAAATACGTTATGCAAAGAACTGAAGGTCGGGTGTCTGGCAGTGAGTCAGGCGCGTAGGTTGGTAGGTAGGTAGGTAGAGAGGTAGGATGGAAGGTGGCTGAGGGTTGGGCAGGGAGGTACATGAGCAAGGCAGATACTGGTTAGGCAGCGGGGATGGAGGGATGAAATCAGAATCAGATTCAGTCGATTCAGATGTCAGTCAGCATCCCACCAACTAGAAAGGTGCTTCAGTGCATCATGCAATAAAATAAAATAAAATAAAATAAAATAAAATAAAATAAAATAAAATAAAATAAAATTTGAACATTTGTATTTAAACTTGAACAATTTCAATAGAGAATTCATCCTTCAAATGTAGGTTCTTGCTATTGCATCTATGAAAATAAACCGGCTCGTATTTATGTCACTTGTGCCATCACATTTGTGCAACGAGGGAGAATCGGGCACTTGCCCGTGAACTGCAATGACTCATCGACTTAAATGCATTACATGGGCCTCTCAGTGGCTCCGGAAATCAATTTAGATTCCATGGACGCACTAAATGGTTTGCATCAGGGTCAGTATTTGGACTGACAGGGGCAGGAATGGATTTTATAAATCGCTGGACTTTACCAGCTTCAATGGGAAGTAATGTCGCTTTGTTGGATGCCACCATTTGAAATAATACAAACAAAAAACCCTACGATAAAACAAAGAATTCAAACGTGTGTTTCGCCTGAGGTGAATTGTACTGTACAAAATAGTATTTTGTTTGAAAGACATTGGTTTGTTTTGCAGCACCAAGACAAAGAACAGCACACATCGCTGCTAATGATTCAAGATCACGGATGAAACAGAAGAAAGATTTAATTTCACGGTTGTCACTGGCACAGTTGGGACTTGGCTCCCAAGAGCCATGAGTTCCACTCCTGGGTTCCGTAAAACATCAAATACATATGCGACTTCAACTACGTATTATGACCGTTGAAGGCATTTCTTCACTTGACAGGGGGCGCTAGTCCATCCCAGAGAGAGCACCGAGCAGCACATGCAGGTTGACCACCTCGGTCAGATTTAGAGTTTGGCTGTGGGGGGGAACCGGACTGACAGCAGATGAGAGATGCAGAACCTCCATCCTCACTCCCATGGTCTCATATACTGAGGTCGTGGACTTTTGCGTCCGGTAAAGTGAAGTCACAAGCTATCAAACAACTCAAGACAAATCATTAAACGCCCATAATAATTGAATGAAAACAAATGAATTGGCGTGGTGAGAGTGCACCACCTCAGATATCTCCCTCTGGTATAGTGTGCGTGACTTCTATTCTCAAGTCAATTGCTCTAGAGGAGACAGCAGCTCCACACACCTCATCCTCTGCACGCTTGAGTCAGTCAACACTGTGGGTTCGATGCCTCCAGAGCCACGATCCTTCCAGAGCTGCACAAATAATTGCCATTCAGCACATATCTCTTGCAATTGAGAGCCAATTTGGGTTCAAGCACCGCAGACTCACGTGGCCTTGGAGCGAGCAGCAGACTATTCTGATCAATCATCACAAACCTGGCTGCAAACAATCTCATATTCAAGCTGCGACTGTGATGCTGTGCAAAGAGGAACGACTCGAAGCCGCAGGACGGTGCACAATGGAGGTGAGAATCACAGACACCGAGCCTGGATTCGATCTGGACCCAGCTGTATGCAGATGAGTCAGGAACCTTGAAAGAAAGACCATGTCTCTTCTTTGTTATGGTCCCCATAATGAATGGTGCTTTATCGGTGATGCTAGGAAAGAAATGAACGGGTCACGGCCCAAGGACAACAAGGACACACCTGAAAACGCCTGCCTTATAGGAAGCACGGGGCGGGTGGCGTGATATGTAACATAAGTAGGTGGCGTGGTTATTAATCATTCTCACACGAGAGACACAACAGCAGGCTAACACTAAAGCATCACAAGACGAGACAAGACAAGGGTGTAAACAGGCTCCTCCAAATAGGAAATTAAACTCTGTGAGAGGCATGAAGAAATCTGTGTCTGAAGATATGAATAAATGAAGGATTGTATAATGTTGTTGCCAAGAGATTTCACTGTGAAAAACAAAAAGCTCGACCATCTGGAAATAACATCTGAGCAGAAAGCACACGGATGAAGACGGCAAAAGAATGAAATATATTCAACTGTGGAAATGATAAATGCTGTCGTATTTATTTTCGAAAAAATGAGGACTTTTAGATTCAACAATCACAGGTGTCACTGGAGTTTCCATTACGGCAAAAAAATGGGGGGAAGTGAAGTGTTCCTGTTTATGAAGTATTAGGTTTGGTATTTCAGAGCCATTATGTTGCTAAGGAAGCACAATAGCCAGGTCATGTGACACCGGGTGTTTGGGTTAGATGTTTTGAGCGAGAAAAATCCCAGTTTATAAAATAAAAAAAACAACATTAATAACAGCGCACTTGTTTCCCGTAGTGTTGATAAAACAAAAAGTGTCCCAAACATAAGGTCTGGTGGCGCTACACTTGGTTGCAGGCTAAATCCAGATCTAAAATTACAGTCATGACCATGAAGCAGCATGAACTTATGATCACACAATTCAGAAGAAGCCTGCGCAGATCAAGCACCCAAAACATTTCCTGTCTAAACGCTACTGGAGCGGCATGAGCAGAAAAGCAAAATATTCCTTTAGAGTCCGAAGAAATATGACCATATCATTCATAGTCGAGAAGACAGCTACTATAGATTTGCCAGTACGGACAGCTCAGTACTCATTATTTCAAATGTAATGGTGAAAAAATAGAAACAGATGAAAGAGCAGAAAAGTTTTTATTGGCTATTAAACTGGGATTTCGCTTGCTAAATTGCCCTGCTGCCTATTTTCCATCAAAAACCTGAATTGATTTTGCCTTCCGCTCTGCCTCTCAAGTGCATCACTAACTGTCTTTCACCTCAGAACAGAGCATCGCTGATGTGGCTTCGGCTGCTTGATGGTCATCGCTGGAAATCGCTGTTTAAAACGCAGATAGCAGCGTTAATGTCTGTCACGGCCGGAGCAGTTTGTTTATTTGCGTCTTTCCGTTTCCCGCTGGTGCAACACTTTAACTCCGGCGAGCGGCCAGCAGCTGTCGATCACCGGGCTTCCGCTCCAGTTGAAACAAAGCATTTTTATTGACCAATGAAACTTTATTATTGACTGTAAATAAAGTCTGCGGAGGCGGTTGCGATGGCGCGACGCGTGGGCCAGTTCGTCATTCTCATGCTTTGCACGTCACTCAAGTCGATTCGATGTGAAGTCAGAACAGGGTCAGCGCTTGTTATGGCTCGCAGTTATTGGTGTTCACTTTGGAAACAAACAGATGCAGAGACACAAAGCGCTTCAGTGCAGTGCAATGGAAGCTGCAGCGGAACAGAACTTTGCCCGCCATGTTCTCATTGGCAGGAAGCTTTCAGGGTCAGGGTTAGGTTGCTCCTCCACAGAAGGCCTGACAGACTCCCCTGTTTACTGGCTCTCAAGGTGGAGAGTAATTATTGACCAAGTTGACAAGCTGTCACAACCAGTGTTGATCCACCGTGTCGCCAGACACTCTCCTCACTGCAAGGTTGTTACTGTTTAAGGTTATACATTCAACAAAGAGCGGTGACGTCAGTCAAGTGTCGGAACGTCACGCTGAACGGAAAGTTTAAAAAAAAGTCAATATTGTCTTTGCATTCATGAACACATGTTCACATCCTCTGTTCATGATAAACTCATCAGCTCAAGACCCAGAGCTCGGACATCAGAATGTCTTGTTCAGGAGTCGGGGGATGTAAAAGCTGGCTGCTAAACTCTCCTGGTGGATGGGAGCGGTCCAGAAATATTTTCTTGAAAATGATACGATACAATACAATACAATGAATGTACATATCAGGCATCTACCAAACACCTCTGTGTGTGGAGTTTAAGCGCTGACATGAAAATATTCTGGGGTCCGAGTGGAACACATTGCAGTGGCCTCATATAAAGGAGGACGTTGGGACACAAGATCGACTGAGGTGCTAGATTCCCATTTGAATGGGGCCAAGGCCAGGTTTCGGTGAAACTCTTTTAAAGAAGACAACTTGTCAGACTGTGTTTCACTATGTCCCGGGACATTAGCTCATTATATTTATTGCTGGTGGCACTGCGGCTCCTAAGCCCCTCCCACAGCTGCGGTGATATGAGCCAAAGTTTGACATCAGGTTTCTTCCCATCTTGTTGCAGGAAGTCCTGTCCAGCAGAACAAGTTTACTGTGGTGGTATTTGAGAACGGTGTCTGTCTCAAGACCACATTTTCAAGGCAGAGTTTCCACTCTTTTTAAAGATGAACCCTCACGTGATTAAATGTATTGAAATGAAGTGGAAACATCAAAGCAAACTGTTCACACATGACGCATCAGGAAGGTGGACTTGAACGTGGTGGTTTTCGAAGCATCATAATGACTGAAGTCTGTTGCTTACGGAACTCAAGTGGTGCATTTATGGACATACAGGTGAAGAGATGGACCGCGTGAGGACGGCTAGAGTTTTTATCATGCTGCTGCTCCGCTACGGTTCGGTAACCCTGCAAGGTCTTGTCCAACTGCTGGACACAGGATGCTTTGGTGCCAAATTCATGACCAATTGAGACTCTTGTTTTTTAAAACGCACCTGAACTTGTGAGCCTTGTTTCCATCAGAGATGAGAAGTTCATCAATACACCTAAGGTACAAACACATGGGTCCCGCCCTTGAACTTCCCTGGGAGGTCTTGTCTCAGCCTCAGGCTGGGTGATCTCACCCACAACCCTCCTGTTCATCATGTAAACGCCTTCCATGTTCCGCCGTCTTCCCACAGGATCCCCTCGGATGCAGCCGCCATGCTTGCGGTGCTTATTTCAGAAGCCCGTGGTAATGCCACAATGATTTCCACGGTTATTCATTTCCGGAGAATATGTGATCTATGGAAGCGGCAGTTTATTGTCACAGAAACAGGATTACGCTGCCTAATTACTGCTCGGTGTGTGCTGCAGTCAATGATGCCGCAAAAGGCTCGTGCGACGGAGTCTCTTAAAAGGAAATGAGTGGTTGGGAGGGGCGTCAAAAGCGGGGGTTTAAAGCCGCCGCACTTTGGTCGACAGTCTTTTTTCAGGAGCTAAAGACACGCAGGGAAGTGTCTTGTAATTCTGTCTGAGCCTCGCGTTTTTTCTTTTTTTTTTTCTGTTGGAAACATGGAACATTAATGAAATGAGATTTATGCTGGGCGCACCATAGACGGTGTCATAAATGCGACTGCTACCTTCAAACAATAAAATAAAGCCTGTGCAAGGAGAATGACAAAGATATTGAACCAGCCCTTTCAAGTGACGTATGAAACGGTGCCTTTTATGAAACCAGCACGAGGCGGCTTTTTACAGACCGTCTGGGACGGAGGGATATTTTTTCTTTCACATCCTGACACGAAGAAATTTAGAAAACTATTAAATAAATAAGTAATGGTTTTGAAAAAAAAGCTAGAAACTACGCAGCCCTCAACAGAAATGCTTGAAACGCTCACAACAGTGTTTCATTACAGGCTACGTGACATGGAACGAAAGGTCACGTCTGCTTCATGAATCCAGTTATTGCTAAGAGGCAGCGGCCGCTTGTTAAATCAGCAGGAAAGGCCTGCGGGTGCCAGACCTGGGGGGTTTGGAGAGAAGTGGTGAAGGATCAGGAAAGTTGAAAAGTTGAAAGGGTGAATGGAGAAGGAACCGGGCTGATGCAGTGACCGCTTGAGAAAGCATTGAATGTGTGAATGAGGTTCCAGGAGGAGATCCGATGGATCTGGGGGAGTCCACGACTCAGGGTGTGGCGAGTCATACATTAGCAGAGGAGAGGGCTTGATCAGAAAGAGAGGTAGAGCACAGGGTGAACCGAGGGGCAGATCAGGAAGTCAACGTTTTGATGACGTTTCCACCTCAAGGATCCTGCCGCAAACGTATCTCAGCCACCTTCTTCAGCCGACTCGGTTTAGTCCTGTATATTTCACAAATGGCAAGCAAGCGCAGGAGCTGAATTACGAGGAAGCATGAGGAGCAGAAACCTCCCGAGTCGGCCTGCCAAGATGGCTACCTGAGGTCTCGTTCAAAAGAGCCAGATTATACTGCGTTGCTTAGTTGAGTGAGTAATTATGATTGGTTTTTCAACAATTAACATTTACTGCACCAGCGTTACAGCCGCTCAGTCGCTCTGTGATCATCCTCACAGCGCACAAAAACACCGCATCAAATATTCAGGCTGGCTTTTGCCATATATTTTTCCAAATATAAAAACTCCCAGACTCGGAGGACAATGACGCTCAAGCGATTTTATAGATTCCATTTTAGAGGTTGATGCAAAGCATCTGTCTTTTCGCAAGCAGGTCATAATAAAGCGCTGATTTACTGGGCTTGCTTCCTTCGAGGTCTGAGTCTGACTGCAATACAACGTTGTCATTTTGTGCCGTTCACTGAGACGTTTAAAATCAATCCTTTCTTTCCTTCGATTTTTTTTTTTTTTTGACAGGTGACTATTTGCTGTACAGCTGCACACGTCAGACACACGACTGCAACAGTCTGTATGTTAAGACAATGTCAAGATAAAAAAACAACAACAACAAAAAAGTTGTTTGGGCGGCATCCATCAACTAGCTGATTTATCAGCATCGCCATTTATGACATTATCATGATTGGCTGATAACATGACAAATCTAAGACTTATTTAATAAGATGCTATTGATATTTATAGAACATGATAAATATTATGACCCTCTAAAAACGTGTTGTGATGCTGCAGCCCCGCCTGCAGAGCAGCCCTGCAGCTGCAAACATTAGCGCCAGCCACCCACCACGGCGGTTCCTGAGTCAAGGAAAAGGAATGGCAGTCTGCGACATGTGCTCCCAAAGAGTACGAAACAGTATTAAAAATAGACACTTGGCCTCAAATGACTACGCCCAATTCGAGTGCTAGCAAGAGGCTAACGAACAAAGGCCAGTTGGGACTTAAAAAAAAAAAAAATCGGCACTCGGTATCGGCCAGAAAACAGCGATCGCTGCACCCCTACTAGTCATACACTTGAAGCCTTAGGGGCGATAATATTCCACTGTTTTAGATTGCTCTTTTATGGATGCTAGAGACAATAATAATTGAGTGAAGCCAATTTTTCCAATGTTAGAATCAAGTATTGCTGACATAAAAAATATTTTCAAACATGGGCGTTTCCCCACTGCCGTCGCTGCACCCTGGTTTGCACAACACAGCAAACAAGCACCTTCAGAACGTGCTAAATAAAGAACATGCAAAAGCGGGTGAGACAGTTAGAAACATTCATTTGCCCCAAAAAGAAACCGAACTTTGCCTGTGTTTCAGCGAGCCAGTCGGCCTCCTCCACCTCTCCCTCCACGACCAACACATCTCTGTAAAATCTTTCATTTGCATTGCATTGAGAGGCAGTGGTCAATGCCTTTGATTTTAAATCGCACCCACCAACAGAACTAATCTTGATGGGAGACAAAGATAATGTCGGGCTGGATTAGGAATGTAATCTGTAAAACCCTGATGAAGGCTTTAAGCCAGCGTTCTCTTATCAGGTTTTATTTAATTGGGAAGACAGTTACCTGACTGTTTTGGAGGGTGCTGCAAAGCTGTGAGCCACATTACCACGACAATGTTCAGGCGGTATGTCAGAATGAGTGGGTTCTGACTGGCAGGTCATGTGTCGTCTGTGGCTTCATCTTGTTGGCCAGCGGCCGGACCAGTGTAACAAAACACCACGGCAATTGGAACAATCCACATAGGAGCCATCGAAGGTGATATCAGAAGAGTTCACGCTCCTGATTATTAAAATGAACCGGAGATCATGTTTCTCCTGCTCACACTGATCCAATCGCACGTACACAAAGCTTCCTGATGAAATTTCACAGCTTGATGTGGAAATATTAGGTTTCTTTACTGGCGCTGGGATTTCAGCATGGAGAGAGAGCTTGTTTACGCTGCGATCGATGCTGTTTTCTGCCACATTTTGGGTTTGTTTTTCTCAGACCAGCATGGCCATTAACCTCACGCAGCGGTGGATAAGGGTTTGGGATTTTGTCTTGTAAAGTTGAGCTCAGACAACAGCTCTTCCCAATAACAAGCATACTATCTTTGTCGCCACCGTGGCTACCTCAGCTTCCTTTTTTATTTTTTCACATTCCATGTCTCTTTCATTTTGAGTAATACAGTCACACTTGACAGCGGTGCCACCCACCCTGCACTCTCTTCTTCACCGTCTTCATCTCTGCCCTCATCTCTCCACAGCTCATGGCTCCTTCTCCTTCTCTTGCTTCTGCTCCTCATTCTCGTCTCATCTTCCCGTCTCCAGAATGGAAGAGGTATTTGTCTGACTTGAACAAAGTTTGACCTGTATTTCTCTTCTGACTGTTGAATTTTCCATGTGGCAATAACGTTCTAAACTCAGTTTAGTGTCACATATTGACAGTGCTGTGTTTCAGCTTCAAGTTGAATATATGAAAACGTTTTCAGGTACTTTACGTACATCATTTTGGACCAGCTTAAAAGCAGAATTCAATGCAAAGTGCTGCTGCAATGTAATGATCAATGTGACATATCGATTGTAACATTTAAGGAAATCAATCTTAAAATGAAAGTTGTGTGTGAATGTGTGTTTGTGCCTAAAACATGACTTCAGTGTGATAATATGATGGTTGTAGCGAAATATATTCTCAAACCTTCGCCACAGCGGGATGTTGCGCTCTGGATAATGTTTCAGCCTCGTGTTCAATTATCCTAAAACACCGAGGTGCCGATATTTGCAAAATAATTCAAAGGGCTTTCCTCCATTTGCAGGAAACGCCTTGAGCCTGAATGCTTGTTTGTGACCACCCAACAGCAGGAGCTGTTGTTTGGGCTTTGTCTTCTGCCATATACTTACTGTGGTTGGTTCTGATCGATGGTGGAGGATAGATAGAAGAAGAGGCTTCAGTAGATTTGCAAAATGTCACTTTCCTGTATATATAAACAATAAAATACACATGAATAAACAGCAGTCCCTTTTGAGAAACACGTGTTCCTACCAGGTAAAGTCTGTAACTTTGCGGCTCATGTAAACAAAGCGGCACTGAAAGGTGTTTTGCTGAGGCCAGACATAAAGGAGGCCTGCTTAAGAGAGGCAGATCCAAGTGAGGGGGCAAGATGAAGGAAATTGATCAACTGTGGCCATCCCTAAAGGCAGGAGTGGGCAGATAAAGATAATACAGTTATTGACCTCCGCTGGTCACCCACGGCTGCCCACAGCGAATCTAAAGCTCTAAAGCCTCGAGACTGTTTGCTCAACCCGCATGCATCACGATCAATCACGCTCTAGAACATTGTCCTGGTCGCGGCGGCTTTCTATTGTCCAACACACAAACAAGGCAGTGGAGTAAGACGGTCCCCGGCAAAGCCTTCATCCCACGATCGCAGCTCTGGTCAAGTCAGCGGCCGCTCAATTACATCAAATGTCAAGTCAATTCAGAGGCGCCGTACTGGGGGAAAAACTGCAGCATTTTTGCTCTTAACACCTCTTTAGGTGAAGCAAGATGATGTTGAGGAGGCGCAGCAGTTGGACGCTGCTCTTCATTGGCTCTTTGTGATGAATCAGCGTGAGATCTGCAGTAGGTCAGCTATCAGACAGAGGGTGAGCACTCGAAACACAGGCCAGTTCACAGGTGCTACAGGCAGACATGAATGAGCCGGTCTGCTGACCCCCGTATGGATAAAACAACTAGTCCTAAACAACTAGAAGGAATGTGAAAAACTGAAAACGTTCTGCCAAACATTCTCACTGCTGAGGCGCCACCAATCGGCCATTTTATGTCCAATGGTGACACACAAGGATGGAGCCTTCTGTGCTGCATGCTAAAGCGTAAACGTCTCCATTGTTGGTTTGGGTTCAGACACGATCGAGAGCCATCTTGTCTCCCTCTAACTAGATCTTTCTTGGCACATATGTCTCATATACGGTGCTATATATACCAAGTGACCTGAAATCAAAGCTCTTTCAGCGTCAGAACTAACCGCAGTTTCTCCACCTTATTTCCAAGTTAGCCATCCTGTTTGGCCCCCTCAATAAAAGATGTGGCAGGTGAGGTGTCATCACCCTCAACCTCAAGCTCAGTAAAGATGACTTCCCATGATGCACTGCAGCCCAGTCAACCAGCCCCAGTTGATGACTAAATGATGGAATTTTGCAAGCAAATAAGCTTCATGTTGCCAAGATTGAGCCACGTCACGACATCAGACCAACGAAATGACAGGTGTTTTACTGACATTAAACAGCAAAAATGCGCTGTTTTCCTCCATATGTTTTCCGACTGCTTCTTCTTCACACTTCTCTTCTGTTCCCACAATGCCGGGCTGCTAAGCTCCCCAGCTGTTACATTCCATTCTGAAAATTAGATTTTGGAAGTCAACTTTTTTTTTCCCCCCAAATCTCATTTTTCGTTTGCAAGGTAAAACGTTTTGCTTGATTATTATTGACCCAAATCTGACTCCATAGTTCTGTAGTTACAGAACACACACTGTTTGTTGTCATCCAATGGACTGGTGCAAGACCAATGGACTGGTGCGATCAACGTCTGGCCATGGTCACGAAACTGTGACTTTGACTCCAGTTGGGTAAGGACGAGGGACACACTGCATGATCCGCCTGTTTGTAGCAGTAGAGAACAATTACAGGCCGTAAAATAAATCAAAGGCAAGTCGCGACAGTAATATTTCGGTCCATAAAGCATTGTGTATGGTTGAACATGTTTGGAACTTATAGACTAAATAGATAGAGGGGAATTTTCCAAGTGGTAAAGAACCGTAAATGTCAAGCAAACAAAAGATATAAGGTGAATAATGAAGAGTAATAAATAAATACGCCTCATAAAGATTGTGAAATACATAACAATAAATCTCCCACAGGGGCGCAAAGACAAGACACACTTTATTACCTTTAACGTTTGACATGGGAAGCAGTTCTACGAAGCAGAGGAGGCACATGAGTGAAGCGCTTTTAATTAAAGTTCCCGTTGGATGCCACAGAGCCACCAGCTCGTAGTACATCGTCGACACAGTTTCAAATTAATGTCCCCACACAAATACTGTAATTATACTTGTACTCACTTTGCTGCACTGATAAAGAAGTATGAATAAATAACTATGCAAGCGGTTTCATCAACACAGTTCTGCAACACGCCGTCATCCGCGGGAGGATTCTCAATAACCTAAACCAGACGGCATTTGAGCTCTGGTTTGTTCATAATGTTTGTTCATGACGTTATATCGGGAGGTCATGGAGTAACAAAGGTGTGTTTACGCTCACAGGTCTGAGGTGAGTTCACAGTGCCAGAGACGGGCAGGGAAATGTTCATCATTGGACTTGACATGTTGTTCTTGTTACTGTCCGTCAGCTTGTTTGTCCGGGTCAGGAACAGATGACCAAGGAGGCAGGGTCATGGAGGAGTCACGCTCATTACACGTGTCACATGTGCGTGCCGAGTAAGGGCAGCGAGGACATTACCTGCCTAAATGGCTTTCAGTCACAGAGTTGCACTGCCTGAAGGAAAAAAAGAACTTTCTTTGACAGGTGGACTTGAGAGTGCAGAACTCATGGACGAGGGATGAGAAACTGGGAGGTTGACCTGATGGTTGCAGCGACAGCTAAATGACACTTCTCTGCAGGAAGCTTGTTGCCAAGGAAAACAGGACGTAGCTGTCGACTGACTTGTGTGACACCCCTCCCTTGACGCACACACTTGATCAGGTTAGACTAGAGCAGCGCTGATGGATCGGCTGGCCGATATATCGGTGCCAATATGGGCATTCGTGACATCATCACGATCGGCCTGTCAAATGACAAATACATGCCAATATTTCATTTTGTTTTTTGATAGGTGCCATTTACATTCATACATAATAAGCAATGTTATAACGCTTAAAAATGTGACGTCACAATGCGTCAAATCACTGCACAAGTACTACAGTTCCAAGATGCTAACAGATGAAAGCTAGCGGTAGCGAACTCAGGTGAAACCAAAGCAAATGGTGTTTACTGTTTTGGAGCAGCCGCCGTGTTCTGTTGTCAGAGACCCTGTAGCTCAGGGACCCCAGCTCACTCCCTGGACATGTAGTCGATGGACTATGCAGTCAGTGTAAACAATATGGCTTCGCCATGTTGGCTTGGCGGTGGTGGCTTTAAATACTGAAACTGCAGTAACAATGACTTGATTTTTTTCCAGGTGACACCTTCCTTCACGCTGACAAAAGGCAGCTCTTTTCCACCACATCGTCTGTTATATTCCATACTGCATTGGGTACTATATACATACTACAGTGGTACTAGATACCGCAGCAGGTGTCTTTATATGATTTATCTTGGCGGGCGGCGCAGGACCGACCTGAACTTTGAGGAACAGCTCTTCCCCCTGGATGGTGCTGAGGGCTTTAGGATCGAGCCAAGCTTGTTTTAAAACACCAACAGGTGAAAGCAGAACAAAACCTCCAACACCTTCTAGATCAGGTAGACCTCTTGGCCCTGGCAGCCTTCTGCATCTCCTCGTCTTGGGCATCTACATCAGAGAGGAGCGCCGCTCGTAACAAATGATAGGTGTAAATCTCATAAAGATGCTAATGCTTCTCCATCCCAGGAGGTGTCTGCTGAAATGTAAAGCCCATAGATCAAGGCAGACGTGGGTCGGCGGCAGACACATTAGCGTGCTTGTCAGATAAAGTGACTTTTATCACAACGCCGTTCAAGGGAAATGACTTTGTTTTGTGCAGTGGAGAAAATGACAATGAACGCATCGCACCTGAAACACAATTACTCAGCTTTTATTACCTCAGTAATAAAATAAAAATTAGAACGCCTGACGCATGTGAAGCGTTTAGCTCCTGGCAGACGCCGACTTCCCCAGTCGCTTCATGCGCTGCCAGGCGAAGTCTGCTCTCATAGTGGGGACGGTGATGCGGGAGGAGAAGAGTGGAGCTGTGAGAATCGATCAATAGGGGCCGAAAAGTGTTCGGCGTTGCTCGCTGGCATACGTGCACATGTGCGCTGCTGCCTATCAAAGTGTGTAAGCTGCAGTGTGGCCCCGTGCCCCGACTTTGATCTGTCCCTTCCCTGCGAGACTTCAGAGCAGCAGGCGCTCGCTTCCAGCTGATGCAGGGTTGGTTCAGTCGAGCTGAACTGAGCTGTGTGGGCGCCACCTACACGCGGCAGCTTTCACTCCGTCCTCTCACAATTCCACACCTCCTCCGAGCTTAGAACTCACAACCGTTCGTCAATGCCACGACGCTTGACTTGATTCACTGCTTCTCTGAACGCTGTTTAAAATCAAATCTATTCAGTAAGGCAAGTCTCTCCATCCTTCTCCTCTTAAAGTCACTCTTGTACTCAGATTGTAAAACGGCAATTCATTTAGTCAACTGTAGTCAAGTGGGATCAACATCTTGTTCATGCAACTGCACACAAACACGCCTGTTGTTCCGGTGAAGCAGCCATGAGATAGTAAATACATACATGTAAAACAGGGAAGAGCCAGTGCAGGTGTGACTCAGTGTCTCATGGAGATGGAGGCAACATTCCAAACTTCTATTCCAGTCATTGATCAGAGGAGTGGAGCGTAATGGGCACTCGCTGGTGGCATTTGCACAGCAGCCCACAAGTTGAATCCCAGCATCATCTTTCATCTCAACAACAGAGCGTTCATCTAATGAAACGCTTCCCACATCACACTCTTGTCAGCGTTTTCCAAGAGCTGCCTTCTAATGAGGCTTGAGGTCGCAAGTCTCTCCCAAGTTATGATGCCACATGTAGAAAAGAAGGATTCATTTAAAGACCCACTGAGATGCACATTCCAGCCTCATTGGAATCGTGGGGAGCTGAGTTCACGCTGAAACGTGGCTGTGGATCACATCAGGCTCCAGCCTCGAGCTTCTACAGTCCTCCACTGTGAAGCTCCCTCCACTATGAAGCTCCCTCCGCTGTGAAGCTCCCTCCACTATGAAGCTCCCTCCACTGTGAAGCTCCCTCCACTGTGAAGCTCCCTCCACTATGAAGCTCCCTCCACTGTGAAGCTCCCTCCACTCTGAAGCTCCCTCCACTATGAAGCTCCCTCCACTGTGAAGCTCCCTCCACTGTGAAGCTCCCTCCACTATGAAGCTCCCTCCACTGTGAAGCTCCCTCCTCTATGAAGCTCTCTCCACTGTGAAGCTCCCTCCACTGTGAAGCTCCCTCCACTGTGAAGCTGCCTCCACTGTGAAGCTCCCTCCACTGTGAAGCTCCCTCCACTATGAAGCTCCCTCCACTGTGAAGCTCCCTCCACTGTGAAGCTCCCTCCACTGTGAAGCTCCCTCCTCTATGAAGCTCTCTCCACTATGAAGCTCCCTCCACTGTGAAGCTCCCTCCACTGTGAAGCTCCCTCCTCTATGAAGCTCTCTCCACTATGAAGCTCCCTCCACTGTGAAGCTCCCTCCACTGTGAAGCTGCCTCCACTGTGAAGCTCCCTCCACTGTGAAGCTCCCTCCACTATGAAGCTCCCTCCACTGTGAAGCTCCCTCCACTATGAAGCTCCCTCCTCTATGAAGCTCCCTCCACTGTGAAGCTCCCTCCACTGTGAAGGTCCCTCCACTGTGAAGCTCCCTCCACTGTGAAGCTCCCTCCACTGTGAAGCTCCCTCCACTGTGAAGCTCCCTCCACTGTGAAGCTCCCTCCACTGTGAAGCTCCCTCCACTATGAAGCTCCCTCCACTGTGAAGCTCCCTCCACTATGAAGCTCTCTCCACTGTGAAGCTCCCTCCACTGTGAAGCTCCCTCCACTGTGAAGCTGCCTCCACTGTGAAGCTCCCTCCACTGTGAAGCTCCCTCCACTGTGAAGCTCCCTCCACTGTGAAGCTCCCTCCACTGTGAAGCTCCCTCCACTATGAAGCTCCCTCCTCTATGAAGCTCCCTCCACTGTGAAGCTCCCTCCACTGTGAAGGTCCCTCCACTATGAAGCTCCCTCCACTGTGAAGCTCCCTCCACTATGAAGCTCCCTCCACTGTGAAGCTCCCTCCACTGTGAAGCTCCCTCCACTGTGAAGCTCCCTCCACTATGAAGCTCCCTCCACTGTGAAGCTCCCTCCACTCTGAAGCGCCCTCCACTGTGAAGCTCCCTCCGACGACCAAGTGAAGTGACTGACGTCCCTCAGAACTGGGACGACACTTGATGATGTCCGGCGTAAAGACACCGTGTCATTTGCTGCCGTGCTGTATTTTGTTTCCTGCATATACAGTGTTGGAGACAACGTTTTGGAAATGACAGCTCCAACGTTTCTGCAACCTCTTGCATCTGCACTGATCATCTCACTTGGTTTGGTGAACCTACGGAGAAGAAATGGGCGGAGGCTATATTGCGGTGATAGATAGAGGTTAGAGGTGTGAGGACGCTAACGTTAGCCTGGATGCTAGCCCACTGTTGTTTGTTCAGAAGAAATCCAAACCTACTGTTGAACATCCATGTTGTATTGTTGATGTTGTGGGACACGGTGGAGCATTTGGCTCGCTGACGTGTGACACCAGAGAAAGTCAACAAAGGGAAGAGTGGTCCTGGCTACTAACATGTCCCTGTTGTCCTGTCCAACATTGTTTTGAAATCAAGTCCTTTGGTCTCCTGGACATCTCTCCACACTTCATATTCCCACTTGGTTTCAAGTCAGCTTGCGTTAAGTAAAAGCCAGTCAGTGTCACCGCTCTGGAGAAAAGCTTTAAAAGCCATGACATTTCTCTATAAACACAATAAATAAGCAGTAATTGGTGGCGCTTATTAAGTCATGAAGTCCAGCCATCGATTCCCTCATACAGATCGCCTCAGCGCTGAGGCCGGGGAAGACACAGGGCGGGGCTCCTGCCACACATGTTAATTGTGAACAAGTTGAGCTATTGATTTCATCTGTCTGTCCCCTGCCTGCACCGCCAGGTAGTTATCTCTTCAAAACTCAGCATTTCGCTGCCACAGTATCTGGATTTCTGAGGAGACGTTGTTTACTTTGGCAGGATTTATTCCCAACTGTCTGTGTTTCCTCCTCTCTTGTTCACAGAATCTCCCGAGGTGACCTTGCTTTCCTTCCCCCAGCGCTACAGCACAGTGACAGTCGTCTATTTGAACCCAGGGGGAATCCAATGCAGCTCCAGCTCCTTTATTACGCACTTGACATGAGGGTTTCAAGCAAGACTCGCACCTTTGCTGCAGAACAAAGACTGTTTATTCTGGTGACGCCGGGCGGAGTGCGACAGCTCCTCTCACCAAAACCAGAACTTCATTCGGGCCTCACTTATTAGGTTTCTCAAGAGAAACTGAGTCGTGAGGAGGACAGTGGTGGTGACAGTCAGACGTACATGCGGAGAAGAACAACGCGCTGGAAATGATGGAGAAAGAAGTGCTGGAAGTGAGGTTCACGGATGCGGGAAGTGACTAGGAAGCATGGCCAAGACCAGTTCAGGTCATGGACAGACACGATCTATAGTTTGCCTGGGTTCAACATCATTTCCTTGCAAGGATGAAACAAGAGTTTAAATTATGCTGGACTGACTCAACCAACATCCTGGATGAGTGGTGGTCCACACACGGTGTATATATGCTCACACATCCAGTTGCACAGATGGACAGAGGCCAGTGAGCGCAAGGTCACCCTGAGCTTGCATAAATCTCCATGGAATACAGGATATATGGCAAGCCAGTGATAAATATTGTAACTTCCCTTCTCATAAATGAAGCCGTAAAGCTGCAACATAAAGCTCAACATGCAGCCACACGGCATCTTTCCTGTCGTCACCGCTAGTAAATGGCGACGCAAAACAAAGGTCATGGATTTTGGGTCCAGATCCACCACTCAGTCTTCCATTATGTCTCCTTCACTGTTTAAAAGAAAAGGTTGGGCAGCGCTTTGGGACGGCCTCTCACCCCGTTTATGAGCCGTCGCCAAGAAAGCGCCGGAATATGATTTATTGTCTCGATAAATGACTCGCGGAAGATGATGGCTACACTCTGTATCAGCAGCCCCAAACTTCCACAAACAATACATCAGCACTCAGGGAAGACCAGAGGTGTCCTGCAGCTCCCCGCTGCTGGAACCGTTTGGCTTCCTTTTTATTTTCCACGCTCTCAAAAGCAACAATCTGCATTTTGCGTCCATCAAATGGAGTCAAAAGCCGTCATCGACACCGCCAACTGCTCGAGTTAACGTGGAGCTTTCGGGTAAAAACTTGCGGCGCCCTCTAGATTTCTGGATCAAACCATGGATGGTGAGCCAGGCCTCTGAAATATGGCGTGTGTATTTTAGAGAACTGAAATATCTCAACAGAGCACAAAAGGGTAGCGACTGGTGCTCCTCATGATCTTAGCATCTGTTAGAATGAGCACCATTTCTGCAGACGCTCGTCGACATTTCAATGAAGCGCATCACTCCAGGCTTCTGACACCGATACATGCACAAGAACAAGTCCCTCGAGGACGTCTTGTCGAAGGACTGCATAATGGATGGTAAGTCCTGACTGTGATACTAACATGCTCAACGTTCTTTGCAAGTGCAACTTGAGTGAATTGTGTATTAGCACAGCGTCAGACTTCAAACGGGATGGATCGTCCTCAGTGGCCTTGACTGGCTTCAAGTCCACGTATACTCCAATGGTGGAAAGAGAAACAGCTGTTTTCTGGTGATGAAATCCACGACGTGTATATTTAGTGTCATTCAGAGGGAAAAAAAAACATTCAGTTCCTTCTATCTCATTTTTCTCCTCACCAAATTAACTTTTCCAGGGGAATTGAAAAAGTTCACAGGAAGAAAGTGGGTTCGCTCTAACGCTTAGCGGGTGTTCAGCCATTACTCTTCCTGGGCGTGAAGTATCAGACGAGGGATTGGAAACATACACAAAAAAACCACAAGCACCTAATTTATCACCACACACTGAGCAGGCTGTTTGGGGAACTCTGAGATGTAATATGCAGGAAGCAAAGTAAAGTTGCCCTGTTTTATCAAACCCCTGCGGAGACAGACTGAAGAAGGGAAAATAAACAAATGCAAATGGAACTAGAAGGGCACATTATTCTGTGAAGGCCAATGTCAAAATCTTGCAGTATTAAATATTGAGGGGAAAACGGATACGGCCTCATATGCCAAACGGTGCGCTCCAGAGGGAACATAATATTAGACGGTGTAATATAGGAAACTCACAAATGAAAGTTAAAAACGATCAATTCGGATTTGGCTTCACAGACAGCACAGAACTCCTGGCTTCAGGATAGAACTGCAGTCAGAGAGAGCAGGCCTCTGCCAAGCAGCTCATTTCCATCTGTCATTTCATTTTCATCCATTTTATTTTATATCCAGACAACCACCATAAATTCTGGACGACAGAGAGCACTAGAATATTAGCTAACCCACTCAATATAAGAAGAAAAACAGAGCTTGTTCATCCATAAACTGCAGCGGTCTATAAGCCACTAGTGCAGTGGTGCTGACTGCACCGTAGAAAGGTCAGTGGTGCACTCGGCTTATAGTCCGGAAATTACGGTCGATACTTTTCCTTCACATTTGAAATAAAAATAAACAAATAATTTGTAGCATATACAGTATTCTGCACAAAATTTCATAGTTTTAATATGACATTTTTAGCTCCAACTTTCAGTTTGATATCAGTAAACTGACATTCAGAGCGTCACACACAGCACGATGAAGATGGTGATGCATTAACCCCCCGAATTTCATTGTCTTCACCTGGATCCCAGCGCCGACTTGTTGCCGGGAGATCACATCACTACCCCACACACCTCATTTGAATCTATTCGAATACCTGGAACAGCAACAGCGGTTACTAAAAATCTGCGTCGTCACGCTGGTGTGAAACGGTCTTTCTGAAGTGAGGAATTAGACCCAGCACTGGCTTTTGGTTAAGTCTCTCATACAGCAGAGCTACATCAATGTCCTGCCTTCCTTCGAAGCCTAACCACATGAGACGGCTGAGCGCTGATGGGAAGGAACAGAAAAATGTGTGGGATACAAAGCGGCCCATGATTCAGGGGTGTCCTATTGAAGTTCAGCTTCAATCAAAATGGTACGGCATTATGTGGGAGTTTTGCACATGTACTCCTCTGCCTCCAGAACTATTTATTTGTTTACTCCGCATTCCAGCGCGTTTCATCTCGAGGAAAAGAATAGAGAGAGCTGGGCAAACGCTTCCTTTCAAAGTTTGCAAAATGGTCGGGGGAGAAGGAGGTAGCAAACAATCCTTGACCTGATCTCATCCACAGGCAAAAGCAGCATGCCGACCCAGGTTATTCTTCTTTTTCCTTTTGGTGAGGATATGAAAGGGCCTGTCAAAAACAGATTTGACAAGTACCAATAAATAGCTTAAACCCACATCATTCAAAACCATTCCTTGTAGATCATATACACAGATATCACAGGCTCTGAAGACAGTAGCTTGAGCGCGGTTAGAGATAAAGGCTCACTGCAAATAGTAAAACTATTTGGGATGGAAGTAAATTCACCCATTGAAATCGTATCTTATGATGTCACCAGGCGGCAACCACAGTGAATGACACTACCTTTCCTGAAATCTGACGCACTTTTGAGACTCATGAGTCATCTCTCAAACAACAAGGATGATGGCTGGACATCATCAACCGCTAGCTGCACTGTCTTTTCAGTCCCAAACAAGCTGTGTTTGACCAGACCTCCATCAAGTCCCGGGACCTGGTGGAGTGAAGCATGGGCTCCAGTGTGAACTGTCATGAAGCAGTGTCAGTGTCAGAGCGAGGATATTCCTCTTCAGAATCCGAGTCAGTCAAATTGGCTCTCTGTCACGCTCCTGATGTGAAACTGCAGCCTCCCTCGACTCATCCACCGAAGAGTTTTCATACATGATTTTCTCCAATAGAAGCTCATCCACGGATGTTGCTCAGATGGAAGTCACAGGTGTCCACCATCTTCTCATGTAAAGTCAGAACTACATCAGGCTCCATATTGGTAGCTGGGCTTGTTTCCATGCAGTGATGCTGCTAGTTGCAAGTTTGTGACTGTGTCAACTAAAGAGTTCAGTATTTCCGAGGGCTGCGTTCCAACTCCTTTCACGGCACGAAGAAATCCAATTTGCAAGTTGCATGCAAATGACATGCATTATTCAGACATTCATAATTTATATCTTAATTAACATTGACATTTTTTTCATTCATTAATTATAGAACATATATTATATGTCCTTTCATTAGTCGACACGTTCAACCAGTCACTGGAGGACATGAGGGGAATTTCACTGGGAGTTGAACCAAAAACCTTCTGCAGCACGTCAGTTATTGACCTTGAAAGTGGCGTTTCAAGAGTCTCCCCTCTCTCCAGCTGCATGCAACAACGTTGATGACGGTATAATTCATTCACTCCTGCTATATTTAGTTGACAAACAGCATTTAGCACTGAAGTTTGTCTCGTCATTTGACACGTCACTTACCATTTCTTTTGGTCTCCGTACGCGAAACCCTATATGAGTGAATAAATGCAGTCTCAAAAAAGGCCGTGGCATTTCCTGGCAAATCCAGCCTTGCCATGTGGCATTTGGACCTCTTCTCACCCGCTGCCCATTTCTCTTCATACACATCATTACTCCCTCGCATGAGGCGCGTCTAGCCACACAGGCGATGATGAAACAGCCCTGCACATTCTGCAGTCTTATTCATATTTCATGACGACGAGAGCCAAACTTTTCTGGACACACTTTCAAAGGAGGTGTGTTGTACCGTTATACCCTGTAAAAAGGGTATAAAATCAACTTTGATGAGGACTTGACATCAGCTTACACTGTGATGCTAGTATGCTAGTGTGCGGAACCATTTCAGGAAGTGGACTTTGGTCTGGAACTTCCACTCCTCACTACATTGTTCATGAAACAGTTCACAAAAACTATTTAACATTGCTAGTCACATAGCCGTTTCCTGATATGGTGAAGTGTATCGTGTTTGTAGTTAAATTCGCAAGAAAAAGTGGGAGCTAAGTTTGAGCGAAAATGCTAATGTAAGTTACTTTGTACGTAAAAAACAATGCTCACGCTTCAAGATTTTCCCACCTCAATCATTTGACTTTGAAGACAAGACACGGAAAAACACTGCAAGTAAAGCATCTCTGATCAAAGGCACTCAAAGGTGAGAGTTGGAAACAAATGTTCAACCCAAGTGAGGAAAGAGTAACCACCGGGTGAAAAACTAAAAGGACGTTAAAATGTAGTGTAAAATGAACAAAAATTGAGTGTCCACGACTTGCTGGGCTCGGTGCCTTCACACGACTGTCGCACCTCGTCCATGTTCACTGTGATATTGTGAAACACACAAGCGAGTGAGTATCAGTAAAGTTGAGATCTTTAAACTGAAGCGCTGAATCGTAACAAAAAGCATCCTAAAAGTTTCCATTGGAAAATGGAAATCGAACGGAAATAAAAGACCCTCCGAGGTAAAATCCTGACCGCTACACAATCAATGCCACTAAATTCCAGGCACTACCACTTTAAAAAGCAGTTCCCCTGAAAAGTGCTTTGCTCTGCAAGTGCTTAAACTCCAGTGCTTAGATTCTGGCAGGCGGACAAACCAACTCATAAAGCTGAATGTGAGGTGGGCGCTGCTGTGTCTTTTTGTTTCAGCTGGGCTTTTAAAAGGAGCCCAACCCTCAAAATCCAATGACTGGCCGCTCTATTTTCATGCATCAGTCCACCGCAAAAGTCGATTCCATCACACAGGTCAAAAAGGCAGAGCGCAGTCACGGAAAACTCTTGCTGCTTGGGATTCTGTGCGGCAAACGTCTTGTAATATCAATGGCACTGGCTGAGAGGAGAAAACTCAGGATGACAATGTAAAACTTTGCTTCAGCAGCGGCTCTCCAAAAGAGCTAACGGAGGCATGACAGTGCTCTGTTGGACAGACTGTTCCCTCATGTATTCAACAGACCGGCAGAGTAAACAGAAACACAGCAGGGTCAGCACATCCTCGGCTCCCACTGCACGGGGCTGAGCCGCCGCTTTGTCTCGACCCCGTGGAGTTTGCCTCTGCTTCTTTCACATCACTTCCACGGGAACTGCCCTCTACATTTGGGTTAGAAAAATGCTTTGGATGCTTTCACATGCAGCGTAAGTGATCCTGGACCTTCAACTGGTCGATAACAACTGACTGTGCGTTCATTTGTGTTTTTGTTTTTTTTGGGGGGGGGGTAAAATGATAACTCAAAATTCTGTTAGCGCAGACCATAAGTAGGCTGCTGAGGGCTTCGACTGGTGCCGATAACACGGGTTCCGCCCAGAGTTCTTTTTTTTAACTGTGGTGTTAAGTAGTGCCCATTTGTTTAGTAGCAACAGGAGGTGGTCGAGATTCTTTGGCTCCATAAAGAAATCAATGCCTGTACAGTCGGGTCAAAAGTCTAGACACGCCATCTGATTCAGCGTTAGTTTCTTTATTTTTACTGCTTTCTGCATAGTCGATACCGACTGAAGACATGAACTCTACGAAGCAGGACGCATGGAATGATGTAGCAAAGAAAAACATGTTGAATAACTACATATGTCTCGTATATGAGAGGAGACAAAGTTTGTTGGCAGCGCTGCAAAGCCTTGTCCAGCTTCATGAGCTTCATGGTGTAGTCTCCTGTTGGAAACCCTGATCAGGTGACCACATCATGAAGCTCATGGCCAGACAGTCAGCAGAGCAGAGGGTGGCTGTTTGGAAGAATCCCAAATCCCAAACATGTTTTGAGTCATTCCACACTTCTTTGTTTGCAACATTATTCCATATGTGCTCATCCATAGTTGTGATGCCTCCAGCGAGACTCTACAATGGAAACAGCTGTGGAAACTAAGCAAAGGTGTGAGATGAGAGGCGTGTCCAAACTTTTGCCCTGAACTGCAGGTACTAAAGACGTTGGGTCATGCTGAAGGCTAAAAATGTAAATCCAAGCAGTAAGATGTCAATGAATGCGAGTGACAAAGGCAGAAGAAGAAGAAGAGCAAAAAGAGGAAGAAGCCCTGGTGGTGGCAGCCAAGCGGCAGGATAGATCTGCCCCGGCTGAGAAATGAGGCAGGGCCCTAATGAGGCCAGGTTGGAGCGAAAAAGACCTGTCAGTGCGTCTGCCCAGCATGAAAGTGCTGCTCAGTGAGAGTGAGAGTGAGAGCCTTTCTCCAGGGAGAATGCAGTCGGCTTCCCCCTGTTGTCTTTTGTCTCTCCGTTTCGGCCTCTTGTGTTCCACCTCCCACGACGCCGAGCCTCTTTGTGGCGCCTTCATTTTCCGCGCACACCTTTTAGCCCGGTAATGGAGATGCCATTGTCCTGCCGTTCATCCATTGTGAAGGTCAGGAGCAGCCTGACACGATGTGAGTGGCTGAAGATGACTGATGATTCACATGCATGAGAACAGATAGTCAATCAATCCCTCAATTGAGTCCGGATTGGCCAAATCAATTCCACAGCATCCAGAGCTAATGGCTACGGGCAATGATCAGGAAACGTCTCCACTCGCTGGGTGTTGTCATTTAGACGCCCCGATTCATCCCAAAGTGAAACATCCATCATCAATCGCTCTTGTTCTATTGCAGGATGGTTACATCTCCATCTGCCCCGTGTCAGAGAGGAGAGCGGCAAGACTTTTAAGACGCTGCTCTGGACACAACGCAGCACTTGCAGTGTGTGGGGGGTGTGTTTTTCAATCCAACCTGGCTGGAGGTGACGTGTTAAAGGGGCCCACCTCTGCACCTTTTTCTTCACAGTTGAGTCTCACATACGAGCGGAGTCGCTCCGCTTTGAAAAGGAAAGAAATACAAAAATGCCTGCCACACTTGAGCCCAATGTCAAAAAATAGACTGAAATACCTGCAAGACGTACTGCAGCCCTACTACACACCTACGGTACTGCAGCCCTACTACACACCTACAGTCCTGCAGCCCTACTACACACCTACAGTACTGCAGCCCTACTACACACCTACAGTCCTGCAGCCCTACTACACACCTACGGTACTGCAGCCCTACTACACACCTACAGTACTGCAGCCCTACTACAGACCTACAGTACTGCAGCCCTACTACACACCTACAGTACTGCAGCCCTACTACACACCTACAGTACTGCAGCCCTACTACACACCTACAGTACTGCAGCCCTACTACACACCTACAGTACTGCAGCCCTACTACACACCTACAGTACTGCAGCCCTACTACACACCTACAGTACTGCAGCCCTACTACACACCTACAATACTGCAGCCCTACTACACACCGACAGTCCTGCAGCCCTACTACACACCTACAGTACTGCAGCCCTACTACACACCTACAGTACTGCAGCCCTACTACAGACCTACAGTACTGCAGCCCTACTACACACCTACAGTACTGCAGCCCTACTACACACCTACAGTACTGCAGCCCTACTACACACCTACAGTACTGCAGCCCTACTACACACCTACAGTACTGCAGCCCTACTACACACCTACAGTACTGCAGCCCTACTACACACCTACAATACTGCAGCCCTACTACACACCGACAGTACTGAAGCCCTACTACAGACCTACAGTACTGCAGCCCTACTACACACCTACAGTCCTGCAGCCCTACTACACACCTACAGTACTGCAGCCCTACTACAGACCGACAGTACTGCAGCCCTACTACACACCTACTGCAGCCCTACTACAGCCCTACTGCAGCCCTACTTCAGCCCTACTGCAGACCTTGTGGCGCCCTAATACAATCCTACTGCAGCCCTACTACAGCCCTACTGCAGCCCTACTTCAGCCCTACTGCAGACCTTGTGGCGCCCTAATACAATCCTACTGCAGCCCTACTGTAGCCCCATTGCAGACTGACTGTAGCAGACCTACTGTAGCCCTACTACAGACCTACAGCAAATGAATTGATGTGTTGGTGCCATATTCCTGATTCCAAAGTTCTGTAAATGACTTTGAAATGGATCAGCACTGTTCAGTCACACTTCAGTATATGTGAGGGTGACCTTTCATCTTACTAACACTGCAGGTATCTCTGAAAACACAGGGCCCAATAAGGTAAAGACAGAGCGCATGCACTTTAAATTTCTGCGTGCACAAATGCTCGCCCCAAAAAGTAAACTTTCAGAGGACGGGGGGTGTAATGCCTTCAGGAGCTCCATCTTGCTTTGGTGTTCCACGGAAACTTTAAAGTTCAAGGGCGCTCTTAGTCTGTGTGTATATATAAATATATATATATATAGGTTTGTGTATTCTTGTGTCTTTTTATTTGGTAAAGAGCAGTAGAGTGAAGCGAAGAAGCTTTTAAGAAACGACTTTGCTTCCAAAAATATTAAAACGTACAAGGAGCAACAGAGGGCTGTAAAAATGCAGCTAACTGCTGCTTCTTGGACGAATGCACCGAGTTTGGTGACAGTGTTTTGACTGAAGGTCGCCGAGGCTGTGTTTGTCAGGTGGAGAATGGGTTGTACAGTGAAGAAAAGTCATGCTCTGTGACATAAGCCCTGAGCTACAAACGGAAAACCTAGTTGATAAAAAAACTAAACCCACAGAAACCAAAACTTGCCATCTTAAATTGGACAGCGACGGAGAGTTTTCCTAACTCTTGAATTGCACTGTTGATGCTAATGAACTTGAAACAGTGGCAATGTGTCAGAAATTGGGCGTATGTGGAATAAATAGTGAGGTGGCAGAGGTGAACCTGAAATCCCTGAGCTAAGCCCCGGGTCTCAGGACAGACTCCAGAGCAGGTTCAGCACGCTGAGGCTTCATTCAATCCCGACACTATTAGACCACCAGGGGCTTGTGCCTCGCTTCCTTGTGAACAGCCCAGTGAAGGATTTAACTTCAGTCGTCTCCAGCCCAAACGGGTCAAACAAGAGAAATGGAATTCATAAAACTGAATACGTTATTAGCATGACAAGCTGTGAAATGTAAGCGCTTCATCTGAGACAGAAAAATAGCAGATGTCAAATTCAAAATAACACAGCGGCGACACGGACAAGCGCTTGACCTGTTTAATGGAAGAAGGAGGTTAAATATAATCCCAATGAGGAATGACAAATGTATTCAGTGTTCTGCGAAGCTTCATGAATTATTGCTTCCGCTCTGCTTTCCTCGCTGGATGTGATCCACACCCTGCGCCTCTTTGAGTCTCATCCTGTCTCACTAAATGTTCAGGGGCACAGCCTTGACCTTTGACTGCAGTCTTCAGATCAGCCATTAGCATCCGCTGGTGACATCCACGCACGTGCCAGCAGCGGAGGAATAGATCACCACGCACCGCTGGATCACAAAGGGAGCTTGGAAAAACACACACCAGTTCAATTAAAGACTCGTCTGGCTGACAGACTCCAGCGATCATTCATGTAAAACTGACGCTGACAGCACCAAGCAGCATCAGGGGGGAATAAATCACAGCGCCTCAAACGCGTCTCCAACTGGTAGCACTGACAACTGAAGAGTGGCACAAGCTGAAGGCAATGATTCTGGCTATATGTTTTGATGGTTCATAAATCCAAACTAGATGAACCACTCCAGTCCAGAAACGCTCACCTGTTCCCAGTAGTTCCCATGAAAACGTGCGGCCCAAAGGAAGCTCAACTCCAGGGGGAGGTCAAGTCTTTAGCACCTTCGTGGAGCTCACATTTCCCTGTTTTACTGCTTCATTGAAAAGTTCTCTGTCAAGATGTGGGGTGTAAAGTCCATGTTGACGTTTTAATATGTTTTTTAATAACAGGGACTTAATCACCATTGTTATTAAATTGCCTTTTCTGTCCCAAAAATACATTTCCAAGCTTGAAACTAAAATACATTGAGCTGTCAATACAATACACTTATGTCAGGGTCCATGATGGTTTCAGGATTCAGAGAATTGCTTTGATCGACAGCTGTAGTCACCGACTGCCTAAAGATTACTCAACTAGTCCAACAGGTCCTGACTTCCATGGAGTAATATATCAATGTTGGGAAACACTTTGGACATGGTCTTTCCAAAAACAACATTAAAAGGTGCACGATTTTCTTGTTTCGGGGAGTTTGTTTTGCTTATTTTAAACCCACACTCGCCATCCTCTATGTGTTTTTCTTCCCCCAGATGTACCTTTTTGACGGAAAGTTTTTTTCTTGACTTTTGAAAGTGCAGAGCGCAACTGCGCCTGTGGCCTTATCACGTTGTGACAAACTCTACATGCGCATTCGAAAATGCACATGAAAAGTTTATTGAGGCGGTTATGACAGCGGGACTACATATCCTTGTTTGACTCTCTGCAGCAACTCATACGGCAGCAACATTCAATGCACGGAAAACACAGAGCAGTTTCATACCTTTTCACGTGAACACGGACAATAACCAAATAAATAAAAAAATAAAATAAATAAATAACACACAACTCACATTAGTCACTCTGTCCAACACGACGGACAGAAAGGCTTCTTGAGTCTAAATCACGGGGGTAAAATACTGCAACTACCATTGGTAGCAGCAACTTTCTCTCCCACTTTAATTGCAGATGATAACTGGCAAAACGCGCTCAGTATTTATGTTGCGTTCCAGTTATCTTTGGAGGGTTTAAGTACGAGCTGGGAAAGATGGAATAGCTGAGTTCAGAGCGCTGCAGCTGTGGAGGTCGGAACGGAAGATGAGGACAGAGAGCTGTTCTCAAATGTGCGTTTACAACAAGAAAACCTTCAGGATGAAGAGGAAATACGGATTTGCTTGTGGATCATGTTTCGTTTATTCTAAACTTCCATCCTGTTTACATTCATCTTACATTCAACCCCTCCGACTGGGAAGCCAAACATCGGGTGACATCATCAAGAGGCTGGTGCTGGGAATTTCCTGCTTCCGAGGGCAAATGGAATGCATTAAAATGAACTTGACTACACTCACTACAGTCAGTCGTCCTTAACCACAGCCATAACTCCTCAGTTCCCTTCCACTTCTTCTTAAATGAGAGTGACATCATATGTCTTGTTATTACACGATAATAAAACACAACGTTTTGACCCGTGGCGATTACAGCTTGAGCAGTAATCCGTCGTGTTGGACAGGATGTGGGGCTGGGAGAGATGAGTTTAATAAAAAAGCTAAAATAAAAATCAGCGCGCTAAAGGTGAAGCCGGCCATTACAGCCGCTCCTTGCCAGCCTCAGGACCTGTCCACAGTGAGCCATTAAACTGCTGCTGCGTTTACCTCCACTTACCTCCTTCAGGTCATTGCCGACCTGGGAAACCATCAAGTCATGATTAATGACGCTCCACAAGCGTCCACGCAGGCGTCTGGGCTTGGGTTGGTCAAAACACTGGGCCTCACCAGTCACGTTCCACGGCATCAAGAGCTGCACGTTAGAAGACATGATTGAGTGAAGAGTTCTGTCCACACAGACGAGGCGTCGCCTTCTGGACAGTGAGTGTCATCTCAACCTCTCCAGCCAGGTGGAAGTCTCCCGAGTCACCGGAGAATCTTGGGGGCATGAGAAAAGATTGCCCTCATCTATCTAATGCCTCCGTCTTTAGGTAATCGTTTCCACAGAGGAACACAGCGTCGACGTGGAGCCACTCAGGGCCACCATCACACAACTGCCTGCACCGTATGTTTACAAGCAACCGACCTCTCACAAACGTTTCCCTTTATTTGTCCGCTTAAAAACCACTTTGGTTTAGAGAACTGCCCGTACAAATAGTCCAGCGCAGGATATTCCTTCATCGGCATGTTTTTCTCTTCACTCTGTCCTTGAATCTGCTTTTTCTTGCACATTGTTTCAAAGCTCTTTTGTATGGCTTTTCGCACTTTACAATAATGTTTCTTTTTCATTTTATTGTGATACGTTGTGTACAGCGCATCTTACGAACATAATTTCCCTTGGGATTAATAAAGTTTTCTGATTCTGATCCTGATTGATTCAGACTTAGTGATGAGTAGGCCTGCGCGATAAATTGTAAAAAAAAAAAAAAAAATTAATTTTCAATTGATTTCGATTCGCATTTAATTTACAAACCGACTGGAGAGTTTTACGCTCCCAAGCCGCGCTGCGAGCCACGACTTTCTGAGTCCCCACCATGCTCCTGGCTTCACCTTCAGCCACTGACGTAGCGCCATGTAGTCACGTGTCTCACTCGTGACGTGAACGTGGTCGTGACTGGATCGCTCGGCGACACAATAGAAACTGAAGGAATATGGAAGATACACCGGGAACTAGTTACGAGAATCATCCCACCAGTCAGTCTCAAAACAAGCTCAAAGCAATCCGTTGTGTGGCTGCGTTTTGGATTGAAACTGGATGATGAAGCGTCAGTCGCAAGTGATTTGCAAGACGTGTTTTTGACTCGTTGCAGCACCACAAGGTAACACCACAAATCAGGGATGCAGAAGGTCTCATCACTTTGAGAACAAATTCCCTGTCAGTGCATGTGATCGGTGGTGATGGGCACTCTGGCTGATCCCCGTGGTTTATGTGTGCAATAACCTTCATATTTCATGTGGGAAAAAAATGGGGCAGGGAATCGTGATATCAATTCTTCGCTAAAAAATGTGATTCATATTTTCCCCTGAATCGTGCGGTGATGAGTCAGGGTGTCGCACTGACGGTCGGAATTCACCCGTCGCTGCCAAACACCTCAGAACCAGTCCAACGGTAGAGCCGATAAAACAGCAGCCGGTGATCCACTGCAGCTTTTGGCCTGAGCCAGCAGGAGCCTGAGCACGCCTCAAAATGGGTTGATACATGGAAAGATTTGCCCAAAAGCCAGCTTCTTCATATTGTCCCCATCAACGTCTTTGGCATGATCCACTTTAACGTGGTGTTTTTGAGCTTTTTCACCAAAATATTTTGGGTCACCTGGGGACCTTTTCCATCCTTCACCAAACAATCACTAACCACACCACCTTCCATCTGCTGAAACGGTGCCGGGGGAGGCGTCAGCCAAATCAGAGCTTCACTCCAGGAAGTGCAACATGGGCTGGTTTTCCAAGTGTCTTTCCTCCACTCCAACTATATATGGTGATTCACGAGGGCCATGAAAAAGGCAGCATTGAAATGCATAGATGTCAATATCAGCATTTATTAACGGACTTTTTTCGTTTGGCCCAGGAGCGAACCATCACGCCACACGGCCCCATAATGAAGATCTGAAGAAGAAGGAGTGTGTCGGGGAACAAATCACTTGAATTAAACAGCTCCTTTTATTACACTACACAAAAAAAAGAATGGTGCAAATTCACTCGTAAATCCTGCCACTACTTGCCGTTCGTAATGCCTCAAATAACACACTTGGGAAACAGCTGATTAAAAAGGGTCTTGTGAAAGATTGATCTTTCATGGATTTACCTGCGCTGCCTTCCTGGACCTCATCCAGCCTGTGGCTCGCAGGCAAACACTGTCTCTGCCCCCCCCCTCAGCTCTGGCAGGTGCAAATATTAAAACAATTTGGGACAATAAAGAGGTGTATCTGTGATCAGAAAAGGCCACAGCGATCAGATGAAATCCCGCGTAGGCTCCTGTGTGGCGCTCCTCTGCTCTCACGTGCACGAGGAGATAAGTGAAACAGCAGCTGCTGGCATGTTCCCTGGACATTTTAATTAGCTTGTCTTTAATTCCGCCTGGACCCTTTTCAACTCTGATCAGGCGGCGGGAGCGCCGATAAGGAGCCGTCAGTCACATTCAAAGACTGGGGTTATTCACCGCAGATGATGCGCTGCCAGTGCGAGATGCTCTCCGCCGCGCCGTGGTGGGAGCCCGGCACATGACTCAGCCTCCACAGAGAGCAGGAGAAACGTGGACGGCCGGCGGAGCCAACTCGCCCTTCCTCTGTTTGCATTGTTGCGCACGGTTTGAATGCAAATGTAGCGCATTAACATGCGCGGAGAGATAGCGGGATGCAAAATTAATGAGCGTCAGTATCGCTATCTGGGACGACACTCGTGAACTGCAGAGTTAAATGAATGCATGTTTTAAAAAACAAAAAAAATCAATTACAGTTTGAATTTCCACACTGGCAAAGGCTTTTGAAGGAAAACTTCGATAAATTGTGCTGCGTTTGAGCGACTTACTGGCAGCATTGCATCTAACAAAACATGAAAATCACATCAGTGTAGTGTGTATGATTTTTGGATGGAATAATTCTGACGGACTTCAGACATGTGTTCAGTTCATCATGTGACCCTGTAAGTTGTAAGTCACAAGTAAGTTACATCAACGGAAACATGCCAAGAACGGTTCCTACAGACGCTGAATCGACTCCCTTTTTGCCGCAATTCCTTCTCTACGCAGAGCGAACTGGACTCCATAAACGCCTGTGGAATCCATCTGGGAGAGAGACAGCTGACTGGGCTCAAGTGAAGCCTTCGAATGCACTGAATAGAGTTGTCATGTGACATCATCCAGCAACACACCGGACAGATTCTACAGGCCGGGTGCATTGACAAGGTACAACTTTGTGGATTTAACTGCCTCATGTGAAGTTGAATTTAACCATGAAAGCAAGGGCTGCAACGACGAGCCGACGGAGTCGACTAAGAAATGACTCACAGAGGAGTTCACTAGTCATGACATCCATGTTCTCTCTAGTCACACTCCGCAGTAAGAGGAGAAAAGGCTGAAGCCAACTGACCATCGCGACCTCCAGCATGGGACACATCAAAGGACACACACCTCTTACACTGCATTGTGAGAAATTCAGTTCAACCAATAAGTTAGAAAACAACATTTAACACCATACAGGTGTTTACAACCATTGACATACATTTTTATTTACATTTAATTCCATTTACAATGCTACAAACAGACATGTTGGACTCCTACATAAATGTCATCTGCCGACTGGTCGACAAATATTAAAATAGTGGTTGGTTGCAGCCAAAGAATCCAAGCAACTAGACTCGTGCATGAGCTTTAAAACCTGTGTGAAGGTCATTTTTTAGACTCACACATTAGAATATACATTGTAAACAAGAGCATATGACAAAGAGGAGAGTGCAGGAGGATCCAGGTGAGCCGAGTTCAAAGGTCACCCCTCCATCTTTCCACATATTAGACTGCTGAACAGTGTGGCGTGTTAATTATCCAGGCATCAAAGCAACAGCTGCTTCAGGCTTTAATTATGAAAGTGAGCGTGAAACACTTCTGGCTGTGCGATTACGCATCACATCAAACAGGCCAGTAGTGAGAGGCGGTGATCTTTGCACTGTGGCCAGTCAGGACCAGGACCCCGGCTTCATTCTTTGAACTGACTTTTCATGCAGGTATTTATTCATCAAACACTTTATGAGATGTTTTCCATTTAATCATCGGGTTAAATGCTTTTCCATCGTTTCTTTCATCCGCTCTTCACTTTTGAATATGTCATTAAAAGTGCACACCAAAATGATGACATTGAACCGGTGAAGAGGTCCACAGCTTAGGAAGAGAAAACAGGAGCCACTTCTGTTTTAGATGCAACAACAAACATTTCTAGTATAAAGTCATTCAACCGCTTCATGTTTTCAAAGTGTTGAGTGTGACCTTTAGAATCAAAGGAAATGAAACTATTATCTTTATAGACAGTAATATACAAGTGTTAACCACGAGAAAAGCAGTGTTTTGAAAGCTTTCGTGCTCTGAAGCTATGGTTTCAGGACCAACTCAGCTAATCGTTTTAGGGTTGTGTTTGTTATTTTTCAGCTGAGCTACTTAGAAGCCAAACTTCTCAGTTGTTTGAGCGAGATGCCGAGAGAGAAGTGGCCAAGCCCTGTGTTCTCTCTGCTGGCAGACTTATAGAAGCTGGCAGAGAAAGGAAGAAAAAAGCAGGGAGGGTGTCAGAGACATCGAAGCCTAAAGTGGCGCGCGAGCAGCTACAACAAGACAAATAAAGCTGCTTCAACTGCTTCTTAAACACTGTTTAACCACTGAGGTGCTTTGAGATATCGTGTCACAATAAACGTTGTTTATCAAATGATAATATCATCCTTTCATTAAGCAGAAGATGAAAATATTTTCCAAAAACTCAGAGGCGGTGAATAAGCAAATGAAGTCAGTCGTTGTGTTTACTCAGTGCGTTTCTTTTATAGACCTGACAGAGGCATCAACAAGAGCAAGCCCTTCGCTGCAGTGCAGCCAGCGAGCGTGTGAATAAAACACTGTCAAAGAAAAGTGCTCCTAATGAGACAAGACGCGCTGGTAGACGCTCCCTGAACGCCTCCTCCAGCAGCAGACAGCAGTTGCCATGCATTAAATATATCAGCAGGCAGATACTTCATGTGTGAGATAGTAATATCCAGGTATTGACTCCTGGGTTAGCGTTCATTAACGGACTCCACGCCTCCCTTTCCTCGGCCACTCAGTCAATAATGAAAAGATTTCTCCCAAAGAGAATGACTTTGTTAAATCCCAAAAAAAAGCCCTCATTAAATCTGTTCCTGAAGATAAAATGCACTCCTGGTCGGTCTTCTCTTGTGGGGGAGCAGGAGTTCCCCGTGGAACACTGCAAGTGCAAAAAGAAATGTAAAGCCCGTGCCTGAAGAACAGATAAAACCCTTTCAGCGCTTTCATCTGGTGCGGACTCACGCATTACTGCAGGCAAATAGTAGCATTAGCCAGCAGACAGAATGGGTGAAATGTAGCAGAAGGATTATGAGCAAGTTATAGCACAGATAACTACACTGTTGTCAGGACGTTAGTCATGATCCAGAACCTCTTCTGCCACGTTATCACCGGATCCCCCAAGCAAAGTCGGGTCATTTATATGCTGGCCCACTCACGGCAGACACTTTCTTTATGTGTGACTGGTGGCCTGTCCAATTTGTAAATGGGATCAGGGAACCTCCACAAAGGATGTGACAATGCCATCCTTCACCAGACACGGCCGTTTCGCCCTCGTGCGGTCCACCCGACCCGGCTGTTCTTTCACTCCACTTATTCCACACCAATCCTTTCAAGCATCTCCAACACCTCTTTTGTCAAGTGCCTGAAATATTGCAGCACCTCCTGGCACTTTCTCAGGAGTCTCGCCACAGGCCCGTGTTTCCACTGGTACCTTAGAAGAGACGCATCACAATACAAACCAAAAATGAGCAGGGAGACTGTCCACCTGGTGCTTTGGCCTGTTGACAGCACGTTGGAGGGACAGGAGTCACACCGTGTTTTAGAACTGCCACGCTCCTCTGCAGAGCAGAGCCACGCTCTGCTCTGCACGGAGCAGAGCAGAGCTGCACACCTCTAATTTCACTTTGCCCCAATCTGATGAGGATTATGTAAACGAAAGCAGGACAATGTTCATTTCCACCACTGTTTTCACTTGGATCCTCAACTATTCCGGATGGAACGGCAGTGTGATGTCTGAAGTGAACATCTCTTTGGGCTTGTTGTGTGGGAGCCAACCGCAACTGCAAAAATGAGCAGGTCATTTGGAGCCGATATATCGAGGAAACGATATTGTGAAGAGAACAACGGAGAGAAACACACCAAGTCATTTGACACGTGATGAGAGAAATGCGCCTGAGGACGAGGGTAAAAAAGAAGACGGCTCCAAAACAGCTTTCAACGTGGCAGACTCAGCCAGAGCACGACGCACAGATTCCCCGCCATAGAGAGCGCACGTGTTGCGCCGTCTGAACTGCTTCTACTGAAGCCGGCAATAAGGCGAAGGCAGGTGTTATAGGAACGTGATTGACCTGGATTCATCGCAGGTGAACATACTTTACTGTTCAAGTGACTTTTCACATCAATCTTCACTCGCCCGACACTCAATTACATGGCCATTTGCATTACAGAGCAATCCTCACGTCGCTGCTATTTAAACCGCCGCTGTTACGGCGGAGGGTTTGTCACTGGCAGCTGCCGCCGAACAGCTGCGGACTGAAAAGAACGACGGCTCCTTCCAACCTAATGATGGTTCATTACGCATGAGGTCCATGGCTATTCATAACAGTGGCTTTTTCACCTGTAGTTTGAGCTGCTTCAGTTGTCGAGACAGCAGGGATCACATGCCTGGTGGCGCTATCTGAAGAAACAATGTCAGTCAGCTCCGATATGAAGCGCTGCGTTGAACATTTGGGAAGCACATTCTGTCATCAATCATTTGTCATTGGCTAATATGTTGGTGTGTGACGCTCCACTACCTGATTCACAGGCTAATACAGTCTAAGCCCCCTTTATAAGCTGCACTTCACCTTGTAGAATTTGCCTCTTAACTCTTTTAAAGCCCCTCAGATCCCTTGTACACTTCCTCCCCATCTATATTCGATGTGCTGCCTAGCCAAGGCTTACAGTGTATGTGTGTGAATCATGTATTATCTCTTGTACTCAGCTCCTGCTCACATGTCTCATCCTTCACTCTAATTTCATTTTCCAGCAGAGCTGTCAGGACGGCAAAGGAATCGGCCCACTGCGTGGTAGGAGGAGAGAGGACCGGCTTTAACAGAGCCATTTGGGTACCAGTGGCAATTTCACTTTCAGGCAAATACATATTGGGTCACCTGGATGTCAGACAGGAGCACAGAGGGAGCAGTCGGATCGACAGGGTAAAGACAATGTTATTATTAGACTTGTGAAAACCATGCCATTCATGCCATGTCCATAAGACAGAAAGGAGGTGTGCAGTGACTACACCTCTATTTCAACCTCGGTTTATCTGCTTTTTTTCAATAGGACTTTGATCCGCCAGCGAAGTCGCCGTTCAAGGCTTCACCTTCCGCAGCACCGCGTGCAACACCTCACAAAAGAAAGGCGGAGGTTAGGGTTGAGGGTTATCGATCTGAATAATCACTTGTGGTAGTCACATACAGCATACTGGTTACTCCTCTAACCACTGAGATTCTCCAACCCTGGCAACAAATGGCAACAAAATTCAAATTTGGCTTTGTTGACAATGACGTCAGGCCTCCTTGTTGCATGTTGATGCACAGGTCTGGAGGCAGCTACGGCTCCTGTGTGATGTTCCAAGCAGAAAGACCGAGACCAAAGCCGGAGCTCTGACCACCGATGCCACTTGGTATATATAGAAGTCCGGAGGGTCACGACAGAAGCAGAACCTCCGACCTTCTACTGCGTCACTATGGGATGCAAAAGTCCATTCGAAAATTGTTTCTATTTTATGGATGGGAGTGCGAATTTTTCTGCACAGTCAGTGCTCCCTCACCATCAGTCAATTGAGGAAAACTGGAAAGGATGTGCAAACCCCTGCAGAGAACTGGAACCCTCAACCCTAGCACCTCAAATGACCATGTGTTTCAGCCACTGTGCCGGCCTGGAGGCATCATCAGCTAAGCACATAGCTACAGAAGGTGCCAAGGCATAGATACCAAGTGAGAACTGACTTCAGAGTCAACATTGCACAGAGAAGTCCAGGTGAAAAAAGTGGACATTTGAGAATGTGTTAGTTTTGACCCCCAGTTTTTGGTACTCAGAGGGCGAAAAGGCGAGGATTATTATTTATTGTCTTTGTGTCATGAAACATAAAACATGTAAGACTTTCTTCCGAATTATTTCTTCCGAATCATAGGAAGACGCCGATATTCGAATGATAAGAAAATCTAAATGACCCCAAAATACTGAGCACAGACTGACTGAAGCAAAACTGGAGGAGCCTCTTCTTTCACTTCACATGCGTGGTTGTCTTCGCGCTGCAGCCATTTCTCTCAGTCGACGGGAAAAAGTGGAGTGTGCTGAATTTTGTCTCTTCGAGGGGAGTAAACACCTCTGCTCCGTATTGCAGGTAAGATTTGTTGTGGATTATACCTTTTATCTAGTCTGCAGCCGGCGAGAGCCGCTGCTCTATCGTGTATATTCTGTCCCTTGAGTAAAGTCACTTCTTTTTCATACAAATGCCTCTTCAAACAGTGGCTTCACAAAGGCCAACACACGCTGAAGTGACCCCAGGCTTTAATCATGCACTTGCTGTGAAATGAAGCGCAACACGGCGCCGGTAAATAAAGCGGAGTTACACATTCCTTCCGTTTTTAATTAAGAAGCTATAATTGAATGTCAGCACGCAGGTGCCGCATGATAATACTCTTTTTCTTCCCATGTTGGGCAGTAATAAGACGAGAGCAAGCGGCGTTATTAGTTCACCTACGATTCCGCCTCAAGCGCTTTACAAATCACCTAGCATCTCACTAGCTCCGTTATTCAGGGGAGCAGGTAATGAGCTAGTCATGCGATGCTAATAAGCATGTGACACAACGCCAAAGCAATGCTGTCATGTGCTCTCCGGCTGTTTGTGTGTGGAGTTGGGTTGACAGAGGCGACGACTCTCGCATCCACAAAACTCTTCCCTTCCACCGTATTCAAGAGAATCGCTTGGACTCACCTTCATTAGTATGTAAAACTGGCTACATGTTTGAGTGCCTTTGAGCCAAACAACACGTTGCTTCCCATCACCGACGCATTTCCAAAATTGTACCTTCCTAATTCATCTTTTTTCAAAGCCGAACACAAACAACTTGGAGGTACTGTAATGTCCGGAATATAAGACGCTACCTTTTTTCTCGTGGTCTGAGCCCAGCGGCTTATACAACAGCGCTACTAATATATGGATTTTTACAGGCTGTAATCCGATTAAATTAGAGGCGATGGATTCCATGAAATCAGAGGCTTTTTATCGACCCTTAAAACCCTCAAAATGTGCTGTTTTCGCCCCCGTATCCACAGCTCTGGATGTCCTGGAGGTCTGGAATCGAGAAGCAGCCGCTGAGACCAGCAGTGGTGTCGGAACCGTTTTCAAAACTAGTTTTGAAAAGTGTTTTTAAGCCGGTGCACCGCTGACCTGTCCACAGCGCAGACAGCACCACTGAACCTGTGGCTTATAGACCGCCTCGGCTCATGGATGAACAACATCTGTTTTCCTTCTTAAATTTAGTGTGTGCAGCTAATATTCCGCTGCGCTTTATATTCCAATAATTACAGTGTATTCAGTCCAAAAATAAGGTTAGAAAATATGACATTTACAACACAGGTATCCAGCACTGGACCTTTCTGGGTGAAGTTTGCACATTCTCCCTGTAACTGGTGGGTTTACTCCGGTTTCCTCCCTCTGCCCAAAGACATGCTCACGAGGTTAACTGGACACTCTAGGTGTGCATGTGTGTGAATGGTGCGTGTGATCTGTGATGCACTGGAAACTTGTCCAGGGTGTATTCCTGCCTCTCGCCCCCTGACGCTGGGATAGGATCCAGGACTCTCTGCACCCCTGACCAGGACTGGTTCACTCACGATGTATCTATGTATGTATTCAGTACACAAGCTAGCCAAACCTAACGTGATGAAAAGGTGAGGAGCAAAAGTGAATTGACAGTCTGAGTTGTACATGGGTGAATGAGGTGAGGAGCAATTATAAATACAACCCATCCTCGCGACCATGGCGTCACATACTGACTAAGTGGACTTTTGCGTCCTATACTGACGACAAAGGCAGCCTTCAACATAAAGTGTAACGCAGAGGTGTTTCAATGGACTAAAAGAAGGTTTTGCTTCCATCAAGGCGGAGCAGCGTGTATCATGTGTTGACACTGAAGCAGACTGGATGTCAGCTGCTATTTATAACCCCTTACGGGACTCTCCTCCTGCCGCAACTATCAGTACTGTAACTATGCATGGCCGTTCAATGGGCTTTAAATAGCAATGTGACAGGTTGTTAAACATAGAATGAATGGAGCGCCATCCCATCCAATGACTGACCCTAACCCATACCTACATTTTTTTTCACGTCTCGTCTGCCAGTGCGTCAACATGCAGCGCTGAAGTCTGCCTTTTTTCATCAGTACAGGATGCAAAAGGCAACTTTCCCAACATGCAACGACAGGTTGCATAAATAACAAGGCATATACATATTACTGCACTGCTAACACAGAAGAGTGTCAGCAGCATTGTAACATCCAAATCTCTCCATTGTGGGAATGATGAAGTCAATCTAAGAACAAGGTCTTGTATAGATATGGCATCGCTGTAGAGATGTATGTGCCAGCAAAGTCACAGGGTGGAAAGCGGAGTTGGATGAGGATGGAAACAAGTTGCATTTTCCCTTGTCTTGTCTTCCAAAAAGTAATTTCTCAGCACGCGAGATCGTTCAGCAGGAGTTCAATCCAACATTTGGCTGGCTTAGTTTAGGCATTTCATGTGAGTCGCTTGGCTTTGCGTGCACTTAAGCTGCCTGAGCTCATACATGTCTCCGCCAGGGTGTCGACAAACATCAGCCGGCCTTATCTCCAGCCATCACAAGCCACGGAGGGAAGAGGGGGCTAAACCAGCTGCAACACGAGCAGACACAGTCTTTCAACAAACACATTGAAGAAGTTGTGCAAAACGACGCGCTCAAACAAACACGTGTCTCTAAATACCACGGCGTAGCTTCAGAAGAGTCAATTCTCCTGACAGTGACCAAGACAACAGCCATGCGTTTAACCAGGAAGACAACAGATACATTTGACGAGCTGCACAGCAGTGAGTCCAAGACTTTAAGCACTGACGGCAGTGAGTGGTGCAGCTGACACATACTGGGACGCAGTAATACACCATCTGTCCCAATATTGAAGTCTTGCCGCTCATGCTAGATTGCACACCAGGGCAATGAAATTGAAACCGTCGCTATTTCAGCCAAAGTCAGTTAAGAGTCCGATTTTGTCAGCGGCAGATTTCACGGGGCACCGGAGCCTCAGAGAAAGTCAGTGTTCCTACAGCACACTGCGTGTTGCTGCGCTGAGCCATATTGAGGCGCCTGTGGGGGAACGTGGCGGCACAGAAATATGAGCAGCGAGGCACATCTCAAAAGAACACCAGATTGGCATCTGTTACCAAGGCTGGGCAAAAATGGAAACGCGATGAATTGAACCTTCAACATTGAATCGGGTCGATACATGATGATCTCAATCTTAACTCGTTTAATTCTCTCAATATGTGTAAGTGTTTCAGTGGATTATTTATTCTCTTTATAAATTCAACTTGACTGACTTGAAGGCCTCGGGGTAAAATGCACGGCCGACCACTGCTGGGGTCTATTGGGCCGCTGGTAGCAGAACACGCTAATGTGCTAGCACAGGGCTGGCCAACCAGTCAGAGAGTCAGAGCCCCATGGTTTTACTGTGTCGCTGAACAGAGCCACATGCTACAAACATGTCAGGCTGTGAGGCTTCACCTGAGCAGCTGGTCATGTGACTTAGCAGCAGTACAGCGGTTAAAGCACACACATTTTAAAGTTCAGCCATTTTCTCATTGGAAATATCAAGCGGCATAGATAGAAATGTGTATTTGACTCCTCTATGTTTGGACGTGGCTCCTGCCACCAATAACGTGGCCCCGGTCTGTGTGTGTGAGCTCTCCTCTTCACTCCACTGAATTCAACGGACCTCACCTCCATCAACAGTGAATCACAGGTGAAACACGTGCCAGACCTTTAGTTGAGGGAAGGACAGAGTCAAACGTGGGACTGAGTCCTGTCAGTGGTGTTGATGGTGGATCTGATGACGCTCCAAGTCTGAGGACCCACACTCACATCGGCACTGAACGTGTAAGGTTTATTGTTTATGTTTCAAAGATAAACGCAAGTCAAAGTCTTTTGACATTTCGCTGGAATAGCTCTTACTCTTTCCTCTTATTTCGTGTATAAACCATCATCTCAACAGCAACTTGACCAAAGTCACAGCCAGTCTGGCGGCTCAGTTGCTGAAGAGCCGCGTGAAACTGGGGAAAGAGCCGTGGGTTGGCCAGGCCAGGTACATGGGTTCAGCAACGAGTCTCTGACAGACATTTGACTGAAGTCGATTGTGGTTTGAAAATAAAGCCTGAAATATTAAGCTCGTGGTTTGAATGGCTGCTCAGAAGAGCATGTTGCTGAACTCATCCATAATTCCTTCGAGAGACGTAATCATGGCTGTGAAGTTTGGAGCTCTAAATGTTGTTTCAGTTGCAGCTAATAAAAAGCCGTACAGTACGTGCACATGCCATCTGACATACGAATATGTAACACAACTGAAAGCATTTCTATCATTTATTGAGAACGGCTCAAAGGTGTTAGCTTTCGCTGGACGTATATTGACAACATAAAGGTGTCATGTTTTCAAACGCTATTGAACCCAGGAACAATGTTTTTCTGGTATAAATAACTGAAACAGAATCGGGCCCCAATAAGGAAATTATTTACGACGTAAAGCCCAGATTTGTGGATCTAGGCTACCGTGTCCCTCCCAAATCCTGTTTCATCCCATAAAAACACAATGACTTGATTGTTGATGGCTTGAGAAAATCCAGCTGCTGTCTGTGTTCGCCAATAAGCCTCCGGTGATGCTTCCTGTTTTTTTGTCAGCGGGACAAACAAGGTAGCTGTTGCAGGTAAGCCTCGGAAAAACAACACGTCTTGTCCTCTACAAAGCAAAAAAGGCGCACGCATCCAAAATAATATTTGCTACGCCTGCAGTCTGGAGCCGTCTGCTTAAAATACTGACGCTGGGAAGGTCGAGCCAATGGTGTCCCTGAGAGGACACCAGCGGGAGAAACTGCTTATATATACCAGGCTGGCAAAATAAACAGGTTTATGAAAGGTTAATGTTCAGGTCAGCAAAACACCTGCATCAACTTTAAAGTTCAATTATACAAAACAGCCCACAGTGACTAAACTCGTCCTCACCTGCGTTACTCTGCACCGGGTCGCAGTTTCCATCGTGAGCAGGCTTTCAGCTAGGGGCCTGTCGGAACATGAAAAAATGGCCGCCCAGTTGTTCTCAGCAGGACGCCCTGTCCGATCATTAGTGCCTGGATCATGCCTGACTCGTGTCAGGGTCATCACACTGGTTACGATGAATAGAGTGTTTCTGAACTGTAATTTCGCCAAATACGATAGAAATTTGCCGTTTTTTTTTAACAGTTTCGCAGTCGTAGCTCGGCCGCCATATTTGTTTACCGGTGTAATCTCGTTGTTATCCACATCTGGCGAGTCGCCACACTGAGATTGGTGGGATGTCTGACGCTGATGGCAGGAGGAAACCACAGATAAGTTCCACTCGTGTCACTCATCCTGCCGTCTCACTGAATTTGACGGACTTCGCACCATCCACAATGGATCACAGGTGAAACACATGGCAGACCTTTAGTTTAGGGAAGGACAAATCAAACGTGGAACTAAGTCCACCGTGTTGATGGTAGATCTGATGTCGCTCCAAGCGACTCACGTTGCCATTGAACGTGTGGCGAGGTTTATTGTTTATGTTTCAAAGTTAAACACGAGTCAAAGTCTGACAATCTTTTGACATTTCGCTGGAATAGCTCTTACTCTTTCCTCTTATTTCCTGTATAAACCATCATCTCAACAGCAACTTGACCAAAGTCACAGCCAGTTTGGCGGCTCATATGGTGAAGAGCCGCATGACGCTGGGGAAAGAGCGGCATGTTGGCCAGGCCTGCCCTCCACTGAGTGCCAACCAAGTAGTTAAGTGCCACTCGGAATATTCGGCTCAACCTCGTCATCTGGCCTCACTGCTAAAGTTTATCTGTCCTTGTTTGTGGTGTTACTCTAATGTCACACGATGCTCAAGCTTCTTTCTTCATCACAGGCTTCCTGCATCTGTTGCTGGAACATTACAACACCACCCAAAGGCCTGGCGTGTGTACTGCACCATGTCACTTTGGCCCCAGAGGGAGCTGCAGTGTTGTTTCCAAAATTCTCCTGCTGTGAGTTTTCCTGTTTCAAACAGCACTCAAAGATATACGCCTGCTATCTTTCACAAAAAGACATCAAAGTCGTGACCACCAAATGACTGTCAGCCGTGAACCACTCAGAAGGAAACCTGGACGCCCACAGGAATTTCCCTGACAACAACCGTTCATTTCTGAAGGAGGGGTTTGCTGAGGACACAAACCATGGGAATACAGACACTGAATTCTTTATGGATCTATTTAACATGGATTGACAAAAACCTCAAAAAAATAATCCCGTTTCATGCAAAGAATGGTGAATAATATTTCCATAAGCAGCTTTTGTTGCTCTGGAAAAAAAAAAAAGTGACGGTGATAAAGCAGTTGGGTTCTGGAAAACGAATATTGCTGATGCGGGAAGGAGAGGTGACGTTTTAACAGCTAACTGTTTTGTTTTTGCCTCAGATGTTTCAAGAACGCCTAATAATAACCTACCCTGAGTAGCTGGGACAGGATCCAGCCCCCTTGTGATCCCACAGCGCGACTGCACGTTGGAAAATACATGAATGAATATGCATTAAAAGGATCTTTTATTAACGGAATATGCTAAGCCTGTGCTTCACGTTGAACCCAGATGACCCCATCGCTCCAGTGACTGGATGGGAGTTAACACCCGAAACATCCATTTGTTTCCTACGTAATGCTGCATCTTTTTTTATCAAATTTGAAGAGAATTTGAGCAAAGTAAAGACTTGACATTCATCGAGATGGTGAGTCCAAGCATCAGTCCCATATGAGAGTATAAGAGCATGAGATTTCCCCTCGCTCACCATGATGCAGGTAAATAAGGCTGGATCATCTTTAGACAACTGACATGCACTGCATTGATTTATGCTTATTTGAAGCATGAACTGACACATGTTGCTGCTTGTTACTATAGGAAAAGAGATCCAAGGATGTAGAGGCAGGTTTCTTTTCAACATTGAGAATAAGAGCATTAGCGGGTCATGTGGGCATGAGAGATTTGAATTCAGGTATTCAGACGGTTCAACTGAATTCAATTATCTTTTGAGAAGCAACTCTTTCCCTCAATCAGAGTCAGTGGTTTCTGACACTGAGAGGAGCTCTGAACTCTCATTTAACTTGGCTCTCCCACCACGCTGCGCCACACGTGTTCCACCCAGTTTTGTGTTCGCGTGACCCTTTTTAAGGTCAGCATTTTGAACTCGAGGGGCATTTACTTCTTTTTTTTTTCCTAAAAGGAAAGATGTTTTTTTTACTCCTCTGACAGCAGGCAAACCAGCCCTTTGATGGTGTAGCAGGGAAAGATATTTCCCTGAGCTCTCTCCGAATGATCAAAGATATATCACTGCTATCAACACATTTACGTTAAAAAAACAAGTTATTTAAATGAACAGTCGCAGTCATGAACAAAGCCGTCGAGTTAAAGTCATAAAAAAGGTTACATTTAAATTAAGCTAAACCTCTATTTACTTCTCTGCAGTGCATCTGAAGTGTTTCAGGAACTTTCATTTAAAAGTGCACCAATAAATCGGAAGGCTAATGATGATCGGTTTTGTTTTCCTTTTTCAGCCGTGTTTGAAAAGGAGGTTCAGTTCCGCCCCTGCTGGAAGCAGGTTTGTCATGTTCCGTGCACCTTTTTAAGCTATTGTTTAACTAAATTTAACTAAAATGTTCAGGTTTATTGTTTTTATGATCCAAATGTTTGTTGAAATATTACGCATTACGTCATTTGAGTTTTGTGACCTTCAGTTTCCGGGGAGAAACCAGCAAAACCCAGTTTGAAAAAAACAGTTTAAGCTCGGTGTTAACCCCAGACTGTTTTGCTTTGAGCCCCAATAAATGTGTGCCCATTGAACCCGACGGCAACACCACGGCGTATCCAGCGCCTGGTTGTGGTTGTGTCAAACACTAAACGCAAGTCTCATCACGTCCGCAGCAACACCACATGTCCGATGCTTCCATACACAAAGCTAAAACCATACAGTTCTAAACATGACTCCAATCGATATGGAGTCTGCTCAAGGGCATCAGAGCAACAACTTTCCACGGCTTCCCTGGTTTGGATTGACTCGCCCCTCAACAACCGGGAGAAAACAAAAAGAATTAGCAAGGTCATAAAACAGGGAGCTTTATGAACATGGCAGGCATTAGTGCACACGCCTGCAGCATTCGCACAGATGGCACAAAGCTCTCAGCCCAAACACATTGTCAATCACTTCTCTGCCTCTCTGGCTGACGACTTGCATTATTTTTAGGGGCCGTGTTTAGACCGAGCAGGTGAGCGGCTGCTCGCCGCAGATCATCTGCGCCTACCTTTGATCTCCTGAGGTGCGGGCCTTTAATCCATCTTGCAGCGCAGGGCTTTCTGATCCGGCTGGTTGTGGTAGCCACTTAGCGTCTCCTCATCCCACATGCACTTTGGCACGGTGTTGCCAGCTCCGCTCCCTCAAGAACAGCGACTCTGTATGGACAAGAGAGGGGGAGAAACTGGAATCAAAACCTACAAGACAAGGAGACCTGTTGCTGATAATCTGCACCAGGGGTCGGGGACCGATGGCTCGGGAGCTAGATGTGGCTCTTTCGACGGAGGAGTCTGGCTCTGACCTCACAGATCAAAATACTGTCGGAAGTAACTGCAGTTTCCCTCACGTCCTTCCTTTATCCATCCTCCTCGGCATTTAAAAAAACTAGCACGTGAGGTGCCGTCAGCCTCAACATTTGGATTTTCACCAGTTCAGTAACAGTCAAAACTTTGCCATGTGCCTCCTTGTTTCTCTATCGCTCGGTGTTTTCTCTTTTTTTTTGGAGCCGGAGGTGTTTCCACCACAGTCTTGGCGGTGTTTATCTCTTAGGTGGTTACATTTTCCCCAAGACTCCTTGTGCGGCTAGCTGAGCCACCAAGTCAGAGCTACAGCAGCACTTGTTCCGCACAAACCTTCTTGCTGAAAACCATGTGATCAAATGCATGGCCACTATATACCTTGAAATTCAAATGTGGAACGTGTACAAAACGTGTACAACACAAGCACAACGTTTCTCAGTCCTGCACAAGCAGCTTCACTTCCTGCAAAATCAAGAAGCTTAAAAGTGATGAAAAAAGCTACCGGACAACTGAGTGAGCAGTTTGAAATCATCACAAAAGCCTGGAGCGACGGATGAAGATCTTCAACACTAAATACTAAAACATTGTTGAAGTGACAATAATACTCGGCAAACAGCTTATATTGACCAGCAGATGCCAACAGATGGCTGTGGCTCAGGAGGGACGTGATGCCAGGTGAACACAAGCTCAACAAACACTATTACCTGAAATAAATGAATTACAGAGGCCGTCGCGAAAGATCACGCTCAAGCCTTGACGGTAAAGTGTCCTCAGCAACAGCATGGTACGTCTTTAGCTTCAGTTTCTGAAAACTTGCTCGGTGCTATTCAGCTCATCAGCAAGTCCAAGGTCGCCCTTCTGCTGATGGTTTCCTTTCACTGTTTGCTCCTTACTCAGCCCCAGCGCCTTCCTCCTCACACAGCCAGTCTTGCATTTTCCACAGCCTCCGGATCTCATCAGCATTCAAAACAAGGGCGAGCGCAGATTATTGCCGGACAATCTTCATGCTAAATGAGAAAGTAAATGTCACTTACAAGAAGACCATTCATCTCATGTCACCGCCTTTTAACTGCGCCCTTACTCAGGGGGAATTAGGCGTCTTTGCGAGATCAACTTAATCACTGAGCACCACGATGAGATCACACACGACCGAGGCTCGACAGGAAGCATCTCACACGATGAGATCTGCGAGAGCACTCTGAGCTCGCGACATCAAAGGGACCGAGGCGTGCGAGGAAAAGGCCGCCAACACTGGAAACATGGCAGATAAACACGACACCTGGGGATCGCACCACCTTTCATACTCTTCAAGCTTTGTCAAGTATTCCCAAGCCTCGGCTTGATGACTGGTAAGAGGTAGTGAGAGGTACATGAGGTACTGTGGGAAAGTCTTGCACAGTTGATCAAACACTCTTCTCATTTTTCACACACCTTTGTTTGAGAATTCACGTGTTGCATTGAAATTGTTCCAATCCAAACATTATACAGCAGACAGCGCCATCTGGTGGCCTGTGAGAATCGGGACACTGTTTCATGAAACCTCATCGACCATCACTGGCAAAAGGAACCAACAATGTCAACAGGGCACAAGCATCGTTTAACAGCCGTAGCTAAAATCTAGACCAGAAAAAGAAACACCATCGGACTGACTGACCACCGACAAACGCACAAAGAGTCACAACAGCATGGGATTACAAAAGAAACAAATGCCATGAACAATCATTTCATGGAACAAACACACAATTTTCCAAAAATGCAAATCGTTTTTATTTGTTCTTTGTTTCCATCCACCCACTGAGGACTGGGTATTGGTAGGTATATTGTAGGGATGAACCGACACTTCTTGTTTTTCCAAAACAAGTAGTGTACAAGTACTTGCTTTTGAACACTCACCGAAACCAAGTATTTACGCCATTACACAGTTACCGTCCTGAAAATGAGGGCACTGTATGACAGCAGTGTCCGAAGAGAGTCAGGCAGAAGCTCCAGGCTTCTTGTTTATGACTGTTGTGTTCACGTAAACAAACAAAAACACTCAGAACTACAATCACAGTAGCTATTTGAGAGGAAACCCAAGGTTCTAGACCGACCACTTGCAATCCAAAGTATAAAGAATTAGAATCCTAGACGGTCAGAAACACGATCTGTCCCGTACCTGCTGCTCAGGCTTATTCCAGGCACTCGGGATATAGAGTCCAGCAGAAACGCTTTACGAAATCTATGCATTACCTTTAACACAATTTACAGTTGGGTAAGAAAGAAAGGTCAGATCAGCTGAGTATTTCAGTGCCTGGTGCCACTGCAGGATAATAATGGGGAACTTCTGAAGTGCTGACAGAGGCAGATTTGAGCCGACTGGGGAGTGCCGTGATGCATGCCTTCTACCTTCTTATTCATTCCTAGAATATTCTTCATTCCGCCTGCTCTACGCCGACCAGTGCACCAGCCACACTCCCGGCTCAAGAGTTTCAGGGAAGTTTTATCAGCCTCAGGATGCCATTTATTACTATAAACCCAGAGGGTAAAATGATAAAAACACTCCTCACTGATATTTAAAATATTGACCTTACCTGCGATGGAATTTAAATGTGACATGCAAGTCAAGAGAAGTTTTATGTGAAGAGTGGCAGCTGCAGGATAAGCTTCCCTCCACCGCGTGTGGACCTGAGTGGTTCCGATACACAGACACCTGACATTGACTGATTTCTATTCACTCTGCGTTTGCCAGGACAGAAGCCTGGTGATGGCATCGTGTCTCCTGTGCTTTTCCATACGCTCTCCAGACGTGTGCCTTCATCCAAACCATCGATTACAGAGTCCCACAAAGTGGTCGGATTATCAGCCTTTCTCCTCGCCTGCCTGGATCTGTGAATCCCGATGGGAACCACGTTGCTTCCTTGGTTCTCTTCTACTCTGGCACTGAGAAGCATTTCGCCCGTGACCTGGATTCAGAGAACCGTCCCCCTCCTCGTACTTGTTGGGCTCCAGGCGCTGATCTTCTGCTGCTGTCCTTGGACTGAATACCATGTGCGTCAGTGGTGTGTTGGGGTCCTTTTGAATCAGTTGTGTTTATGATATCAACGACCTTGAGTTGCGAGGCGAACAGCACACCTGTTCACTTATGAAAACCAGGCTGGAAGTTCGGACCAGAATCCAAACATCAGGCCATTCAACAAGCAAGCATCATGCCCTGCTGCTGAGCACTGAAAATACTTCCTCCTGAAAGTGCTTGAATGGAATGCAAACATATTTCGATCAGGTCCTTCATGATGATCAACTCACACACATGTGTTCCATGAACCTCACAGAGATGTATTGCCCTGAAATCAATGCCAGATGGAAAGGTCAGTGGCGCAGTATGGATTTCACTGTTTATGTTTTGGCATGACAATCCATCTGTGGTGCTGCTCTGCAGTGACAGCCAAATGAGACAATGTACAGGAAGATCAAGGACACGCCGAAGAGCTGTTCCACTCACTCTGCTCAAACGGAGGGTTTCATTTCTCCACATTAATATAAAGCCACCATTTCAGCGCGAGGTGTTTGCGCATCATATTGCGTGAGCCATCAAGCGGAATATATTGGCTTCTCTCGCGCAACACTTTTTTTGTTCCTGACGTGTAATTGATGTCATTACAAAGATTCATTTACCAGCGGTGAACATCGAGAGCAGATCGCACGATCACAGCAGATGTCATTCGAATGCACTCCAGGCTCCCAAAGCTCCTTTTGTCATCCGCTTGACATGGTGTAAAACGATTTGGACCGCAGGCTCTTTCATCTGAAAGACTTGACTGGACAATAGGACACTGCTCCACGACAGCTGACCATGGTGCAGAGAAGTCAGCCTTTCTATGCACATTCCACCGGAGAAATCTGCCTTTGACTGAACTGAAACACGCCTGGATGGTCTGTGATGGTCGCCATGATGCAGGTTTTGGACCCGTTGGGAGCCATCGCTCGCGGAGCCTGAGGCATACAGTGGAATGGAGTCCGTCCAGAAGCGTATCATTCACAGGCACAAGAGGACATTTACCATTCAACATAAGTAAACTGTGAACCAAATGTGCACACTGACGAAGATGTTTAACTGGAGCTGGGTGAATATCATGAGACATTTGTTCATATTGTTCAATATCACACTGTTCAATATTCATCTCGATTATTTATTTTTTGTGAGTGTTTTTAAAATTCCAGTTTCCTGTACGGAGAGCCAATGAAAGTAGAGTTGTTTTAACATTTTATTGACATTAAAAACAACACAGCAAGATGATAGCTTGGTGGCTAATGCTACAGTTGCCAAAAACACCAACAAACAACTAATCTACTCGACGTTTTATAGCCAATCGAGTTGCGATCTGACTGAGACTGACTTTTTTAATCATAAATCGTGAATCTCATTCCAGCCTGCAGCCACCCTGACTCTATTCGCTCCTTCAAATGTCTGGCCGGGACTTTAGAGTGTTGCTGCTGTTGCTTAGTTGAATAAAGATACTAAATGCAATTTCACTGCTTCAACCACAGTATTCAAATGCAATATTTTCAAATGCCACACTTGGTCTTTATCGCCATCTGCTGGATTCAGAACATGGGAAGCTTTCGGTTTTTTCAGGGCCTGAAGTCACATTGACCAGAAAATTGGTCTAACTGTCCTGATACATGCATCGGATGTATAGTCCACAACTGAAGAACAACGATCGCAAGATTAAACTCCAGTTGAATGCGTCTTGGATTCAGCCAACAGCAACAACAACTTCAGTTCTAAACTCTGGACTCGAGGTGGATCAGAGTATTGGACCAGACTTCCTCAGTTGAATTTGAATGGTGGTTGTTTTGCTTTTGCTCCAGCGGGGGCTTATCATGAGTGGCCAGCTGATGCGACTCCCAGTAAGCAGCTTGGCCAGGTGAGTCCTGGCAATGATGGTGGAAGACTAGCTTTCATTGCTCTTTCACAAAACTGCTTTTTAAGTCTGTAAGCTGCGTCAAGATCGTTGATGATCCCGCAAAAACTGGGAGGAACAATTAACCTCCGTCAATCCACGGCCAGGACTCATTTCGGCCTTCTTAACTCCTGTGTTTCCTCTTAATGCGCACGAGACTCAAATCCGCTTTGCTCCGTCGGAAGAGGCAATTTTGATGTCATTCCAGCATGGCCCCACTGTAAAGCACCTTTTGAACTGAAACAGACTGCGGAACTATTTTTGATGTACGAGTCAAGAGGCGGTTAAGTGGTCCTTAAAGACACACTGGCCGACTCCGCCTCGCTCGCTGATGTTTCATACGTAACTAAGAGGCAAAGAGGGTGCAGTTTATTTATTTCAGATAAGACGTCTTGACACCTGAATCTTACTTAAATTCGGCAGGTGATTCATTCATTGACTCGATTAATTGCTCAGCCTGAAGTTTATCTCTGTCGGCCTATGAAACCAGCAGGACACACATTTCACAGCTAACTTCAGATACGACTACTACAGTGCCTGAAACACTGGAGAAGCAACAGCAACAACTGGATGCTTTCAGATTCATGCTGAAGAGGTTGAGTGTATTAACTATGGCACATGATCACCATGTTTGTAGGCAGAACTTTGGCTGTGTCCAACAGCACTGAACACCAGCACTTGGTTATGAGCGCCCTCCACTGTGAAGCTCCCTCCACTATGAAGCTCCCTCCACTGTGATGCTCCCTCCACTGTGATGCTCCCTCCACTGTGAAGCTCCCTCCACTGTGAAGCTCCCTCCACTGTGAAGCTCCCTCCACTATGAAGCTCCCTCCACTGTGATGCTCCCTCCACTGTGATGCTCCCTCCACTGTGAAGCTCCCTCCACTGTGAAGCTCCCTCCACTGTGAAGCTCCCTCCACTATGAAGCTCCCTCCACTGTGAAGCTCCCTCCACTGTGAAGCTCCCTCCACTGTGAAGCTCCCTCCACTGTGAAGCTCCCTCCACTATGAAGCTCCCTCCACTATGAAGCTCCCTCCACTATGAAGCGTCCTCCACTGTGAAGCTCCCTCCACTGTGAAGCTCCCTCCACGGTGAAGCTCCCTCCACTATGAAGCTCCCTCCACTGTGAAGCTTCCTCCACTGTGAAGCTCCCTCCACTGTGAAGCTCCCTCCACTATGAAGCTCCCTCCACTATGAAGCTCCCTCCACTATGAAGCTCCCTCCACTAGGAAGCTCCCTCCACTAGGAAGCTCCCTCCACTGTGAAGCTCCCTCCACTATGAAGCTCCCTCCACTGTGAAGCTCCCTCCACTGTGAAGCTCCCTCCACTGTGAAGCTCCCTCCACTATGAAGCTCCCTCCACTGTGAAGCTCCCTCCACTGTGAAGCTCCCTCCACTGTGAAGCTCCCTCCACTATGAAGCTCCCTCCACTGTGAAGCTCCCTCCACTGTGAAGCTCCCTCCACTGTGAAGCTCCCTCCACTATGAAGCTCCCTCCACTGTGAAGCTCCCTCCACTGTGAAGCTCCCTCCACTGTGAAGCTCCCCCCACTGTGAAGCTCCCTCCACTGTGAAGCTCCCTCCACTGTGAAGCTCCCTCCACTGTGAAGCTCCCTCCACTGTGAAGCTCCCTCCACTGTGAAGCTCCCTCCACTATGAAGCTCCCTCCACTGTGAAGCTCCCTCCACTGTGAAGCTCCCTCCACTATGAAGCTCCCTCCACTGTGAAGCTCCCTCCACTGTGAAGCTCCCTCCACTATGAAGCTCCCTCCACTGTGAAGCTCCCTCCACTGTGAAGCTCCCTCCGCCGGAGCCTATATTGCGGTGCTAAATAGAGGTTAGAGGTGTGATGATGCTAACGTTAGCCTGGATGCTAGCCCACTGGTGTTTGTTCAGTAGAAATCCAAACCTACTGTTGAACATCCATGTTGTATTGTTGATGTTGTGGGACACGGTGGAGCATTTGGCTCGCAGACGTGTGACACCAGAGAAAGTCAACAAAGGGAAGAGTGGTCCTGGCTACTAACATGTCCCTGTTGACCTGTCCATCATTGTTGTGAAATCAAGTCCTTTGGTCTCCTGCACATCTCTCCACACTTCATATTCCCACTTGGTTTCAAGTCAGCTCCGGAGCTCCCTGGGTTTGAAGGGATCATTTCAAGTGGTGAACGGCCAGTGAGGAGGAGTGGGACACACGACACTGACGCACGTGACGCGCAGAGCCCAGTGTTAGGGGGAGAGATGGGACACAGACTTTGTCTTCAGCGGTGAGTCAAAGATCACCCCGGATACTAATGGCGGTGCCACACGAAACGAAAACCAACTTCCTGAAATGTCAGGCCTTTCTAAACCTTTAGCATCTTGATAGCATGTTGCAATTATGCGTAATTCTTTGGTAATGATTGCATGAGACTGGTCGTGTCAGTCCGTCAGCCCAACCATCTGTCCGTCTTCAGCGTTGCCTCCAGTTATGAAGGAATATAGCTTCCTATCAGTCTGTGCCATGACCCCAATTGGAGTGCCATATTCACTGCACCACACAGGAGAGATGAGCTGAGATGTGAGGAAGCAATGAGCGGCCCAGGCTGGCTGCAGGGGACCGATAAAGCTTTGAGCATTTGCAAGCTGTCATCAAGCGCTCTGATATCAACACGTACCACGTCTTGGCCACCAACCTGCAGGTGGCGGTCGGACATTCGCTGGAAGGGTTATTATGCAACATTTACAGCCAGGGAAACAATAGAGCGGACCGTTATCGTACAATTGCTTTCAGGACAAAAGGGCCTCACAAGCATCGTGCAGCTTCAAGTGAAAATAATGCAAGAGAAATGTACAAAAGGAAATTAAAACCCTCTTTGGAGCCATTATAAAACTGGGTCAACTAAAAACTTTTCTCTGCAGTTCTCATAAAAGCTTTTCCAAGCACTCACAAATGGGTTTATATCTGTGCCTAAATCCTCAGAGATGCACATGGAAATGGCACTTTGAGAGAGCACCAGAGGACTTCCTGTCACAGACAAACGACAGGTTAAGACACCTTGCTTGATCGCACGGTGTCAGACTCAAACTGGAAAACTACTGGGGAGTTTGAGACACGACACAGTTGGATTGTCAGGGTCACTGTTTGGGGCGCATGGCATTACTTTATACAGAGACAGCAACGTTCTGCATATATAGTGTCATATCATAGTAACATTTCTGTCTTTTGGTGACTCAGGCACTCGTTCTTTGGTTACGTGTCTGTAACCAGGAGGATTTGTGTTTGGACATTTTCTTGTCATCCTTCTTTGAAGAAGAGGTACAGTAGTGAAGGGCAGATGAGGCTTCATGAAACAGTGTCCTCATGTTTAGAGCTCAGTGGGTGGTGCTGTTGGTTTAAAGGTGATGTGAGGTTTCATTGCAATGGTAGTTCAAATGTCTGAGAAGACAGCGCCATCTAGTGGGCTCAGAAAATAAGGACAGTGTTTCATGAAGCCTCGTCAGCCCAGCACTACCTAACAAAATCTCCACTTGTGGGCCGAACCAGCCGCTCCACCCTCGCTCTGCGTTCAGCTAGCAGCACCAAGCCTCTCACATCCAGCCTGAATATTCATTTGGTATTGGGCTGAAACTGAAAACCATCCACCAGATTGATTGAAAGGTTCCATTAGTATGCCACGAGAGCCACCAGATCAGACTGCAAACAAGCACATCACTGGCTCGTCTCTGGTGGATCCTGAAGAAAGCACCACTTATCAAAACAAACCGTGAGGAGCTCGGAGTTCTTCTTCAACATTCTTTTCAGTGTATTCTTTTGAGACGCTGCTCTCTCATTTACATCCAGGACACCTGTCTGATGCACAACACTCCCGCTGCTTTCAGGTTAGACATTAAAGGATCCAGCGCTAAACAAGGTGATCTGCAAACACAAATGCTCATTTCAGGTCTGCGGATCATCACTTTCCGCCAGGGTTTAAGGATTTATCTCACACTTCAGAATCTCCCGCTGCATCACGTTCCACCACCGCCTCATGAAAACACAACTTGCACTCAGTGAGAACGTGAGCAGAAGCGCCACAGTAAAGTGAAGGTATATGTGGGGACCTAAAGGGGTTGCATTTGCTGGCAGGCTGCCACTTTGGGCATGGCAGGACAGAACAGGCTCATTTAGGTGTCCAGAGCTGCCACTGCTGAATGAAGGCAAGAGGGCTTCCTCTGCTGCTGGTTTCAGGGACGTGCCTGGAGTGTCGAGCAGCCCCCTTCCTGTGGCCTGGGGCCTTAAATCAGTTCTGCACTCGACACACCAAAGAGCAGCTGCCCACACACACACACACACGCTCTTCCTCACACTGTTTCTCATGGCCAAAAGAAAGGCCCTACTTGCTGACTGTAACTCAGGGGTGAGACCCAATGACAACACATTGACCTTGAACTGGAAGCCAGTTACAGCACGATGGAGATGCTAAATCAGATTTGATATGTACCGCCGCGGGTGAGTGCCGATTCTTCGACGGCGGCTTGGATGTTTCTTAAAACGCTCAGCTCACTTGTTATAGGACTCAGTTCAAAAAAGACGACTTCATCGCTGAGACCCCATGCTGAGCAACATCCACACCGGACGCTGGAATGAGGTGCTCAGAATGTATAGATTCCAATTCCAATAGGTTTTCCACAGGCCAAAGACCTTCAGATGTTCACTTAACCTACACTAGTTAGAGCCCATTAATAATGCACACGATGCCGTCTCAGGCTAATTCAAGATTGGACGCTATTAAAGCAATGCAGGTCAGTCGTTTCTCACAGCTAGTGCAGCGGGAAAAAGTAACCGGACGTAAACGGGAAGAGGCACTGCTAATCTGGCGCTGAGGATACACAACACGACATTTTATTCGTGGCCCTCGGGGGGAAGCTATGAACAGCTATCTACTTCCACAGTCACTTTGGCAAGACTTGGCTGAAGTGGCCGACGGGAGAGCGACAACATATGTGTACGTGAAAAACAAAATCCTTGGACAATTCTGACTCACCGTAAATTCTTCACAAACCTCAATATATTGACTTCGTCCAGACATCAGAACGCACGGTACATTACCAGAGAAAAGACTTGAGAAAAACGAGTCATAATGATGGATATATGTCTGAAGTTCTTTTTTTTTTTTCCATGTCACAATAGCCTACTGACATACTGCGTCACTTTAGGCATAGGCTTGGGGCAAAACCCTGACCCTTCAGCCATTGCGCCCTTCAAAACATGCCCTAAACATTTGCACTGAACTGACTCTGGTGTCTCTCTCTGATCCAAGTCCAACAGAAACTATGGTCTCGAGGTCAGCGAAGTCGTTTTGCCGTCCACTTCCATCCAAACTTTTGTCTATTACAGACGGCCAGCGTCCGACGTGGCGAAACAACAACAACCTGTAATGGCTCTTTGATGAGATGTTTGACCGTGAAGTCCAGTCGATATTGACGTCGGTCCTCAGAGTGGAGCGAAAATGAGAGGCCATTGCTGGAGTGAAATCTCTCAGTGATTTATTAGTTCATAAAAACCATCAATAAAGGTCGTCTGCATTAGGCCTGGACACATGGCAGTGAATCAAGAGTTTTATGTGACCACATCACATGCACGTGCTTAAACACGTTGGAAAAAACAGCGGGCGCTGGAGTCTGGGAGGGACTCGCGAACGATCTCATATCTCTATCAGGGCCAACATTGGTCTCTGAATTACAAGCAGACAAGCATCCAAGCCACTCGCAGCGGGCGCCCAGATGAACAGACTGATACGGCACAATTCAGCCGTCACTTTGTTTTCCTCCCAGTTGTCCACGCTAATTGTTCTTCACTTTCTCAAGGCAAAGAGTCATTACCGTTGCAGTGAATTTCAGCTTGTTCTGTCTCCATCTGCGGCTCTGGCCACCATTGCTCTGCCTGGCACACTCTTGTTTTATGATTCAAGATGACGGATCAGGGTGATCGAGTCTTGTGCGGCGCGAGTGCCAAACTCAGCTCTGTGTGCGGATGCAATGTCTCAACCTCGTGCACAGTGCTTCAACTCTACTGGCAGTGAACCTTCTCACCCGCTCACACACGATCAATCCAAAGACATTTACAAGATGGAGGCATCTCGTCTTGGATCGTTCATGATGCTGACTGCGCAAGGCCTTTGCAATGACGGGGTCCAGCACAAATTCACGATTTGTAAAGTGAAAAAAAAGGCGTAATAGGTTTGGAGTGGCAAAGATAGGACAGATTTTCTTTTGAGGAAGCGTTTTGCTGTTTGCATGTGCAGGCCTGTCTCAGCCTCCTGAGTCACAGAATGGTCAGCACGTTGGATTATCCAGGGCAGAGACAGTGAAGTCAGTGTTTTGTTCAAATAGAACATAACTGTGATGAAGCTGGAGCACACATACTCCTCAATGACAGAAGAAAAAGGGCTTTTTGGATCAAATGTATTTCTTTTTTTCATGCTATGGGTTTTAACATACTGATTTATGAGGAGGGACTTTCCTTCCTCAACAGGGTGATACATTAATGTCTATCATTTATCTCCGCCCTTTTTTGTCCATATCCATTTCCTGGTAAACAGTTGAGAAGCAGAGTTCCAGTGCGTCTCCTATCAAGCACAGAAGTTAAATAATCGGGACAACTACTGCCAAACGTATACCACGGACGTAACAGTCACACCACAGTGGCATGTCGCGAGTGCACCACAGACTGCATTCATCATCTATATACAGATGAAGTCGCTTGGCTGGAAAGGTGAGACAAATGGGACCTGACAAAAGCCTCTTTTGCCAGAGTTTCATGCCGGTTACGAGAGAATTGGCAGCGCTGTGCTAACATGTTAGCGCTCTCTGCTTAACCGCTGGAGGATTGTAGATACTGGACTAACACCATCTATGCAATGGATGGTCGTCAAGGGCTGTAAAACAGACAGTTGGATATGAGTTAATTGACACTGCTTCTGCACATTGGTCTGTGATAACGCAGGCACTCAATCGCTGAAACAATTTAGCCACCAAAATATTACTGACAGAGCCTGTTCTGGAACTTTGTTACTGCACATCAACCGCTTTGTTTATTTGTAAATAATATATATAGAAGTACAAGAATACAACCAGGGTCACCACTTTGACCAAACGTCACTGGGAAACTGATTTTTATTACGATTCATTTTAGGACACATAAATCACAATCGCGGTATAAATCGAATGATGCCAAACGCATATCGTCCTTGCCCTTCAAAACAGTGTGTGTGTACAAGTTAGTAATTTATTGCAATGCACTTTGGGGACATTTTGTGTCGACATTCAGGAGAAGATTTAGATAAAAATATCCACTACTATCTGAGACATCAAACCGTCCTCCAGAGAAATTCTTTCTGCATTATAATTGTTGTTTTGTTTTGTTTTTTTCCAAAATATTCTTTGGCGCCGGGTGTCCTGTGTGCAGTCCGAAGTTCATTCTTACGGCACCGTGGGAGGTCGGACGTTGTTAAACTGCAGAAATCAAGGATTAATGGCGTTTGAAAAGCTGGTTCAGAGATAAGCGCCCACATAATGTTTGTTCAGAAATATCATGAAGATGTTTTCCAGCCAGAAAGGATCAGGACAAAACTTCTAATCTAACAATTAAAGTGAACAAGATAATAGCAGGCCGGCTCTTTACATCTGATGAAGAATTTGGAAAGAGTCTGGAGAGTCTCATCTCCCCCTTTTTTTCACTCCAGATGTGACGGCGTTCTGCCGCCTGCCCCACAAATGAAATTCAATGAAATCCTCTCCAAAGCCTTCGCAGCCACTCCATCATAATGGCCCCATTGTGCACAACAAATCATTATTTCGCCTGAAATGTTGCTTTTTCTAACTTTTCCTCTGAATTAGTATGATTATTGACACCACAAGAGGAGTATTACCATGCATCTTCTTACAGACATAGAAAAGACCAGCAACAGTATTTAACCACAACAAGTCGCTCTATAAATCTGCATTTCTTAGTTGCCATGCGATCGAATTAGAAAGATGGCGCAGACGGCTGCCGGCAAGAACGTAAGAAGACCTGCAAAACAAACTCTAGATTTGCTTCCTCAGATGCCTAGAACATCTTCTTGAGAGCTGGACGGAGATGCTAGCTGTCAACAAGCCTGTCATTCCCCAAAACAATGAATCACAAAGTTTTAAACACTGTTTTACTTACATTTTGAATAAATACTTTTTCGACCACCCGTTTATTTTGATGAAGATTTTAAGAAAAGGATGATTTAATTCAGTCCTCTCAGGCGAGTGAATGGAATCACAGCTAGTTTAAAAAGCCCTGCTACATTTTCAGGGAACAAATGCACCAAATAAACAGGGGCGCCATCACAGGAAAGAAAAGGTTATAATTGGAAAGGACACCGCGAGTATTGTTCTTCTGACTCATAAAACATCCATTATTTATAATCCACTCATTCATTTTACATTCCTGCCAGCGAGGAGTCGGTGGGGGAAGCAAGCTCTCAGATGACGGCAGCCAGTCCATCATCTTGCACATATAGCAAGGGGGAATCAAACTTTCACATAACCTGGGGTCATGTTTGTGAGCGGTGGCAGGAAACCAATTTACTCACACAAAGACCAACAAGCTAAGAGGCCCGAGAGACATGAATACGGTGGGAAATAATTCTGCCAAGCTAAAGGCCTGGTAACTAACTGGGTTGGACCAGACACAAGGGTGCAGGACATGAAAGATCAGGGAGTATCCCTGAGCCCACATCGCCAGAGTTGGAAGCCACAGAAGGAATACTAAATGTACTACATCTATAAAACACTGACAGTAAAACTCCAGTGTGAGAGCGTGTGAAGTGACAAAGCAGGATGCCGAGGAGCAGCCAAGGTTAGAAGAAGGACAAACAGGTTTAGAAATTCCAAGATGAAGTTGATACAACTTAAAAACGTTAGGACTGCGAGGATAACACCGGTGATGTTGCTCTCTGTTTCGGTGTCCTGGCTGGCTGGATCAGTCGAGTATATAAACAGAGACAACAACTCTTCCCCCTCTGCTAAAGCCACTGCTGATTCAGGAAAAACAGGAGGCATTAGAACCAGAGTGCATTCCCGAAATTAAACATCGGCCGTGTGATGAGTAAGCACGATCATGTAGTTTCAAACACCACTTTCTTCCTGAGCACACTGAGAGGGAGGGCATCATCCTCAGCCTTATTTATTAGGCGTCTCAACGTATCACAGCTTTATCATCAGGCAGTTCAGCCGCTGCATTCCAATACGAGTGCGAGCATGAAGCTCTTTCACACACAGCCGGACACACACACTGCTCTTAAATGCATCAGAAATGAGATCATCAGAAGGACAGCAAGTGAGGAGGAGTTTGGAAACAAAGGTCCAGAAGGTGAAGAGGAGAGACAGTTGGAGACGAAGCAAAGAGGAAAAAAGGAGATGAAGAAGACAACCGGATGAATGAGGACTTGAGGGTGACGGAAAGTGGTCGATTGGTGCCTGTATCATGTCCTACTCTTTGTGTCATCACACTGGTTTCCAAGAAACAGGTGTTTCTGCCCAGTAATTCGGCTGAATATCATTGAAATTCACAGTTTCTTAGCCCTTTGATCGCCGGTAGCTTGGCCATCGCGGGAGCCATATTTGTTTATTGGTGAACTCTCCCTGTGTATCTCATCACATCTCTCGAGTCTCAACACTGGCAGCAAGGAGGAGCGCTGTTATTGATGGTACTTGTTTACAAACAAACTGAAAGAAAAAAACGAGTATTTTGGTGTTTTTTTCAAAGCGATCTTCAAGAATTCTGTTCTATTTACGGTTGGAGGCGTGGCTATCGACGTCCTGTGTCAAGGTCCTAGCTCAAAGGCAGGTGATGGCTGTGAGTAGGACGGACATGTTTGGAGGCAGATGACGACTTCCTGTTGCAAAAAACCCTGAAGGTAAACCAGCAGCAGAATCAGATTAATCCCGGTGCCATGAAGTGGCATTGGGCACACCACGGTGTCAAGTCTGTCACGGCTTTGAGACAAACAATTGCAAACAAATCACAAAATAAAAGGCTGGAAAACTAAGAAAAACAGGAAGACAGCTATGTAAATAAAGAAATAAACCACTGCATTCCCAGGTACGCAGCCTTTAAGGCATTATCTTGCAAGGACACATCTGGAAAACAGTAGCTGCAGAGCACTCGCCTCTTATCCACCAGCAGAATGTCACACACAGCATCTTTGCACTCGCCGAAGTACACACACTTTTATTAGAGAAACAACCAGAGAACTGCACACAAGGAATCCATGTGGACATACTTCAGGCATGCTGCTGTTCAGTCTTTACATTTTGTCGAAGCATTTTCTGACATAAAAAGGTGCAACACCTGTGTAATGGCTCACAAACATAGTCTTTTGGTATTTGCCATCCTCCTTCCCTGTTACTTATTTGTTCGGCCTCTTCAGTCACACTGCTCCTCTTCATGTCCTTCACCACATTCACGAACCTCCTTGACTTCCTGCGCTCCGACTTTAATACATCAGCTTGTGAGCGGCTCAAGATTATCATATATATATATATTTTTAAATGGCAGTAACTTTATAAAAAGCTGGTTGACGTTGAGTTAGACGCTTCATATTTAACCAGAACATCCTGCCCAACCAACTCAAATCACAGAGCGTTTTCCAGACCAACTGGTGTCCTTTGATAACAGTCTAATAAAAAATGTAAGGACGACTAAAGAGTGCAAAACAATCGGGCTGAGCAGAGATGGAGCCCTCTAAGCTGACAGGCTTATGCTCATGCTCACAACCTGTCAAAGCCAATACACCGTTTCATCTAGTCTGTCTGCTCCTTTACCTTCAGTCACAAGACGCACACAATAACGGACAGAAGAGGTGCGGGAACGCCCAGGAACGTACGCTACACAAGGCTCCACACACTTTGATCTGCCTCCCTCCCAGGTTTGACAGCACGTGGAGTCAGAAATGAACCACCACCCAAGTCAGTAAAAACTCTTCCACAAACCACATCAGGAACTGTTTCAGCCCAGTCAACATTTCCATTTTATTACAGTCCGTTCACTCCACTTGTAGTGTGAAGAGAGAGAGCCGACTCGTCCGCTGACTCATCGAAGGCACGGCCTCTCGGTGGAGACATTCACCTGAGCTGAAGGGTCTGTTCAACCAAACGTTCCTCATTATGAAACTCAACAAGCCCAATAAATCATGCGCATTAATTAGAAACCAGATATTTTTCTTAACTGCTGACACTATCTGTACGCCAACTGCTTCAGTGCTTATTTCACATCATCACAGAAAGACCGATTCATCAACACAGAGCAGAATAGAAGAGTGATAAAGTGGTCCAGTCCAATGACGGCCCCATTAGACGTCCCTCTGCGACACCGACCCAGTGTCACTGGCTCGGTCACAGACCAAGGAATGTAAAAAGGACATGTTTGTCAGATGTTTTTGGATGGTAATAAAGTCATGAACCCATATTCTAAATGAGTTTAAAATATATGAGCTGTTCATCTCGAATGAAACCCAGAAATGTCGCCTCTAGTATTCAGTCTTCCCATTCGCTGAGAAAGACAAGTTCGGTGTTCTCTATGAATGTTTTCAGATTCTCGCCACTGTCGATAAAATAGTGTCGTCCGTAGGGACGGGCGATATGGACAAAAAGTTATCGCGATAAATGTTGTAATTTCAGTGATAACTCATTCAGTTCAATAACGATAATTATAAGATAATGATCATGATCAATCCATGTTCCTTCTCCTCCATGTGTTGGGCACTGCAGTCTCTCTTGACACTGTTTCATGATGAAACTTGTCAGTGGAGTTTGTCTCCAACATCATTATTTGTTGATGTTTCAATAGAACAGCGAACTCAGTGCAGAGATGAGAAACTCAATGTTTCACGTCTCGGGTAGAAGCCGCTGGTGTCTGACAGGCAGCTCTGTCTGATGGTGGCTCGTAGCATTAGTGCTGCCTGTGAGAGTGTGTCCGCGATCAGTGAAGCCTAATGGGGACGCGGAAGAGGACGCTGCCGCCACTGTTTTCACCAGCGCAGCGGGAGACCTGCATGTCGTGCGTCGGAGAACCTGTGAGGACCACTCCATCTCATCAAAGAAACAGGGATCCAGAGACTCAGAGTCGACCAGTGTCATGATCAAAGGTTCCTTGGATTCAACATCACTTTCAAACTACCATGGTGAAGCAAAGTCCACCACACTCTCGACAGCTGTCGCATGCCGCGGAGCTGGAGAGCGCGGCGCTGTCACCCTCTCCTCATGTTCATGTGTGAAGGTCCAATGCAGCCAGTGAGCCGCGTGTTTATCAACTTTATCGTGAGGTAGAATTGTGTTTGGCGGTATATTGTGTACGATACGTTATCGTCCATCCCCAGTCATCAGCACGTGATCCACCTTGTATGGATCATTAATGTGTATGATGTTGAACCATTTGGCTCCCAGAACTGAGCCTTGAGGCACTCCACATTCTGTCTCTCTCTCTCTCTCTTCATTTAACATGATCTGCCTCCACTGTTGCCTCCGGCTCAAGTAGCTTCTAATCCAGCCTCAGGACCCTCATCTGAAGTGTAACTGTATTTCATGATAATGAAGCACTTTTCAGTTCAATGTTAGCGCAGGACTTTGCTTATCTGATAGCACATTCGATGGTTTATAAACTGGCATCCTGAGATCATTTACCCGTCCTCTGACAAGAGACTGTCTGGCCCTCAGTTTCCCTCCTGGTTTGATCAGTTGCCTGACCAGAGAGGGACTCGTTCTGAGCAAGTTGTGTTGAATGCAGGCGACTTTTCTGGGTGACAAAGTCTTGAGCCCATATTTCTGTCTCTCCTCCTCCACCAATATTCAGCCGGGAACGTGACGGCAGCTCATGAAGTTGGGAGTGACGACTGAAATATGGGACAATCCCAGCATGATCTCTTCCACAGCAGACGTCTCTGGAGACGTAGGTCCTTGTTTACATAAGACATGTCGGCCTCAATATGAGAAGAACATCATTTAGGTGTGAATGTGATGCAGTCCTTGGGGCATATTTATGGAAAAGGTGAAAAAAAAAAAAAAAGATTGGCGCTAATCTGCGCGGCGCCCTGCTACACGGAACATCCTGGGCTATATCATTTGAAAATTAAAGGCCAGACTCCAAAGGCTGCTGCTGCTCAGAATGGAAATTGGCTGCCACATGTAATATCTCGTGCGAAGGCATGACTACATTCACGTAATGGCCTCCTCTCACTCCAGAAGGGATTCACGGTGAAATTGGATCGGATGGAGGAGGAATAAATTCACACGCAGACAATGGCATGGACATGAATTCAGGCTGCGCTGGCGACGTTCATCTATACATCTACAAGACTCCATCCCGCTGTCAAAAGAAGTCTATGATATCACATTATAGATCTTTAAAGAGCGTTTCATCCCTCATCACGGCCATTATTCACCTCACACTGGTTTCCAGGCGCCAAGCCAAACGTCACCCAGACTGACAGTGAGATTCCAATGCATTTCACATGAGCATTGTTTCTGAACTAGAATACCGATTTGCCAGTTTATGCTAACGGCACAATGACCGATGACCTTCCCTGCACTGAACCTTCCACACAGGAGATAACCTTTTCAAGAAGCCTCCAAGCGCAGCTGATGATTCCACTAATGTAGATATAATGTGCTCACATTGACAGAGGAGCATTGGAGTCTCAAGTCATAAAAATCCATCGCACAAACCCATCGCTCTGAGCATCAGTGGCATCAAATTATCAAGTCAGGTGCCGTGAAATCCTCAACTGTTTGGGACCTCACACACAATGGTCCGGCGAACCCCAGGTATCGGGTGACTGTTTGTGGGTGAATGTAAAACAATTATGCTTCTGAATGTGATGCTTAACAGGAGAGTAGGGAAGAAACTCACCCAGAAAAGTCGCCTGCATTCAACACAACTTGCTCAGAACGAGTCCCTCTCTGGTCAGGCAACTGATCACACCAGGAGGGAAACTGAGGGCCAGACAGACTCTTGTCAGAGGACGGGTAAATGATCTCAGGATGCCAGTTTATAAACCATCAAATGTGCTATCAGACAAGCAAAGTCCTGCGCTAACATTGATCTGAGAAGTGCTTCATTATCATGAAATACAGTTACACTCTCCACACTTCATCTTCCCACTTGGTTTCAAGTCAGCTCCGGAGCTCCCTGGGTTTGAAGGGATCATTTGAAGTGGTGAACGGCCAGAGAGGAGGAGTGGGACACACCACACATGGGACAGTGTTAGGGGGAGAGGCTGAGTCCCATTCACGCGTATTAAGTGTAGTGTGTGGCACTCAAAACCAAGTGGTTGCGTTAAGTGCTAGTGTTCGTATGAGGAATGGGACACAGCCAAACACTGCTGCTCATGTTGAGGACTGCTGCTGGATCACTGTGGGAACCAACTCCTGATGAAGAGGAGCAGAGAAGAAGAGGGAACTTGTGCTCAAACCACATGTGCACTGCAATAGTGGGAGGGAAAATGTCTAACCCACTAACAAAGGGCATGAAGAACATACAACTTGACGGTTTACAAGGAAATGGATCTGACATAGAAGAAAGAAAGAATGAATCATTTCAAAGTAGTTATTGAATTGAATAATTCATTATTTGTTTCTTGTGCCATTTCAGATGGATGAATTCAAATATATTGTCATCTAGCTCAGTGAAACACTTGGACCTGAAGAGAAAGGTAGAAAATAATTGGTCGACTGAGCAACAATGCAAAGTGATCAGCCAAATTCATTTAAAGCAAGCGAATGTGTGCAACTTGAACCGTCAAGCCAATTCAATTATGTCATCAAGGATCCAGGTTTCTCATTAGTTCCTCATTATGATGAGTTCAGGGACTCGTGGAAGATGCAATAAAGACTCCACTGTTGGAACCACGCCACGAGGCGTTTCAGGGGAGGAAAAGGTGATGTATTTTTAACACTACAAATCTCATTATTGACAGCGCATCTCGCTCTTGCTGCTTCAGTTTCGCTGCCTACAGATGCTCACAAACTCAGCGGGTTAAGGCTGTGTCAACAGCAAAATAAGAGTTTGGAAACGCTATATTGACATTTCTCCCCTCTGCTCCAAAACTAGGCTGCAAATATAGAAATGTGTGCGGCGAGGAAATGAATAATTCCCATCCCAAAATATATGCTGAGTCGACGTGCCATTATTATGTCTTGACAACCAAAACCTGGAATATTTGGATCATAATAAGTGTTAGATTATATCTGTTTTCTGGCTAAGTAAAGCATTTGTACATCAGCTACTGGAGCTAATAATAATCTCATCCATTTCATCAACAACAACAAAGTAACTGTGAAAATGTGGTTTTCATCTGAAAAAGCAATCAAATCGAATGCGCTTTCGAAACCCAGAGAAAAACATCTCATTTGAAAATGTAATCATGAAGGATATTTAGCACAAACTATGGGAGCAAAACAGATTGGCAACAAAGCTGTGCAATGAAACGGCGCTGGAGGTCTGTCTGGAGTTGTTATAACTGCAACACGACAGTTGTTCCCTTGTCGTTGAAGAGACTTTGCGTTGCGTCTGCTGAGTGAAGGCAGCTTGCTGTTGTCGGGCCACATTCATCACAGTGTCACCACAGCTGAAGAGTTATGAATGAGATACAGTTCCTTTGGCAATGAACAGCACTGAGGAGAGCAAAACCCTGCTGCTCTTGTCTTGTTAGCAGCTCCAGAGAGGAGGAGAGGACGACTTATCTTCATCGCACAAGTGATCACCCAACCACCGGCGACGCTACGACGCAACACTTCACAAGAGCTCAAGCAGGTCAGAATCCGCTTTATGTCAGTGAGGATCCCACCAACTAGGAAAGTGCTTCGGTGCATCGCGCAATAATGAACAAAAATACATTTAAAATAAAATAAATAAATGTATAAAAAATATAAGTATGTAATAAAGAAATAAATCACAAACTACAATGGACAAAAACATCACTTTTCAAAACACAAATAAACCGTCTCAAGCATTAAAGTTTCATAAACAAACACCTCAACAGAATTGTTCATGAAATCGATTCCTTGCACCCGTCTCTTTTCTCTGTACAGTTTGAAAAAACTGACACAAAATGTTTTTGTCATTTTCACATCGATGTGACACCATTATGTGCTGTGCTAATCGCTTGACATTATTTTGACTTCATAACTGAAGAATGAAGGGCTTCTCCACCTTCTTTCAAGAAGGTATTTCTATGTTTGACAACAGGTTAAGAACAGGAGAATGATACGACTAGCTAACCGGATCGATACATCTGTAGCTTGAACTATTCCCACTGTGCTTTTGCCAACTGATAAGAGCGATGTCCAGGTGTTTCTCGCTCGCGTGGGTGGCACTGAGGAGCCTGGTGACCTTCTAACCACGGCATGCTTTTGAATCTGAAAGGTCTGCATGACTCTTGAACCATGAGGCGGGGCTTAGGGAGTAAGGCAAAGCTATACAGGCAGTGAAAAGAAAATACCGGCTCAAAAAACAATTGAAAGGAAAATAAATGTGGGACCCGTCCATCACATAAAAGACCTTTCACACAATTTAGAGTCACCTTTCAAGCAGGGGTTCTGTTGCCAGGCTTTCTCCCCTCCGCCCCCGAAAAGCCACAGGAGCTGCTTTTCACAGAGAAAATCCAAACGCATTTTGTGTGTCACTTTCTAACCGTGTGTGTGTGTGCATGAACGCGATGCTAATCATAGCCTTCCTGACACAAGCCTGGTTCTGCCAGCCACCATGAAAGGAGCAAACCAAATGAAACACATGCTCAAAGAAACTGTGGCAGATTATTAACCAACACAACTTCAAGCTCCGATGAATGTTTGTTTATAAACGGGTCCAAGCAACGCATGTGTCAAAACCTTTCCGCTGGTAATTGGAGTCAGCACTCGAAGCCACAAGGCAAAGAACAGGGGCGACTTGCACATCTGGATGACTAGAGGAAATCTGTGACTGCACATTATAGCAGGGACTTAAAGCTCATATGCAAACACAGTTTCATACACGAAGCCTAGACGTATGAAGTGCGATGATTCCCAAGCAACATAAATGTTGTGATCATTCGCTCCAGGAGCCATGAATGAAAACACTGCTTTAAAGTAGTGAAAAGACAGAGCCTTCTTGAAGGCATGTTCACACCAATACGAGCACAAGAGTGGTCGCTGAAGCAGGTTCCTCCGCCTCTTTGCTCACGTCCAACAGTGGCTGAATTAGCCGGGGGCGGGTCTAAAGTGAGTGGTAAGTGAAGATGGTGGATCGGAGAGGGAGAAGTGTAGCCCTCTCTCAACTGTGGCGGTCGCTTTTTAAAAGCAAAACACTATATGAACGGCAACATCTCTTGGTCCACCAGAGCATTCAGAGGCGAAACCTAACTTTCCCTACGTGCATACGTCACATTTCTCACCCTCCACACTAGCACTTGGGTCTGAGCGCCCTTCACTACGAGGTGACATTACATCAAGCGTAAATACAACCTAAGCTTCATCAGCCTCCGTGGTGTGTTGTGTTTACTGTATATCGAGACGCTGGAGACGTTTTGGAAACGCCAGCTCCAGCGTTTCTGTAACGCCTCGCATCGGCAGTGACAATCTTACATCAGTTGGTGAACCAACGGAGAAGAAATGAGCGTCAAAGGCGGCTTCTGTCGCTAGATCTGTTAGAGGTATGTCGACATTAACGTTAGCCTTTACGCTAGCCGACTGTTGTTTGTTCAAAAGAAATAACATTTAACATTTGTCAAGGTTGTTGGACGCTTTATGTCACTGATGTGTGACACAAGGAGACAGTAAACAAACGGAGGAATCACCCTTGTAACGAAAGTGTCCCTGTGGTCCTGTCCCCAAATCTTTTTCAGGGCGGTTTCACACTGCGGGTTCTGTCTCGGGTGGCCTGAGTCCCATTCGCCCCATGCTGTGTAGCCTCGCACCGCTCTGCCTCAGGCCATGTCTCATTTTTTAACCTCAGCTGGCGGCGCTCCGCGCTAAATAGCTGGTTTGTGACCCACGATGAAGCAGGTTTTAAGGAACCTGTTTACCACCATCGGCTTGACCTCCTTATTTCTTGGCCACAAAAATCGGGTGTTTAGTTAACACCTGCACACATCGCGAGTCCCGGACCGCCGCGCTACGCTCCCGTTCCCTGGCACCATTTTCCTGAAGCTGAGGCTGCACCTCAATATTCAGGGAGTTTGGAAAGTTGTTTTTGAACCATGTTGTGCTCCCAGACAGCCATCAGACCCTTTACTGCCCGGCATCTATCATGTTTGTGTGGAGTCACGCTTTGCGCGTAGTTTCCGGCGTCTCTGAGTCGCTCCCCCCCATGGAGACTTTCCTGAGACAAGGTGCAGCTCTCCAGTCGGGATCAAGTCTGCGGCACAAGTCCGACTCGCTTGTGTTCACATCTCGTGACACGACTGCGCAGTGTGAAACCGCCCTGAGTCATGTTATTCACTTCACACGTAGGTGTCCTGGGAATCTACCCGCACTTCATCTTCCCACTTGCGGAGCCGACTTTGGAGCGCCAGGAAGTCGCTCAGAGGCGGAGCGGAAGGGAACTGCCGCGGACTGTTCCTGACTGACAGAAGCTGCATTGAAAAGACGTCAGCTTCCGTCACTGCCGGTGCCGTTGCCATGATCATTTGTGCGTTTGTAACACGATATTGAACATGAATTTTTTCATGCATTGATTATCGTCAACAAGGCGACAGCCCCACAAGGCACCATCTTAGGAAATTGTCATTATTAATAATGTATTACCCAACGCAGTGATAAGCGTTGAAATATTTATTTCCAGACTCACCCCTTCAATAATTGAAGACCTCGTCTATGAGAGCAAGAGTCCAACACGCACGTCCACAGTGAGTGGAAACACGGTGATGTCTTGACAGAGCGCGGCCTTCCGTCCGCCTCACTGCAGTTATTCCCGTTTGCCACGGAACGGACGCGTGAAGCCAAGCATCACCCAGGACTGGACGTTCCATCGATTGATGCGGAGCGACACTCCTGCTTAACACAGCAATTACGTGCCAGCAGCGAGTCGCTCATTAAGGCGAGGCAAGGTCAGAGATAATGCACTCATGTTAATTTAACACATGGTGTCAAATGTTCACGCGTTTTCAACATCACAGCGCGTAATTACGTGCCACCACTCACCTAGCTAATTGATGCTATGACATTGCTGTCAATGAAAATTCAAAACTGAAATATTGAAGAGGAACACACCAACTGGACGGTGCAAGAGCAGCAACTCCACCTTCTATTGGGGGCCACACACACACACACACACACACACAGTGATAATCACGTCTGTTTGGGTCCCGATGTTGCTCCCTCCCAATCCAGGATGGTAAGACGGCCGGCTCTGAGGAGAGCTACTGGCAACAATCGTAAATGTTAAACACGTTCAGTACCTAAAACCTGGTAAGAGGCCATCGCTCCCGACCAGAGGGGAGGCCATCAGGACGCCTTCCGACAGAGAAACAAGGAAGCAAAGCAGGATGTTTACTGACTTAAAAATGCTAGTTTTTAGTCATAAGAATCGGCAGCCGTCCTCAGCCGGTCCGTTCTTTAATGTGTCCATGCGCTGCATCCTGTAATTCAGCAAGGATGATGCTTCTTCGGGTTAAAAAAAAACTGAAAACAAAAAATGTTGTGAGTTTTTCGCTTGTCGTGCTTGTCTCCAACTGGTTTCATCACCGAGGATCTCAGGAGATTTCTGGGGACGTGATTCTGGATCGATGGCGAGGCAGAAACTTTGTGTGCGCGACCTACCGGTGCAACATCTCAGACATAACCATATCCAAAGGCAGACTTTGTATTTTAGTGTCTGGAGTCTCTGACAGATTAAAAAAAGAAGAAAAGATTTTGAAAATCCTTACTGTATATGTGTGGCCCCTTAAGTCTTAAGGAGACCTCAGCTAACAGCATTATCCAGACATAAAACAGATGAGGGCTCTTCCTCGTCGACCATAACGGGTTTCCTTTGAAGTTGTCACTTCAGGGTTCCATTTGAAGGAAACAGCAGTTTTTCATTTCTCTAAAAGCTTCCTCTTTTTTTTCATTTGCAAATGAATTTCATGCAACGTTGTATTGACATGTTATTGTCAAAGTAAAACTAGTTTCTGCTGCATGTAAACCATCATGTTGCACCGCGATGGTAAAAATGAAAGCTCCCACGACTTCAGAATTAGGGTTTTTTTCAATGTTGCAAATAAATAATAGTTTGTATGAATAAATCATACAAATGTGAAGTATACATCTGTGCGCTTTTGCTAGTGATGGGCTGGTGAGGCTTCATGAAACAGTGTCCCCATTCTCAGAGCCCACTAGATGGCACTCCACCATTTCAATGAAACCTCGCCTGATTTTTTTATTTTAAAGGAACAGCAGCGCCTACTGAGCTCCAAAAACAAGGACACTGTTTCATGAAGCTTCATCAGCTCATCACTAGCTTTTGCATACCATATAATAATAAAAAATAAATAAATAAGGGAAGCTCTGCCAATGAATGAAAAACGATCAGTGAGGTCTCAACTTCCTGTCTGTTTCTACTGGACACCAGACGGAACACAGCTAGTGAGGACAGCTGCAGAACGGAGTGAGATTTGCTTCTCATGACTAAAAGCTCGTGTTACTGTCATCAATTCAATATATGTCAAAAGACCACCTGAAGAACTGAAGTAAAGAGTGCTGTAAAACCTGGTTTCCCAGGAGGTGCGGCTTTCGTACCATGCTGGCAAGACACATTTGGCAAAGGCAATATCAGTTGGATGGGAATCAAGAAACGGCCTGAGCAAGAGTCCAAGGGTGAACTGGAAAAGCACGCAGCGCAGACCTCTGCCAAGCAGCGAATTTCACCAGACATCATTGGCCGACATTTGACGCTCCTTCTTGATGGGCCGCTGGTGTCCGACTGTACTGTAGGGGGCTGGTATTTTAGCATGAGAGGTGTTGAACATCTGAGTTGGCAAGACTTTGTCAATGTCCTTATTAAAAGTCAAATATGACTGGCTCATTCTCCACTGTCAGCACAATGTTCCTCATGTTTCCAATGACAGTGGGAGTAGCCCTGCTAGCTAGGAAGCTTTCAATAGATCAGAGGAAAAACACGAACGATGTTGAGATTTGACTAGTGAAGTGACAAACCTGATGCACTTTATATTTCACACATAAGTGTGAATGTTACACAGCATTTAACTTGCAGTTTTGGAAACAGTTTTAACTGAATTTGTCCTTTCAAGTTCCAGATTTCAAGTTTTTTGTTGAGGGTCAGGCTCAAGTGAACAGTGAAGACTATCACAATATCATGACATGATCATCTCATCCTGATGTGGATTGTACATCGAAACCAAACAAATCAGATTTGAATCTTTCGAATGAGTCTTAATCCAGAACACCACCAATTGTCAGTTTATCGCCCATCTTCACACTGAAATCCGTTGAAACCCCTCTGAGGTGTTTCACCGACAGAGACACCTTCTGCTGCCTGCCTGTGTTTGGTCACTGCAGGAGACACTCCAGAACATCCAGAGTAAGTGCAGCACGAAGCCTCAATATTATTTTTCAGTTTGCTTTCTCCTTTAGCTTCAGGCCATTTCTTCTATCACAGAGTAACTCGGCCGATCTAACAAGCAGAGTTTGGCTGCAACAAGGAGCGACGAGCATTTATGCCATTTACTGGCACAGAGAAGGCGAGTGAAGCACAAATTTCCCCGGCTGAGATCTGCCACACCACTGCTGACCAGGCATTCCAAGGAGTGCCGGGGGCACCTCACAGCCGAGGTGTCAGCCCAGAAAAACAAACCACACCAGAGTTATTATGTGACAATGTGGGAAAGATAACAGTTCCTGACGCTGTTGGAAGTGGTGGACGGACCTCTGTGTTCACAGCGCCCAACGTGAAGTGAAAGCCCTTCACAGGTATGCAGCTCTCCGCCTGATCCGCAGGTGTGAACGCTGCACTGAACACGCCATGCTGTCTGCAAGTGCACGTCGAGGTGACGCCGGTCAGGAAAATGAATGAAATCCCTTCTGATTCCAGTCTGAGCTCAAGCGGAGGAATCATCAGGTGGATCCATTCAAAACAGAGGTGAAAGCCAAACACTTGACTTCATTCCCTCAGTCGCTGCCTTTCTTGTCAAACCGACGCGTGTGCTGGTGGCCCCTGCTCAGCCTCCCTCCAAACACAAAATCATTACGCAGAAGACGCCTCCCGGGGCACTGTAATTAATAAGAACAATGTCATGGAATTAAGGGCTGTCTCCGCCGTTTATGACTTTGTCGAGTCTTTTTCTTCTCTTCCACCGTCTGCGCTCCCTGGTCCCTCCCGCCCCTCTCTGAACCCCATCACTGCCAAGGAAATTTGAATAAGGTGAAAGGAGAGGTCTGAGGCTGAAGATATGAGCAGAATAACCAATCACGCGGCGGGACGGCAGCAGCCCCTGAAGCACATCATACATGTATATATATATATATATATATATATATATATATATACGCACATCTATGCAGGTGAAACACTCCCACTCTTGTCTGGCCCTTTCAAATCTCAAATGCAGAGGTGCTCAAATGAAGATAAGGTGTGGGCCTGTCTCACAGTCTGAGGCTCCTTCTGAATTCCTGATTCCCCAGCAGCGCGAGAGGGCACGGCTGATTGAGGGCGCCACGTCTGGTGCGGTGACAGGCGGAGCAGGTGATGGATTTGATCTGGCCACGCTTCTGAAAACTCCACGTGACACAAAACGCCTTCAGAGCCATTCGTCTTGATCAGGTCAAATCGCGGAGGGCCCCCTGCGCCTCATCATCGCTCTCATCCATTAAAATGGGGAGGGTCTACTAGCTGACAAGGTCTGGAGCTCAGCAGCTGGGAATTTCTTAAATTGTCCCCCATCATCCGGGCGTCTGGCAGCTAGTGGGGCGTTCACAGAAGATCGAGCAGCGAAGCCGTAATGCCGTACTAGATGGACTTGTTTTTAGAGAAGCTACGGCGTTCAAGTCAGAGATGTTGGCGTCTTGCCCCTGTTGCATGTTGTCTACTGTCTTCAGGAAGGTTGGGCTTCTCTCTTCAGAGACCAATGAAGGTTTGTCAAGTGTGTTCTTGCTTTGTGTCCAAGAAAATCCACTGTGACACTGCTTACAGAACAATCCCAAGTCAAAGAGCAAAGAGTTAACCTAAATTCATGCTAACGCCAAACAACACATCTAAGGGAAAACAAGCTTTTCCGTAGTGTCAAAATACCTATATGTCAAAATTCAAATATAAGGACTCAGCACTGTACATCCTTTATTGGACAACCTTAAAAGGCGGAGCCTGACTGGCGGGTAAAGGCATGCTCGCATTGCGAGTCACATTTCTGGACATGTTGAGAAAAACATGGCGGGAAACTCCCCCTGCACTGGAGCCCCTTACGCCTAGTGATGGGTTGATAAGTTTCAAGAAACAGTGTCCCTATTTTCACCCGTCAGCAGGTGGCACTGTGGTTCAAAAATGATTTGAGTTTTCGATGAAAACGTTAAGGACGCACAAATTTGAAACTTGTGGGCGAAACCAAAGACAATTTTAATGGAATACTACAGAATACCCATGAATATTTTTACTACTTTTTTAAGAAGAGTTAAAAAGGTGTTTACATACATGTTTGTCAAAGAAAGTAAATTTTTTGCCATTTTTATGTTGCAGACTTTGGTTTGCAAATAATAATAATATTTTAAGAAACAAAGCACAATTTTCCATGATATAACAGGCTGATCATGTCAACAGAAGGCTCCAGACAGTTTGGTTGAACGCTCACTGCAAACTGCCATTCTTTTCTCACTCTCCAACACTTTACAAGAACCGAAAACTTCAACACCATATGCAGACTTTGGATCAGAACCACAGTGTCGCCATGGTGACGGTGAGAATGGGTGCTTCATACTTGAAGTTGGGTCACCAGCCGACCAGGCAGCGAGCTGCGGAGTTGGCGTTGTCACCACTGAAAGTGGAGGACTGTGTTGCCAGAATGGAGTCACTGAATGTTCGGTGCAGCCCTCGAAAAAGTTGCACCAAGTCAAACATTATGCATCAGACAGTGCCATCTAGTGGGCTCTGAACCCGAGGACAGTGTTTGACAAAGCCTCATCGACCCATCACTACTACACAGCTGAAGCACGGGGGAGACGCTGCTGTTGTCTTGACCCTCCATTCTGTCTTTATATGCAGTGAAAAACCTCTCATGCATCAACTAACCCAGGCTGAATTTGTCACCAACAGCTTCCTGCACCGACTGGTCATAATGTCATTGCTTTCACTTGACTGATCGCACAGAGAAATGGCCGAGGACCATTGCAACCCAGAACAAAGACCTCACTGACTCAGGTGTCTGATCATCTGCCTGTATAAACCTGTACCGGCTCCACATCAAGAGAATGTCAGCTCCGTATCACAGGTGGCGTTACTGGGTCAGAACAGTGAATCTGAAAAGGAACCACCCCTCGCCTTGTGACACAGCAGCGAAGGTCCCGCAGCAGAACAAATGTGATGCAGCACATTGCGCCCCACTAATGATAAGTAGTTGTTGGAACAGCACTCATTAGCAGCACGTGACCACAGGCCACCACATGGCTCCTGAGCCAAGTTCTTAATTCCTGACGGCACTTCATTAGAAGCGACAGGGAGAGCGACTTGAACTCAATCAATGACCCTGCTTTATTGATAGATGCCTATCTGACAGCAGGCAGCAATTAAAGTGTCCAAGGCACCACATGAAACAAGACAGAAAAAAAAGAGAAGAATCAGGATCCGTTCATTTGCAGGGTCGGTGAAAAGAGCCACAAACACCAGGTCTCACAGGAGCCGCCCAACACCGACGCCAGGCTTCATTTCGCCAGAAAACCCAGTATTCCAGAGAAGCCGGAGCCCAGTCAGCCGGCCACGGCGGTTTATATCTGCTGTCATTTAATGGTTGAACAAGCCGAGGAAATATCAGGATGACATTCAGCGGAAGGCAGGGGACGGGGCAGGCTGGGGGCAAGGCCCGTCACCGCACTGCAGACGTCTCCGGCTGCTGCCAAGCAATTTACATGTCATAATGACAAGCGTTCAGAAGGCGCTCTGGTGCGGGAGATACCGGCTGATCAAAGGCCATCAATGCAACCAGCTTAGCTGACTGGAATGAAGTTGCTTTCAGAATCGCCGGCCGTAATGAAGGAACGGAGTGAAGCACACAGGCCATGTGTTAGCGGGGCGGAGCCAAGACACTGACCGGGCCGGTGACAGGCAGGTTTAACTGAAAACCAACGACACCACATGCTCGGTGGATACCTTGTTATAATGGAACAAAATTAACAGGGAAGCGGATAAAACAGCGCTAGTTTTCAGTCCTCAAATTCTGAATGGGTAAGGCAACAATAGATTATATTTCGACATTAATACATCTGTTCTGTGATGGTGGGCTTCATATTGTACGGGCACAGTGTCTGGCTCTCTATGGGTGACCAACCAAGGGGCGTGTCCTGACAGTGACCCGACAATGGCCCTGTTCAGAGAGTGACCTGACAATGGCTGTGTCCTGAGAGTGACCAACCAAGGGGCGTGTCCTGACAGTGACCCGACAATGGCCCTGTTCAGAGAGTGACCTGACAATGGCTGTGTCCTGAGAGTGACCAACCAAGGGGCGTGTCCAGAGAGTGACCAACCAAGGGGCGTGTCCAGAGAGTGACCTGACAATGGCTGTGTCCTGAGAGTGACCTGACAATGGCTGTGTCCTGAGAGTGACCAACCAAGGGGCGTGTCCAGAGAGTGACCAACCAAGGGGCGTGTCCAGAGAGTGACCTGACAATGGCTGTGTCCTGAGAGTGACCCAAAAATTGGGTGTCGTGAGAGTGACCCACCAAGGGGCATATCCTCAGAGTGACCCGACAATAGGTGAGTCCTGAGAGTGACCCACCAAGGGGCGTGTCCTGACAGTGTCCCATCAAGGGGTGTGTCCTGAGAGTGACCCACCAAGGGGCGTGTCCAGAGAGTGACCCGAAAATTGGGCGTGTCCTGAGAGTGACCTGAAAATTGGGCGTGTCCTGAGAGTGAGCAACCAAGGGGTGTGTCCTGAGAGTGACCTGACAATTGGGCGTGTCCTGAGAGTGAGCAACCAAGGGGTGTGTCCTGAGAGTGACCTGACAATTGGGCGTGTCCTGAGAGTGAGCAACCAAGGGGTGTGTCCTGAGAGTGACCTGACAATGACTGTGTCCTGCGAGTGACCCGAAAATTGGGTGTGTCCTGAGAGTGACCTGACAATGACTGTGTCCTGCGAGTGACCCGAAAATTGGGTGTGTCCTGAGAGTGACGAACCAAGGGGTGTGTCCTGAGAGTGACCTGACAATTGGGCGTGTCCTGAGAGTGACGAACCAAGGGGTGTGTCCTGAGAGTGAGAAAAAACAAGAACACTATTTTTCTTCATCAAATACCGATCCAATCATTGCCGTATTATATATATGATGATATTCACTGTCTGCAGGAGGTTCCTCACGTAGGCGTGGAACTCGTGACCCAACCACCGCGCTGCTTGCACTACGACATGTATGGAAGAAAGTGGCGGTTTTTAATCAGCGGACTCTCAGCGCCGGCTGCGTGCGCACTGCTCAGGGACGCTTATTTTTCCCAATTTAATTACCCGAGCATCTGCTGTGTGCAACTTGAACGTGTCAATATTATTTTTGCTTGGGTCCTGTGTGTCCGCTCACAGTGCTCCGTCCTCCAGGAGCCATTAGCTGATGTTGGAGATGACAAAACCTAAAGACAGAAGCGCGGCATCCAGAGCCAGTGCTCTGAGTTCTGCTGGAAATTGGCTTGGGGTCAGAATAGGAACCAAAATAAAGAAAGTCTGGGTGCGAATTCACGCGCCTGCCTGATGATTTTAATAAACAAAGCAGCAAACATAACAAGCATGAATAATTAACCACTCCAGCCTCAAAAAAACTTGTTCTCCTTGTTTACAGCCAAACAACCAGAGACGAAGAAGCGTGCTCACAGCGTGAGCTCTGTTGTACCATTACACGTCTGCCTGGAACAGGACGCCCATGTGGAGGAATGCTGTGCTCCTCTGGGTGCAGCAGACACACACACGCACGCACGCACACGCAGCACTGGCAGCCAGATTAAGTGTTAAATATTGGAGCCCAGCTCTCCTGGACTCCACCTTAAGTCTTTCATTTGTTATCAATCACAGCCAGCTCTCTCAGGGATCTGCAATTTCCAAATAAATAAATCATTAGTGGCTTCAGCCAGAGGATTTATCAGTGTCTGCCGCTGCCGTTTCCTGCCTCTGTAGGAGTCTCCCGTCACTCCCAGCACATTCACATCAAACCGCCAACACAGGGAGGCCGGCGTCACTATGGTGGCGGAAGGAAACGTGCCACGCAGATCTGCTCCTCTGCTCCTCTGCCCGTGAGATGAGCAGCCACTTCATTACAGGGTACAGTTTTATAGACTTATCTATAATGGAATCTGGGATTGGTGGAAGATCCCACTTTCAAGCAGAGATGTCCCCGCTCATGTTTAAGTGCTGGGGTTAATTGAGTGACAGAGTGGAGGGGGGTGTTGGCATGATGCTGTGAGGTGAGGAGATGACAGAGCAGACGGCTCCAAACGTTTCACAGATGACACAAATGAAGCACGTGGTGCTCCAGGCTGCTCCGCACTTCAGAGAGCCTTAACACAGAAAACATCGATACACTCAAACATCGCAACACCAGATATTTATGACATCAGCATCTGAGTGATCGTGTGGTGTTGTCTTAATTTTTTAAGGTGGATAGATCAATATCTGAGGCATTGATACTTGGATATGCTGCAGCATTTGTGAGGTGTTTCACGCCAACATATTTTTCCTGTTCACTTCATTCCTCTGTCGGAGTGTGACACTTAACTGAAGGTCTGCCTGGCCTGACGTCATCACATCTTTTCAGGCCCATCATATTGTAATGACTTATCCAATTTTCCCCTTAAAATGTTGGCTCTCGTCACAATATATGGTTGAAACAGTATCGCAACATATCGTGTAGGGCTGAACGATTAATTGCATTTGCGATTATATCGCAATATGATAAAACGTGATTTTCTAACCGCAAGGCTGCGATTTGACTGGTCACGTGACTTTCACGTTGGGGGCGCAGCACAACGGTGAGCTTTAGCCATTGAGCTGTGAATTACGGCTTTAGCCTATGAAGGTAAAATGGGTGCAAAAGTGGCACATACCCGTAACACAAGACTCTTATCCATGCGTCAGAGGCACCTACGCGTAACTGCACATTTGCATCCGTAACCCCGTGGCACGTGCGTGTAAAAAGAAGATTTACATTCATACAAACGCGAAAAGTAATTTTGCCTTCATTCTCTAAGTGCACAGACACAAGTGGCTAAACACGAGCTCTTGAAACTGCAATTGTGACACAAGGCTAAGTTTTCCACCTCAACCACCGCCAAAACGTGTGCATAAGTTCCACACACTCGTAGAACACGATCGGTATTTGCGTGCACCCTTTTGCACCTCTTCTCACACCTGTAAATAACACTAATGCGCACTTGTAGAAGTGGCGGCAATACGTGCCTATTATTATTATTATAATACAGATTGATTTATTAGTTGTGTTTGCTGTGAAATACATGAGAAGAGGACCTTGAAAAATAATCGCACATTTAATCGCAATACTGAGAGAAAAAAAAAAAAAAAAAAAAATCGCAATTCGATTATTTTCCAAAATCGTTGTATCCTGTATCGGGATAGGTATCGCAAGACACCGGCCAATACACAGCCCTGCTCTCTGCACACGGCATATTCACAAGGAACATGAGGATGCTGGTTCGTGTAACGCTTTTTGCCACAATAAATATATCAATATAGATAACTACACCATTCAGTGGGGTTTTTTTTATGTCAACAATCCAATGAGCGGCCACTTGACTACTGCAGTGCGCGACAAGAGGAGTGGGAGGGGCCGCGCGGCGCTGCTGGTCAGGAGATTATTCTCTCAAACAAACCTCACATATAAAATACATGATGGCAGAAAAGGTGATGATGCTGGAGCACCACTGGGGATCTGTCTGTGCACGTGAAGTGTCTAATATTCGATGTTGGTTTGATATCAAGCTTGAAGTGACCCCCATTTCAGGCCCATAATAGCAGTAGGACTCCGACGAACAACAGTTCCAAGAGCTTGTTGTGGCTCGCCTGGATTACACCCATCACTCTCACTGATGCACTGATGAAGTCATCATTTTGGACATAAAGACTCACTAATATGCCACTGGAATATATAACTGGCATTTAAAAGGCATCCAAGAAAATAATCCAATAGTGTTATACAGTGAGACTGTGCTGCATTCCGCACTGTCCAGCCAAAGTGAGGTTTGTAACGTTGGTTGTTGCTTTCGCCTGTTGTTATATCCAGGTCCAACAGCTGCAGTTCTGCACCATAGGAACCACTGCTCGCATCGACTGTCAGGGTTCCTGCTGCCGCACCCGAGGGTAGGCGTCGCCAACACGCCCACACTGGCTAAAACTCTTCTTCTGTGGTCCATTTGTTGTCAAGTGTGACTGGTAAAAATAACTTCATCGTGGACCAGTGTTCAAGCCTCTTGTTTGCGACTGTGGCACGGCGTTCTTCGTCTGTCAGTAGAGGGAGACTGTCACACAAGTCCTGCGATGGTCTGAAACTAGGACAGTTCTGAACCTCGACAGCTGCGGTTCCACTCCCAGCTTTTCCCTCACAGAAATATGAACTGACCTTTTGAAGAGAGGACAAACCTCTTCCAAACCAATTCGGACAAGGACGTGACAAGTTACATTTCTAGAGAGCAGTGAATGCTCCAATCTAAATTAAACCTGTCACTTACTTCCGTCTGACTTGCTTTTCCTCTCACCACTCACTGAAATATCTGCTTGCTCCAAACACTGTAAAAAAGCTTTCCACTCTGACGTGCGCAGCGTGTTGTGAATCATTACACCGGCCTCAATAAAGGCTTCAGATTTAAATGTCAAGTGCTAAAAGTTGAGAGCCTGTCGAGAAAACCTCGGGGCTTTATTGTGCGAGTGATAGAACCCCAGTGAGTGCACTTCTGAGTGCAACGCAACACAAACAAAGCAGATCTTCCAGCGAAGTTTGTTAACAGACATTTCACGTGCAGAGTGGAGGCTCATCTCACACAAGAGAGACACGGGAGAGAAGTTGCTCACGTCATGTTGGCACGGGAATTGAACCCACAACATCCGTCCGTGTTGCTACCCATTCATCAAACGTCTTTAAAACCAGCATGAAACCTCACATTTTATACTGATAATATTTTCTAGAGTGTGATTATGTGAATGATGACATAAAGCACATTTAGAACAGAATATGAAAAGGGTGTTGTGTTCTTAATATCACCATTTGTGCTGCAGGTTTGCACCAACAGATCCATCAACAGCATTTTTTCCAAAATATATATTTTGACTGGCAACCATTTATTATTCATTTGAATAATAAATATTTAATATCCCTGTCATTGATGATTGACACGTCGGTCTCAGGTGTTCCGTCTGCAGAAATCCACCCCGAAAGGCAAAATACATAAACACACCACCGACACCGACTGATTTTTTTTTTCACTTGACAAATTCATGCTGCAACATGTTGCTCAGGTTTATGAAAGAATGAAACGTGCCTGAAGCTCAGATGACTGAATTTCCCAAAAGTTCTCCCTTCTAAACAATATTTTCTTCTTAAACATGAATCGTTCTGGAATTGCACACTCAAACCCCACATTGAAGTGACTTGAAAAGCAAGGCTCTTCCGTATTCACGCAGCAGCGACCAACTCCAATAAGCAGTAAACATTGTGTGTCCGCTCCGCCTATGAATATAACATGAATGAAGTACACGGCTCAGTACATAGTGACCACTGAAAGCCCAGAGATTAAGGCAGAAGGTGTTGGCAGTGTTAATTAAGTGATTCAAGGACATACTGCACAATGTGTCCAGGCACAAACCTGACACCACCCCGACCCCTCCATGAGCACTCAAAAAAAAACTGCGCACGTCGGCCATTTCTCCTCCACATTTGCTCGGTGAGAGCAAGCACAGTGTGTCTCACTGAAGCTCCACATTGTCAATTTGATCAATAGCACCGCAAGGCCAAGCGCATACCTTGGTTTTTCCCAGCGATATGAGCTTAAAAGATGGCTTTGTGTTGTCCACACACACACACGAGCCGATCCCACACAGGCCTGCACTTATTATTGTGTCGTTACTGAGATAGAAATATTGGTTTTCATGCCATTGCATGGGTCAACAAGCAGAGGAATGTGTTTATATGGCACGCAAATAAAACACAGGGGAAACAGCAGGGATAAAAATATATGACTTTTTTGATGACGGCGGTGGTGGTGAAATGTCTTAATTTATATAGGAGCAGCCCTGGAATCTTCCAGCCAAGGTCCAAGGTATTTACTGGAGTCTGATCTAAAACATGCCAGTGACTCTCCGTCGTAGAGTCAGTCGACGAGCTCGCTCCACAAGGACAGCCTTTGTGAAGCACCATGAAGAGCGAGAGTCACTCTGAAGCCACTCACCAGCCTCGGCTGGAAACAACACCACTGGAGGCATCGTTTAAGAGCGGCAACTCTTGCTGCCACCGCTGGCAAAACCAGTGCGATTCAGTCTGACTTACAACACTGTGTTGTGATGACAACTCCAGCTGGGAAGGAATCCAACTGTCATGGTGAGATCTGTGCAGTTCATCAATAATTCACATGTCAAAATGAAGGTCAAAATTCCTCAGCCCACCAGTGATGGGCTGATGAGGCTTCATGAAACAGTGTCCCCATTTTCTGAGCCCACTAGATGGCGGTCTCTGCTCAGAAAATCCTTATATTGGAACAACCGTTGCAACAAAAACTCACCTCTTTGTTAAACAACTGAGCTCTAAAGATTCACTGTTTCATGAAGCCTCATCTGCCAATCACTACTGTCCAACGGTACTCGTGAGTGGATGAGGCGTCATGAAACAGTGTCTTCATTTTGACAGACCACTGGATGGCACTGTCTGACGCATCATCTTTGGCTGGGTGCATTGAAAACCCAAATCCCTCTTGAGCCAACAGCGCCACCTGCATGTGGGTGAAAATGAGGACAGTGAAACTTCATCAACCCACCAGTAGTTGGCAGCACTGTCATTGTTGGTTTTATAAAAACTCACTCCCTGCACCAGCCGCCAGTCCTGGTCCAGATCCATTTCCCAGCTGTAGTATTTGGCTGGCCGGCCAGTAATGGACCTGGCCCTGTGTACAGCCGGGAGCAGGTTGAACCTGAACTCCCCTCTGCTCAAGATCAACCCATCAACTTGCTGTTTCTTCATTGAGAGCTTCATAAATAATACATTCGCAACTGTACTCTGCCTTGGTTCCCAATTGGAAAACAAGCAGTCCACACTCTAAAAACACAAACCCACACACACACACACACGTTTGGATCTCTTTCCTTGTGGGGAACGCTCACTGCCATAACCCTTTCCCCAGCCGCTCGCCCTAAACCAGACCATCCAAGACACATGGTTAACCTGAACCAGGACTCTGAACCAAACTGAAACCCAATTATATTGACATTTACAGCCTTAAATTCAATCTTGACAAAAATGTCCTCACAAGTAGGTGTGTTTCCAAGAAGTAGACTCCACAAGGATAGCTACGCAAGCACACCAATACACACACACAACACTCAGATGGTATCTGATTAAAAAAAATCTGGAATGTAACGCAATAGAATTAAAAGAAACCAGGCACATTTGTCAGTGTTGCAGTTACCACGAGTGAATATATGGGATGTGAGTCCAGGACCACGGTGACATGTCATTAAGATATTATTGATAGAAAGAAGGACTTCATTCAGGATCATTATTCCTTTGACAATTGATTAATTTGCCATAGCAGACAATTCCGCTGCAGCTATTGAACTTGGGTAACCCAGATTTATTCACCACAGAAGACGGGAATGATTCACTCCTCCGATGCCAGGAACTAAATGTGAGGATTTATTTCTTTCATTTTTTTTCCTCTCTCTCTGTCTCTCTGACTCTCTTTGGGTGAAGTATAGAAGGCTGCGGTGGAAGCCTGTTTCATGCTCAAGTCAATGTGTCATAGCTCAGACCCAGGCAGGGAAATCCAAACATACGACATGCAACCCTTCAGTTTCAGAAGAGGTGCAGAGCTTCCGTCCGAGTTTCCACCCACGGAACATACTTTGTTTCAGGGACAAGCTATAAAAGGACATACACTTCTTCATACTCGTATCTTTAGCCCACAAAACTCAGTTCAGCAGTCCTCCAGCTTCCTAGTAAAGCTCCCAAGAAAGGCTTTCATCCGCATAAGATGCCCAAACTGAAGAGCCTTTTTTCCGGTGCAAAGATTTTACTTTGAATATCTGACTACTTCTACCTCCTAACAGACTGGTTCTTTCCCTAAACACAGATTTTTACAGAACATACATTTTTTCAGATGCCGGTAACAACGTGAAAGCAAAGGTGATAAATGCCAGGCAGTAAATTGTTAATAAACTTCTCAAACTGCAGGGAGCTGCAGGAAAATTGTGCTTGGGAACAGGAGCGCAGTGCAGCGGTCCGGGGCTCGGGAAGTGTGCGGATGAGTGCACGAGTTCCTGGTCCACTGATCACACTGATGCACAAGACATGTCGCGGCAACAACAAACATGGAGGAATCCCTGAACAAAAGCATCTGTTTGCTTTGGTTCAGGGATCTCTCTGAATAAAATTGAAATTCTTTTACAAATACTTTGTAGACTTTAAAAGAGCTTTAGTTGAAATAAGGTGATATAAAAACTTGACCATTGATTTACTGTGCTGTTGTCAGACTGATGCAAAATACACAATATTCTGTTGTTGAAATGTACGTATGGCTCCATCATTTGATCCAGTAATATACCACATTCATTCACATTGAAAACTGTGGCTTCTTGTGGCAAATATTCTTGTACCATTAAACATTGATTGACATTAATGAATGACAAACTCTCTAGTCAATTAGATTCATTTTTTAATCGAATCCCAGCCCTGCTAAAAAGACAAGATGGCCTCCACGGGAGGTGACTTACCACATCCTGACTTGATGCAAACATGTTTTTATTTGGGGCCTACAAATCCTTTCGAGAGAGAAAAGGCTTTCTAGGCAGCAGGGACAGTGCTGTTTGTAATGGCGCAGCAATGTGAGCCAAAACACGGCTCTATCCCAGCGGAGCCATGGGCATTCATGTGGACCACCACCCTATTACAGGTGTGCGATGGGCTAAATGGAGAAAAATGATGTCCAGTCAAGCGGGCAGGACCCTGTCCCCGAGCAGTTGTTCAGCACTTTGATCTACAACTTGGGTCACCTTGTCCACACGTTTACCCCAACGCCGCGGCGCACTCGAATCCAATTCACAAAACATCAGAGCATGGGAAGATGGATCATGAGGTCAATAGCATCCAGCAGCCGCCCTCCACCCCCACATCTGTAACAGGGCTCCCTGGAGAAACCTACTCTTCAAGGCAAACACCTCTTCAGCCTCGGAAAGAGACCCACTCACAAACAGAGTTCACAGCTGCGACGTTTAAAATATGTTCAGCAGACGTTCATGCGCTAGTTTGATGCTGAACACAGCCCTGACAAGCCTCCCCCAACAATAGCAGTGTCACGTAGAATTTGAGTCACTCCGAATGACTCACACTTCAATGGGGATGTTGCTTAAGCCTGTTCCCTCGATGCTGCAATTTATGTTGTTATAAACAGCAAAAGGTTGGAGGACATTTTCGGTCTTTTTTTTTTCCACTACATTGAACAACAATTCAGCCGAGTAAACAAACTCGCTTCTCATTTGTGCCTCAGCCTGCTCCTCCACCATTATACCAAGCCAGATTAGCCTCCCGAGTCACTCCTATAGAGGTTATATGCAAAGGTTTTTGACAACAACAAACTCCAAAACCAACATGGCGACTGTGGAAGAAGCATTGATCATGTAGCTCTTGCACAAAAGAGGAAACAGAGGCAGGGTTGTGGGAGGCGGTGGTCGGTGAAGCCGTTAAATATATCACCACTGGAGGACGGAGAGTTTCCACCGTTGTTCTTCGTGTCTCAGAGCTACGTTTCAGGGAGTAGCAGCAACACTGCCCCCCATGGTTTCAGGGGGTACTGCTCTATTTCAGTGAGCTTTGTGAAAACGCGCAAAAATGAAGGCAGAGAACGGACAGAAGGCTGTGTCCGGATCCGGTCCAAACGTCCCATTTCTTAAATGCCACCCGTTTGTTGCAGGAACTTTGCTGAATGAGATCAAACCGTGCCGATTCTAGTGCCAATTCTACGCAGTGGATTTGCTGTTCCAATAAGCCACTGATGCCACACCGTCAACACTCGCCCCTTGTGCGATATAAAAACACCACTTTTTCAATTCCTCAGAATCTGAAGTTAAAGTATGTTGAAGTTAATGTCAGAAGAGATCGTCCTGATGCATGGGAGCCACCAGCGCTGTGCACCTTTCTAGAGTCACGTTCGCCCACTCCTGGGCCCTTTAAATCAGAGGGTCAGCTGATGCTCCGCCCAGCAGACCTGGGTACAGTGAAGGCTCTCGCTGATGACGCACCCCAGTGTGAGGTCAGGTCAGGAGCACCCACAGACGCCGTACGGTCACCACTCAACAAAGATTACCAGACTACCAAGGCAAATATCCAAGGCATTATTCGACCAGTGTTGCACTATAACAACCTGCATGTTTAACAATTGGAAGCCTGAGAATAGACTTTGGCGTTACAGGTTCAGGAAGACTCACTAACTGAGTGGAGATAAATTCCAAAAATACATGAACCACTTTCCATTTCGCAGGGAAGCACAATTTTAAAGCTAAATTTTAAAGGACAGCCACCGACGGCTGCTCCACTTCCAGCTGAGTCAAGTCCTCTACTTTCAGCCGGGTTTTTGGACGACATGACGGATCCTCACTCTGATGCATCGTCCAGGTTTCAGATATTATCTCCACTTCTACCTCAGCTTTGCTGCTTCCGAAGGTTTGGGACCATGATGAATCTCTGGATGACTTTGTTAGCATTTCTGAAAATGCTAACATTCATAATGAGTGCCGTCCAGAGAACGGTCTTTCCCCGACTTGATCACTGCTTCAGACAGTGACAGTTCCATTCATTCATCCTCGACCTTCATCCGTAACTGGTCGCAGGGTTACAGCAGTCTCAGCGCGGATGTCACAATGTCCCTTTCCCTTGTCACCGCAGACAGCTGTGACAGAAGTATTGAGGCAATGCACTGGGGATCCAGCATCTTCTGTCAGCCACTGACAAACTGAACATTTCTGGAAAACTTTATCAGTGAAAACCTCACATATGTATTTTCTATCATGTTGCTAATGTGAATGGAGGAGTGAGGAGTCAAGATACGACATTGAACTTCTCATATCGATACGTGTGTCTCTGTGCAAAGGTCAAAAACGCTCATGTTCCTGAGACTCCTCTTCAGTCTTCGTGGCCGTGGGCTTTGTGTCCGCACAGAGGGGTTTGGAGAGCACCTGACCTGTGATGCACTCTGCATTCATTACGTCTAATTCCTATTTTACCACACCGCTCATGTACCCGACCATCTACCCGCCTCCACGTCCAGAATGTCCGCAGGCCGCAACACTCCAAAGTGATTCATGATGGCATCACTAATAAACCTCACAGGAGAGCTCAGCCCAGGGAGACCGAGCGGAGGAAACACTGCAGTTTCTACGCTGCGTCAAGACAGTCAATCTTTTTACCAATCACGTTTTTCAGTCAGTAAACTGAAGCGTAAACAGCTCATCCAATTTGATGTGAGAAGAATCGAGAGCTCTTTGGTGCGTCAGCTTTCAAAAGCAGAAAAACACAGGCCACAAAACAAAGAAGAATCTGAACGTCACATTCATATTTCATCTTCACACGAACAGGACCGCAAAACAAACCCACTTCACCGGAGCTTCACTTTTTTTTCCCCATTGAAATCTGAAACCACCGGTTTTTAAATCATTATGTCACCGAGTCTTGGCGCCTGCGTTTGCTTTGTGAAATCCGCCTCGTTGCTATGGAAACCATTCAGCATTTTACATGCTGCCAGGGGGATTGCAAGACACCCCAACACACCCAGTCAGCATATATGAATGTGAAAGGAACAATTACAACATGCTGTGGCTGATGGCTTCCACCGTCTATTGTAAAACACATCCTCCCTCCTTTTTTGTCCTGACTCATTCAGTATGAAAGTAAGAATTTACACATTGTTATTGCTGCGCCAGGTTCTTGGGGATTCGGTGAACTCCGTTACCAACTGAATACTGGTGCGTGGACAATAGAGCATAGTTTTTGAAAGGTGCATGAAGTAGAATAAGCAAGTTTTACATCCATCACACCAGAACTCCATGGATCCTAAAACTGAAATCACATGACTCGACCTGAATCTGTCCCCCTCATAAACCGCCTGAAAACAAACAGCGCCGACCATGAATCAGTAGAGCAGGAGGTTGCGGGGGGCACCAAAAGCACGAGACCAGAGGAAAGTACGGTTCTGATGAACTCCAGTCACAAGCCATTTCAACAACAAACCGTGATCATCATGAAGAAAAGAGTCTGATCTGATGATGGAAAGCAGGGGTCATCGTTCCATCCTGATCCAGGGATCCACGCAACAGGAAGAATTGAAGGGATGGTGTAGCGAAGGCAGCCTGGATCACCACTTTGCCCAAACGTCACGATCCCCCTCAAATAAATGTTCTTCACACCATAAACTGGGGAACTGTCCAGTGACAAGTGACCCATTTCCACAAGTGAATGTAGGGTTAAAACTGTATTTTTATTTATTTATTATCTGCTAGGATTATAATATAGATAATAATATAGATACATAATATGTCAGCACATAAACAGACCTTTAACTTCAGTGTGCCGACCTGTAAAGGGACAGCAGCAGATGATCCCAGCAGAGTGTTCAGTCACGCAGGTGAGAAATGTATCGATGGGACGGATCCTCACTTGGAAGTATGCTTTTGAGAAAGTACTCCAAAGGAAACAAATTAGCCGTTATCTCTGCACTTCAGTGGCACTCAAACATGTTCATGGAGATTATCGAGGCAAGAATGTGGCCGTTTGAGAACATCCTGCTTGAAAAAGGTCAAATAAGATTGTATTTTAATTCAAGAGTGACGGTGCTAATGACGTTTGACAATGGCGTTTCCTTCTCTGACTGCATAATGTGGTCAGCATTAACATATTGAAGCGCTGTTTTCTGATCTTTCCCACCAGACCAGCAACTATGGCACGTTAAAAACCAACCCGGACGATGTTGGGTGGCCTGAAAAACCCACACAAACGGGACACGCACGGCATCCACAGGAGGACACGCGGGCCAGAGTTATCGACTCAAACCAAGGACCTGATGCTGGAATGACTCCGCCACAGTGTCGAAGCAAATGATCCATCGCCTTGCTGTGCAGTTATTGACTCAGACTCAAGTTAATATCCATCCATGCACTGAAAGTGAATCATTTCAAGTCAAGCAATCTTCTTCTCAGATCCACAAACCTCCAGTGGCTCTTTGACCCTGTAGAATACGGAGCAGTCGGCCCTTTAGACATTACACCTGAGCACCACCCGAGGCCACAATGTGAGGGTATCTTCTCCATATCGTCTCCATAATATAATCAGCTTGAAGAAAAGCATTCAATAACAGCCAGGATATAGTGGTTCTGTATGCAGCGCCACTTCAGCCGAACGGCAATGAAGCGCGGAGTGAATGAACCCCACTCGCCAATGAGAGGACCACAATGGAATCCATCATGAAAAATGAGCCAACACGCCGAGCCACAGGTGTATAAGCATCCTCCAGGTGGAGTTAGTCCTGTATCTGACCCGTCAATCGGGCAGTCAATACAGCTGCTCTGTCACCGCAGGCAAGATTCAATACACACAGACAGAGCAGGTGAGAGCGGGCGTCCGGAGGGGTGACAGAATGAGGAAGAAAACCAATTAACAAAGACCAAACAATGGTTGGTGGGTGAGAACAAGAAAGTGACTAGTCAATGGAAAGACATTTAAATGCTTTCTCTATGGTCGTCCTCTTCACTGCCCCCTGGATTCTTCAGAGCCACACGTCCATGGAAAGTATCCAGAGAAGACATGGATCAAGTCGGACTCTCTTGGGCAGATGACTGAGCTCTGCACCTTCTCTGGGGGAGATAAAACCCAGCCACTCCCCCGTTCACTCACTCGAATGCCTCCATTTCCCCCAAACCTGATCCTGGTAAAGGTGAGAACTGGGAATCTGAGACGTTTATTCGCCAGGTGTCAGAGAAAAACTGACCCGTGATGCAATTTAGAATCTGAGAAGCTGTGTCATCCTCTTGGAAAAACGATGGCAAATCTATCAAAAACAACATACATGTTTCTTCCTCCAGCTGTGGAGCTCCTGCTTCTGTTCCGGAGAGATTCATCTTGTTTCACATCGTGCTACTGCACTGCTAAATGCAAGAGCAAGTCGCCATTAAAAGGAATTGTTGGCCTTCAAAAGGGTATAGAAATGTGCGTCCATCACCATCTCGCAGGCGACTGTGTAGCGAAGTGTATCAGGTGGTTAAATTGGCAACATATTTTGGGGGAGCTAAATATTTGTCTACTCAGCCCATCCTCCAAATTCTCACCACAATATGACATCAGCCCATTCCTTTACATTTTGCTCATTTCTCTAAGCAAAAGACGCGTCAGGTCCGGCATCAGCAGAGGCGAGGACCCGAGGCTAACTGCCAGCGGGCAGAAAAACCAGCCAATGAATCTTCAAGTCGTGCTCCTCTTGTACACCAGACAGTGGTGTGATTCATCAGGAAAAGAAGTGGAGAGCATGTCTTGTGGAGAGTGTGCCTCTGAAACACGGCCCCGAGAATTAAGCTCCGCGCGCTGAGCTCTGCCTGCCCTACTGTTTCCATCTGAGGAGGATGCGTCCTGAACGGCAAAAAGTGGACGCCCTCCTGTCTCCACAGCAGGACGCGCTACATGTCCGATGTCCGAAATACAGGGCGGATCCCTGTATTTTCGCTGGGTATGATTCTCAACCCCTTTGGCCGTCGCAGGCGCCACATTTGTTTACAACCTCACAGTTATCCACATCTTGCGAGTTGCCACACGCTGAATTCACCTCTGTTAACGATTGATATTTGACTCTGATGTTTTTTATAAAAAGTTATTTTTGTAGAAATAGATGGTTACAGCTTCTTTTTTTACAAAGCACCGCTCAAACCTGATCCAGATCCTGTGAGCATGTTGTTTGTCGGTGTCAATACCGAGTACAACGGTCAATGCCGTGTCATAAAAAGGAGAGGACACATTGTGTCTTCACTGAGTTCATCCACCACATCACTGCAACATTTGAATTGTGCTGTGCTGAAACACTGATATTTAGTTTGGAGTTCACACATTTATAAGTTCCATGGAAATGGGGCGGAGTAATGATGTTTGTTAGAGACTCACAAAAAAAACCAACCTGAAATGTAGGTTACCTGAAAATATTATTATAATAACACACAAGCGTCTGAAGTACACAAGACTGAAAGTACAGACTGAGTGATCATTGTTGAGGAGGTTCCATTCTTACAAGACGCCAGACACAACACTCTAAGGAAAACTATTTAAGGGCGACGGAAGAACGACACAAATAAGTCTGGACCAAAAAACGGCAAATGACAAAAGGCTGAGCAGGAAGGGCAAAAGCTACGATGCCGTGAGGAGCAGAAAATGCACATCCTGTCATCAGAGGACCCGTTAAATTCCACCCAATCATCATTCAGAAGACATTACGCCGCACTTCTCTTCACCTTCCCTCCATGGATGCTCAGGAATCGATGTCTCAGCCGAAGGTTGCGTTACAGTCTTTGGAAGCTCCATTAAAACGGCAGGGGAAAAGCGAGGCGAGCTGGCCAGGAGCACGGCGCACCACAACATCAATCTTCAGAGAAGGAGCCCATGCATCCACGTGGCTACGCACAGCAAAGGAAAGGTGTTTCTCCTCTCAAATAAACAGAGAAAACCCTTGGGCTCTGGACCTTTGTTGTTTGAGAGAAATTCTTATGAACACTGTTGCTACTGTCTTTACTAACATTGACGCATGGAGTGCTGCACATGACATACACACGTGAAGACGATAAACGTTACAGAGGTCAGAACAACACAATCGTGACGGATAAAAAAGCGATATTTTAATTTGAGACGTAACTTGTGTAAAGGGTCATTTGTCAGAGGCATAAAAGACAAGAGAAGGCAGGAATGAAGAGTTAAAGAGGAAACTAACTCTGCAATGTCTCTGGAATAGTCACTTGGACGACAAGGATTTCACCCACCTTCCCATGAAAAACAACTGCTCTCTCAGGCCTATCAAAAGAAGTTTGTATTTTTTATTTTTTCTAGCTGCCTATGGTCTCAAAAGTGGTGGAATGAGAGGCGCAACATACAGCAGGAAGGGCTCCGCTTCCTCCAGCACTCTATACGCATTTGGATAAGACTCAAAAAAAGAATATTGATGTTTGATAAAATTCACATTCACAAATCAAAGCGCAGCGCTAGGCTTCCTGCCGAGCGGCCCGGGATCTAGGCCAGCAGGGGGAACACGCGGAGGGCTGGTCCACGAGATGGGAGATTTACTAGTCATGTAGCGGGATGCTTTCAAGAAGTCGGAATCGCAATATTCAGGGAGGAATACATAGGCTCCGTTTCTACTACTCGCTTGACGCCACAGCATAGTTTTCTGTGGAGGCCGATGTCTTCACATAACGTCAATATATATTTTGGTTAAGATTATAAATAACTATTATGTGTCAACTCACTTCAGAATCCGCTGGATGAATGATATCAAAATAAAGTTGGGAAAAAGCTTCTGAATTGCCCCGCTGTAACATGGGTGAAGCAGAAATAATGCAACCAAGGACGAAGCAACAGACTTTACTGACGTGCACGTTTGACCCCAAAAATATAAAAATAGTGTTGCACTTTATGGCAAACTACTTGCATGTCAGCATTAAAACACAAAAGCCTTAAATATGCAACATGATGAATGCTGTCACGGGTTAACAGCGACAAGGACAGAAGCAATTCACTGCACGTCAGTCTTAATAACCTTGATGGTGCAAATATCCGCGACAGCTCCGCGACACACACAGCCTCCAAACATCAGCGAATTTGTCCACAAAAGAGCGGGTGTTTCTCTGAAAGCTTAAACAACCCCTCCACGTCCCTCCAGGAAAAACATTCCGCCTTAAAAGTCGGCGTCTGTGGATGACATGTTTGGTGATACTTTTTAAAAACACGTTTGTGCAGAGACACAACTTGCCGGGTTCATGGGCAGATTCCTGCTGCGGGTGAGGGAGGCTTGGGATGACCACCATGTTTGTGAAACATGAACAAAACACCTCTCAGCTGCTCGGTGTGTTGACGGATGGAAATCCAATTCTATATTTGGCCATCATTTTGTTGATCACCAAAGGACAATGATGATGATGATGAAGAATGCTATATAGATATATATATATATATATATATAGGATACGTTTACCGCATTCTACAACTTGAAATGTCCAAAAAACCTTGCGTATTTTTCAAATCCTTTAGAAAGTAGAATTTAATCGATGTTCATTGCCTTAAAAACAAACGTCTCGGAGACAATTTTGTGGCAAAAAAAACACAAAAAAACACAGCGTTGCTTTGCTTTAATGTGTTATTGATTTGCAGCGCTGAAAGTCAAACCAACCTTCTGGCATCATAATCAGGCTCGGCTATTGGAAGGAGACTATTTATCTGTGTCAACATAACACCATGGAAAAACTGCTCCATTCTCCCTTTCACCAGAGACTCGGGCCATTTTCAAGTCATTACCGACTCCTTGCAGATCGACTCCCAGCATACATTGATGAAAACAGCCACCTCTACAAACAAGTCATAAGCCGTCATTAACTTACCGCATGAACATTGACTAAAGACTCGTGAGTCACCGTCTCACCGACACTATTCGGGCAGGGGATTGTTGAGACCTTCACAATTCAATTGGCTCATTCGGAAGCTATTCGATGTCGATTCAATTTGATTCCAGTTCAAATGCATTGATCCCAGTTCCAGACCAGGCCCACTTAAACCCCACGCCGGTTTGGGTGATGATGGGCAGATGAGGCTTCATGAAACAGGCTGCTTATTTTTAGAGCTCAGTAGGTGGCGCTGTTGGTTTAAAAATTAAAAGGTTGGTTCAAATTGAAACATTTCTCAGCAGAGAGCGCCATCTAGTGGCTTTTGAAAATGGTGACACCGTATCATGAAGCCTCATCAGCCCATCACCAGTTTCCAAGTTCCAGACCAGGTCCACTTAACGTCCACATGGGCTTTCAAGCCTCAGGTTTGACCTGTCTTGGTTAGCAAACTGCTAACGGCTCTGTTATGTTAAAGCCGTTTCCTTCGAGCGATAAATCCCGTCCTTTGATCTTTTTGGGAGTGCTACACTGATCAAAACTGGACCGGATGAAGGTGGTGGATAACACTTCTACACAGCAGCAGACAGCAACACCAGGCTTCTGTGTTCACCGCAGGCAAAAACCACAGGAGCAACAAAGCGTCCATTTGTGTCTTGCATTGTTTTTCCTTTCACTGAGTCCTTCACCTGCTCAGTAGTGCCATCATATGGAGGCTCGAAGAATTGCAGCTCCAGCCAACTTAGTGTTCCTATTCAGTCACAAAGTAGAAGTTGTAAAACAAACTTCTTTTTTTTCTGAAGTCATTGTGACGAAATAAATACACTGAAGTACTGAACATTCATTCACAGGTGAAATCTACTTTCAGGAAAGTCAGGTTGAATACAAATATACGTTTCTTGTAAAGCACAAGCTTTGAATAATTGAACATAAGGGCTGAAACCATTTGTGCCCAGTGGCCATTTCTTCTTCTTCGCCGCAGGTAGGTCAGGATACACGCAGGTACTTCATATTTGGCAGCCTGCCTCGCACATGTTCTCACCCTCGTTCATCACTGTCCTCGCAGCTGACGTGCACTGCAGTGGATATGGATCATTTTAGTCCATCAGATGGACCAATCCCAAAGGCACTTTCCAAAATAAGCCAGTGAAAAAGACTCGGCAGCATTTGTTCCTCGCGCAACACAACGGAAATCTTGACCAGAGGACACGATTATTATTAATACCAGAGAGCTGAGAACACGTCGACTGGCTGTTCACATTAAATTGATCAGAGCGTCTGGGCTGAATGTGCAGAGAAGGATTAAGATTAATGCTGTTTTTCAGTGAAAACTCATACTGGGAGATTCATTTCAGAAGACGAAAGGAAGCCGGCTACATGTTAATGCTAATGAAGGCCGACTGCGTGGATCGTCGAAACCCGAATCACAACCTGGAAAAAAAACGCTGTTCAAAATACCTTCAAATAAGTTCTCCATTCTTTGGGGAAGAGTCAAAGAGAAGCTATTTTGGAGGTTGAGCGCTTGAAGACCGTCCCTTGAGAAGCCACACACCACACTGGCATGAGCCGCAGCGGGTTTCCCGCTCTGCACCGAGGTTGACTTGTTACTCCCTTGCAGATATTTCATTCCTCTCTCGCCCTCTGTCGTCATGACTTCCACATTTCTTTCAAACACCGCAACTTTTAATGATGTCTTTCAAGAACATCATCCTGGATCATTACTAGCAAGGCTCATTTTTAGGTGCTTGTTAACGTAGACACTCTTTTTTTTAACTTAATGTTTATTTGTTGCTGAGCTAACTGTTCACTGAACTGTCTTCTTACAAGACATGAATTACCAAAGTAGACTTCTGTGTTTGTGATTATTTAAGAGTCAAAATCATAGCGTCAGTGTGGATGGCCTGGACATTTCACCGACACGTTCTAAACATCCTGTTCTGCACAGTAAGCGCAGACTAACTTGAGCTGTCAACACATGGAAGCCAGTGGCACCAAAACCCACCTTTTGTTGTTCTCCTTTCTCCATGGCAACAGAGCAACTCGGCTCCAGCACTATTGTTCTACCTGTGGTATCAAAGCAGCTGAGGCCAGTAACATGCACTCTTCGTCTTCACTGTAGACTCTGCTGTATTGACACCTATCAGTAGTGAAGGGCAGATGAGGCTTCGTGAAACAGTGTTTTTCTGAGCCCACTCTCTGCTCATTTTGAAATTGAACAACCATTTCAATGAAACCTCACCTCATTATTAAACAGCGCCACCTACTGAGCTCTGAAAATACGGACACTGTTTCATGAAGCCTCATCAGCCCATCACGCCCTATGAACCATGCATAGTGTGACATCATCATCAAGTGGCAGTCGACATGTTCTCCAGGACTGATAAACTCAGAGTAGGGTGAAATGCTTTGAAGAAGTTCATTTGAAGTGTTGAAAATGCCTTGACTAAACTGCACAGCAGCATTGACAGTTCAATTCGCACATCGCTTTGTGAATAAAATACATACTGCCAAAAGAATTGTTAGCAAGGTGGGTGAACCCCAAACACCCACTTCGAAGCACCACCACACTCTGCCACCCCAAACCATCTCAGTTTGAGGAGTGGTTAAGCTAGTTAAGTTGCCAAATCTGAGTTTGGAAACACACCCTGGAAGACAGTGAAGGAAAAACAGGAGGTCCTCAAGGACTCCAGGCGAAAAGTAGGGCGTCCCTTCGTCAGCACAGGGCGTCCCCGGGACACCCGCACGCCATGTTAGCGAAAAGCCTGCATAAAAAGTACGCAAACATGACAGTATAATGAGGACGATCTTGACTAGTACAAAGCAAGAAGATCATCCCCACTTCATTACACTTACTGGACTAGTGAGCAATGTGTCCGGTGATTATCCAACCATTGAAACAACCATCTGTGTCTTGCTTTAATGAGGAGAAATAATGTGAAACACCGTCGCTGATAATTGTGCACTATTCCAGATAACTCAACTTCATCTGCGTTTCATCATTTTGAGCTAAAAAAATGAGATTTCTGCTGTCATTTTAATAACCATGTTCTGAATCCATCACTTCTTCATACGTTGATTTCATATTTGCCATGAAATTGAAAACCACATTGTGCTTTGGTTTTAAATCTAACCGCATCTTTTGCCAGCGATGCACTTGCGAGATGGACTGTGGACAGATTCCCATCAGCCACTGGGCAGGAAAATGAAAATCACATTGCGGATTTCTTTCCCCCTCCGTTTCAGCTTGCAAGACACTATTTCTGTTCAGTGCGTTTCTGCTGACAGTCAGCCGGGTGAAGTCAGTTGGCTGGACGCTGTCCTCTCCGCACCAGAGGAGCTGATGCTGATCACAAAGAAAGCTCCTTTTCTCAGTGCATGAACGTGCAGCCGTCGGATCGCTCAGTCAACAGCCACCAACTTCACATGGACTCAACTTCAGAACAAAAAAATCGCTGAGAACAAGAGAAAAGCCTGGGTCAAACATGAAAACGTAAACCATAATGAAGTGAAAATGTTGGATCTTCCTGTGAGGCCTAGAATAACTTGCAATCTTCTACGTGCAGCACGAGAAAACGCCCCGATCGGTTGTGCAGCATTTTCTCAGTTGACTGCACCAATTCATTCCCTTCAGTTGATGAAGAAGCTGCTTGACTTAGATGCTCTTTGGAGCGACACCTGTTGCATGGTTTTAGTTCACTGGCGACGCAGCCCTTGACACAGAAGGTTCAAATTGCAGATGAAACTCCCTCCACTCAATTCAACACCAGAGGAATCCTCCGGTTGAGCCGTCAGCCTCCAACACCACCATCATCTGACCATTCAGACCAGACGAAACCACTCAAATGTTTGAAAGCAGAGAGAAATCTAACAGTCCTTCTAGGGCTGCAACCGTTAGTCGACGCCAACGTCAAAATCTGTGCGTCGATGCGTCGTGTTGCTATTGGTGAAAACACACACAGGATGGGCATCGAGAACTGGTTGTTATTCAGAGGCAGTGAGAAAATATCACCTTCTCTGGAATCATGAAGATATGTTCATGCTCTGTTCCTTTCATTGGTTCCTGACTCCAACTGGCCTCCGTAGTTGCATGTCACCACCTCCGACTGAGCGCCTCAGTCACAGTCACGGAGGAGTTCAAGCGGCAACGGGTCGTAGCGTTTTGTTTGTGAAGATACCACGTCTGAAGGATGAGCAAACCCCTTCCACACCATGGTAGAGTGATGGAAGAGTGTTCCGTGTTTGGTCTGTGACGCCACACACCCTCCAGCTAACAGCTAGCATGTGGGTTAGCACGCAGCTACCTTGTAAGAGGAGATGGATTTGTTTTTAATGATGTCACACACGTCACATCTGCACGACTAGAGTGACTTTTGTTTTACAGTGACGTAGTGAAGTGTCCTCAGTGTCTCTCCTCCTGATAATAACCAGAACTGAACTAGGGAGCTGCACTGAACACATGGTTTCAGATTATGATTCAAATAAGACCTTTTGATGTGGATGTTGATCAGATATTTTATATGGGATACATACGTGTTTAGTCATGGTTTTAAATGGACCGTTTTAAAGAGCTGGAGCTCTCTGTCGACTGTTTCATGCCTCATGCTTCACAGGGTTGACACATGTTCCTGGATGATGTGTCATGACTTTAATATACTTGTTTAATAACGTATCACAGTGAGGTGATTTAAGCAACTTTAGCTTCAACAGAGATTCAAAATAGGCTCAAACAAAGGTCATCGCGACTGGTCGACCCATCGAAAAACATCTTCATGAAACAGTGTCCCAATATCAAGAGCCCACTAGATGGCGCTCTCTGCTCAGAAATCTTTGGATCTGAACAACCATTTCAAATGAAACCTCACCTCATATTTAAACCACCTACTGAGCTCTAAACATGAGGACGCTGTGTCATGGAGCCTCATCTGCCCATCACCAGCTCCAGGTGGATCGAAAGACACGTGTGAGCACCTCTCCGCTCTGACTCTCACAAGGTCAGCACAGCAGCGGAGGCCGTCTGGTCGCGGGATCAGTCGTGGCCATTAATGCACACAAAGACTGAAGTCTGAACTCAGTCGGACAGATGCAAAAACCAAGAGTCTTTCAGAGACTGTGGCTGCGTCCCTGGCTGCGAGGATAATTAACCTTCAGCACCAGTCGCCGAGACTTCACAGGGTAAAGTCACCGCCGGCTTCAGAGATGGTGACGCAGGGGTGGAGACGTAGGCCAACGCTGTGGCTGTAAAACTCATTTATTAGCAGCTTATTTTGATGCAAATACCAACAGGCCTCCTGACATTTGACTGTCTGGTGGTTCACTAATCGATTTTTCCTTGTGAGAGCAATAAAGTTTCAATCATCATGTGTATTCCACAGAGGCTTCACAAGCATGACAAGATAAACACACGGCTCAGTCAAAGAAAACCTCCATATTCAATCAGCTAGTTTCAGTTCAACAGGCTTGTATCATGTCGCTTACGTGGCAGGACAGGAGCTGCCTTTTCTGACAAACTTTTGTTGGTCACTTTGCAGCGTAATTCTCATTCAACTCATCTGAAGCCCTCAAAGCACAGCATACACAGGCAGCACATGCTACTAGCTAAAACCCTCCATGGATATAAATACAGTCCACTGCGACACTCATGTCTGTTAGCTTTATGATCCACAAACATCAACATACGCGACACATGAAAAAGCAATGTTCGGTCCGCAACAAGTAGTGATGGGCTGGTGACGCTTCATGAAACATTTTCTGAGCCCACTAGATGGCACTCTCTGCTCAAAACTCACAACCATTTCAATGAAACCTCCCCTCATTTTTAAACCAACTGCGCCACCGAGTGAGCTCTAAAAATAAGGAGCCTGCTTCATGAAGCCTCGTCTGCCCATCACTAGCAACAGGAGAACGTCCATATTGGGAATGTGTCTAGCTCTCTCGCACCCTCAGATCAACTTAAATATTAACCATTCTGCTCATTACAAAGCCGCCAGTCACTCACGAGGAAACGGAGTCGCAGCTCATAAGTCACCTACCACGATTGATCTCATCTGACCATTTCACAGATGAGTTATTTGGAAAAAGAAAGATGAAGCTAGTCAATGCAGACAGCGGCTTGTTTTCAGCCAAATCAATGTAAAACAAAGATTGATCAGTCTGCACGTTCCCGTGGAATGAGAGAAAAACCACTCTATTACTGAGCCAATAAACCCCCCGTAAAAAGTGCAAAGTGACGGAGGAAGGCGGCGGCAAGAGGTGGCAGAGACAGTTTATGTTAGCGCCGCCATACCTCAGTCAGAGGCTGCCGGGATTCAAACACATGACCTCACACAGAGAAGCCATTCAGTTGCTGTGAGACTCTCATTCAAACACTGTCGTGGTTTCTCTCCGAGACGCAGTTGGGCCGAGTGGCGGAGTTTCACTGGCAGGTACCTCGCGACCCTCGCGGGAGGCCTCTGTTGCTGCCAATGAGGGGATCAACTGGCTTTTTTTAACTGGCTTTCGTCATCTTCTGCATTGATTCTCGACACACATCGCAGCCTTCACAAGCATGAAAGTCGATAGTAAACAGGGCTGCAGCAACGTTTATTTTGGGTTCCACCTGAGCATGGTATTAACGCGCGTATCAGCTTGTGTTTTATTCCTGGCTACTGAATAAATACACAGTAACAAGTGGCTTTAGCTTCAGTTTGATCATCTGTCCCCAGTGTGCACTGCCTTTGGATACAGTCTAGAATACTCACATATATATGGAGCCAGTATTGTACTGCACTGTAGAGTAGTGATGGGCTGGTGACGCTTCATGAAACAGTGTCCTGATTGTCAGACGCCACTAGATGGTGCTGTCTGCTGTAAATGAAACCTCACGTCATTTCTAAACCAAGAGCGCCATCTAGTGGCCTCTGCAATTTAGGACGCTGTTTCATCCACCCTGCAACACCGTTCACCTCACCGAGCCATCACCAAAGACACGTGCAACTCCAACACCACTGACTGATGGACCATAGTTTGGAGGACATGCAGGCGTGTCTGACCAATGTAATATTGTATTTACATCATGAAAGCATGAATAAATCAGTGATTTACTGAAGTGTGCACAGAATCTAGCTGCACCATTACTGCACCATGAAGACTAAAATACAGCTTAGACCAAGAACATACTGAGCAAACTGAGAATTAGTGGTAGAAAACTCTGGCCAACACATCTCCACCGATACTTACCATAATATCTGGACTAAAAGCCGCAACTTTTTTCTTGTGGTCTGAGCCCTGTGGCTTATATAACAACGCGGCTAATATATGGATTGTTACAGGCTGAAATCACATGAAATCAGAGGCTTTTTATTTACAATTAAAGCCCTCAAAATGCGCTGTTTTCACCCACAGCTCCGTCAAGAGAGTCGATCTCCTGGAGGTGTGGAATCGAGAAGCAGCCACCAAGACCGGCAGTGGTGTCAGAACTTTGAGCACACGAGCGCAAACAGTTTATTTTGAGGGTTTTAATGTTAATAAAAGATGTGAGACAGAGTACGTTCAGCTCAAAAGTCTGACGTGAACACAAGCGAGTCGAGCTTTGCTGCACCTTGTCTCTGGAAACTCTCCACGTGGAGTGAGCTTCTCACCTCAGGCGACTCTGCACTAGATGCTGGAAACTACGTGTACAGCGCGACTCACATGACAAACATGAAAGATGCCGGGCAGTAAAGGGTCTGACCGCTGTCTGGGCAAAACAACTTTGTAAACTCCCTGAACACTGAGTTGTGCAGCCGGGAGCTGCAGGAGACTGGAAGGTCATCATGCTGAACCCCGTGTTCAAAAGTAGTTTTGAAAAGCGTTTTTAAGCCGGGGCATCACCGACCTGTCCACAGCGCAGACAGCACCACTGAACCTGCGGCTTATAGACCGCTGCGGCTGTAAGAACAACATCTATTTTCCTTCTCACATTAAGCAGGTGCGGCTAATATTCCGATGCACTCCTTTGTCCGGAAATTACGGTAATTGTCCGTGTTGTACTTAACTACACTTCCAAAACTCTGTCTTCCTCATACTGAAGCACAAGTGAGATGTCTCCTTTGTCTTCTGGCGCCCCGTCTCAGCCTCCTCCAGCTTAACCTATCCAGTGCGTCCTCCCCAGCGCCCACCTGTCCTTTTCACGTCCTCCGATATCACATCCATTTGCCTTCCTTGTTTGTGTTTCCTGTCCAACATTCCTCGTCCAACAACATCCCTACAATAAAGAAGGACATCTGTATGCTGGGGTTCTCACGCGGCCCACAGGCCCAGCTCTCGCTCTGCCAACAATGAACTGATAAAAAGGATCACTGTCATAAACTGTCCTGCACAGAAATGAAGCAGAAACACGACATCAAAAATGCACCAAGAGAGTGTGAAGTCAACACCAGCGCTCCCCTTTCACCATCGGAAATCCAACGACAAAACACAAGCGGGCACAGGAGGATTCCAGAATTGAATTTGCCTCAAAGAAATTGGATAATCTGCCAGCATTTGTGCCGCGCACCAAGTGAGCCACCAAAGCTTCAGAGAGCACGGGGGAAACGGTAGTTTGAAGATGTAGCCCATGAGCCTGACCAAAACAACAGGAAAAACACTTTCACATTCCAATCATGACCCGCGGAACAGGACCGGCTTCTGACTGGGGAGAGGAACCTGGGTTGTTTTGGGCTGAGAAATGACCACCAGAGGGCAGCACTGGCTCCACCTTATGTCTAAATGCAAGCCGAAGAAAGGATTGTTTTTTTTGTCTACACAGATAAACATGTAACAAATATTTTACATTTTACTTGAACAAAAACAACTCACTTCACAGACATCAAGCAGTGTCATTACTTGTTTGAAGGCTACTTTTAAAATGGTCTTGTCTTTTCATTAATCCAACTAGTGGAGCAACCAGGTACTGCAACCCTGTGGGTTACTATCCTTTAGTGATGGGCTGATGAGGCTTCATGAAACAGCCTCCTTATTTTTAGAGCTCAGTAGGTGGCGCTGTTGGTTTATAAATCAGGTGAGGTTTCATTGAAATCAATTGAAATTTCATCAAGTGGGCACCTGAAATGGGGACACTGTTTCACGAAGCCTCATCAGCCCATCACTACTAACCAGCTTGTGCGATGGGGGCAGGGATCAAAACAGGTAGAGCTTGTGGTCTGTGGTCAATGAAAGTTCCTTTGCAGTGTCTACGAGCAGCTAGTTTCAATGATCCACCCTGTGTGTGTCTCTTGAAAACAACAATTACAGTGGTACCTCGGTTCTTAACCACAATCCGTTCCAGACGGCCGTTTGAGAAGCGAATTGTTCGAAATCTGAATCAATTTTTCCCATTACAATGAATGGAAAAAGAACTAATGCGTTGCAAGCCTTAAAATAGTCTTTTGTAGGAGTGAATGTAGAGCGTCTGCTGCAGGTGGCTGTTCCTCTATGTGTGTGGCCGCTTCATGTGGGAGGGGTTGCCGAGTGAGTGAGGTCTCTCCAGAAGTGAAGAGGTGCCCGGTGCGTGTCCAGCTCTGAATGTGCGCTTCTGTGCAGTTTGGCCGTGACAAAGTATAAATCAAATAAACCAAGTCACGCTCTGTCCCAGACTCGCCTCATCCCTGTCCCAGCTCCAGCCCACAACAGGACATCAAACCCTGGAGTGCTGCTCCAGCACCTCCCCTGTGACACTCTACCACGGTCCAGTGTGGAGACAGGAAAGGTTTTACACCTCAATATGAAGGAAAAACGGTCAGTAAATGGAGCTAACGGGACACGTCTGCAAACAGAGGCTGCGTTATACACAATAACAGAATGCATCATGGGTCAGCTGATCGGTCCACGCACGGTATGTTTCCTCCAGCTTTTTTTGGGGGTGTTCGAGTTCTGGATTTTCGTTCAAAATCCGAAGCAAAAAAAATCTCAAAATTTTGGTTTGAATTCCGGGACGTTGGAAAACCGAGGCACCACTGTATTTTCAAAACAGCATTTGAGAGCAGATATGAGCCCCACACGGTCAAAAGCAGATCGCTATCCCGTGGACGCCGCTGACCTACTCTGGGCTGCAGCTCTCAGCACAAACACTTGATGATCACAATGTCAGGTCAGACTGGATGTATTTAAAACAGAAGATAACCTTGTGTCTGAATCTCTCCAACAGTGACGGAGCAGTCAGAGACGGCTGAGGACGCACACCCACTTGTACCTGAGCACAGCCACTCACTGAATTCATGTTCCAAAGGAAAACACTATTGAACTGTATAGATATTTAGTTATACAGTGAAGAGTAGGAGGACGAATAAATGTATATATCATGGCTCACCTCCCTCCTCACACACACACACACACACACACACACACACACACACACACACACACACACACACACACACACGCACGCACGCACGCACGCACACGCACACAGACACGCACGCACACACACAGACGGTAGTTCTGTTCATTTACAGAGGGAAATAATAAAAGATAAAAAGATAAATTGCGCCACAGAAATGAGCTCACCATGGGACGTCACTTGGCTCCTAGCTGGACCTATGTTCTTTTCCTGCACTGAGGAGACGCCGCTACGAGCCACGAACAGAGAAACGACCCGCACTTTCACACTATTACGTTTGATTAAAGACAGCCGCCAGCGGTCTTTAGTGTTGCGTTTAATGACCGTGACAACGTCGGAGATTTGAGAGCGAAGCGTTTAGAATCTGGAAATAAAAATGGAGACTCTGCAGCGAATATTCAGCCGAGAAATGTTCAAGAACACACGAGGTGGAACACAGAAGCGACTGGCTTCCACAGCAGCAGCAATCATGATCCACACATCGACCAGGATTTGAATGCAACACCGGTGAGCGCGCGAACTTAAAGCACATTATCATTATCTCGGTTTAAAAAAAAATCATATTTTTCATTTGCAAGTTCGCCACTTGTAAATAACAACATGGTTAAAGTCGATTAAGCACTAATATATTTTGAATTAGTTCACTTGTGAGTGATTTAATGAGGAGAGAATTGGAATTTAATAGCGCAACTGTAGAGTCAAACGGAAATGTTACAACGGTGCGTTGTTTATACACATAATTACCAGGTCTTTTAGGCGCTTGTGACATGCGGAAGCGCTGGCGTTGCGTCACGGCCGGAAGAAACACGGAGGTCAGGACCGCGCAACAGGTAAATCACGTCTAATAATCCTCATGATCCTCACGCACTTCCCGTTATTTATAGCGTGACCGGGATGCAAGCAAACGTTGGACCACAAGGTGGCGCCAGACGGCGCCCTCGGATTTAAAAAGAAGGAATAAACGGTGAGTGACTTTAGTTTTCTATGAACTCGCGTTCAAAACTGTTCGCTAAATAAGGAGATTAAAAGAGATTAAAAACAGCCCTCTGGTCCCCGGAGTCAGTGACTCACGCCATCCCCGACTAATGATGCGATATTAACGCGTGATCCGTATCGCTTTTCACTTCATCCCTGTCAACGATCAGTCAGCGCTTCAACGAGCTCGGCTCCGTCCCGCTGACAAGTCACCATCTGCGCGCCTTTACGGGGCTCGCGCGCGGTCAACTGGGCTGCAGCGCGAGCGCCGGAGTGACACCAGCACACGGAGTCAGAGACACAGACGGGTAGGAGAGCTCAAATGCAGCCGCTCGCCACTGACACTTGAGGTGAAACTTGTCAAGTCCTACCTCATCCAAAGTGAAGGACCGGATCCTCGGTCCGCGCTGACGCGCTCCTCCGCCGGTCCGGCGCAGTTGTGCGGTAGTTTTCTGGAGCTGCGGGTGAAGTGCGTCCCCCAGTATAAACCGGTCCACGAGCTTCTGCCTCTTCACGCGTCCTCACAATCCGTGTTCAACGAGCGGCGAACGCGTCTTTGCGTCCGCTTGGCTTCCAGCTGACGCCAGCGGTCCTCGCTCACTTCGCGCTCCGAGCCCCAACTCGCGAGTTTCTACTCTTCCTGTTGACTCTCTCCATCCCCGCGCGAGACAAGCGTCGGCTTCTGAGGAGGATGCTGCGACTCCGGCATCCCACCGGCGCCGCCGAGGCCAGCGAGGGAAGAGAGAGCCGCAGCTCCGGAGGCTCCGTTCGGATGCTCCCAGGAAACACAGACGCCCGGCCGTGAGGCGTCCTCGTCAGCGGGCTGGATCCCCAGGATGCGGATGTCTGGAGCCACTGCGGTCCCGCGGAGATGCAGCGCAGACTGAGGCGCAGGCGGCCAGATCTTCTCTCTCTCTCTCCTGCGCACGCGCTCGCTCGCTCGCGCGCCCAGGCGGAGGAGCATGAGGTGCCCACCTCCCTGCGCTTCTCCACTGGAGATGGAGACGAGCTCTTTCTCACCCAGACGTCGATGCGGAGAATTATTTTATTAAACTCATAAAAACATTGAGGCAACTAAAAACTTTTTGTCACCGACATGTTCCTGTTGAAGCTTACTATATAGTTCAATGTCAGTCTTTAATGCAAGTAAGATAAAAGAGCCATTTCTCTCTTTCATTCCAGGGAGTCACAGGTGTCAGGAGTCGGCACCATCAGTGAGAGAGAGGCAGAGGAAGCCCAGTCCATCCCTCTCTCTCTCACACACACACACACACTTGGACGGTGAGAGGAAACCAGGAAACCAAACCAAGATCCAAATAAACCCGTGTGGTAACCTGCCCTTTCACCTCAGCAGTTGCTTCCTAAACGTACCAACCCAGAGGAGTCATCCCACTCCACCTGTCCCCAGAGAAACACCAGACCTTCCAGCAGTCCCAACACTCAGATTTACCTGTTGCTACGTTCCACAGGTAGAAGCAAGAGCCCCAGCGCTCACCTGGATGGATTAGCTCCCTCTGATCTGATGCAGACGCCTGGCTCACTGAAGGAGAGACAATACAGGTAAGTAGCTTCATCTCCTCAATGTTCAGTTGTTTCCCTGAAAACATGCTCCCTGCCTCCTTCATGTGATGCAATAAGGAGCAGTTTCATGAGGCTTCATGAAACCGTGTCCTTATTTCCAGAGCCCACTAGCACGCTCTGCTCAAACATTGGTGGATCTGAACAATGAAACCTCACCTCATTTTCACACCAATAGCGCCACCTATTGAGCTCTAAAAATGGGCCAGTGAGACCTCATGAAACAGTGTCCTCATGTTTAGAGCTCAGTGGGTGGCGCTATTGGTGTAAAAATGAGGTGAGGTTTCATTGTTCAGATCCACCAAGGTTTGAGCAGAGCGTGCTATGGGCTCTGAAAGTAAGAGCACTGTTTCATGAAGCCTCATGAGACCACCACTGCTGCTCCTTATTGCATCGCATGAAGGTTTTGATATTGGTTAGGTGAGGTTTCATTGGTTGTTCAAATCAAAACATTTCTGAGCAGAGAGTGCCATCTAGTGGGCTCTGGAATTGGGGACACTGTTTCATGAAGCCTCATCTACCCATCACTAGTGGGCAGGTTCCCCCGGAGACAAGCCTGTTTTCCTGAGGGAGACAGTATGGTGGACATTAGAGAGGAGGGAGCTGGCACCACAGTTCGCACATCACGAATGGCAACTTGGTTACATGAGTCTCCTACAGATGTTTGGAGGAACGTCTCTGCTCCCGGAACATTCAACCACACTGTCAGAATGTGACCTTATTTGCTGATGTAGTTCACTCCCTCCAGTGACTTCTGGCTCCATACACCACCTACTGACCCAGTGGGCGCGGGGACGGCAGGCAAGCATGTGACCTGAGGCTGTGTTTCGCTCCTGATAAGATTTTGAGTGAGTCCCAAACACCACGTTGACAGAGTCCCAGCTTTCACTGGGAGGCGGGAAGATAGTGGCTAATTCCCTGGTACAACAGCATTAAAGGCAATTGACTTGAAAATCCATTTTCACAGTCTTGGGAGGAAATAGATGAAGGAAATTGGTGCAGAACAGCTTGATTCACTTGTCCGTCACGGGGCCAGTGGCCAACACCGGCGAGCTGCTGATGGAGCAGCAGAATTGGAACATGACGGCTCAGTGGAAACGGTCCAGCAGAAGTGGCCGTGAAACACAGAAGGATTTTCTAAATCTGATGGAAACACGTATGAAAACATGCGTTTAATGTGTTAAAACATGTTAGTGGTGCACCTTGATACAGACCACCGTAGCAGCTTGTTGTCCAATCCCACAATGTGGTGAGGTAAAACCCTCAAGAAACATGAAGGTGGGCAGAACGTTGGTGGTCTAGAAAAGTCCCACAAGACCAAATGATGGCACGATGGAAGGAAAGCCTAAGTCAGCGAATGCTTAGGCCGGCGAGGATGGAGGCAGATGAGAGTGAAGATAAAACCCTGGTGCTTTTATTGCCACCACATCAGTTAGTGCAGGAAGCCCTTCCTTGCTCAAGTCACATTTAAGGTTTACAATTGCTGGCACCGAACGTTTCAGAGCCAACTATCGGGACAAATTCACCGTTTGGCAGACCCCAGACCACAGGCTTGTCTGATGGGACGCTCTTCAGAGAGGGAGGGTGACATTGCGTTGGATCCGGAAGGTGTGAAACTGGAACAGAAACAGCCTGATTATCGTTGGGCGAGTACCTTAGAACTCGCTTTCCAAGACTGACTAGTTCCTTTAGCAATGCTAATACAAGTAACATCCGACTTACGCCCGGGATCGGTTCCGACCAACCGGTCGTAAGTCAGTTTGGACGCGAGGGTTATAGGCACTACTGTAGTGGTAGATGGCAGTGTGAGAGTGAGATGCTGGGAGACTGTGCTGATACATTGAATAAAAGAAAATAAGCATCTGCTAGCCGTGGTTGTAAGTATGGGTGGACGTAGGTCGAGCAGGTCGTAAGTCGGATGTTACTTGTAGACGAGCAGTGAGGCTCATGGATGCAGTTCATGATAGCACATGTGAGGCGAGGTGGGTCCAACAGTAGATGGGAGAAGCTGAAACACCAAAAAGGAAACATGGAACGTGGCACGTGGCCCGAATGATTCCACGGACTGGGGGCCACTTCTCTGAGGCCGTTTCTTCTGGATGAAGCGTTGTGATTGAAGAGCAGCAGGACAACACCGAGGACAAACCAACAAGCTGTCAGATAAGTAGCACACATCACCTCCAGAGAGACGCTCCTGCTCTGACCTTGGCGCCAATCAACAAAGCGCCTGGAGCGGCCCCCCGCACTTCTGCACCTGTCGGGCTCCGGAGGGATTTCATGGAGCAACATCTTTGACTGGACAATGTTGTTGTTGCATTGTTTTCACACCTGCCCTGCTGCGCTCCAGAGGCCTGCTCCGAGGTTGAAACGGCGCTGAATCCCTCCCCAGCAAATGTGTGTTTAAATACCAGCAGCAGAACGTGACACTGGATATCGAGGGACGAGTGGGAATCATCCGTTGACACTCCGCCCCTCCTTCAACACCCCCAGCCAATCATCTCCCACTTGTCATTGGAGTGGACAGGCTGCGAGGAAATATGGAAGAGTGACCCCCGCTACATGCAGCCACGCAGCTCTGCACAAATCGTTGAATTACGTATCTCAGAAGCGGAGAAAAAACACATTTTCTGGGTGCCAGCATCTGATGTTCTTGAATGAGAGCCAGACAAAGGCTCTACAGGCAGGAACTCATCTGCAGACGTCCAGCGGCACCAAGACACAGCCTCAAGAAGAAGTAGCCCTGAATAAATCCTCGCACACGGTCCCTTCACCCACATGTGGAAGTGAATTATTACTCATGCAGTTTGCATCGCACACGACGGCGGTGGAGTCATTTATATACTATTAATGATATAGAAATCAAATCAGCACGCTTCAAGTGCGGCTCAATGACGTGACACCCGTCATTATACCAGGGCAGAATGGAAGCGTAATGGGATATTTGTGCCGACTAATCCAGGCACTGGCCGCGTGAATCTTGCACGAGCGCCCGGGGCCAAACGCAAGCACCACGATGAAGCAGCCTTTCGCTTTTCCCCCCAAATCTCAAGCTAAAGCTGAACGCCGTTATTCTGAGCATTCCGGGAGTTTCATCCGCCCGATGGCAAATACGATCGGATCTGTCGCAGGCGTGCTGCCACTCAGTGAGCGAGTCAAGCAGGAAATCCCACTCAGATTGAAAAAGTGAACCGCAGCTGCTCGCAACTCCAGAGACTGACGGATGGCTGGTGTCACCGCATCACGTGTGGTCTCTAGCACCATTCAAGGGCTCTTCTGACCGTCTTCTCAGGTTGATGCAGCGGGGTATTATGGGATGTTGAGCCAGAGATCGGCCTAATCTGCCTGTTTCGCACATGGAATTAAAACACGAGCATCGGACGTAAATCTGAAGAGAGCAATCTCTGTGGAAACCCAGGAGAGAGAAAGCTGTGAGAGAATCCCAATATTAAAAGAGAAGCCTGTCGCGATAACATCAAACATCTCAGGTCTGTGATGCAACTGTCACTGAGGAAAACTCTGGAGGCTGTAAGACCTAGTAGTTTTGGTAGTTCTGCCTGTCGCCTGAGTGAGATCTCTTAGGCCACAATATTCCTCCTTCACACACAAGTCAGGACCATCCTGGTGGATCATGTTCGTGAGTCTATAGCTCAGCAGTGTGTGTGTGACACCTGTCCAGGGGCACCTCAGGGGGAGGGGCATGACCAAGTCTTCACTTGAAATAGGATTAAAACTACTTCACTGGGAACATATTGCAGTTAAATAGATACAAAGAAAAGAATAAAATGAGACAAAGTGTCATGTTAGGTTTAAAGTAGTGTTGTTCTCGTGAGACTTCATGAAACTGTGTCCCCATTTTCCTACTAGTTGGCGCTCTCTGCTCAAAAATCTTGGGATATGAACAACCATTTCAATGAAACCTGCTCCTCGTTTTTAAACCAACAGCGCCATCTACTGCGCTCTAAAAATAAGGACACAGTTTCATGAAGCCTCATCGACCCATCACCAGTTTAAAGTCATAGCAAAAAAGCAGGTGAAGTTTCATTGAAATGATGTTTCAAATCCAAGCATTTTAGAGCAGAGAGTGCCATCTATTGGGCTCTGAAAATGGGGCCACTGTTTCATGAAGCCTCACCAGCCCATCACTAGTTTAAAGTACAAGTAGGGGAACCCAGCGGTTCAGTACTTACTGTGTCGGGCCACGGTTCATCTCCAGTTTCCTCCCTCAGATCCAAACCACATTCAGAGGTTCATCCCTGACTCGGCTTCTGGGGACCTGTCCATGGTCCTGCCTTGAGTTCAAGTACACTGCAGCCAGCTGCCCGTCCAGTGTAAGCTTTAACATCAATGATCAAGTGTAGCTTCTGATCAGGAGTAGTGTGATAGAATCAAGTACAAACTTGCATCATGTTGTCTGTGAGCGGTTTGTGATCGTGGCATTTCCCGCTCCTCACAGTCAGAGACCCAAAGAGGTTAAGCACCGCTGGTCCACGTAGAGGGAAAAACACATCCGGACGTCTCTCTGCAGCGCTGGTCTGAGAAGGATCGGATATGACTAAAGCACGTCCTGCATCTCGAACAGTTCCAAATATTTCCAAATGCCAGAAGCTGCAACAGGAAGAGGAAGGTGAAGAAAGTAAAGAAGAGCAGACTGACATCTACCGAGGAACATAAGCCCTGCGGTGTATCCTCGGTCCTGAGAAACTGTGCACAGTGCAGTGTAAAAGTGCAAAGTTGTTTTGCCATCACCAGGGAAATAAGATGCACTTCAAGATGCACTTGAATCCAGGGTGACATGAAGAGAGAAGCGCCTCACTTCTATCTTGAAAAAGATGGACGTTGTGAAGATGGATGGCCTGTTGAACTGCCAACAAAAACCACTCCACGGCTCTTCAAAGTGGCTATAACCAGTATTTTTATATGAAACATCAATTGCTTTCACGGATTGAATAAGAAATATCGCAGCTCTGCGCCGCTCCTCTCATCTCCACACAGAGGTAGCTGCCGCACAAAGAAGCCATTATTTCAGAACAAACCTGAATCACAGAAAAGGCTGAACTTCTCTAAAGGATGCCGTGACTCAAACGACCAACGCTGTGGCCCCAGCAACACTGCAGAAGCTTGGTGCTTCAAACCAGGGATGATAGGAGTATGAAGAAGGTGCTCACCCCTTCACTCGGACTGTCACACACAGTTCAGCTGGGCTTATTGTGTCGTCATGGCTGGACTCATGAAGAATGTTCTGTTGGAGATTTTTCGCATTTTACATCTATTCATCGATGAGTTTTTAGCTATGTAGTCGCAGTATAAATGGAAAAAAAGACAAGAAACACAACTGGATTTTTCAACTTTACAACCTGATGACGACTATTAAATGGCATAAATGAGCAATGTTGGTTTTTAAATTTGAACTTTTGACTGTATTGCATATTTACAATAATTCACCTATTTACAATAACAAATCTTCACCCTTGGCCTTTGTGTTATCCAGGTGTTGTAACTTTCTCACGCTTGCTGTGTCTGGAGCCGTGAGCCAAAGTGTGAAACCGTACTCTCCAACTAACTTTCTTCCAGAAACAATCGTTTTCTGACTCATTTCCTAAGTTCAACTGCCGCTCTGCTCCTGCTCTCTGTGCGCCTTGCATTCAGTGAACTTTTAGGATTATTATACAAGACACCATTTTTAAACGGACCCATTATTTAGGAGTCGATGCATCTGTGGGAGCTTCACAGCCAACGTCTGACTTATTGAATTATCTCGATCCAAAACAAACCTTTGAGTAGTTTCACTCATTTGCATATTAAACCCGGCATGGCATTGGCTGCCTGACAGCTTTGGACTGGACCGAACTCATTGCTTTTAAAATCCATTTGGGACTGGCCCCAGAGGACACTGTGGAAATGCTGACCTCCCTATGAGTCAGTCAGGATCCCAAAGGTGGGTCTGTCGCAGCCAGGATGAGAACAACAACAACAAACATGGAGGAATCCTTCCTGAACCAAAGCAAACCAAAGCATCTGTTTGCTTCGGTTCAGGGAGGTTTTTCACTACACAATGACCAGGGTTTCCACTGCTCTGAATGGACTTGAATTTCTTATACAATTGAAATTCCTTCACAAACATTTTCAAGACGTTAAAAGAGCTTTAGTTTAAATAAGGTGATATCCAAACTTGAATATAGAATATGGTGATTTATTGTGCTGTTGTCAAACTGATGCAAAATAAACAATATTGTGTTGTTTAAATGGCTCCATCATTTGATTCAGTAAAATACCATATTCATTCACGCGCACACACACACACACACGCACACGCACGCACATATATATACATATATATATGCTATACCTCCCTCACCTCCATCTATACCTATACGTCCATCTTAAATATCCTTGGCTGTGTTTGCGTCGATGCAGATCTTCAAATTTCGCTAAACTCAAGCGCCATAATTGAAACCATGGAGTCCATTAATGGCAGAAAAATTTAGCGACAAGGTGTTGGAAAAAGTGACCGGCTGTACCCTCAATGATCGGAGCTCCCAGGGACAAATATAATCCTCCCGTTTATGCTGAACATTGGAAGTGTCTGGAAAAGGTCATGCTCAGATCCACTGCTGTGGAGTGTCTCTCTGCTCTGGAACCACAGGCTCCACCACTGAAGGTTGAGCTTCACCAACAGTGGAGGCGCCTTGCTCCTCTCCGCACCACACAGCTCACTGTCCCTTTAAACCTCGTCGCTTTTGGCTTGTGCTGTAAAGAGAAAACCATTTCTGACTCACTCCTTTGATGGACTCATGTGATCGTTGTCAAACTGTCACTCCAAGTGTTTCCAACAGCAGATATGAGAAGTGACACTTCCTACATTACGGACGCTGTCACTGAAGACAAAAAGGCGCTGTCAAATTGTGCCGCGCTGAACGCAGATCGCTGATGGACGCCCGCTCTCGGCAGCGCCGCGGCGCTCGCGAGTGTCCGGCTCAGTCGTAAAAGTCCGAGTCTCCTGGTGTGAAATATGCTGTTAATGGGGCGAGGGAACAGTTTCAGCTGTGGCTGAGCATCTGACTTGTGGATCTGCCCCACTGACAGCTGAGACAGGCTTCTGCACAGTGGTGGTGGTGGTGGAGCAGGAAGGACATGAACACAGCTGCATTGATACATGCTCAGGCGCAGCTCGGCAATTTAACCAGCGCCTGACTCAGCACTTATTGACCAGGTCCTAAAATCCAAAACGAGGTGCATGTGCATGGGACGGAGTCAAATGTCAAGACAGGGTAAGTCACCTCTCCATGACGCCTGCAACTCGCCGGGACGCCGGTGACGCATCGATGCTGAAGTCAGACGCTGCAGCCATGTTGACGTATTGATTGATAAGAGCTGGCAAGGTGCGCCGAACAAAATACACTGACAAACCGGGACATGGATTGTCAGCAACTTCCCTTGTTTGCATTCAAAGCATCACTCTGTAAGCAGCAGCGCTGAATCCAGGACTGGAGTGAGTCTAGACACGGAGGTTCAAGTGTGGAGTGAGGAGGGAAAGTTGACTGGAAGCTAATCCTCTAATGGCCCAATTCAATTTCAGGGTGCACCAGGAGTGTGCGCTGGGTTCGCCATTCAAGGACAAGACCTCAGTGGAGGACGGAAAAATGTGACGTCCCGGGTGCGACTGTGATAACGGTGTCATTTCCGGACGATAAGCCTCTAACCCAAACACACGTCCCTCTTCCGCAGAAAACATCAGTCTCTTCAAGTCGAATCCTGCGATTTTCCGTGTGAATTCCCTCATCCGCCAATTCCGTCGGTGATTCTGTGATCGCGGCACGTCATAAGGTCGTATTATCCGCTGTCACTTGAGGATGTATTTTATCGCGTTGACCCCGATGTGCAAAGACAGTCACTTCCCAATTTTTCATAATTTTGTGACGTTAATTCGCGTCGCCGTCGACCTTTAGGCCATTAACAGGTGTACCATGTAGAATCAAAAGAGTTCCTCACCTAGCCTTGTGACTGCCCAGGGTTGTGTCAACTAAAGCCCAAGGCGTCAACATGCAACGCCGGAGGCTGCCTTCAGCGTCAGCATAGGACGCAGAAGTCCCAACGTCTATATATACCACACTCTGGGGTGAGTTTTAGGACACTGTCTGGTCTAACCCCTCGGCCTCAGCAAAAGCATTCCTGAAATACCGTAGCGATGCTTGTGCCCTGCCCGGTTTCAGAACCAAGGATCTATTCTGTTCACTCCGTCATGTGACTCGTGCAACACTGCGCCACCGTTGGTGAACTATGGGCATTTAAAGTACTAAGGAAGTGGAGTGGCTCCACTTTGCTTTTCAATCCACTGACTTCCGACCTTCCAAACGGCGAGTGAGACTCTACAGAAGCACAGCGCGGAGGTGGGACACCCTCATCGCCTAAAGTCGCAGCAATCATCACACCAGGCCTAAGAACTTCCGAACGCTAAGCAATGCGAAAGCTCCCAGCGGAACTAAGACGTAACATTGCCTGTGGTCTCTAAGGATGGAGGCACGAGCATCAGACCGACTTCAGGGCAGGAAGGGAACCTATCCTCCTGATTCTGCCTCAGTTTTCCCTGCGTATTCGGTCCAGAGGTTTCGGGCTCTTTGGCTGTGGCGACCACTGGAGTTGCCGAGAGTGATACGGGCTCCGTCAGCCGGCAACACATGAGTAACGTTGGCGCAACACTAAAGCTGTGGCTGTGTGATTCTGGTGCGGCCAGGGTCACGCTTCTGTTTGATGTCTCAGGAAGTGAAGTCCGCGTCACATCAGGAGGGGAACTGCATAACCTCACAGGGCACATAAAAGCAGACCCTTTTGGGGAGCCAGCATCCCAGCTCCTTGAAACTCCTGCATTAGATTGTTGGAATGTGATCAAACGAGGACGTAATTGATGCTTCCCGCTGCACAGAACTTTGGAAACTCGGTGCTGAGGCTCTCCCTCCCGCCACAGCGAACAGTCCCACCGGAGGATGAAAGACAGCACACATAAATATGTACACTTCTGAGGCGACCTGCCGGCCGCTGATGCACATCCATACATGCACGGCCGGAATCAAACCTGACAGCTGATGGATGCACAGCCTTCAGCCAAAGGTGGTTGGGTGTCCCCCGAGTTCCGAGCACAACCCGGCCGCCTGCTAAATATTCAAGAGAATGAATCAGAGCGGCGTTGCGCTGGCGCGTCGCGGCTCCATCCGTGTGTCGGCGCGTGCGTCCCGGTGTGTGCGAGATGACCTTCCACTGCAAATGTTGTGTGACCAAGCATTGAGTCAAACCCTGGTGATCCCGCAGACTGACAGCAGGGTAATGACTCTGGCTTTCCTCCAGTAGATACAAAGAGATGGGGAAACATGACATGAGGGACGAGACAGTCATTAACAATGGAGCAATAAAAGGAAGCAGAGGGGCATAAATTTCAAACTCCTTCTTCCCTGCGCTCTTGCTACAGACGGCCAACCCAAACACCGTTCGGAGAGCGATCCACCCGCGGAGACGGTCTGGAACCGGACTTAATGGGCTCCGCTCTGTGTAACGGACACGTGCGCGGCGATTCACAAGCTGCTGCCCAGTCACACTCTCGCAGAAGATGTTTGGATTCCGCTAAAGCATGTTGAATGTTGGTCAATGGGAAGACGCGGAATGAAGCTAAATCCAAACTGTTGGATGGAGAACTCAAAGCCAATACAAGTGGTTACGACGTCAAATGTTCTGAGGGATGGGAAGAAGACGAAAGGTTTGTTTAGGAGGAAATCGGATCCTCCCCGTCAGAGAAGGGACAACAAAGCCCTCTTTCGACTGGTGACATCAAAACATCGCAGACACCACAGTCGTCCTGTTGCAGACTGTATTTCTGTCACATCCGTTGATAAATTCATCTGAGAGGAAAGACGGGCGCTGGGTTCAAGATTCATTTATTTTTCTAAGTTTCTAAAACCTAAAGCTGTTTCACACCAGTGCACCGCCCTGAAAATCCGCCTCTCAATGCAGTCAAGGCTGATGACAGCGCCGCCGCACGTCAGGCCTGATGGGGAAGAGTTTTTTCTTTCTCTTTTGACTCTGATGTCAGAATTAAAAGTTTCTTGCTAAAGGCTGCTTGCACCAACCACAGCCAACCTTTGAGTTGAGCTAGACACGGCTTCCATGGTTCCAAGTGGTCCATGAACTACAGTCTACAATGAACATCGAGGTCTTTTTCTTGGGAAACGTGTCAAAGTCATGGCCTGGGGTGCAAATCTGAGCCACCAACTTTTACCAAACGGTGAAGTATTGTATAATATGCATTAAACCATGCACAAATGCACAAAGAACTGGACGTGGAGATATTGAGTCTTGGGACGATGATTTAGAACGTGGCACTCAGTTGGTCAGCTGTTCAAAACTGTGCTTGTGAGTTGAATTGAGAATTTGCTTCCATCCTGGGGTTTCAACGTGGTCCAGAAAGGGGCCACAGTGGGTGCAGGTTTCTGTTCCAGCCAAACTAGCACACACTGTTCAACCAATCAGGTGCAGCTGAAACAAACGTCACCCAATCAACCCTTTGAGGGCCAGTTTGAGACCTCTGTTTTAGGCCCGACAATAGCAAGCGAAGGGTCTTTTGTGGCTGCTGACCCTGCTCGCGATCACAGAGGCCAATTTGGTTTGTGTCAAGCGTTACGTGACTCCGGCTCCTCAGACAGAGACGGTGATGAGTCGTTGATTCGCTCAGAGCCACGTCCGAGCCAGAGCCCAGGCAGGGTCTGAGCGTGGACCCTCAGGGTCCCAGCTGAGATCCAACTGAATCAACAAAGCCTCACCTCGACCCCAGACCCTCGGAACCGACTGCATTTAAAGGTATTCAACACAGATGTGTTGCGGCCAGTGAGTTTGTTTCTCACAAGCCTTTTCAACGGAATTTTATTTTTAGCCTGACCTTGAACGAAGCCTCACGATAAGGATCAAAAGAATCATCCGAATCATCACTGTACCAGTGGGAGGAGAGCGCCATGCATTAGCTCCATCAGACCAGTGCGAATGATTCAGCTCCACTTGTCAGTCGACAGATTTAATGTTGTATTGTCTTTGTTGAAGCAGATTCTCTTCACGCTAATATTGAACTACAGCGCGGCAACATGCGCGGCAACATGCGCTGATTCCCTGCTCAGACTGAGCCTCCGGAAAGCCTCCATCCTGCTGAGCACGAGTCAAGGCGGCACACACCTCTCCACCCGAGCACAGCAGTCCGTTTGAATTAGCCCGGCTTGGTCTGCAGGAACACAAACACACAGGTCAGCGCCGACACACACAGCGTTATCTCTCGCCGCCGCGCAGGGATTCATCCGCTCCAGGTGTCAATCACAGGTCTGCACTTCATCAGGGGTTAAACTGTGCACATTACAATCTGGCTCTGTTCATTAGCAGCCACCGCGCAATTAGGACAGAAACGCTCCGCGCGGATTCTTCAAAACAGAGTTAGACAAAAGCCGCGCCGAAGCCGCTTCTCTTGCCCTTTCAACCCAAGAAGAATAAATTAAATGTTGAAGTTGAAGCCTCAACGAGAGTCGACCTTCAGTCAGAGCTGTGATCAGGTCCTGTGCTTTTTATTTCCTGGCCTTCTGATCCGGTTTTGGGTGGATTATCCGGACCCCTGACTGGAGTCCGTCTCTTCAGAACTCTGCCAAGTCTTGAGGTCGCACCAGCAGACTTGGATTCGTGGCCTTTCAGGTGAGTTAAAGCGTCCAGCAGGAGGCCTCTCCCGTGCAGTCTGGGCTGAGGATAATCGCTGGAGATGGCCAAACAAAAGAGTCCGGCTCAGTTCCGGTCAGACTTGGTTATTTGGTCTTTAGCTGTAGTCCTTCTGGAAGACTCTTTCTTTCCTGAAGCTGACAACCTGACGGGAGCCTTATTGATCAGCACTCTGCACAAGCATGTCAGGTAGATTAAATCCCTTGACCCCGGCGAGGTCTCGCCAACTCTGCCTCAGCCGCGTTTCGCCGTTTCCCATTGATCGTTGAAATCCAATCAACCTGTTGTTGTTCGGTTTGATATTCAGCTCCATCTTCTCAGTTTGCTTCCTCTTTTCTTCTATTCTGAGGAAGGCGGTTATTCATTTCAACCACTGGTCCATTTCCTTTTCCTGTCAGGTGAGGAACTTCCCAACCGCCTCAGCCACAGCCTCCTCCACCCCGCTCTGTCCTGTGCACCCACCCAGCCTCTTAAGGTGCATCCCAGTTCCCAAGTCCCAAATGGGAAGTGCTCGGCTCGGAACAGCGTGGAGATGAATGGCTGGTGTGGGTGGGATAAGGAGCGGGACATTCTCCTTTCTCTCCTCGCCACTCTGGCTGACGGGGTCCTGGATGCAAAAGCCTTTTGGTCCAGGTGCAGCCACATGTCACCATTTGTTCAGTCAGTACTACAAGTCCCTGGTGGTCACCGTCCCGTCTAACGCTTGCTGAAGGTCTAGTTCACGGCCCTCGTCTCATCAGTGCCATACTGAACACTGTTATCGGTCTGTGGTTCCAGGCCACCTGTTCTCTCACTGGCAGCTCCACTGGCCAGTAACATGAAAGTGATGTCACTGAACACTTTCCAGCACAGCACAGCAGGAGCAGGTGAAACGGTGTCAGTGACGCTAACCAGCGCGGCGGGACGGGTGCAGCTCATCTGTTGGATCCATGGACCTCAGTGAGTGTCTTCCAATGGAGGTATTTTGTACCACAAATAGTGCTGTTCCAGAAGTTTCACATTTTGCACAATGAAAAGCCAATAAAAATGAAAGGCTTTCCAATATGTCATGGCAAAACGACCCGGAACACATTTGCCAACATCGACTTTAAGCCACTCACAAAATTAATAACTGCTCTTTTTGAGCTTTCCTGCCGTTTGGTTTTCAGATTTCCAGGAGCTCCAATGTCAGACAGGGTGAAGGGAACTCAACTGTGTGGGAAACGCCACGAAGACCAGGGACGAAACTGTCTGGGGACGCCAGCTGGTAAATGGCACATTATCTTTAGATTTTCCATGATATCTTGGAATTCTGCAGCGTTACGATCTTTCTGGATGGATATAGTCCACAGGAAACTGGGCTACACAGGAGACGTGAGCAGAGGCTCAGCAGAGCGCCATCACTGAGCCGACTGTGTTGGCATTCGGCAGCCCTCTTCATCTGCAAGTGGAAGTGCGGCTTCCACGTGACAGAAAAGCGTTCAAGTTCTGGACCTTAGAGAGCAACACGTTGACAACCATGGAGACGGTTGGCTCAGGTAGACCGTTTTAAAAGTCCGAAATCAGCACTTTCTCGCTCCCAGTGTGTCAAATACCCACTTTTTGCAAGTGGACTTTTTGTGTCCAACGCCATTGTCAGACTTCTCTGTTGGAATCTGAAGCACAGGTGTTTCAACCAATTTTTCTGTGCTGCCTTTGAGAGTGAGAATGAGTTGCGTACAATGTATAAAAATTATAAAATGATTTGCAAGGATAAAAACCAAAAACTTCAGACTGAAGGCATAGGATCGAATAATGCGACAGAGGCCTGTGCAACCCATCCTCACTCCCACGGCGTCATATATTGCCGTTGGGACAGTGGTCTTTTTCGTTCTATACTGATGTCAAAGGCAGCCTTCAGCGTCTCATGTTGACACATACGAATAGGTGTTTCGATGAGTTAAAAAATGTGGTACTTCCCATGTTGATCCAGACAAGGGGAAAGGGGAGACAAGGGCAGAGGAAAAAAAAAGTTTGACTTCCTGTATAGCGTTCCAGGTGGGTGTGGGTCGCAGAGTGGGAAGGGAGAGTCGTGCGGAAGCTCTCTTCACTGAAAGATACTGGATGTCAGTTGCTATTTATGGACTCTTATGTGGCTCCCCTCCTACATGACGGCACCATATGTCACAGTGACTACCTACCGTGGACGGCGCCACATGTGCTTCAATTCAAAGCCTCAACATGCGACGCTGCCTTTGTCGTCAGTATAGGACGCAAAAGTCCACTTTCCCAACGTCAATATGTGACGCCGTGGGAGTGAGGATGGTATGGGTTGGTATGTGAGAGAGTAAGTGAATAACAGAAACAGGACAGTGGAAGAAACCTGACAAATATACGCGAAGAAGTCGAGTTAACACCACGAGCCCTAGATTTCAAACCTTATGGGTTTAAGAACGTGTCTTTCTGTCTATGGAAGTGATGATCTCTGGATTCCAACAACAAAGGTGCCAGAAAAAAATATGTTCTCTTCTGCAAAGTTTAATTCAGTTTTGAAAAACGCTTGTTAAGAATCACTTGTTAAACCACAGCCTTGTTTCCTGTCTGTTGTCTCAACCTCACATGCTCGTGGTTTTCCATGTATTCACAGATATCGAAGAGTCGGTTGGTCGGCAGAAAGGACAGACGTGAACATGACATGATGTGGTTGTGTCAGGTGAAGGAATGTCTTAAACTACACCTCGCTGAATTAATGTCGGAGCCTAAATTGGATTTGGAGACGCACTCAACACTCCCGTCTCACTGTATTAGATGTGCAGGTGTTTTTTTTTCATAAGTCACTGTTTACGAAAGCTGTCTCTGGAAGACAAACCTGTTCGCCTTCAACGCTCATGTAAAATTCATGCTCATGCTTTAAACATAAAGCGAGGCAGCGGTGGGGCATCAGCCTCACATAAGAGACAGCGTGTTGTAATAATGCGCTCCTCGTACCTGTGTACAGCGCGCACAATTACGCGCCGCATGTCGACACCGCAAGACGTATGGCGTCCGGACGCGGTGGGAGCCGGGAGACGCGCTCGCACTCTTCAGTCTCCTGTTATTAATGTCATGATTCTACAGGCCCGGAGCATCGCTCTTCATTGGATGTGCTTCTGTCTGGTGAGGACACTCACGGAGCCTCCTCCAGCCCAGATGTTTTGTCTCCCGGCTGCTGATCTTGCAACTAAGTCAATGGTGGCTGGGTATATACTGTACGTCACGGTCGTGGTGGGCAGGTGAGGCTTCATGAGACAGGCTCCTTATTTTTAGAGCGCAGTAGGTGGCGCTGTTAGTTTCACTGAAATGGTTGTTCTAATCCAAACATTTTTCAGTGCCGTCTGGTGGGCTCTGAAAGCCAGACAGGACTTCTCCACCAAGCAGGTTTGAATCCAGCTTCTGGGTGTTTTCTCTTCTCCTCATGAAGCTGCGATAGAGTCCCGCCGCCCGCGACCTCCCCGTAACGTCCACGTGGTTTCCCCTCTGTGATATAACATTGATGTAGCGAGCCAATAGATGAGGCTCTAAACATGTTTTGAAGTTTCGGTCTGAATCCCTGGATTGGTCTCCAGGCTGACGTCTGTATATTTGGGCGGATAACTGGGTCAGCGTGATCAATTCCAGAAACAGATCTGCTGTCAGCCGCGCTGAGACAGTCTCCATCCATCGCTGTCACACGCAGCAGCTCCAGCCATACGTCTGTCCAGCTGCTTTTTCCTCCCGTTGCTCTGGCTTTTGTTGACGTGGCCTCGGGTCCAGGAGCAGCAGAGGATGGAGGAACAGCTGAAGTTACCCAAGGAGCCGGAGTGGGTCGTGGCACCCGCTGCCTCTTTCCCTCCCTCCTCCATCGCAGCGCCTCGCCGTAACTAGACAAGGGCAACGCCGCCCCACAGGTGCCTGCTTATCATGGGATGGGTGGATCATTCGGCGGCGCAGCCAGGAGGGTCAGCGGCGACAGCACTGTTCCCGCAGCTGACACTGTAGCGCGTTCCTCCCACGTGAGGGAGCGGCTCCATTCATCTCCCCCTCTGTCTCCGCCCAGCGCCACGTTTTCGCCCCAGACTCACTGTCGTGCGCGGGACAGTGATTACTCCAGAGAGGCAATGGATTAATCCGACGCTGGAGCGCGCATTGATCTCCAGTCCCATCCATCTGATATTGGCTTCTGCTCAATTCTGGAGGAAAGAAGTGCAGCATCAAAATCAATCCCATTTGGTCCGGCCTGCCGTCGAGGGAGGGGCTTCCACGGAGGTAGCAACCAGTGACAAGGCGTCATCCAATGCCCTTGAATTAAGGTGACTTACTTCTGGGGGTCAATAAACTGGTCCTTAAGCAGGACGATTTCCAGGGCGACAATTATGAGACAATCTGACAACCTGCTTCAGTGATAACAAACGACCTTCACGCCTCACATAGAGGTCACACCTCAGGGACGATAACCTTCATATACTGAAGACTCAGGCAGCACCAGGACTTTCTGACCTGCAAACATGTCCATCTGGAGGTGATCCTTGGGACCAGCTCTGTCTGAACAGCGCCTCGGAGAGGCCTGCTCAAAGGTGACGCCTGTCGCTTGTGAGACGCTCGGTTTGAATCCACCGCTTCGCCATCTGGTGGCAGTAGTGGGTCATTCAATTGACGTCAGGCTCAAAGGAGCAGAAGAAAACAGCCTGAAGTTTGCGAGAGTGATAGTGGTGGCCCCTAGTGATGGGCAGATGAGGCTTCATGAAACAGTGTCCTTATTTTCAGAGCTCAGTAGGTGGCGCTGTGGCTTTAAAATGAGGTGAGGTTTCATTGGAATATTTGGCTCTGAAAATGGGGACAATGTTTCACTAGTGACGAGCCCCAGTCTTTAAAATTGTACAGAAAATACAGAATAAATAAATTACATTTATTAAAAAATATAAAAATATAAATATTAATAGCGGTAGTTTTACTTGCACTTTACATCTTCTTTACATTTTATTTTGGGAAAAAAGCCATTATTTATTTTTATTGTTATTTTATTTATTTTTTTATTATTATTTCACAATATACAGATATTGTTTGCCATATTTATTGTATCCATAACAGTTTGCATCAAGTGTATTTTTTTTATAATTTCGTAAATTTGATGAATATGACTTGAGTCTTGCTGGAGTTAAATATCTGCGACAATCACATGGTTTCATGTCATTTCACATGGTTTTGGTAAAGAGTGGTCAAGAGTAACATTGTGAATTCAATGGGCGCTTGCAGTTACGTTCTCTTGTCAAATAGTGATGGTCTCATGAGGCTTCGTGAGTCTTCATTTCCTGAGCCCACTATGTGGCGCTCTCTGCTCCAAAAATCTTTGGATTTGATCAAACATTTCATTGAAAGCTGCTCCTCGTTTTTAAGCCAACAGCACCACCAACTGAGCTCTAAAAATAAGGTCAGTGTTTCATGAAGCCTCATCCGCCCAACACCACCATCAAGCCACCACATCATCTGCAAACATCATTGGCCTTTCACAGAGTTTAAAGCGGTTCAAATCTCTTTCCAATATTTCAATACTGAAAAAGCCAGTTCCCTCCTGGATCTGACCAAAACACACATTCACGTGGACCAGCAGCCGCTCTTCATTAATCGCCTGCTGATTTATCCCGACGCAATTTGAACTGTTCAAAGTCGTCCTTCTGTTCCATTCTCATCTCCGACATAATTGCTTCTGACGATCACCAGGCAACAAGACAGTGATTTATGGCGCGGCGAGCCTCGGCAGGAGCGCGGTCCAACATGAACGTGGCTAATTCTGATGCTGACTGGGCTCAAGTCTGACCTCCCGCAGGCCCCGGTGATGAAGGGCCTCCAGGCCGCACCCTCCCGTGAGTATCGATGCCACGCTCGCCGCACACCATAAAAGCAGCAGAGCTGAGGTGAGGACGACGCCTGCTCGATGAATGATTTGCTGAGTGACAACTTCCAGCCTGGTCGCGGAGCAGTGGCGCGTGCAGCAATAATCCATAGATATGTGATAAATAAATCAGCCTCCACAGAAGAGGCGTTCGGAAACGCATTAGCATATTGATGGGAAACTCTTTTGGGTCCCTCACATGACCCGAAACACCCGCCAGCGAAGGAGAGAGCGCGGCTTCCACCGACGGGTTTGTCGACGTGAGGTCGTCTGCAGCCAAACGTAACCTTCGGCTTGGTTTTGTTGAACACTCCACAAACTTCATTAACCACAGCGGCTTTTTATTCTCGCTGGTGTGAAGTTTTGAAAGCAGCGAGTGGGACTCTCCTTCGTGTATTAATAATGCTGCTCTTCTCATGGTGCCTTGTTTTGTTTCAACATCCTCCTCTGTTTCTTCTTCCTTTCAACACATTTCCCAGTGAAACATAAGAAAATATCATGGATACTGAAGTCGCTTTTCTTAAACAACTAATGAGACAAACATATACTCATGCGAATCTTTGTATCTGTGTTTAAAAACTAATAAATCCAACAAGTCATTCATGAGATCTGCTATTAACTAATAACTGTCAGAGGCCACCAGGGGCAGCGTTTGCTGTAAAATGTTTGGACTCAAACAACTAATCCAATGAAACTTAAGTTCATCTCTAAACCAAAAGCACCATTTCGTAGTGACGGTCTCATGAGGCTTCATGAAACAGTGTCCTTGTTTCCTGAGCCCACTAGATGGCGCTCTCTGCTCTAAAATATTTGGATATGAGCAACCATTCCAATGAAACCTGCACATTATTTTAAAACTACCAGCGCCACCGACTGAGTTCTGGAGGGACACTGTTTCATGAAGCCTCATCTGGGCATCATTTCCGGAAATTGCTTTTGATGAGTTGTTCACGTCCAAAAAAGTGACAGCAGACAGCGCCATCTGGTGGCCTCTGAAAATCAGGACACTGTTTCATGAAGCCTCATCTACCCAACACAAGGAAGGAGAAAAAATGACTATTTTTGACTTTTACCTATAGAAATAGAAGCCCCAAAATATGTTCAGAAAAGTAATAACTTGACATATTTTAGAAGGAGACTCAATTTTAACTAGTAAGATGAAACCGGGTGGGGGAGGGAGGAATCAATGCCATTGTGAGAGTGGTGGTTTCCTTTTATTTTCTTCCCCTCGATGGTATTAAATTCACATTTTCAGACATGGAATCAAATCCCCGGGTTGCAGCTGCCTGCTTCATGAATAAAGTTTGAGTGAAGACTTGTGTACATCACCAGTCTGGTTCTGCTTCCTCAGTTGTCACCTTCTTCAGGAAAGGTGGGGGGGGGTGGGGCTCATGCTGTCATGGCAATCTGTGAACTATCTGGAGCTCAGACGCATGAACAATACAGCTGCTGGTGCTTTGACTTGCCTTTACTTCTCTTCTTTCTGGTGACCACGTCATGACCTTGAGCATCGAGGTTGACCTCTTCTCTGAGAGAGAGAGGGACGTAGCAAAGTTGGACTGTATGTTTTCAGCTGTGTCGAGAGAGAGAAAAGGAACGGATTAGATCTAAAATCTGATCCTCCACTGGTGAAACTCACAAGAAAATATTGCTTCAAATGCATAAATAAAAAGCCGCCCACGGCTGTTTGAGTGACAGGAGATCCTCGGCAGCAAGAAGAGACTGTGACTTTTTAGGTTTAAACAAACCTGTTTTAAGTCGGTGCAGATCCCTGCCAGGTCGCCACCTCCACCTGAGGAGTGAAGAGGACACACCGCTGGTGGGCGGAGTCATAGGACAAACCCAGGACACGACAGAGGGAGGAAGCCTGGAGCTCTTCGCTTGAACGACTGCCCCTGCGACCTGACTTCGGAGAGACAACAGGATTGAAGGATGATTCATTTTAAGGAACGAAAAACTAGGAGGCGCCGGTGAAATCAGGAGAGAGAAGTTCCACCAGCCGAAGGTCTTCAAGAGACCAAACTGTGAACCACGGAAGGATCCAACAACCAGCCATCCAGTTTAAAAATGAGCGACGGGAGCAGAGCAGCAGCGAGTGAAGCCCAACTGGAAGTGTTTGGAGAGGGAATGTAAAGCCACCCTCGCTGTCAACAGCCCCCACCCTCCACCACTCCCGCCGCTCTGCTCATGCATCCAGGTGAGTGCAGTCGCTGGGACAGAGAACACTTCTTAGCTTGAAGCCAGGTCGGCCGGCAACCCTTCCTCCTCCGCTCTCCTTCAATCACTCGCCGTGTACTACTCCCCTATGACTGCAGGGAGGGGAGGCGACCACCGCCTGACGCTACACTTCCTCCGAGGAGGAGACAAGGCCTGGCTGGACTCGATTGGAACTGACACCTGCTGCACAACAAAAACACCGGAATTCTGCGAACATCGGAAGCAAAGGAGTGTGGGGATGATGGTCCCCGGAACGAAGGTCCTGACAAGAGGGCAACAGCTGGTGATAAGAGAAGATAAGAAAATCCTTCATTGGCTTCAGAGCTGCGATAAGAACCTCAGTGATGTGTGTCTGTCTGCTGGAAGAGAAATACAAACCCTTTCGGTGGCAAAAAAAACTGGAGGCAAGTCGCTTGTCTAATGTCTACATTCAAGAAAATCCACTTAGGTTCGATCCATAGATAACGCCACACTACATGGTTTCATGAGGCTTCATGAAACACTGTCCCCATTTTCAGAGCCCACCAGATGGCGCTGTCTGCTCAAAAATGTTGGATTAGAACTCCCACTTCAATGAAACCTCACCTCATTTTCAAACCAACAGCGCCACCGACTGAGCTCTAAACATGAGGACAGTGTTTCATGAAGCCTCATCTGCCCTTCGCCACCAAACTTCATGGGTTGTCACATGGGTTGATGAGGGTTTATGAAGCAGTTCAGAGCTCTGCAGGTGGCGCTCTTGATTTGAAGGTGAGGTTTCATTGAAATAGTTGTTCAATGCCGGATATACAGAAGACAGCGCCATCTGGTGGCCCCCTGAAGCGACTCCACATCGTCCACAGCCGTCGTCGCACTTGCCGAGTCCCACAAGTGAGTCAAACAGTTACCGTGGAAACTGCTGTGTCGCCCTTTACATCGGAAATATCGGGTGGAAAAACACCTCAGTAGTGCCGCTGACTGTGGCATGTTCTCAGGTTAAGCACCTAAAACCTGTCGCCATGTCGCCGCCTGATCATGCTGCAAATGAATCCGTGTTACGGGGGTCTTATGGGTAGAGCCCCTCTTGCTCGGGTGCTTTCTTTCGTCCCGATCTCTCGGACTGAACTTCCACGTACTGAAGTGCTCCGGGGCGACTGTTGTGTACGAGAGCTCCGTCCCAGCAGCAGGTTTCACACGACCAGGGACTGACACACAATACAAGTCGGCCCAATGAGCCATGGAAACACAGAGTCTCAAAAACATCCAGGAGTGGTGACGGTGGCAGCATGGAAGAGCACATTTTCGTGTTTCCTCTTTCTCTGCGACACACAGCAGCCGAGTCCAGACGAGCCGGTGGCGGTCATGTGACCTGAAACGCCGACGCCGAAAGGCTTGAAAGAGGGAAGTCTGAGTCCAGCCAGAGCAGAATGGAGCAGAATTCTGCTGCCTGACTCATGTGCCGCACTGTTGCATATCTGAGCAGGGGAGGGGGGAGGACTCGTCTGATCCCAGCTCGACACGAACCCCCGCTCTCCTCCTCCTCCGGTGACTGACACCTCTCTCCCCTTGGTCTCCACCACTCCAATTAGCTGCCAGACAGGTGCATGTGGAGAAAACACACAATCAATTAGGCTCCTCCTCTCCTGCCCCCATTTCATCATGTAACTCAGCCTCCACTGCTCCTGATTCATACCCTGGCTTCACTGCAGTGGAGCTGATGGAGGGAAGGTGTCAGTCCCCTCAGCCTGGAGAGGATGCTACAGGTGCGGCGTGAGCGCAGCAGACAAAAACAAGCGCTGGAAGTTGCTCTCCTCCTGAAGAGATTTGTCAGACGGCTGAGTCGAGCACATCTGGGAATCAAGAGGCACCGAGAGTTATTTTAAACCCTGATGTCACTGCAGGTTTAAGGGTGGATCCTCTTCCACTGAGGTGGAGAATGGGGAGAGTTTGCCACCTGCTGGATGAAAAGCCATCCAGGGCTGACGTCACTCTTAGTGCTGACATTATACGGAAAACCATGCGTTCAATTGTGACACATAAACATAATAAGCTCATGTGCATTAACATCCAGGACTGCAGTCGGCTATACTTATGGTGCGGTACTTTGAGTGACATCTTACCTAAAAAAAGACTCAAATAAAGAAGAATTAATTAAAAATAATTGTATAATATAAAACATGCTTTTAGGCTCCACCAAGAAGCAACATAAATGAATTGTAAGTACAGCAATTGTTATTTTTTTATTTTCATTTTTTTAGGAAAAAATGTTTTAACCAAATGCCTAGAGATATAAATAACCTGACGGCTGTTTAAAGCAAGATTTCACGTCATTCTAAAAATCTCTATAAAAATGAGGATATTAGAAAATGTACATTAGGAGGATTACATGTCGGGTACTTGCAACACAGTCATCCCAAGCTCTCCAGCTCCAAGAGAAGGTCAGCGCTGACACACAGCAGTGACTCACCTCTGGTCCTCGCTGACACTTTCATCGCTTTCTTCATTAAACTTAATCTCCTGCTCCCATTACATGTGCCGCCTTGGCCGACACTTTTACAGCACTGTAAACATCCAGGCCCCATCACAACCATCTCCATGTCTCTGTCACACAGCGATGGAGGCAGTGAACTGCAGTGACATCTGCTGGTGCGATCGCATCCTCAGACTCTCTGGCAACTACAAATCAACCAGGAACACGCTTCTCGCAAATGCGAGTCATGTGGCCCAGTCACTTCCGTGTCAACATTTGGGAAACAAGATGAGGCAACTGAACAGCTATTTTATCAAGCATTTTTTGAGGGACAAACCTCAGCCTTTTCTGAGACTCTGGTTTCCTCCCTCACCCCAAAAACATAAAGATGGTAAAGAATTACTTGGGTGCACACTGCGATGTCCTGGCAACCTTTCCAGGGTGTCCCTTCCCCCACGTAGAGAGGGAATTATTGATTTATTTTCTCTCATAGACCAGCAGAACTAGTGAATAACTTCACGCACACTTGAAAAAAAAAGAAAACTGCTCAAGAACTTTCCTACAATATAATATTCTTCTACAATATTTATCACTCCCGCTCAAAAGAGGTGAACTTTCGTGGATTTTTTGTACTGAATTTCACAGTTCAGACATATTTAGTGATGAAAGAAACTGGTTTGTGAGTGGGCAGAGCAACTGGAAAACATTGCAAAGGTTGTTGCGGTGCTTACCACTGCACACGGAGGCAGGCGTCCACTGACGACTCTAAATTTCTGAGTTATTAGTGCTGGTTGAGAGAAATGATTCTGAACCTGACAACAGGATCTGGGACGAAGCACAACAGGGTTCATGAGAAACTGCAATGGCGTTCTGACGTTTAACACGTCTAAAGAAGGACACAGCAACACAGCAAAGCTTTCTGCAGATGACTTACTCAAACGGAGCTGCAACTGGGGATGAGACAGCACATTCAGCGCTGAGAAATAGGCAGGTCTTGTCCGATGAGTCATGGCACCGTTTATTTATTAAAGTGATGCATAACCTTCCAAGTTGATCATTGTACAGTATATGTTGAACTTCATGACAATATTAGAGTATCAGGCAGTGAGATCAGAGGAGCCGGGTCGGCCCGACACCTCAGAGGCGGAAGCGAGTGAAAGGGCCGAGGAAAGAACGGAAGCTGCCGAAGCTCCGACGGCGGACGCCAACTGTTCACGGGCGGGAAAAAAAAAAAAGAGGCAAAAAAAAACGGATGGAAATGTAACAGGACCAGATCAGAGCCGTCGGACTCTTCATTCTAGTTAACTCCACGGTTGTTCGGGGGGTTCTGACACGGTGGGGTCTGGTTTTTTTGAGGCCGTCTGGATAAACTCCTGCCATTTCTCCAAGTGGAGCTCGCATGCACACGGCGCCAGTGTGCACTCCAACACACACACCAACCCTGTGCGACTGAAGCAGCCAAAATTGTAACACAACGGCCAAAACGCATGCAAGCAATGCACGAAAACACTTAAAAAATGAAACAAAAGAAAATAAATACATACGGGATAAAAAAAAAAAACAAAATCTAAATACATTATCTTAAATTTTTCCTTTTCTTGCTGCGTGTTTCAAATATATAGATATACATATGCAGATATATATGTATATATGTAAAACACATCTCTTTGTACATTTTGGTATAAGTTCTCTTTCTCGCAGGAGGAGGGGGTGAGGTGGGGGGTCACAGAGGAGCGAGGTGATTCTATTCTGGGAGGGAGCAGCCCCGTGTCCCTGATTGCCTTGTGCTGATGGAGGTGGGTGACGATGACTCCACCCCTCAAAACGTTCTGCTTTCACTCTCCTCTCTCCTTCCCTGGGCGACTGCGATGGACAAAGGGGGGGCAACAGCAGTGAGAGGACAAGCTTATAGAACATCCAGAAGCTCTCCGGACTCAAGTAGTCGCAGCAGACTGCTACAGCAGCTTCCTCTTTGGGAACAGAGCCAGAAGCTGCGGCATGAAATCCACACTATCTCTTATCTGGAAAAGACAGAGAGGAACCTGAGGGTGAGATCATTCCCCAGTCAAACCTGCCACTGAATGAGAAGAGTCAGCAGCGCCACCTTTGTTGACGTCTGCTGCCGACCTCTCCGGCCTTTGGCATAGTAGATTATTGTACTTGGCTTCGACCTCCTGTGGAAAAAGAACAGGCCTCAGTCAGATCGGACGTTGATGCAGCCAAGTGAATAAGAAGTCGGAGTGAATAAAGAACCAATTGACCTTCAGATAGTTCAAGTTGCTCTGGAGGCTTCTGAGGTGAGACAGGACTTGTCTGCTGAAGGTAGAGAGGCTGCCGGCGTGAGACGCCGAGGAGAACCTCAAGTTGATGCCGGAGTCGGCGGCGCAGCCCTGCGAGGTGCTGAGCTGCTTCCCTGTGGTGGCTGCCAGGATGTCGTCGTCCGTGCTGCTTTCGCCTGCACCACCGTAGCCCTCCAGGACTAGGTAACCTGCTGAGAGATGCAGACGTGACGCTCTGTTAGCAGCAGCAGACGGAAGCAACACAACAGCAGCAATTGTTTTCGCCGTAGTTTCTGTCGCATCGATGCTCAGCCTGACAAAGCATTAGTGTAAACATGTACACAAGCATGAGCAGCAAAGGGTGCAGGGCTCGCAGCAGGTGAAAGTAGCAGTGAGAATTAACAGCCGAAATCAACCAGGTAGAAGCAGGAAGGAAAAGTAGTCCAAGCGATCATGGCTACGGGTCGAGGAAGTTTCAGCAGTGGAGCAAGTTTTACTCGCGATGGCAGGTTTAGTAAGTGACGGAGATGTGGCTGGTGCAACTGCATTGGAAGCAGCTGCAGCAGTCAGGATGAGAAACTATCGTCATCATGGCAACAGTGAGTCATCGCCGGTTGTTGCAGCAGCAGAAGAGGAGGTCTAGCAAAGGCCTTCTGTGAAAATACTGGGTCATGCAAGCTGGACACAGGTCCAACAGGCCTCCACACGATCTGGCTCTTTACTGTACTTGGTGGCATGTTTTGGCAGTTTGAAAAGCATCAGCATGATCGTGGCAGCCAGTTGGTGACAGGTGTGTAAGTGTTAAGGCATCGAGTCGTAGTTCCAACGTGACGTAGTAGTTACTGTTCCCAGCACTGACTTCCATTTCTAGTATCAGGAAAGAGGTAGAAAGACTTCACAGATCGACTCACCATAGTCCTCAGGAGAGTCGAAGAAGCCCGTGTCCCCTGAGCCCAGGTCCTGAGCCAGGTCCTCTGTCTGGGTGCTGTTCCTCTCGGAGCCATTGTGGACCAACACCCGCGCACACTTCTCCACAGGGGTCCTCAGAGAGGTGGTCCTGAGAAGACGAGCCCCTGTGGACCTCTTGTTCCTCTCCGCGGCCTCCTGCGACATGAGCTGGGTCACCAAGGCCTGTTTCAATGCTGCCACTGCAGGAAAGAAGAGGGCGCCGCGTCAACACCACCAAGCACACGAAGCATGTGTCGAGCGGGGCCAACGTCCTCACATGTTTTTAGAGCTTCATCTGCTCTGGAGGGGAACTGGTTGAAAAAGTCGCCTTCTCTGCTGTCGTCGCTCACTTGGAAGGGAAGTTCCGGGTCCACAAAACCTTCCTCCTCCTCTTCCTCGGCCTTCACCACCTCAAAGGGGTTGGAGCACTGCATCACAGCCCTGACGGCCGGACTGCCCTCTTTGTCTGAGAGAGAAGAATACTTCAGTGCTGAACCCGTTTATCTGGGCGACCAGTTCCACCTGTACTACCTGAAGACTGCGTGCTGCCGGTGGAAGTGCGGTCCGGATCCTTGCTCAGCCTGGAGACCCCGGCAGTGATGATGTCCACGCCGTCTCTCTCCACACTGCAACACAGAGGACATCAGCGACACAGATGGGAGCGAGTCACTCAGGTTTAGGTGTGAAGGTGCCAACTGACTCGGTCTGAGGTAACGGGATGACGCTGTGAGGCTTGACTTTCATGGCATCAGCTCTCTGGGTGATTAAACGCTGCCACCTTGTGAGCAAAAACAAAAAAAGGCTCTATTAATTCTGAATGTAAATGTAGGACGGTGTTGTGGTTTCTCACGTTCTCTGATCGGAGACAGTCGGAGCCATCAGCTCGTAGATCTGAGCACCATTGTCTGACATGGAGAGGACGAAGAAGGACTTGTTGTCTGAAGGAGAGGAGTAAAGAGAGCCATGGGTGTTTGTCCTGTTATTTATAGCCACTTTGTTCCACTTTCAACAGGGGCTGTTGCTCACCTGTGGCCACCGAGCGCACCAGCACAGAGTTGAGCTTGATGATGGGACTGAAGATGTGTTTGGTGTCCGCCGTCCCTGCCAAGTTCTTGCTGTGACACTTGAGGATCAGACGCTCGTCTTGTTTTTGTAACAGAACCAAGATGTCCTCCAGGAGGAGAGTGTACAGCTCTGGAAGGAGAGACAAGCTTCAGAACCACACTCAGCGGCCAGCGGTATTTTATTTCAGGCCATAATGTTTCAGGCCAAAATTAATAACGATGAAAAGCGCCCACAACGCAGCGCAACAGTTAAAGCTCTTTTTGCCGTCTTGAGTTTTATTCAATAGGACACTCCACCTTGATAGCACTATTTCAAAAGCTTGAAATGGTTAGGGATGAAGGCAAACAAAACAAAACCAAAAAAGAAGACAAAAGGTGGGGAAAACAGTGGAAGAAAGTATTTCATGATGATGACTGTTATTACTATTTTTATTATTATGACATGGTCCTATGGTTATTCTCATGGCAAACACGGCACGTGGTGATGCTACTGTATGAGGAATCCAGTTGCAGAGAGTACGTGCAGTTGCAGTACTCAACACAATACCATGAAAAGAGTCCCTGGTCATCACACATGTGATCTAACTAATTCATATACGTTCACAGATTAAATGTCAAGTGATTTCATTCCAGACATAGTCTGAGGAAACAAACCTATTGTTTTGTCCTTGTTCACTTTCCATGAGAGAGGACCCTCGTGGACCATCGTTTTCTTGGTAAGATCGAGGTTCTGAAGGAGGAACAAAAGACCCGTTGTTAAAGAACAACAAAAGAAACAAGAAAAGGCTGCTGCTGTGGACAAGCTACCTTGAGCTCCAGGATCATGGGGTTGTCTGTCTGTTTTAAGGAGGAGAGGTCCAGCCGTCTCTGGTAGTCTTCCAACCTCTGATGGGAGAAGAGGCGCAGAGTAAGGCAGTGATGGGAGAACGAGTCTCGAGGACAGGCTCAAGGAGCAACTCAAACCTGCTTGTCCTCCGATTCCTTCACAGCCTGGTTGACATGATTGAGGATCTTTCTGCAACAATCTGCAGCCTGTTTCACTTTATCCTTCTCCACAGTGTTATCTGTAACAGATGAACAACTTGGAGTGAAGCTCTGCTTCCGGTGGCACTTTCATTCACTTGACCCTCAAATAATCCAGACCAGGGTGTTGGCTATAAACAAAACTAAAACTCTGCACAGTGTGGTCTCTGACAAATGATATTTTACAGACCTTCGGACAGGATTATGGCTTTTTTTCTTTCCTGGACTGTAATGGTTGCTAATGCTGGAGTGCACACTTGGCATTTCCTTATATGAGGATTAATATAACGCAGTCACATTCAGCACTACAGTAGTGGTCGACCTGGCTGCATTGAAATTTGTCGTTAAAACAAGTGCCATGCATCAGTCATAGTGCTAACCAGACCTCAGGTACAGGGAACTCAAATGTCACAATACATTGGACATAAAACGAAACATAAAAATGTGCTGAACATGAGAGGGAAGTGCTGTTAAAGAGCAGCATAGAGGACCGTTAAAAAAATTACAGTGAGAGAACTTCATATATTCATGACGTTAGTATAATTTTGTTGCACAGTTGAATGATGTCTCTGGAGAATACTGTCAAAGATGTTGAGGAATTCTACACATGAAGTCCACAATGCTTGATCTAGTGACAGGGTCAGCACTTCACATTATCATCCAGATTCAAAATAACCGAGAAGACCCAAATATGTTATTCGCCCCCATCAAATTCAAACATTATTCTTGATAGAAAAAAAAATCAGAGCATAGCGCCACGGCACCTGTGTACTTGGCGATGTTGTCCAGTAGAAGCGGGTACTTGGTGAGTCGCTGCATCTCCACAGGGATGATGTCCTTCAGCTGCAGCCGCCGACACAGTCTGTTACTCTCGGCCTCCTGAAAAAGACAAGGGGTCATTTTGTGTTAATGTCCTGCCACAATAACGGCGTGTTTGTTCTCACCTGGATGAAGGAGGCGAAGCGCGAGTCTTTCTTCTGCTTGCTCTTGATGATCTCCAGAGCGAAAGGCTGGTTGCTGCAGAACGTCCCCACCGCCAGCTTGATCTTCTCTTCCTCTCCGCCACTGAACTGGAAGCACCCAAACCAGGACAGGAGTTAAGATGGCAATCACTTCGATTTGGGTCGGGATGGTTGCCATGGTTGCAGCGTGTCAGAACTCCCACAAGGGGGCTAGACTTAAGCTGTTGTAGAAGAGGGGGGCTTAGGTTTATGTAGAGGAGATCAATGGTCAGACCCTCTGGGGAGCGTTTACCCTACTTATCCCCCACAGAGTGACTTTACCCAGGGTTCCAAGCTGATGTGTGGCTTCCTCACATCTCACATTCCATATCAAAACTCAGAGATGTCAGCCAAATCGAGGGCAGCGTTACAGGCCTCACATAACCCCCCCCTTTTGCCCCGCTCTTACACCTTTCTTTTTTTCACTTTTGTCACAGGTTAAACGTTAAAGGCCCATTAAGTGTAAAAATGGCCGGCCGCTGCACCACAGCTCACCTCTTTCTTGTACATTAAACCTGTCAAAATAAACAGATGTGAGACTGCAAAAGCAATCTGGAGGCGATATTTTTTTCTCTTATGAAGCAATTTTCAGCAACAGTTCAATCTCTCACTGCACAATACATTTCCCCCGTCCACATCAGTCATCTGGAAATGTATTCAATATCAGAAAATGTTTGAGAGAGAAAATACAATTTCAGACCGAGAACTGTACTCACCCATGAGAGCAAGTCATCTCCTATCTGATCAATTACTGAGGACTCATTTCTCTTCCGAATGGCTGCCATTTTCTCCAGTATTGTGACTGAAATTAAAAAAACGGAGGCAGGGTTGGACAAGGATGTGTGTCTGCATACTATACGGCAAATTATGATAAATAACAAGGTGCAGAATTGTGCCCAGTATGTGCATTGCTTTGTCCCATTTCCCGACCAGTCATTCACATTCGGATACCATGTAGCTGCAGAATCTCCTCCAGGTTGGTAAAGATGTTCCTGACGTCTGCGGTGGGCAAGATGGAGTCTTTTGAAAGCTTCTGGTAGAAGACGTGATCCAACACCTTCAGCATTCGCACATGAGCACGCTCTGTGTGAAAGAGTTCTGCAGGGGACAATGAGCCACATTAGCATATGACCACAATAAACCTATAATAAAGACAGAGATACAACATCCCCACCATTTATGACTTCTTGTCTCTTGATCTCATGAGGCCTCAGACCGGCCAAGACTTCCCGCCCAACAAGTTGCTGCCAGTTGGGCGGGTCGTGCTCCGAGTCGGTTCCTTGATCGTCCTCACTCTGGACATCTGCGGCGCCCAGGCCTTCCACCCTATTAAAGATTCCAAAATGAACCCCATAAGACAAATGTAACACTTTGGGCGAACTTCAGATTTGGAAACACTGATAACAATAATGCTTGTCACAGTTTCTGGGCCACATGGCTGCTAATCTTTTACACCTCAACACACATTTTTGTAAAAAGCTAAAGAGCTTAATCACAGCTTACGCTCAAAAGCTTTAAATGTGTGTTTATAGATGATGAAGTATTACGTAAAGCAGGTTGACAAACCTTCTCAGAGCTTTTGGTGTTCCATCATGAGCTCTGCAAATCAAGACATCCAACATAAATCCACTCCCTTTCCAAAAGTAAAATCATTTCCACTAGAGTGACTTGAATAATTTACCTTTCAATTTCTCGATCATCCTCCTGCAGCTGGTCAAGGCTGTACAAGTCCAGGTGTGTTGGAGGGTACGATAAGCCATCCAGAGCGTCAGAGGGGAGGCCATCGCTCAACCTTGACGGTCCAGAGGTTGGTGTCCCACCTGAGTGGAGAGTCAGAGTTGGAGTGTTTGGTTTCTAACTGGAGGTGTTGAATCGGTTTTCATCCCTCACCTATGTCAGCATCTCTGCTCACGTCTGAGCTATGGGTGACGCTGTTCGGGGAGGACGTGTTGATCGATGTGGAGTGTGTGAGCTCCGAGCCCTCGCTGGATTGGCTGCCTCTCAAGCGTACGGACTCGGAGTGATCGTTCGCCCCCAGAGAAGGCTGAGATAACTGCTTCTGAGGCCGAGGGCGACCGTCGAGGGCTTTGCCCACTGAACGCAGTGATGTTTGGTTAGCGATGACACTGATTTCATGTCACACCACACTACTGTCATAACTATGCAAGTAAACACAACAGAAATCACCTGAAGACCAGAGAAACTAGAACTAAAGGAACCATGAGGCATCCCATTTGTCATTTTCCCATGTGTCTGTTACATTATTACAAGTGACCTACATAAGTTGCCAAAAGCAATTGTGCCTTCCAGGCTACACACTGACAGAGGAAATCTCAGAGAGAAAAAAAATCTTATTTTTCTTGTTATATTATCTATATATCAGAAGAAATCCTGGTGAGTGAGACTTAAAAAGAGGTTTTGTGTGCAATCACCTGAAGCTGCTTCAATACGACTGGGTCTCCGCTGAGGTCCAAGGATGCTGGGAAATCTAGGTTTTTTAACCTTCTCTTCTCCTTCTTTTTCAGGCTTGATGGTTTTCTGATCGGCACATTAAAGCACAGCAAGTCAGTCTCTGGGATACAAGGTTGACAAGCACATGGGGAGAAAGGTGAAGTAGAATACCTTGATCTTGGGCAGGAAGTTGATCCGAACCCGTTTGGACTCCAGGCTGCGAGGTTCTTTGACCCTCACACCAAGGTGCTTCATGTATGTATAGATGACATACTGCATTGTAGTGCTGAGGAAAAGCAGAAGACAACATCTGAGCTTGGCAGCACACGGGTGAACTTTAACCAAGAACACAAAATGGTGGCAAAATATTAAAAGTGCAAGCATCCACGTTGTGACACGCACCATATGTCAGACCGGTCCGTGTCGTACATTTGCTGCACAAACCATCTGGAGTTTGCAATGGCCATATGGCATATCAAACAAAACTGTTTCATTCACACTCACTTGTGAATAATTTAGCATCGCTTTAATGCAATGTTTTCCTTAACAGAAAATACAAATGACATCATTTAAAAGGAGGTCTTTTGATGACATTCAAATAAATTGCGTGTCTTTATGATTGAATAATTGAATTCTGATGGTAATTTTGATGAGAGTAATACAGAGATCCACTTCAGTCTTAAATAAGTCAGACACAAATTTGCTTACCACTTTTCTTCCTCTGTATTTTGTGTAGAGACCCTAAAAAAAAAGATAAATATCAGCTGTTTGCTACAATTTACTGCCAACTTGTCTACACAACATCTGGTGTAGTGGTGACTTACAAGATGTCCTCTATCTTCGTGATAATGTTTTCGGCATAGGAGCGCTCGCGTTCGAGCGTGACGCGATCGCGCACACACTCCTGGTCCAGTCTGGTCAGCTCCACTTCTGCTACAGTCAGACCCATACTGCGCTTCTGCCTGCAGGAACACACCACGCATACATTATCATGGAGCGAAACTTGACAAACGTTACCTGGTGGGGACGGACCTGTAAAGGGAAACAGGAAGTGATGTTCGATGACGATAGGAAGCTTGAACCTTGTAACCCACCTATATGGTCATCGTCTAACTATCCAATGAAAACTAGCTAAAATGACTCCTCCTGCTTCTTGCTGAATGCAGTGAGACCGACTGATTGATTGTACAAAAATGTTTATTTTTTTAGATTCACATTGTCTTTCTGTAAGACAATAACATGACTAACATGTGGACGTAAGGACATTCAAGAGGAAGTGGAGATTGAATGTTTGCATCACCTGTAGCTGGTGTGATGGAGAATTGTTTGTGTGTTTACCTAAAATCTTCCAGGTTTTTCTGAATGTCAGGAAGCAAGGACTCTTGCAGGGTTTGAACATGTTGTCGGTTTATTTCCTCTGGTATCAACTCTGTCCGTCGTCGATCTGCAATTCAGAACGTGAGTTACCATCAGTTTGTTTTGCATGACATCAACCTCAATACGAAGCTCTTACCTAGGTCAGCAGATATGGATTCAGGAACTGGAACTTTCAAGTTCTGAAATTAAAACAAATGTGTGAGCTAAAACAACTCAATAAAATAACTAAAATAGACCAATGACTGTGAAACTATATTTAAAAATAATGAGGTTAATGACTTGGGAAATGGGGAAAAAGTTCAATGAAAATACTAACATAGAGTTCAGTAACAGTTATGATGCAATGAATGTAGACATGTAAAGCAAACTGTTGAGGTTTCTTAAAACAGTGTCCTAATTCTCAGACGCTCTGGAAATCAGGAGGAAATCTTACTGCTCCACGGTCAATGAAGAAGGTGTGGAGGTCCATGAACACCCGTCTTGTCTCTTTGGAGTTGGTCTGTTTGTACAGGTCAGCGTAGAGGTAGCACAGCTGGGGAAACAGGGTGATGAGATAAAACGTGACCAACAAAACCAGGAAAGCAGACCTGTCCAAGAGTTCAGGAACGCTCGTCTCACCAGAGGAGCTGGATCGAATTGAGAGATGACGTGATGCAGGAAAGCTGCCAGGTGAGCCGGCCGAGACTTAAGTTGCTCCATGCTGCTGAAGCGGTTGCACTGACCGTTCGCCTGAAAGAAAAGCAAGTAAGATTGTGTTCACACAATAATAACAAGATCATACTACACCACTGCTGCACACATTCAAAATGATTTGACGATGTTAGATGAGGATTAATAGACAAGCAGTATTGGACAGGCTCGAGACAGACTATCTGACGGTACTTGTCTTCCTCAGAAAACAGACATTTCTTCTAGTTAGGTATGTGTGTTCTGGGAGCGGTTCCGGATCACAAAGACTGCACAAGCCGTTTGTTTTTTTGTCTAGTCGTGTTTGTGCAAATGACAGTGGCGATAATTGCTGTTGCACAAAAGTGCTGGTGTTTTCATGAAGACTGTCAATGATATTGAACCAAGATTAGCCAGCATTTTGTGAATCAGCCAGATACTTCTGCACTTTCGGGGCTTGAAGAGCAACTTATTCAAAAAAAGTAAAATTAATAAAGAGAGATAAAAAAACATGCAAGCATTTTCACTTATTTAAGGTGGACAAAGAAGTCACCATTCCGTGTGCAAAAATACTTACGTTATGGGCGAGTACATTTACATTTGTTGATATCTTAGGATCAACCTGAGTGACCTTTGTTTAACATTGGCCAGATTATGAGATTATATGCCTGAATAACACAGACTAGTCACAGTTTCAAGTGTGGTACCTGTTCTTGGTCTGAATCAAAGTAATCATCTTCAGCGCCAATGATTCGCGCAGGAAGGCGAGAGGAAGGGCTGCTGACAGCAGTGGGAGACAGAGAATCCTGTAGGAGAGACAGTTTGAGTTGTGTTAATAAACCTAACGTGACTGAGACCGGAAAAGGCTCCAGCCTTCTTGTAACATGTAACTTCTAAACTGAGTTTTAGATTCAGATTGGGGACCATAAGCATTATGTACTATGAAGAAATGTTTTTTTATGTTTCTCATATGATCAAATTTGTGTCTTTCTTTGAGGTCATTGCTAAAAAAACACGATGACAAAGCCAAAAATAAACCAACCAGATCAGTGGTATCCTCTGCGTCTGGGGAGTGGCAGGAGTTGAAACTGTTCCTGGGCGTCCCTTTTGGACTTGGACAGGATGAGTCTCTTGGGTAAACACTATCTGGGGAGCTCAGCCCAAGTCCACCAGAAATCTGTAAGTATTGCAGAAGGAATTTCGTTTATTAATTCTCTTCAAAGGCAAACCAAAGCCGGACTTAAGTATCTTAAGTGAAGTTAAGTAAACACTTACAGGAGTACTTGTCCAAGACAAGTCTGTACCGTGCTCTCCCTTAAAAGGTGTGTGCTCTGTCTCAGGTATGCAACCATCATCTCCGTCGCCACTTGAAGTGGCCTCCTACAAGTGAAGCACACAAGTTTCAAGATATTTTCAGTCAGAAATATTGGTGTTGCTTATGACCTAGCTGTAACTGGGTTCAGGTGGTTGCACCTTTATATTAATAATACAACACAACTATAGCAAACGTTTGAGTCATCTATCACACCGTGACATGACACACTAAGGTCGTATGTTCTCTGGTAACTAAAATCAAAGCTTCACACGCCACAAAAATCGTCCACACTTATTGGACCAGATAAGAACCTCACTTTAGGCTGCCGTCAATGTTGACATCTGTACTCTTCCAAAACTCAACTTAAAGTTACTGTGGTCACAGAATACACTCTAGTTATGAAGAAAATAAGGTTACTTTGGATGTGTAAGGAGGTCTGGAACAAGGCAAGTTGTTTTCCATAAACAAAGTCTAATTCCTTCAACAAGGATTAGGATTAAGGCTAGTCTGGAATGACTCCTGAACACCGACAACAACATCACACAAAGCAGACCACCACCTCAGTGTTAGATCAGTGTTTTGATAAATCCCACTCTTCAGGCTATGGTTGAAAGTGTGTGGCATCAGAGGTTAATTGCTCTACCTGTGACAGCCCTGTGGACTTGAAGGGCTGACCCTGTGGCTGAGGAATGTGTTTTTTAGTGTCCTGGCTGTCTTTCAGTAGTTTGGGGGAGGGGTTCCTGCCGTACTCCTCCTTCATGGCCTAAATAAAGAACAGAAAGATGTTTATATTCCAAATAAAGCTCGGATTAGGAAAAGAACAATGCGTCAGGGGTGAATCAAACGTGGAGAGAAGATCCGTACCCATGGCGGGTGTGTGGAGGAGAGCCGGGTCTGAGGACTGTACGGGCGTTCTGTTGCTGGGGAGTTCGGGGAGGAAATACTAACGCCCAACATTTCAGATTCAGCTTCTGACAAAGGGATCTGGGCAAGCCCTGGAGGGCGACCCAGGACTGTGAGGGCCACATAGGAGCCCGCTGTAACACACGAGAGGACACGTTATTTAAGAGATGCTCCATCCAAAACCATGCAACTAAGTGAGTACACAGTTTACAGACTTACATTTGATAAGCTTCACCACCTCAATGTGATTAGATTGTGTCACAAGAGTTCCATTGACCTGAGGAAAATCAACAAACCAACACACTTGTGATGAGGCACTGTCTGTCCAGGAGGTGGCAGCATACTATCTGAGTAACAGCAAACATGAACTGAGTGATGAAAGAAGAGGAAAGACTGAGCCAGATAAACAAAGTACCTTGATGATCCTGTCGCCTGTCTGAACACCTGCCCGCATGGCGGCTCCATCTGGCAAACACAGAGATGAATGTCAAAGAAACAAAGGTGGCCACAAAAGAGTGTTGAAAGCACATGATAGAAAGGTTAAGTCTGGCTGATTTCAATGCAGTGGCACTCGCTAGATTCATAAATCCCCGACAGACCAGAATCTGAGATGTAACTATAAGAGTGATACTTAAAAAGACCATAACAATGGTTATATTACAAGAAGGACCAGTTTCACAGCTCCACCCCAAACAAAGGGATTTAAGAGCAAGACTGGTTATTATGACTCTGTTGTCAGCAGAAAAAAAGCGGAAACTTTTTGTCGCCAGAATGTGGTTCACATCATTTCAGTAAACATGAAAATATATAAATAAAGTGACAAATTTACTTTAGTGTGTTCACATTCATCACCACAATCTTAATCCAACATAAAACAATAAAAGACACTATGAAAAACAACTCTTAGCACAAGCTGCTTGCCTTGATTTGGCTTCATCAAAATTTGTTTCTTTATGGCGGTTTCATTTTTCACCCTAACTTCCTGTGTGCGTCCTGATTGCTGCTGTGATATTAAGTGGCTCCACTGTCAGACCGTTTGCTAGAAACAAAGCAAAGTAACAACAAGATTGTTTACGAAATGTAACATAGCACCACTAATAACAGTGGAACTAAGGACAGCAATATACCTGTAAAGTAAGTGGTATGGCAACCTTTTCAAAATCCATGTTTAGCCCCCACTTCCAGGAAAAATACAAGCGATCTGGCAACCTCACCAGGCTCATGAAAGAACATAATACACAGACCTCAGACAGCCGTAACAATTACTGTCTCAAATTGGGTCATGTGACACCAAAATAGCCAAGCAGCTATTATTAACTAAAAACCTTATGTTGCATTCTGAGAGAACCGCAAACAAACAACGATAATGAAGGTAGGACTCAGTGACAAATACAAGCCACACAGGGATAAGAGAACAGTGCTAAACAATGGTCTCAGTGCAACTGGAGCACTTGACCTGCCATTTCTGTCTCACTCCACTACCCCACAGACCGTGTAATGTTGTCTGTGACCTGGTAACAACCTCGTTCTCATCTGCACACAGTGAGAGACCACTATTGGACACAACTCTGAATGAAGACGAAAGAAACAAAACAAAACGAGGAGGGTGACGTCGAAAGTCTACGTCAGGCTTACCTTTTTTAACAAGCTGCACAAACACCGGGTTGTCACCGCTAACAGTGAGCCCAAAGCCATTTTCATCTTTCTGGATGATGACACATCTCTGGACCAGACCTGTGGGTGAGACGAATGGTACATAATGCTGTCAATGTGGACCACTGAAGACGTCATTTATTCAACACAGTGATGGAAATTATACTATATATACGTATTGTTATAATGGGAATTAACAACTTCACCGCTAAAGTAAAGGCAAACAAAGACACATTTTATCACATTTCAAACCTTGACATTCATCATCAGTCGATTGTTAAAACAAGGAACTCTGAAAGTCAAAGTACTATCAGACCGATCTGTAAGCAAAGTCATGTATAAACATTTCCAGTAAAGTCTTGTTTTTATGGACTTGTAGAATTAAACTAAAATTTTGGGTCGATTTCAATGAAATTGGAAAAAAAACTTCAGTGGCACAGTTTGGCATCTTCAGCCAAACACACTTTAACTCATTTCTGCAGCAGACAGAATTTCCATTTTATCCCATGGTGGATTTGTTTGCGCCTCGTAAGGTCACATGACACACACGAACCAACAACAACAACAACAATGAATATTTTATAAAGTGTTGTCAGAAGGGAGATAGATCTGCAGACAAGATGATGTTGGGTCACTCTAAATATGGGGGAGGTGACCCCTGAACATGTTGTTGTTGTTGAGATTTCCTGGCCTGTACAGCATGAACCAGAGAGGTGAGCGGATCAATTAAGGCCGGGGCAGAGTGGGGGCTGGTGAGTGGAAGAAACAGGAGCTAATAGATCGGGAGAGGCAAGGGAGGGGGGGCGCTGGAGCCCCCAGGGTGGGGGGAGGAGAGAACCAACAGGGTTAGGTAAAGCTGAACGGGGGGAAGGGAGGAGGGGAGAAAGCATGGGTGTCAAGAAAATAAGATGAAGCCACAAGTTAAATACCTGGTTCAGTCATAACTCTTTATTTAATGTTGAACAAGTATTTGAAACCAGTTTTAGCTTTTGCCAAGCCATTAGAAGCAGTGGTGATGATTTTCTTGATCATATTAATCAATCTAAGCTCATGTATTATTCAGACTTTTAATGTATCCATTATCCATTTGGTGAAACATTAGGAAATGCAAGGTGGAACAGGAACTGACCTTTAAGAATGAACATCGCACTCAGCCATATCAGTCAGTCCACTCACAGTCTTATATAAGGGTTTTTTCCCCCCATCATCTTTAGCTTTCAGTTCCACCATTTGTAAGTGTAGCCTGAGAATCGGTGTGTGTGGATGCACTTTCTGACTTTAAAAAGCTGCGCACCTTTGCCACTGAATGTATGGCCATGAAGGCTGTTGTCTGTATAAATGATGTGCTCAGAATGCCATCAATATTTAATTCACTGTCTTTCCATTTCATGCTTTTTTCATTTGTTTGTTTGGTTCCTATGCAATATCCCTCATAGTTCCTTTAAAGTACTGATCTTTGGAAAAAAACCAACATGGATAATAAGATGAAGAGCTACCTCCCTGCTAAAAATAAAGCAAACAGCCAAATAGAACTTTCAAGTTTATAAGTTTGAATGGGATCTTTGAAATGACCACCAATGACATTGACATTTTGCATTTAAAGTTTGGAGTATTTTCGTCCGTGTAAGCCAGTTAAAGTCATGGTCAGGCATGAGCTGTGCAGCAGTGTCCGAAAACAATGATAAAAACAGGAGAAACAGTTCCTCAAATCACAGTCACAAACACAAGACCCGCAAGTTTGCCACACACATCCTTGAAATCCTAGAAAAACTGCAATTGCTTTGTGTCAAACAAACATTTAGAGGCATTTTTACAGCAGAAAGTGAAGCGTGCATGGTTGCAGCTGTCACACTAGTCATTCCAGCAGGAGCATCTTACCACAGGACTCAGGCTTCCCTTCTGCTATCACACTGCTGCTGCCACTCTTCTGCACCACCAGAGCTTCTGCTCACAGCCCCCACCAGGCAGATAGAACAGCAGCAAACAAACACAGAACATGGACCGACACAAGGAAAAGAAAGACAAAACAGGAAGAGAAAATAATCATGAGGGAGAATAGATCATGGGCAAAGGGAAATATACAAATAAAACAATGGTTTGGAATCACGCTTGAATGAAACGTAAAGGGCTGTATGTACCCAGACATGCTCATAAGACGCATGAGAAACTACAAAAATGGAGGACACATTACGGGAAAAGGCTGAATAAAGCATTTCGATTGCTGTTGGTTATAAATGTAATCGAATGCTGTCATTAGTTCGGTGGTTATTTATTAGACAATCTTGAAGAGCTACATTTTACAATCAGCAGCTTTTGTTTGAAGCTGTTATTTTCTGCAACTCACGAGAGCAGAGCTGATGCGCGTAAGGAGAAATTTGACATTCTGTTTTGAAATTATTTGCAAAACTTAGTGGTTAACACTGAATTTATTTGCTTCATATTTACCTTTAAAGTTTTGGGTTTAATATGCAAAAAAGTTACTCATAAGTCCAAGTAGCTGCGTTATGAAAACTTTAAAAATGTATCCAAACCACTTTTGAGTCAGGCAGATGATGCAAACAGAAAACGATAAGGTAAAAGAATTGGTGATGAGATCATGGAACTTGCAGCAAACCAAAAAGAGGCAAACAGACATGCGGGTCGGGAGCATGCAGGCAAGCAAAAGGACAAATGCCAAATTTGAGTCTGGTTGAAAACCAGACTGTAGAAGAATGTTTAATAGACATTTGTCCCCGGGGAAGTTCAACAGGGCATTCAATTAAAGCCTCTTAAGTATGAGGAAAAATACAGAGGACCCTGATGCATCTTGTGTAACATCCCTGAGAAGATACCTAGTCTATTTATCATTGCATCATGGAGAGATAAGTCACCATGTGCTGCAGAGGATTTTCTGCTCTGTTTTGAACACACAAGCTTTAGCCGTATCTCACATCATCCGGCACAGGCTGCTGACAAACACCACAGGGAGTGTCACAAAAGCAAACTGGAGCGTCTCAGAAACTTAACAAGCTCACCCTGCAATAAAGTCGAAATTGAAATGGCAAACAGAGTTAGAGGATTTTCATGCCCTTGAAAGTTGCACTTGGCCCACCCGAACACACAGTCAGGCCCGAGTTATCTGGCACAATAAACGTGAAAATTCTAATGTTGCCATTCTGAAATGCTGTTGCTTAAAACGGGGGTACAATAATACTGACAGAAGCAGTACAACAACAACAAAAAAATAAGCGAGAACGCACAGACTGATAATAGGCTTTCATTAAGCTGCCAACGTGTACAACTCATCTGTCACAGTCTGCTTTGCATTTGACAATCAGGACTGAGGATTTGTTGTTGTCCAACACGTAAAAGAGCGATGCGAATTTGACCAGCCATTGTTAGTACACCACGCCGCTGGCTCAGCTTGGCGTCAAAACCTTTAAGCTGAATCTCACACTCAAGATTTGTTGTGTCAATTCACACACGATGAAAAACTAAATCCATGAGAAAGTGTTGCCATAACAACACGGCACAACCACAGCATTAGACTTCACATTCGACTTTCGACGCCATTATATCAAAATGTTTTCTGGAAAACATCTATAATAGTCAGAGAAATCCAACTTAATGATTTAAACTGCACAAAACTGTGGATAGATTCTGCAACTTCTGCAAAAGATGCACACTACTTCACCACCACCACAAAGGATAATGCAACTAGTCTGACTCAATACACAATCCATATCTGGACAGCCACACCGACAGACAGCAACAAAGATGGACAGGCAGAAAAGTAGAAGACAGTAAGATTGAGCGGTATCCAAAATCCCAGAGGAGAAAATGAAGAAGGAGGTATTGTTACCTGTAGGGTCGAACTCATTAGACGAAAGTGAAGTTTTGTCACTTTTGGGCTTCTTGTCTGGAGGGTGGTCTTTACTTAGAATGCTGCTGGTTCTGCGGGAGACAACACACAAGAGGTTTGCACGTGACTCAGGCGACTCATAAAGTAAAATACAATTCACTTTATAATGTTATACAATTATTATTAATTATTTTCCTTTTTGACAGGAATAGTACATTTTAAAGGCTATAGATTTAAGCTATCACATCAGACTTTCCATTCTGCGAAGGGAAAAGCAAACATTTTTTTTAACAATTTATTTTATCACAGCTGAGATAAATACAATTAATATGTGAAATATCCACCAAATTCTGATATACTACTGAAGATTAATCAATAAAGGTGAATAGGAGACCGCAGACAGGGTAAAAGAGTAGAGAGCAGCCAGAGTGAAAGAGAGGCTTTATAGGACGTAGTGAGAGCTGCCATGATGTATGGGTTAGAGACAGTAGCTCTGACACAGGAAGCTGCGACGTCGAAGAAGCTCAGGTTTTTTATTGGGAGTGGCTAGGAAGGACAAGATTAGAAATAAGAATATCAGATTAGATGAGAACATTTATTTGGAAATAGACAGGTGACTTGGAGACAGACAAGGAATGGTAGAAAATGGAGGCGGAAGAGGAGGATAGGTGTGATGAGAGAGAATAAAAACAAATGAATTATCTAAAGGGTGTGTGCGATGCAATTCTTTTCAAAGTCAATATGCCTTTATCTCTGCTCAATTCATATGCGAGAAACTGCCGGCCAATCAGAACTCAGAGGAACTCGGGCACAGACAAAGGAGAATAATGTTGTATCAAGAGTGAGTCATGCTGAGTGTGTCTACTGTATAATGTGACAGGCGGGGAGGATGTGGAGTCGCTCTGCTGAGTACCCAGAGAGCAAGGCCAGAGAAAGGACGCTCGTCAGAGAGGTTGCCACAGGGCCAGACTGCAGCTTGGACCTCAGTGAGCCATGTATGGCTGCTTCTGCCCAATGCCGGCCCCAACTGTGAAAGGCCACTGTTCTGTTCGTAGTGAAAGGCAGTGATGGGCCGCTCTTAGAAGAGGGACCCCTTTGTCCCTCGCCGTGTATGTGCGCGTGTGTGCGTGTACATGAGAGTTAGACAGGGCGGAGAGAGACGGTATGTTGAGTTCAGACTCTGAGGACTTCTGTTACAGCACACAAGTCTCGGTAAGAACCTGGCTATAACTGCACAGTTCATACTTACGAGGTTGTTTGATTTAAAAAAAAAACAAAAAAACCAGACAAAACAACTCTTACCTGTTTGCTTTCTTGGGAAACCTAAAGAAAGACAAAGTCCATTAGTATCTCAAAGAAGTGACATGGCAAAAACTGTCGACATAAATAAAGATGAGCTGCTTATGAATATGCAAAAAGCGCTTAAGCGAGAGCCAGTCTCACGGCTTTGCCTAAGAGCCGCAGTGGTAAACATGGTAATCCTGATCAAACATCAGAGTAGTTGGGCTGCAGATTAAACCTTTTTCCAGGTCATATGCCCATGGCCTCTTCACAGCAGGACACTATGGTCATGTGTGTGCATCCCAGTATTTAGTTCATCACAGCTATTGTGTGCGGCCTGGACAAATGGTCTAGAAATCACATGGCGACTTCTGAGTACAGTTCTGAAGAATGCAACCAACACTGAACTGGTCTTTAACTTAAACAAGACAATCATATCACTACATATTATATTCAATAAATATAGAGAGGTATTTCATTTCGTGTTGAATATTTGTGCTTTTTTAGCTGTATATAGAACTGAGTTGTAGATGAATGACAATATTTACAACACACAAGTGAAGCAGATGCAAAGCTATACATTGCAGTCATTTGATTAATGCTCCTTTAATCGTAGTATTGGCTTTCTACACAGACAAAATACTTCAGCCATCTGTTTCTTGTTCAGGCACTTTTTTTTTTTTTAACAAAGATGCATGTAGCCACATATAGGATTCCATAAAGTATATGTCCCGTGGCACACACATAAAACTCCATAAAACACTGTACTGTCCTTTCAATTGAAGAAAGGTTTTGTTTCGCACTTTCACTTGAAGACAGCCATAACTTTCTGTAAAACCCCAACATTAGATTGTGACACCCTCAGCTTTGGGATGAATCATCCCATCTAAATGACAATATATTTCCGTACAACCATAACAGCTTCAACTTTCAGGTTGGGTCATGATGTTCACTAGTAAATAAGCCCGCAGAGAGTGCAAACCTCCACCAAGCAGCTTCAGTCCACCCCCAACAACAAGTAAATAAAAAAAAATAATGATAATAAATCTTGGGCCCAAATGCCAAAAATGTTCCCAACTGCCAGTGTTAAAAAAAGATGAGTGATTCAGATATTGATCTGAATAAATTGAATAGAAAGGACAGACAGACAAGCCAACGCTGTCTAAAACCCAACCTCCTTCAGCTCCACTTGATCGAAACATGTTAATGACCGTTAATTTGGCAGCTCCGAAATGATGTAGCAACTTATTTTTCTATCACCAGAACAAGTGCATCACATGTAGCAAAATGTTTTTTTACAGTGCAAATCATCCACAGGACTAAAATAAACCGCACAATTTCCACTATAGCGACCATTTTTACAAGGGGAACTGATAGAGAGGAGTAAATGAAAAAGACGAAGGAATGTTTTATATCTTCTCAAGATAGTAAGCAAAGTATTAGCAGTGCGAGGGAGTCATGCCAACAAGCTAACCTTGAGAATCCCATCCATCATAATGAAGAGCTCCCACTAGCTAGCAGTAGCTCCTTCACCTAACGACAGTGTTTTTCATTCAGCAGCTCAATGGTGCGTTTATGAAAACGCGGAGGACTGTAATAAGTTCCAGAGACTCGAGGCGAAAGAAAACTGTGCTCTTAGTTGCCCACTCCCTTGAAACCTCTGAATTGAAGGGATGGAAAAATCTGCACATAAACACACTGTCTGAACCGGGACATGGGAAACCCAAGTCAGGAGATGGCAAAACTGAGTTGGCAGATGTTTTGGTTACTCCGTCAGGAAACAAATGAAGACAAGACAGTCAATTTTAACTGAGGACATAGAAGGGAGAAGAAGCAGTGTCTCTGTTACAAATTATTGTCTAAGAATGTTCGCACCGTTTTCATTGCATTTCACACATAGTATAATATTTTTAACTGTGGAAACAGTGTAATTCTCTTCTAACAGGGCAACTGTAACGTCTGGCACGTGGAAAAAGTATTGTCAGCAAACATGGTGGTGATTAAACTACCTCAGAAAACATGTTTCTTGACGACATTTCATGTAGAAGAGTATGAATGATTTGAGTTATTTCTTCCCGTGGTGTAAACACGAAACAAAATCAAGACAACCACATCAAAACCAGGATCAATTTGGGATTTGGAATCTTGCTCAAACATGTACATTACATAACACCACTGGAATGGAAACTCAAACGTGCAACTGAGTGAGTCCTTTTTCTCCTTTTCACAAACACCAACATGGCGTTCTTTTAGACCAGCAGTAAACATAAGTCATTCTTAATATCCCAACTGTTTTCATTAATATAATTTACACACTTAAAAGCACTGAGATCCCTTAACTTCAATGAATGTACCTCACTTTTGGCCTAAACTAGTCATACATTTTGAAGGAGTAGAAGTCGAAAAGAATATGTTTAAAAAACCACTCAACCACACCAATCCATTGCGGGGCAGCAAGATCATACCCATGACTGACTACCCAGAAGACTAAATTTCTAAAGTACTTGAGGAATAGGAGTGTCATACGATCACCAATATGCAACTAAAAAATTATCCAACCTTTCTAGGCGTCCCATTCACGTAAAAAAATCCACTCCAAATGCTCAATTTGTTTCATGGGTAATGAATTAGAAAAAGGACTCAGTTGGGCAGCTCAGCAACATCTACTGAGCTCACATTGTCAACTTGGCCCAAGTATTTGTGCACAAATTTATGCACAGAACTAAAACGACATAATTTAATAATTTTCCATGTGCAAAGAAAGTCACAAATCATTCTCTGGATTGTGGCCCAGGCGTAAACGAAACATGTTTTTTGACTGCTTGTAGGACAGCAGTGATAGAAGTGGGTTTAACATGTTTTTTTCTCTCACAAAAGTGCAGGAGTATTAGGTACAAACATCACAGTCAAATAATATCAGGATATATGGATTTCTATTTCATCTTAAACCCACTTCAACATTCACTGAAATAATTTCAAACGGTTTTAAATGCTCTTTAAATTTTCAATTTCAACCACAGCCCCAGGGTTCTCTCTACACATGCATGAATGGGCCCAATGGACTTCAGCCCAGTCCGAGAAACAAAGGCAGGGTTTTGTAAAAAATAAGGCTGACTGGTTGATATATGCTTTTGATGGCCAGGTCATGGCAGTGCAATGACACATGGCCGGTACAGTAAAACAGTCAACAGCTGTTCTTCAGGTGCTGAAGAGCTCAATAGTCATCTTGCCCCTCACTTCTACAACTTACTTTTTTTTTATCAAGACAATGCTAATTTAACTGGAAAAAAACTATTTAAAACTTTATCTAAAGGTATCTAGAAGGATCCCCCAATATAAAAACTATTTTACCAATGTAAATAAAATTGAAATCTGCTGTGTATTATTGATATTATTGATATGAAAGGTAAGCCAGTCAATTATTAAGTTTAAATATAAATACGTCACAAATAACAGCCACACGTACATTCATGAATAAATGCATGGCACAAATTATTATTCTTGACAACACAAATTTAAAAAGAAAAGAGGTCTTGGAAGGTTTGACGGTAGATCTTCCATCAACACTAAAGTGGGCTGTCAGACAGATGCACTTACAAGAACTTCATGAATCAGCTTTTATTAGTTAATATGATTCACTGAAATGAGTAAAAGGACCAGTCTAATCTGAGCGTCTCTACGTCTTAACCAGGATTCCTTCCCGGATAAAGTAGTAACATTTGCAGGGAGAGTAAAGAGGAGGTTTACTGGGTGGGATGGGAGGGAGGGGAAGGAGTGGAGCGGGCCCGGGCTTGAATGCTCCATTGAGGTTTGGTGTTTTGATGGAAAACTGTGGCAGAGCACGGCCAGCAGCAAAAGCGGCAAAAGGAGAACACGACTTGTCGAGAAATAGTAGCCAAGTGAGATGGAGCGCCTGGAACGTGGCTATTTTTGGTTGATGGGCAACCAAACGGGAGGAAAATGTGTTTAATTAAGAGCTTCTTGTCGTGAGTTCCTTCGAGAATAAGTTTGGGCATGTTAAAGCAGTTCCTTTGGCAGCTTTTAACAGAGGAAGAAGTCAAACACTGCGTCAATGGGTAACCAGACCGTGTTGAAATTAATTGAGCCAGCTCACACAAGAATGAATGAGCCCAAAGATAAGGCTCAAACATCATTCACGTGTTGACAAAGCTATAGCAGGCGTGGCCTGTCTGAACCAGGAGGGGAGCGAAGAATCCTGCAAGTCTCCTTCAGGCTACTGAAATCAGGCTGTGATACTTTCTGTTTCACAGCGTCAAATAAACACAGAAAATGGTCACGCATCATATGAAGTCAAAACATTTCCTCACAAACGACGTGAAATGGCTGTCGCGTTCAAAAATCTGGATAAGAGTGGGGTTCTTCACACATGTGTAAGACACGGCTCAATCCTGACGCACTCAGATACATCACATTAAAGCAACAATTCTGAGCACGGTTTACAGAAGGGGTCCCTGGATGGGACACGCATGGTCTGCATGTTATCTAATCAATACCACTGAGTCACACGAGGTGACTGAACACATAGCCACAGACACGGCATGATGTCACAAAAGTTCACCCCGCCTTCAACCTAGAAGTCTAGACTTCCAGCCATTTTCTCCTCAGACAGCCCCCGTGATTTTAGTGAGGTCTACTTTCCTACACACTCACAACCTCCACGTATATTGAGGTTATCACCGAGTCACGGCTTGAGATGAGTGCCAGACAAGAGAGGTGTGGTATGGTGTGTGTGTGAGTTAAAGAGACAAGAGCAATAGTTGTAGAATCCAAGCTACACCCTCAGGGGAAAACAGTGCCCTTTCTGCCCCAATAAACCTCATCAGGATTCCTGACATGAGGGCCGGGGGATAGACATTTCTTCACGCTATGCTGTCTGTTGTCCGCAAGCACTGAGAAAGGAAAGGAGGTTTAACTCACTGTGGCTGCTAATGTGGCTAAGTTCTGGGATCAATGAGACTCCAGCACAACCAATTAAAGCCTACAATACAAAAGTTCAGACTTTATATTTCCATTTGAATAAAACAAGTTTACATTGAAACAAAACCATCAGCGGATAACACTTGCGAGAGATAAAAACTACAAAAAAAAAATACATATCATTTAGAGAGAATACTTGCTTGACTAGTGAAAGGCACCAGATTCAATAAGGGAAGGGATTTCACCCATTAACCTGCGCAGGAAAGCCAGGAGCCAGAGCGGTAACAGGCTCCAATACAAACTCAGACGAGGTGCAGAATGAACTGGCCATAAAAATGACTGCAAGTTAGAACATGGGGCTGGATAAACAAAGCGGGCAAGTTGTTTAATTTAGGTAAGTGAGGAGCAAGTTGGTCTCAAGATGGCATGACATTGTGCCCCAGAGTACGACCTGAAACAAAGACATGCTGAATGCTTGGCAGCAGCTTCACCTACTTAGCCTTTCAAGGACGACACCCAGGTTCAGGACTTATCATCAAAAGCAAGCAAAACTGATTTGCTTGAAATAAACATGAGAGAAATAAACCTGGCATTGAATTCCAAAAGAACCAAATCTATTCTTTTGGAACACAGTGTACATCACTCCACTGCTTTCATCTCGGTGGCGTCAACCCAGCGTAAAGTCTCATGAAAGATCAATGCTTTAACTCCCTGAACACACACATCTGGGGGGAAACCCACCTCTGCCAGTGCAAACGCTGACAATGGAGAATGGGCATCAACCAACAGACAAACCACAACAAAACGGGCCACACTGACACACACAAAAAAACGTATAGCCCTTTTTTTCAAATGAAAGAAATAAGCATCACATGATGTCAAGCCATTAGACATCACGCGTCACTATTCAATCAGTCCACCACCACAGTCTAACCAGTCAACAAGAGGACAGTAGCCCAGTTCACGCCAGTAAAGCAACAACAATGTCATGAGAGCACATAACACTTGAACTTCCTCGACTTGTCCCCCTTTTCTCCATTATAATGACCCTGTCTTTTGTCAAGTGAAAGTAACGTTGGAGCCCTGGAGCTCTCTTGACAAACGTGAGGATTGTAGAGGGTGTCCACAAGCATCAGCATCACACTACTAGGGCGCCGACCCCTGCACTAGCCCATGCACACAAAAGCCCCTGGTGCCTTCAACACAGTACCCACATTTAGAAAGGCCTCAGGGCATCGCCTCAATATTTTTTGATAGTGTCTTACTTGGAGCGTCAGTTTAGGCAGACTACTGATGACCTGAAGAAAGATAATCTCTCCATAAACTACAATTAGCAAGTCAACTGTTCATCACAGGAAATGAATTGTGACAAAATAACAAAAGTGAACTAAGGGTTCAGCTGGGAAGATGACAGGTACGTGAAACGATAGAAAGTTTTTACAGGTTTTATATGAACATATATGATTCACTTTTTAACATGACTGCTCTGAAGTTTTAATTTTAATTTTTCATTATGTAAATGTGGTCATAATCACAAATAAACACTCCATCAGTCCCCGGATGACACGAATCACCAGGAGTTGAGAGTTTGTGTTCAATAAACGTAGAGTGGACAGATCAGATAGTCCTTCTTCCACTGTCAGTGAGTTCACAATCTCTATCACACACTTCACGTGATATTATTCACAGTGCTTCAATTTCAGAATCCCACAGTTGGTTAGCCAGCGTGTACACACTGCTAACTGGCCACCTGTAAAGACAAGGTCTATGGTGAAATTTGTTGTGTATCTGCCAAATTGACAACAAGGCGCTACCTGACTCTCATTTACATTTATGTGAAAGCACAAGTTGCATTACCGGAATGGATTCACGGTTGTAAGACTTAAGCATAAGAATATTCTTTACATTTTTTTAAATAACGGACAGTATAAAACTTCAGTACTAACTGAACAACTGCAACCACCAATAGTGTCCTGAGACATTAGTTTCCACTTGGTGCGAGAAAAAAGCCATTTCGATGACAAGCCTTAGGTTGACTGGAACCTTCAAATTCATAAGTTGTTTTTTTTTTGTTTTACACCTTGGGGCCGCGAGACACTCAGTTTTAATGCATTAGACGCATATGGTGGCAGTAGTGTGTGACTGAACTGACTTGACAGCTGCAAATCTGTGATAGTTAACAACTATGGAGAAGCTCTTGAAAAGAAAAAATGATAAAGAAAGTGTTGCTGCCCCCAACAGTAAACACTGTTCATGAAGGCACCTGTTGGAGCAGTTTTGAAAATGAATTATGGTGACATTTTCATTTACACTTTTACTTACTTTATCTTCTTTGGAGTTTAAATAAAATATATAATATTTATTTTATGATATTTAGACATGGTTTTATTATATTCATAATTGTATTTATACATTTATTTGACTTGCACCTGGTTCTGCTGCTGGTTGGACATTTCGATAAATACAATGATCACATGGTTTCATGTCATTTCAAGGTTTTGGTTTGTTTACGTGTTAATAAATTAAATATGGTTATTGACCACAAATGAAATCAACAGTCATGAATCAGTTCTATTTCTTAAACGGGCCCTGACATGAAAAGGGTTAAGATCCCCTGCTACACAGCACAACAACAACAAGGAACCCTATTGTAAAACTTTTTAAAGGCAACAGTTATAAGAGCCCAGACATTAGTAACGGTCAGATCACTTATTTTAAATGAAGCAAAAGACTGTCAGCTCCACACACAGCACTTGGTAACTCAAGCCCACTTGGAGGCAGAGCTACCACAAAACAGATATCTAGAGGCCTGAATGATGCCGAATCTCAAGGGTTGATGGTCTGTTGAATGTGAGCACAGATGATTATATACCATCTCACAAGGGCACATAAGTACCTTATCTTTTAAAATTAAAATAGCATTTATCCATGCATTATCTTTGGAGCATATCGACTAGTGACGTACAGCAAATCTGCGGACACATCCCAACCACACAGTCCAGAAAACAGTGGAGGGCAAAAGATAATAATGAGACAAGATAGTGAAGGAAAACTGTCTCGCGTGTTGCTAAATAACACTATTCTTGTAATTGGTTTGATTGCCAGATGAGCCGATGAGTAAATTTGCTTCAGGGAATTCATGTGTTTTTGGGTCATTTACTTGATATGTTGGAGCGTTTCTTCACCCATATAGTCATGTTCAACTACTGCACCAGTGTTCTGACTGAAGGTTCTGTGCAGATGTTAATGCTTCCTGCAGGGCAGCACAATTAACTGCATCTAATTCACCATCATGTTTTTCTACAGCAAGTGAACGCGATGGTGATTTTCTTAAAATCCCCCATGCTGCAGTCCTGGATTCCCTTAAGCACGGGAAGAAAACCTCTGACTCATCTGCACATTATGAGTCTCTGTGGTTGAGTCTCTATCAGGCGGGAAGCCAACAAAGCCTGGTGTCTGGTGTGTGAGGGATGACCTGGCAGAGCTGGGCACACGAAGGAACTGTTGCCAGGTCAGGAGCTTTGCAGCAGAAAAAAAACCCCACACTTATGTGGCAAAAAAGATGGTTGATCCATGACTTTAGTTGCTAAAATCGATTGACTGATGAGCATCTGCATAAAAGATATGAGGTTTTGTCTGTTCAAGTTCACGACGACCCCAAACAGTTAGATATGACAATGTCTATTCTGAAGTTAGCGCACAATTACACTCTTCCTCCGTCCGCTTCAGATTAGATCAGCGCTCTAAGTGACTTCTGGACACTCGTTTAAATGGACTGCTCAGAGCAGCTGACACAGCTTCCTCTCTCGTGTTGCTGACTAGATGGAGGCAGCTGCATTATCAGGCAGGGATGTCAAATACAGGAGATGCACGCAGGCTGGAACAGCTGGTGTTTAGACAAGGTAGAAACACTTATCTCAAGGAAACTCCACTGCAGAGCTCTGCTCGCTTCATTAGCACGCATTAATTGATAATGATTTTGGCAAGGAATATTAGCTATCTGTGCTTTATACCAACAGGGCTGCACCCAGCTCAAAGCAGCCATCGTCTAACTCTGGACAGGGGGTTGTTATTAAATGCAGCACTTCCAACATTTATCTTAGTTACATAAACATTATTCAACAGACTATTAATCATTGAGTAATAAAACAGAAATTATTGCTAAAATTAGATCCTTATTGGGCTCTTACATTTTCAGTGATTGATGCATAACCCACAAAATATAAAATAAAGGGGTAAAAACCGTTTGATTCTTTATTACACTCATTTTAAATCAGGAAAATCCATTTGCAAATGGCACATTTTGCAGCAAGACCTCGACCTCTTAATGTAAAAAGCCTACAGCACTACATCTACAGAGAGTTCTAAAATTATAAGTTTCCATCTTGAATGTGACCTCGTACGCTTGGCAGTACAGAATCAAGAGGTTATTATTTTCCTCAGCCCACGGAGTAAACTGTTTTGTTAGGCTATTTTGGGGATAACAGAGTGCCACCACGTCTCATGTTTTTCTCCACACGGACCATTATAAGCAGAAAGAGGCAATAAAGTCAGAAGCCTGAGAATGAGATATCACTATGGCAGAGAACTCAATATTTGCAGAAGCCAATGAAGACAGCACCATACATAAATGTATCACTTTGTGTGAAACCTCGAAGAAAGTTGCTGGTTTTCCCAAGTATGAATCTGCTTCCTTATTTCTTTTCTTATAAGGCAAGTGTTTGCATTCAAAAACAACGGTGACATTACGTAAGGCACAGCAGGCTCTGCATTATTCCCATATATTCTGGCCACAGCCCAACAAACCTCCATGAATGTACCTGACCTGCACACGGGATAATCACTTTGCTCCCACTGAAAGCCATTGTTTACTATTTAGTGATGTCACCAACACTTCCCGGGAGGGCCTCAGGGCGGGTGGAGAGGGTGGGAAAAACGTGGAGATCAGCAGAACTCCATGACAAAGGGCGAGCAGCACACTAAACTGACCCATCAGTCAGCAGCCCATCCCCAACTCAAGCGCCACACATACTCCCACCACAGCCAACTGTGTGAAAACAAGTTACTGAAAAGTTAAAGTCCAGGGGACTTGCACGACGTCGGCCAAAAAAAAGGGTGCAATCAGTGGTTAAATGGCGAGACCGCAAATCAATAATACAGTCATTGAATGTGAGCTACTGCAGAGAGCACTGACACAACAGCTGCAATTTCACACTGAGTTAAGCTTCAGCACAAGCTGACAGATCAAGCTCCAGGCTACACACTTTGCATCGATTTGACATGAACATCAGGTCACAATCCAGCACAACTGGGAGCACCAGTCCAGAACATGTTTCAGGGGGAAACCATACCAACTCATGACCCAACGCTGGTCCACAGTAAGACTACAACACCAAGATTCGGCAAAGATGAAAAACCCCACCATATGAAAGTCACACAAACCTGTCCAGATTAAAGGATATCTATCTATTGAATCATCTAAATTATAGATAAGTAGGCTGAAGTGTTGAATTATGCATGTGCTCATTCAGCTGGAGTAACACTGTAGTAACACACTACTGTTCATTCAAAACTGTTGGATTGCCTCGGCAGGTGGGAACTATAGAATCGCACATTGTTTTCACCAAATGTGACGAATATTTCAGCACTCAAACCAATGAATGCTTCACAGCCTGGGGTTTAACAGTTGCCGTCCACAGCAACAGCAGGCCGCCTGCAGTGAATATTGCACGTCATGCTTTATATCCACCAATTCCCCACAAAATGCCAACCATTAGAGGGATTACTGGGACAAGTCATGCCTATTTTGATGTTACATTAAAGCTCTACAAGCAGCTGTTGCTACCAATATATAACCCAGATGAAGTATTAGTATCAAGCCTGGCTAGTCTTTTGACTCTGCCGCTACACCCCAAAACTGAGGTGCGAGGTCATATGACATGAGGCACATGATTCTATTCCAATATTAAAAAACGAGAGTCACGAATTCAGAGTTTGTGCCAGCAATTGGTGTCATCACCACAGTGGGGGAGGGTTGGCGTAAAACAAGAGTTGGGCTTTAACCTCTAGTTTATGTCCTTGCCTTGGGGGTGCTTCATAGCTCAACCTGTGCAATAAGCTTCCTCCTGCTAGGAAAACGGCAACTGCATTCCAGTGTGTAAGCCTGCTCTCTTTGCAGGTATGTGGGAATCAGATAGAGGGTTTGGAAATAATGCAACGCCTGCCCTCTGCATCATTCTACAAAGAGGAAAAAAAACAAGCTTGAAGATCCAGTTACTGATGCGAAGATAGTTGACAGAGAGCTCAATCACATTTCTACTTCAAATCTGACATCTTCGTTTTGTGGGTAATAGCTCGCTAAAAGCTGTTCATTTCAGCCCAGACAAACACAAGTTTGTAAACTGTCAACACGAGCTTTGACTTAGCGATCAATCTGTGGCCAAAATCAAAGGTTTCAGATCGAATGGTGACTGACTCTTTAAACAAAACGTTTCTGCATTTTGCGAGAATGCCAAGGAAAATCTCTCACATGTCAATTTGATGAAGTATTCTACAGCTCTTCAGGTTCCAATCCCCAAATAACAACAACAAAAAAACTCAGCTTATTTGTAGCTGCTGCTACCTTTAAAGTCATATTAGATGGTGACAAAACATCTGTGATGTCAATGACGCGTTCTGTTCTGCAGTTTTATTCACGTTCAAATTGACAAAATAATGACAGCAACTGCTATTTATTACAGCCACCAAGTTGGTTATGTTTTAAACAGCGTCGGTTTGTTTGCGTGCAAGGTAACTTGATATGCTGTGGACACATTGGAACAAAATTCTCAGGAAATATGTGAAATGGGACAAATGTTTTGTCTGTAGCCAGGAATTTTCCCGTCCTGACTCAGTGTATATGTACACGTATGCAACCTTGCATGTGCACTGAAATAGAGACTGGAGATCTAAAGGTCTCTGGTTCAATCCTGGGTTTCGGCAGTTAGAATGGGATCTAAAATGGGGTCAGTTTGTCTGTCCGTGTCCAAAATAACTTTAGTTATTTATGCATGGTTTCAGATGATATTTACTGGAAATGAGTGCACTGGAACAAGGAATAAATATTCAGTTTGGGGAGTGATCCTGATCACCATCTGGATCCAGTATTTTTTAAAGGATTCTTTCACATTGGGAGATAGGATTTTCGGCAACTGTACCAGATGGGTATTTGAATTCCATTTGGATTTTTTTTAAGTATACCTTGTCATTAGGAGATTGCGTTGGAGTGGACTGAAGCTGCATGACGGAGGTTTGTGCTCTCTGAGTGCTGTTCTTGCCATTGACAGTTATTGTGGACGTTAACCAGGCAATCGAGGGCGCATCTACCCCGACCATGAACGGGCCACAGAAAATCAACCACAGTGCAGTCATTATCATGGCCACGAGAATGACCAATGAATTAACTGCCACATTCAAGCTTTTAGGCGAAGTTGACTGACGCCTGGGATAAGGTGATTACCCTGCAGGGATCAGGTTCGGTCTAAATCCTGAGATGGCTTTAATAGGTGTAGCAAGAGGAAAGCTTTAACGGCTTAAAGGTAATAGTGATGTTGAAACGTATACATGGATCACTGGACGAACAAACAGGGGTGAGCCTGCGCACCTATTCTGAAAAAAGCAGGCCTTAAGTTTCAGTGCTGAGATCAGCAAAGTTCCATAATGGCACGGTGACCCTCCTTGATAGTTGCATTATATAATGGTTATGAGTCAACACAGCACCAACAAGCGTGTCCATACTGGTCAATACATGCACGGCTATCTGTCATTCCTCCGTAGCAGCATGAACACAAACAAGTCAGATCCCCGTCACATGAATGTTGGACACACAGCAAGTCAACAAAGGTCATACTGTACCTGTCAGTGAAGCTGGACTGTGTGTCACTCATTGGGCTTCCGGGTCTAGATTTTTAACCAGATATATCCGATGAGCATTTTCCAGAGTGTGACGGTCCGATGTCATGGAGTGTCCTTTTCATGAATTCGTCTCCAGCAGCCAAGGAGGACAATCGCGAGGGTGATGGGGAATAAATGACTTGCAGGAAGCGATGTGGCACGGCAAGAATTGGCAACGCGGCTACCTCTTGTCAAAGCACAACAGACGCAGAATATACACCTGAAAAAATGACCGGGGCCTCCTGCGGGTGAGCTGCGCAGACGGACTGGATCCTGATCAACAGAATATTTGGGGAGCAAACACTGCGCCTATGTGAACTCCGCGTGTGGATCCTCTAGCGGTGAAGCTCCGGTGTTTCGCCGACATCCAGGGAAGCAGCAGCAGCAGCAGCCGCCTTGACTCGGCGATGTGGTCCGTCTGCCACCACCCCGCGCTCGGCTCGACGGTCGCGGCGACTAACTGGTCTTTAAAGATGCTGGGAATTCCTGCAGTCCCATCTGGTATCCCCTGCTCCCAAAGGCGCCTGTCTGTGGCTGCGCGGACGACGGTTCTCCCGTGACCATGGGCTGGTTGAAATAACTATCCAAAAAAGGCTCTCTGACAAAGCAGGATAAAACAAACGCAGAGCGCGTCTCGCCACGTATAGTTTGCCAGCGAACGAAACAGACGAGCTCTTTCAGCGAAAACCAAAAAAAAAAAAAAAACTTCGCGTCAAACTATGCAAAGTCCCATCGACAACAATGAGTCGAGTCCAGCAAAATATCTCCACAGCGCATCGGTTTCACCGGCTCTTCCCAAAAGATATGAATTAAAAAGTTTCCTCGACGATGGAGGGGGAACAAATCACGGCGTCGCAGCCTTCCTTGACTCCATGTTTCCAGAATCCACTCGTTTCTCGGCACAATTCCCGTGGATGGAAACAGGCTAGGCTATCCGGCCAGCTAACGGGGCAGAAAGTCGCGAGCAGTCCTCGGAAAACGGCAAGAAAATCCACCAGGAGTCTTGCAACTTGCGGGAAACACAGAGCGCCGCTTTTCCCCGACACGAGAGCTCTCCGGGATTTGGCCTGAAGTTGTGTAAATGGTGCAAAACCCCACTTTCTGCCGCTAGCAACGCCCTAGCCAGCCAGCTAGCTGCTGCTGCTGGAGTCCGATAGCGCTTCCACCAACCACTTCCGCCGGGATGGCAACACTCCGACGGCGTCGCCAAAACTCTCTTCTGGACGTCAACACTCACCGCATTTGATCCTATAAACTCATAAGACATATAGACACATATAACGTACACCAATTAACACACTTTTCCTGAGCAATATTTGGTACAAATGGTCGTTAAAATTTGGTTTAAAAATATGCAAATACTAAATAAAACTATATAGACGGCTCATTCTCATTTATGCTAATGTATTTTATTTTCAGAATTAAAAAAAACATGTAAAAAAAAGTATATTCGAGATTTATTTTTATGTTGGATCAAGCCTCCGTCACGACAGTTAAGTGTCGTAAAGTGCTCTTGAATGCACCTCGATAAGAATGTGACCGCAATAATTCCATTAGAATCGTTGGTTTGACACAAAAACTCCCGCAACACGCAAATGAATCGCTCATAAATTATTGACATGACACCATCTTGTGGACAAATGTTGGTGATTCAGTCTCATGCAGCTGTGAAAACAGTTGTTGGACAGACTTGTTCACAATTCAACGCACTTTTTGAATGGGAAATAAGGAAAGCGAAAATATATGTGTGAGACAGCTGAAGAGACAGTAAAATGCAAAGGAGCCAAGCTTTTTCAGTGATCCATTTCCAAATGATCAGGTCAATGTACTGCTTAAATAAAATTAAAATACAATGCCAGTTAGAGACTCAAAAGTGGAGGTGAAATAGCAGAATATAAATATATATTTACTGTAAAGGAAACCCATATGAATCCTGTGTCAAGGTTTTATTGCACATCCAAGCACAAGCTGAAAATAAACTCATATGCCAATAAAACTTTATTTAAAACTGCCTTTGCAACAACTGGTTATCTGAAATTACACATCAAATGAAATCACACTGCTGCGATCTTAGTTTACATTCGATGGCATTAAAAATAGTAATGTTGGCGAATTATTTTTTTTTCACAATTTCCCTGAGTGCACGTTAAAAAAAACATCTGTAATATTCATACTATTACAATATACATATTAATAACAAGCGAACACATTTCAGACACGTTTTCCTTCCCTCAAACATGTGTTAGAAAAGAAGCGGGACCTGTGAAATGTGCCCATCCCTCAGACCCTTCTGCTTCATCCTGTACTCCTCGGTCACTGAGGACTGGAGCCATTCCCAAAACAACTAGTATTGGAAGTAGACATGCTGACTTGTTTGACCATCAAAATGGGCCAAATATTTAAAATAACTCAGAAACTGCATTATCAATTTTGTATATAAAAGAAAAGCTCAAAACAAGTAGTCCAAAAAACAGCAGGCAAAAACAATTTGAATTTATAGTGTTCCACAGTGGAAATGTTGTGCGTTGTCGCCCCCTGCTGGCGAGCAGGACACTAGCAGTTACTGCCACATTTTGAAGTTCAGAAATGTAACGAAGCTGAGGTCTGTTTCATGTCTTCAGTTTCCACCCACATCCTATGATGTCATCCCTAACAATTAAAGAGTATAGCATGATATATGTAGTCAATTAATGAGCAAATCCGTGGAAGACCCACTGGGTCTAGTCAATCTTTTCCCCTTCATGGCTATTGGAAAGCGTCTGCTGCTTGTGCCAACTCTTGCTCTTTCTCACTGCGAACCTAACAATGTCCACCATGAACACCCAAGACAGCGCGTACATGGCCACTCCCCCACACTTGATAAAGAATCTCGGTCTGGGGGAGATGAGTTCACAGTACAGCATTGTGCCTCCCACGAAAATCCGCATCACTACAAACAGCAGCACGAAGAGGACGTCCACAACGTCCCCGAGCAGAGTTCTGTAGCGCCCCGTCTGTTTGAGGAACCAGCGAGCCTGCAGCAGCGGGTTGGTCACTTCACTGCCAAACAGCACGGCACAGGACTCGATGCCAGACTCGCCCAGCCAGAGGGTGAGCAGGATTCCCAAGATGCTCATGGTGTGGTGGGCCAGCATGACGGGCCCCTCGGTGCGGAAGTAGACGCACCAAGCCATGTCGAAAATAAAGTAGCCCAGGCTCAGCACCATTGCACTTATCTGGAGGGGAGTGTTCTTGGTGCCTGGAGACCGGAGAGACACAGCGGTTATTCAAAGTAACACCACTTTTTTTAACAACAAACACCATGTTTGCAATTCCTCTCGGGTCACATGACCACACGACGGGTCATGCCTCTTCATTGAAATGATGCACTTCCAGTACAGACATATACATGAAGCTGAAATATATGTATATAAAATGCAAAGCAGTTTTTTGAGTGATCCATTTCCAACTTATCAGGTGTATGTACTGCTTAAATAAAATAATAGGTGAAATAGCAGAATATATATATATATATATATATATATATATATATATATATATATATATATATATATATATATATATATATATATATATATATATATATATATATATATATTTCCAACCTTTAGTCGAGGAAGCATTAAATACTGCACTGGAATGAGGCCTGTGTTTTATACTAATAATGTCACTGTTTAAGTTTCACCTGTTTTGTCATGCGCTTGTTTGCCCAACTAAAGACATTATAAGCTGCATACATGAAAGCGAAAAGCATCAGTAAAAGCAGCTCCTACCTGGATAGGTGAAAGGCCAGGGGCCGTCCACATAGCCAATGTATGCGGTGACGGAGACTGCCAAGATGCCATGTAGCAGTGTGACCAGGCGGCAGTTCCACTCGAAGCTCCGTTGCCCGTTCACATTACAAAGGACAAAGTAAAGCGTGACCCAACCGAACAGGCTAAGGAGGGCACAAACCACAATCATCTTTTTTTCTGGCGTGAAAACAAACAGAGACAAGTCATTAAAAGTTATCCGAGCGACGGCTAATGCAGAGACAGGAAGAAGCCTGGGCGATCATCCTGAGCTCTAATATCACTTACAGCGGAGAAAGATGGCATCTGAAGGCTTTCACTGGGAACTGCTTTGTGGGAGAAAAACAATTCGCCTTTGCTTGCACTATAATAGAACTACAGTTAGCTGGCTCGGTGGGGTGAGGGGGGACGTCTCATCCTCGGCTGTGACGTTTGTGCAAGGAGGTGAGACAGTTCACATGGACGTGCCCACATTTCCTGCGGCTCAATAAAACTGGATGAGATGTTAACCGGAGCTTAAGACAACAAGACACGTCGCCTTCGCTGAGCAAATACAGAGACGTCTTGTTGGTTTAGTAGGGCGTCTGAAGCAACTGCTCCAGTGGAGCAGAGTGAAGGCTGCATGTCTTCATCTGTTTACTAGTTCAAAAGATAAATACAGTAAATCAACATCAAATGTTTTTCTGGAACTTAACATACTTAAATACTACTATTACTACTGACAATAACTTATTCCCGAGTGCTTTTACATGCGCTACAAAGCCCTGTATACGCTTGTTTTTCCATACAGAAATGAAAGATCAGCTTTATTAGCAGTTACTTAGAAACTTTGACATGTCGATGTGATATACTCAATTCTTAAATTGAGGTCTTCACTCTGGTTTGGGAATGTCTTGCGATTCCCGTCTGCACTGGAGCAGCAGCAGCAGCAGCAGCAGCAGCAGCAGTCATGGTTGGGGTCTCGTCTATCTAATAGTGGGTGGGTCCAAGCTGTTTTCTGTAACATGGTTTCGGGGTGGCCATGTCAGCCCCAGCTTCCCCGAGCACGCTGCCGCGCACACCCCGGTCCCGTCACCTCTCCATCAGACAGACATCACCTGCACACACCTGAGCTTTTCCTCGTCAAACCCCTTTGAACCCCCAGAAATACAAGCAAATAAGCAACAGCTGCCTTTTAAACTCGTGCACTCTCAAACAACCGCATCCGATTCTGTTTCCACGAATCCATTTTCTGTGTTGAAGCGACACTTTTCTCTGATATCACATTTTGTCTCCACTCATTCAGCCATCCACAGCTAGCAGGAGCAGCTAGCATGCTAACCGGTAGCATGTTCACGCTGCAGCTCCCCACTACGTTTACTCCACATCACAAGTTATAAGACGCGTTTGTGACTTACCCGCGTGATCCACATGTAGCCGAGCCTCCGTTTTACATGATGGTAGTTTAATTGATCAACAGATATCGGGTGTTTGCGAGCCGACAGGGCGCTGCTTCACCAGGGGCAGGGACTCTCAGCATCCCTCTCTCCTCCAGCTCCACACAGCTGCTTCTGAGTGGCACCTGCAGCAGCTGGATTTAGATGCAATACATGGCGAAAATATCACCATATAACAGGAAATACGAGAACGCAATAGCCATGAGTCTCACGACTTCTGGCAGCCAGCACAATAGACGGGACCCACTGGAACCGGGGTGTGTTGATAAATGTCGACACCTAGTGTTATAAACGAATAACTACATGTAGAATAAGTTTTGACCTGCACTCGTCTTCTTCTTCCTCTTTCCGCTTCTCCCTTCAGTGGTGGCCACAGCGGATCATCCTCCTCCATCTCCCCCTGTCCTCTGCTTCCTCTTCTCTCAAACCTACAGACCTCATGTCCTCCTTCACCACCTCCATCAATCTCCTCTGTGGCCTTCCTCTCCACCTTCTACCTGGCAGTTCCAACATCTCAACATCTTCATCTACCAATGTACTGGCTCTCTCTCTCTCCTCTGTACATGTCCAAACCATCCCCATCGAGCCTCTCTGACTTGGTCTCCTAAACACCTGTCCCTCTGATCCTATCATCATCCTGCTCACTCCCAGAGAGAAGCTCAGCATCTTCATCTCTGCTACCTCCAGCTCTGCCTCCTGTCTTCTCCTCAGTGCCACTGTTTCCAAACCATACAACATTGCAGGCCTCACCACCCTTTTGGACACTTTCTCCTTCATCCTTCTGTCACACATCACACCTGACACTTTTCTCCAATGATTCCACCCTGCCTGCACCCTCTTCTTCACCTCTTCCTCACACTCTCCATGGTCCTGGACAGTTGAGCCTCAGTACTGCAAACACATGGATTCCCTCTTACTGTGGCTAACCTTCATTCCTCACCTTTCTAAGGCAAACCTCCACCTCTCTAGCTGATCTTCCACCTGCTCTCACCACAGATCACAATGTCATCAGCGAACATCATGGTCCAAGGGGCTTCTTGTCTAACCTCATCTGTCAACCTGTCCATCACCATGGCAAAGAGGAAGGGGCTCAGAGCCGAGCCTTGGTGCAGTCCCACCTCCACCTGGAGCTACTCTGTTCCACCTGCTCCCAGCTCTCACCACAGATCACAAAGTTCAACCTGAACTCCAAAAGGTAACATTTCAAGTGGGAAAAGTGGATACAGAGTGTCAAGAATGACAAAGAACAGATAGTGCAGTGCAAAGAGAAAGTTTATTGACACAAAACAGGTGTTGTCAAATGCTTTTAAAATCTTTAAAAAAATACGTGGAGCGATCACTGCAATGATCGCGATGTTAAGGCACATGAGAAACGGGCCACTGGCGAAACGTCTTTTAATCATTTGGCTCTTTCGTCACCTGGGCGACACATAACAAAGTAACAATGAACACAGACGGCACAGAAAGTCATTAGAGTTTGGTCCCACGGGTTCACGAAGTGCAGCTTGATTGATAAGAGATGATGGGTTGGATATGACCCTGAACCATCCTGGAGCCCTGAATCAGAGGTCAAACCCGAACAATGCCAGACAGAACCAGGAGGGGGCAGTGTAGACGGGAGCAGATCCAGGGTGGAAAAACACTTCAGAGAGGAGCTGTAACTCTACACCTCTCGTTTGACAAGGTCTTCCCTGACTTTGGTTCAGTTGACACATTTACAATGCAGCAGAAAGTGAGTTCCCTTCAGGAAAGAAAGGATCAGCACAAGCTCAAACAGTCGTGTCAGGGAGGAGAATGAACCTGAGTTCAGACCTGCTCAGACACACACACAATAAACCAACTGAAACCTGATAAAATACTCTCTGAATGGTGACGATTTAAAGGGACAATGTCAAGAATCAAAAACGCATCAAACATTCCTCCATCATTTCACTTTGCAAACTAAATAAATAAGGCCAGCGTTGCTAAGAGCTATGGGCGACCGTTTCATGTCACAATGTCGGTCCAACTTGATCTGCACTTCAGCATTTTCCTTGTTTTTGTCTGATCACAATAGGACTCCACCAATGCTCAGCCAGCGCCGGTCATCTGCACCGGCAACGTCTCCCACAAAAGGCACAGAAGAGTAGAAAAAGTGAGGTTGTTCCCCCCAAATGAAGCGTCCTCCTGTCGCAGTTTTTGGTCGCGCGTGATACCTGGGTTTGCTGATGTGGGGAGGCAAAATCTCTTCATAAAATGATGCTGATAAGACAGTTAAGTCTCCTCGTCCCATAGACAAAGCTGTTTTTGGGGAACGTAGTAGGTGAAATGGTATCCTTTACTGCAGCTCTTGATGCCGCACTTGTAGCTGGATCCTCTGCCGGTGGTGTCCCGGCTGCGGCAGTACTTCAGCAGACACGGGTACCACTCCAGACGCAGGCTGTACCTGCAGAGACACGGCTGCCACATGTCTTTGGTGGAGTGGCAGGCCTGGACGCTGAGCTCCTCCGTCTTCTGAGGGAGGACTTCAAATATGGAGCCGTCCACACCTGAAAACCAGATCACTTCATGAGACCTGAGTGCATGGACAGTACACCCAGCAGCTGCCAGCTACAAAAACACATTCATTTGAGTGGAGATGGCCTCGAAGTGCAACAACATTAATTCATATTTAACAAATGATTTTTGTTTTGAGCCTATTTTTTAGCCTGTAGTCAATTTTCTCCCACAATTACAACCAATAACAATAATATAATAATAATAACTGCAGGATTTTTGCCAGTAATGAATCATCTTACCGTACTGTTACACCTGATCATATTTTACCCTGGAACGTCCACCAAAGGTTCGCTCTTAACAACACTGTTAACAGTAAACAATCCAGTATTTATTAATGGTTATATATAAATATGCTCCCCAATAGCAGTAGGTTCTCGTGATGAGTTGATGAAGTTTCATGACACAGATCCTAATCTTTGGAGGCCACCAGATGGCGCTGTCTCCTGTATAATGTTTGGACTTAGCAGCTATTTCAATGAAACCTTGTGATGGCCAAATGAGGCTTCATGAAACAGTGTCCTTGTTTTTAGAGCTCAGTAGGTGGCGCTGTTGGTTTAAACAGAGGGTGAACAGAGGGTGCCATCTAGCGGGCGCTGTACATTGGGACGTGTTTCATGAAGCCTCACCCGCCCATCTAATAAATCCTCACATCATTTCTAAACCAAGCTCGCCATCTAGTGGCCTCTGAAGATTAGGACACTGTTCCATCAACCCCGCAATACTCTCTCATGCTACTTCGTTGACCCATCACTAGTAACAGTAGTAGTACAGGCCACCAGGGGTCCAGTTCAAGTCGCTAAACTCTCACGTAGTGGGAGGAAACCGAGGCAAGCACAAAGGAACATACACAGAATGGGTCCAGGTTCAGGTCAGAGAAAAAAATGCATCTTATTCACAATTTTGTTTTTACATTGCTTCGAAAAATCGTCCCTCAAAACTACACAACTGGAAAAACACGAGTTTCCTCAGCCAAAACTGTGTCAATGAAGCGCACACAACCGTGTGGACGGACATGAGTGCATCGGAGGAGATAAAACAGTTGGTTCAAGTGTGTGCGCCTGTGTGAGCGGAGCAGGCGCTTCGCTTCAGTTTTGTTATGCAAAGCAGATGCAGCCCTGATTGTCTGAGCAGATAACGGTGAAAACCCTGTGACCATCATCATTGTTTCCTGCTGCTGGAGCCGTCATACTGATTCTCCTCGCTCTGGATCACAGCGCTTCAGTTAAGGGGCTCGGTCTGCTGGGATCTTCATCCCAGATGACGCCAAACATCTTCACTGCAGAATCGCAAACCACTTGATTCAAGATGGAGGCTCAGAAGATACGTTCAGGCTCTTATGATGGAGTTTGGTTGAGGCAAAGCAAGTTGTTTTTATTCCCCATTGATGGACAGAAATGACATATCTTCATTTATCTCACAGATAAGACTGATAAATGCGAGACTTCACCTTTATCCAGCCAGTGTTTGACGTCTGACTCCTGGGTGTAAATGGCGTCATGAGCCTCACTGCACATGTTGTGGATGTGGGAGCTGAGTTGCGCGGCCCGACTGAGATTGACCGCCGCGCTCATGGTCAGCTGCTCCAGTCCTCTCCTCTCCTCCGCCAGTCGAATGGCCTGAGGGTTTTTCTGCGTGAGAAAGGAGAGTTGTCAGCTGTTGCACATATCAAACTTATGATGGCGGAATCGATACACTGGACCAGCCAAAGAGTAGTGATGGGCTGATGAGGCTTCATGAAACAGTGTCCCCATTCGCTGAGCCCACTAGGTGGCACTCTCTGCTCTAAAATCTTTGGATTTAAACAACCATTTCAACGAAACCTGCTCCTCATTTATAAACAGCACCACCAACTGAGCTCCAAAAATGAGGACACTGTTTCACGAAGCCTCATCTGCCTCATCACTCTGCTCATCTACTGTGACATGGCTTCTGCTTCAGCCACTTTAGCAGAGCAGGGGAGCAAATGAAGGCAAAACAGTGCAGAGTAACGTCAGAATCATGCGACACAATTCTAATACATTGCACATTTTATTATCTGTCCTTGTATCACGTTGTATATAGATGGTAAAAACACATTTACACTTTAAAATCACATCTGTTTTTAGTGACCAGAAGATGAAGTCATTAAGACAGAAAAACTAACAGGTTACTAGTATCATCACCCATTTTTAGTCCAATCATTTTTTTAGTTTACTTGGTTTTAATGGCTGGTTTTTCATTATTTAATGTGTTTGATGTGTTAGGGTTCATGAAACCATGTCCTAGTTTTCAAAGCCCAGTAGGTGGTTGAGGTCTCATTGAGATAGTGATTCAAAGGCAAAGATTATATGACAGTGCCATCTAGTGGCCTTTGGAAATGAGGGCAGTGATTCACGAAACCTCAACAGCCCGCCGCTATTTAATACAACGTTAATGTCCAACAAATAATGAGGTCACAGGGTCTTGTTCGTGTTCCATACCTGTCTGAGTCGAGCCATGGACTCGCTGGGGATGATCTCATTTCGGTTGAGGCGGGACACGAAACACAGCGCTTGGTACTGGTTCTGTCCCCTCTCCAGCTCGCCCAGGATCAGCGCTCGGAATATTTTCACATTCTGCGGGACACACGGCACCAGACGTGAGTGACTGAGTGGATAAACAGACCAAGACATTGAAGCGGCGCGTGAAGTTATCCAAACACGGAGAGAGTTGGGCTGAAGGGAAACAGTTCTCTTCTCAGGGTTCCTCGCTGCAGCACATTTCCAGACGTTGGGAGTAATTCAATATGTCGCGCTCAATGATGTGCAGACAACTGTCTGCTGGAAATGAATGACACCGCGCCCAAGTTTTACTATCACAGAGTAGTTAAGCTCTGCCTTTTAATAAAACCCCGCTGTGAAACGTTTACCAGGAAACATGCAGGGAAAAGTCTGCCTGATAAAGTTTGTTGCTGTTGGCAAGTTTGTCAGCGATCGGGCGCCAAGCACAAGCCCATAAAGAGCGCTGTGAGAGGACGTGCAGAGCATGATGGGAAGCTTCGGACCTGTCCTGCCATTCATTGCTCCCAACCCCCATTTCCAGTGAGAGCTGTGAGACAGTTGCACACAGCACCCCTCCTCCGCATTTCACACTCCCTTCTCAAGCAAACAGGTTTCGGAGGAGAAGCCGGAGACACACGACCTCCATGGCCACACCTATTTACGACCATGAAAAAGAGCCTCGGATTTGACTTTAGAAAGCGCAAACATCGGCGCAGAGTTTGAGTCGGCTCATACACTCCTGCACCATTGTGTTGTCCTTCATAAGGACGGTGAGTTGCAGGCGGTTTAAGTGGCGGCCTGAGAGAGGCACTAGCAGACATGAAAGCACATAAATGGACGCAGTTCAAACCCCAGAGAGGAAGCAATCATGTCGAACTTTGATAAAAGGCTGATCCTTGAGTAGCTCTTCATAAAAAGAATGTGTGCCTGAATGAAAGGCTGTGGAGACTCTGACTCAAGTGGCAGGAGAGCGGAGCCTCAAGACCTCCCATATTGAAAACACATGGCGCTGCGCGGGGACACACTGTGTGCGCGTCGGCCAAGATCAAAAAGAGACGGTGGTGTCCTCCACTTGGATATTGACCCCAGGATCTTTTCAGGAATGGCGGAGCCAGTCCACCAAGACACAACCAGACGAGGTGCTGGTTGTGACTTCAGGAGTCCAGTTTAATGATTAACTACTTCTGTGTGGCAGCGGTTGGACTGAGGCCAGCAGGTCAGCAGGAGGACAACAGCGGTTTTGTGCCTCCTCCTTTTCTCAAGAAGCCTGACAAAACATGAAACGAACTTTAGCTGCACTGAGGTTTAACGTTGTCTTCAGCAGTTCTGCTGATCTATACCTGGTATTTTCAGCATTTCTGAGTCTAAAACACGACTCGACCGCAGTCACGCTCCTGCTGGGAGTAACAGGAACAAAACACTAAATCATTGTGAATAGCAACTCAACCTACACAGATACTATTGTCCAAAAGTCTCTCAGTGTCTGAAGCATAGCAAGTCTTTCACCCTGCACTGACGCACCAGAGAGCAATGACCTCACGGATCTAACTTATTTGGGAATTTCATCCGAGGACAGAGGTCAGAGTTGCGATTTAACAAACCTGGTTTAAAACGCTGCCGGTGAGGGAGACGACTATGATGCAATGAGGGAAAGACAGATCGGTGACACTCTTGCACACAGGCTATTGAACCGACGCGTGTGGGGGAGAGCTCCGATTTGGTCATATCCAGGGGAGTGAGACAGAAGCCACCATGTTTACATGAACATAATAGTTGGACTGTACAGAGTGTGACTTGTTATATCTCGTATATCAGTAGGTTGCACTGTACTGTGACATCATCGCGATGTACTCTACGCTATTTCCACCGATGAGACAGGACAAATCAGGGACGACGATTTGTTAAGTATTGCAACAACAATAGTAGTTTAAGTACAGAATGAGTCATTTCCATGATGGCAGTTCATTCTAAGGGTGGAAATGTTTTCAGAATTTGAGGCCACCATTCGATTTTTCGATTCAAAGCCACTTCATTCATGACGGCTCTGACCTCTGTTCACTAATCCTTTCCACATTTAGTAGGTTTTAAACATGCTTCCCTGCTTAGACGGTCACATGCTGCTTAAGTAACAAAAATAAAAGTGCCTCAATATTTAATAAAAAATAATAATAATAATAAAAAAATCCAAAAGCAAAAAACCCTTTTCTCTGCTGTTGTGGAAACATGCTCAGTGTTAGAGTGGGAACATTCACGTTGGTCTTCCTCGAGCTGAAATCTCTTCCTTCTACAACGTGCGCTCAGATATGATGTGGAGGTCAGAAAAAAAAAACCATACCCAAGTAGCAGCTTAAAAATAAAGGCAAGGCCTCCGAGTATCTAAATAGTACCTCAAAACCATGCGGCAGTAAAAGGAGTCGACCACAGTCAGACGTGAAATTAGGGGTTGGAGACCAACATTTAGAGCAAATCAGCAGGTACGGTCGCGAGGAATTAAAAGGGTGACATTTCCCCATCTTGAAAACGCCACAATCAAAGGTCGGCCGAAGCCGGAGTTTTTTCCTTTGACCAGAGCCTTGCAAATGTCAGCAGAGCTATAAATAAGCACAGATTCCTGGGCATTGCTGCCCGACACCCCGGACTTAGTCCACTTGCAGATAAACTGCTGGTGGCCCAGAGCCAAACACAAGTCAGCATTCATGCAGGCCGGCGAGTGGCTCCCACTAAGACCTGTTTAACAGCCCAGGCGGGGCTTGCCTCACTGGTGCTTGCTTTAGGTGGGCCAGATTATTTAGGCAGCACACAAAAGCCGATTCAGATTCCCAGGGTGCTGTTTACGGTCAACATTTTTGGTCAATGCCGTCGTCGCCCAGGTAGCTGGAATCAACAGCCCTCAAAGACCAAGCGACGTGGTTCAGTCCATAGAAACGCAGCAGGTTAGGGGAAGTGTCGCATCTGAAACTAACTGCGCTCACTCACACTCGCACGCGTGGTTGGACATTGGAACACACACATTAGTTCGTTTCCCAGTCCTTCCTGTTTCCCAATCCCTGCTAAGACCCGTTCTGATGACACGGCTGCGGGCAGTTCAAGAGGGACCCCAGGACTGACCACCCACTGCCGGACACTGACTCAATACTCAAGACTAACCTTTGCAGAAGTTAGCATTAATTGAAACTTTGAAGTGAAAATCTCATGCAAAGAAAGTGAGACCGGGGAGTTGCTGAATCCAAACACGAACATTTAGAACAAGTCAATTTAGGCCAAGTCACTTGCAGAAACAGACTGAAGACATCAACTATATGAAGCAGGATATATGGGATTATGTAGCAAAGAAAATACAATGTTGAATAACTCTGAATGTGTTTCATATTTCAGACAACTCAGAGTTTGTTGGCAGCGCTGCAAACCCTTGTCCAGCTTCATGATGCTGATCAGGTGACCACATCATGAAGCTCATCACGAGAAGCCAAGAGTGAGCAAAGTAGTAAAAACAAAGCAAAGGGAGGTTGTTTTGAGGAATCATTCCACACCTCTTTGTTTACTGCATCATTCCATATGTGCTCATTCATAGTTGTGATGCCTTCAGTGAGAACCAACAATGGAAATAGCTGTGGAACTTAAGAAAAGCTATCAGATCAAATTCAGAAATTGAGATCCAAGAGGACCACAAGATGGAACATGAACCTCCAACATTTCAGTGATATCAGCTCACACAGAATGGCTGTTTAATAAGCACATGGTGCACCCTGAGGAAGATGTTGGCTGCTGGTGTCACAGACTTTTTCCAGCAGACCTCTGCCAAGCAGCTCATTTCTGTGTTCTCATGGTCCTACACGTACATTTTCTCTCATTGTCAATCAAATCCAAATGGACCAAGTGGGACGGCAGCGGACAGCAGCAGTGAACCACTCTCTCGTACAACATGGGAAAAGTCGAGTCGACAGAACCGGAAACACCACCACAAAGTAATCGCTTATTCCTCATCCAGTCAATAACATAAGAAACAGAACCCTTCATTTTGCAAACATTAAATAACTTCAATGGCTCAGGTGAAGACAAATGTATTCCAAGTATTTGCTGGACAAGATTTTGCTGCCTGAAGAAACGATTGTTCACACACGCATCTTACATCTTTTTCAAAACAATACATTTGATCACAGGGAACTGCCAGGTCCCACCGCCGTGGGACACAGTGCTGCACTTCTATTGGCCCCCCAACATGCCCCTCCCTGAAAACAACTGAACCTTGTTTGGCGGGGGGGGGGGGGGGACATTTTCCTTGGTGCATGAAGGGAGGCCAGTGAAAGAGCTCAGGTAGGGAAGGGATTAAAGTTCATGCTAGGAGAACGCAGCGAGGGACTCACACAGACAAAAGACGGGGACGAAAAGCCGCTGCTCTGAGAAATGCCTGACTTGAAGCTAATTACAGAGGCTCTAAAGGCAGGAATGCAGCCTCACATTTGGAAGCAGTCACACCTGGCTGTCTATAGAGCAGAGCACACAAGAAGGGACGGCACAAGAAAAACAGCAGGGTGCCGAGGGAGAGCGCGTCACATGACCGCGCTCAGGGGGGCGGGGGGGACCTGCCGACTCTGTCGCGGACAGGAAACAATGAGGTAACCGCGGATTAGGACGAATCTGGTTACAATTACCCAGACACCCAAACTGTTTACGGAAACTTTGCATTCAGGAAATGAGAGGAAGACAAGCGGCCAGCGCCAACAGAGACGGAAATGAAGACGCTAGATAAGAGATCAACAAAAGAAAACGGCCTCCGACCGTTATTCCAAGGATTTCATATCCGGTCACGATGTCCTGCTCGGCTATTGTTTCATGGCTCTGGATGAACAAGTTACCGCTATATTTAACTGCTCCGGAGGCAGAGGCCCTCAACTGAGCCACGGTGAGCTACGGCAACGCTCAATTCGAAAACCTCCAAAAGAGTTAAAAGGTGCACGGTGATTAGACTTTGAACACGTTAGAATGGCAGATTACATTTGATCCCATTTGTTCGGAGCCAAAGACTGAAGTCACTAAAAGGCTTCCAACTGTCCCAGGAGCGTCTACTCAGGCGGGTCAGAGCGGTTGCTCTCAAATCTGCCCTTTCTTCTTCACGCGCTTGAGAGGGACTGTGGGAAAGGGAAGCGTTTTCTTTATCAGCAGCATTACCGAGGGACATCTGGCCTGCTGGTGGGAGACGGATAAAGACATCAGCGGCGGCCCAGAGGCCAAAGGGGGCAGCCGCTGGCCCCGGAGGGCCAGACAAAAGCACCGAATTTTTCAGAATCTAAAAGTCGACAGGCACAAAGGATTGTTGGAGCAAACAACAATGTGACCGAGCTGATCCTGGAAACTACCATCTGCCTCTCAATTCTTCATCCTGACCTTAGGTGGGAACAGAAATGCACATGTAAATCACAGTAGACCATCTTCATAGTTCACCTCTCGGTATTCTTTTGTATCAGGTGTCATTTTCCCAACAACCGGGCGAGTACTTCCTCTACAAGAAGAGGATGTTCACTGTCATGCGAATGAGCTCATTGACTCACAGAGGACCCCTGATCGTTGTCTCGAAAGCATGACTCAGGCCTGACGGGTGTCATCAAAAGAACCTCCCTGAGTGGGTGACACTTACCTGAGAAATGAAACAAGTTGGTGCAAGTGACAATGTGGGAAGGTTTCTCGCGGGTGAGCGAGAACCAAGGTGTGGCAGTGACAAAACAACGCAGCAGTCTGGCAGTTTCCAGAACAAAAAGAAACTCATTTCCCAAAACAAATAGGCGGTAAAGGGCTTGCGTGTGCGTAACGTCCGGGGCAGTAGTGACATGTAATAAATGCAGAAATGAAGCCTCTTCTGCAGCAGAACTCACTTCAGCCGTGACCTATTTCCACACCAGGTGAGGCGACGACATCCGTTTCCACTGGAACAATGCTGTGCGTGGGTTGTGTGAGCCGGGATTTTGTCTTCCCATTCACAAATCTGTTTTCCCACTTTGAAGCTGGGCGCAGTGGAACGCGTGTGCATGAGACTGTGTTTTCACGCTGTTGACTCAGACTGATAAAATGAGTCACTCACTATCGACGCGCATTCAAACTGTGACAGACAAAATCTCTGCCTCATGGAAACTTGCTCGACAGCAGTCATTTGGAAAACTCTAACTCAGAACTGAAGGATTCGTTTGAAATAAAGGAATCTGCCAGTGCTGCTTTCAGCCTGAGCTCATCCCTGTCAGGGCAGAGGGGGCACCAACCCAAGCAATGAGCCGTGACCTCTCTTCCCCAGAGACCTCCCTTAGCTCTTCCAGGAGCATGTGCTTTCTCCAGCAGGTCCTTGTTGTGCCCCGGGGCCTTCATTCAGTGTGAGACATGTGGAGCACCTCACCTCAGAGTTGTCCAAGAAGCCGCTAGTCGAGCTCCGCTCAATGCGGAGGAGGAGACCCTAGTTCTCATCTTCGAGCCAAGACAGAGTCCTTATCTGCTATCAAGTTCTGTTGGATCCTGAGTCAGGCTCATGACTCCAAAACACATCTCCACCTGGGGAAGGAAGTTTTTCCCAACACGCAGTGGGAATTTCACCCTTTTCAATCTGAGCCCTGAGCGCTCCAGGTCACCACATCCAAAACCTCATGGCTGAAGAGGCTGCACCCATCTGCCTCTCCGTCCCTCCCTCACTCAGACTCAGGAGCCAAGATAGCTACAGAACCAGGGGCAGCCCTCACTCATCATAAACAGCTCCAGTGATCCACCTCTGAGCTTATCTCCTTCCAAGTTCCAAGGCAAATCCTGACTTCTCTCACACATCAAACAGCAGGACGGAGGGCGCTACACATGAGAATTCGCCAACGCTGGAAAGTAGCGATGATTCACGGGACACTGATGCGCTCATTATATGGCCACATGTACGGCGTGATAGTCGGAGCGCTCCTCTCTCAGCAGCATTCCTGGCTGGCGGCAGCTGGAAGTGACAGCTCCTCCAACTTTCCACAAAACTGGGAGATAGTGCAACAAGAGCTGAATAAGAACCATATGCCGGGGTGAGGACAGGAAGACATCAAGCAGGAGAGCGAGTGGGGGGGAGGAGGGGGGAAGAAAGAGGGCGGATGTGACCTACAACTGGAACTGGAGTACAGTCATATCCAAACAGCTCCATATGTGCACGTGCGGCTGACCTTCAGCCAGCGCCTGTGCAGCGCAGCCAAGTGGCCCAGCCAGCAGCGCTCCCATCCCAGCGTGTCCCCCGTTACTATGGCCTCCTCTCTTTCCACTCCAAATTAGCCGTTTTGGTCGGTGGACCAAACGTACGGATCCAAAAGGTCAGACATGCCCACTTAATCCTGGCCAACCTCCCCCCTCACATCTCAGCAGCCCGTCAGCTCCTGTGTGACAGCAACCATCAGACACATGCCGTCGCCCTCGGAGCGCCGCTTTCATTTCCCCGCCGCGCTTTCGGATCACTTGGGTGCACTTCTCTCACAATTACAGTCAAAAGTGGATCGAAAATAAACTCGGTTTTGTCCTCTCACTTACTTCTCAGTTTTATTTTCTTTGATGAACTTATAGGCCCATGATAACTTCATATTATCACCCTTTATCACTGATATCATCCTCATGTTTATTCATTTTATGAGGGAAAACAACTTCTTTCTTTAAATATTCTTACATTTTTGTGACGGAATAACAATGAACCAAAGTGATTAACCACATTTAGGCTCATAATTTTTCAATATTTATTTTTCCTATGAGTAAAAACAAGTTATCCTACAATTACTGTGCGATTATTAAATCATTCCTTCATTTAAAAAAAGTTTTAATAAGGAAAAATATAAATAAATTATTTATTGAGTTTCAGGAGGGAAAAAAGTCAACCTACGACCATTTTACATCACTTAATATTCACATTATTTCAATATCTTTTATACTTCACATAAACACTCATATCTTTCAATGTATATTCATTTCTTCACTTAAATTTTTATTTTTTATAAGGAATAACAAGTCAACCTACAGTAACCTCTACATGATCGACCTTTACGATCATTTTGTCTTTATTTTTGGAGGAGAAAAACCAGTGAATCTATCATTCACTTCACGATTTACGCCCATTCAATATTTGTTGATGCCACTGTAAACTTGCAGAGAAAATGACTTTACTAAAGGTTGCACATTTTCACTTTTGTACTCTGATCCTGAGAGCAGCTCCCAATGTTTGGGGATTACAAAGCTCCTTATGTGATAAAGTTGAAGCTGAAAAACCATCACAAATGCAGTGGCCGTATGAGACGGACACATGATCCAGTGGTCCACTTATAGAAAAACGCTAAACATGGCAGCTGATGCGGGACGGGTCACGGTTAGATCTAGGGTTCACGGGGGTCTGTGGGCATCCACATCTGAGAAGCAGCAGCTGTCCTGACCTCCGTGAGGCGGAGATGTTTCAAGATAAATGTGCCCAGCCCAAGTCGATGTGGAGGCTCCAGGCTGCTGGGATGTTTTCACTTAAGCTACACTCTTGCCTCCAGGGGCGACTGCACCGAGGAAGGCCACTGTAGCATTCAGGGCAGAGATCATCATCCGAGACAATCTGGTGGGGTCTTGTTTATAAAGGATATGGTCAAACAGATGCACCAAAATATGGTTCAAAAGCAATGTAGAGTGAATTTCAAATGCAGGACTTTTGAGCCAGAATAATGCATTTTACATAAAAACTAAATAAAAGTGGCTTGTTTTCTTTTGAATAAAAGATCATATTATTACAGTCTGAATTACACAACCTTTCATCATGAGTGTTGTTTTCAAGACCATGTGCAAGTTAAGGTTGAAAGGTCTCAGGTCAAGGTGTTTTTACCTGACCTTCATAACATAACACACTGAAAAGTCTGGTGTGTTTTCTCAGCAATATTTCCGACTGAGACACAAACAGGCTTGAGTATCTGTCCTCGCTGTTTCCTGGATATTTGGAATAAACACTATATGTGGCAGTTTAAAGGCGATGGCACCGGTGAGTGGCAGAACCCACCTGAGGATTTGGCCCAACTCACCTGTCTAAAATCCGCCAGAAAAGTCACCAAAGTTCCGTCTCCTTGCTTGAACTCCAGCGATATGGAGTCTCTCTCGCTGTCCGCCTCCAGAACCTCCTCCGTCACCAGTCCATCCGCGAGCCGGACTCGAACCCGCAGCTCCGAGCCCGCCGCCGGCGCCACGACGATCAGCGCCAGGGCAAACAGACGGGTCAGTAGCCGAGCTGGAGCGGACATCCCCGCGCACGGACGGTGGGCGCCACTCGTGGAGACAAGCGCGGCCAGCGTCCGCTCATATCCTCCAGCGATTGGGCCAGATCAAGTCAGATCCCGCTTCATATGTGTCCAGCCCGCAGTCGCGAGTCTACGCTCCCCGCGGATTCCAACATCCGGACAGAGAAACCCCCAAACCTCAGCCCCTCACTCCCGAGGAAAAGTCTGGTGTCGATCAGAGTTCGCAGCTGCGCACCAGAGCCGCGCGCGGACGCTCCGAGGTTCGCCTGGCTTTGTGTTGATCGTCTCGTCTCCTCCGGCTCGAGTGGGTCCTGGAGCCCCCTTCCCTCCCCAGCGTCCCGCCGCTCCGAACTTCGCGATGGTAGTCAACTCTTAAAGCGACAGAGCCGGAGCCGGCCCCTCCCCCTCCGCGCGACTCATGTGATCCCGAGTTTCCACGACTCCGCAACTACGAGCGTTTGGAAGCCACCGCCAGTGGACCGGGAGAAACATATGTGAGCCGGTGAGGACACACTGGGACCCCCACAACTGGACAGACCAACGAGTCACAGTCCACTTTATTTCACTGGAGCAAAGTCACCGTGGCAGCAGTGCAAGCAAAGAGCATCCAGGTCCAGGGTTCCATGGGTCCCGTGAAACTCGCCGTGTGGCACCTCTGAGTCTGGTAACATGTGTTTTGTATTGTACTGTCATTTTTTATGAGGAAAAACGAGTTGACCTACTACTATTCAATCTATACAGTCGGACTATTTCACTTTCTTTTTCTTTTTTATAAGGAATAACAAGCAAACCTACAATAACGTTATCAACCTTTATGATCATATTTTAGTCCTTGGGAGGAAAAACAAATAAATATTGTAACTATTTTAAAAGCACCAGGCAGCGATGTGGCACCTCTGAGTCTGGAAATTGTTCTGTGCATATATTTTTTATTTTCATTTTTTTATGAGGAAAAATGAGCTGACCTACGACTATTCAGTCTACATAGCCAGACTATTTCACTTTCTTTTTTCTTTTTTTATAAGGAATAACAAGCAAACCTATAATAATAACCTTTTCAATCGTATTTTTCAGGACTAAGTCATTATTTTCAGAGGAAAAACAAATAAATACTCTAACTATTTTAAAAGCACCAGGCTGCAAGGTGGCAACACTTTGTCTGGAAATTATTGTACGCATATATTTTGTATTGTCATTTTTTATGAGGAAAAACAAGTTGACCTACTACTATTCACTCTATATAGTCAGACTATTTCACTTTCTTTTATCTTTTTTTTTATAAGGAATAACAAGTAAACCTACAATAATGTCATCAACCTTTACAATCATATTTTTTTCAGAACTAAGTCATTATTTTGGGAGGAAAAAGAAATGAATATTGTAACTATTTTAAAAGCACCAGGCAGCGATGTGGCACCTCTGAGTCTGGCGATAGTTTGGCCACTAGAGGCAGTGCAGTTTCAGCCCCAGCTGTGGCTCCTTCTACTTCTACTTCATTGATTTCCCAAAGGCCGAATGCAATACTAGTATTACTTCAGTGAGGCATCTGCAGTTGTGCACCACATATTTGATGCTCCTCAGCCGTGACTTTATTGTTTCTCTCCAGCGTAATCTTGTTGGCAAACTACGTTATGACGACTGCTTCCATTCCAACAGAGGAATAAATCAGAGGGGTAATTGTTACCTGTGATGGCAACACACAGTCGCAGGAAACACTGGCTCCTGTGTTATTTCATTTTATGATGTCCTCCAGGTAGAGATTGGAGAGCACGAACCTGAGGGAGTGTGTCAGACTTGCCAAAACAGTCTTCACAAGCGTGAGTGTGTGTGGGTGGGCCTCGCCCCGGGCCGGTGACCCCCAAACTGGAGTGCAGCTCATCCACAGAGATGGTCAAGCAAACACCACATCTCGCTCTCTCTTGAGCTAACATTGTCAGCTGGGCCCCAGAAACCAAGACAGGGACTCGGAGCCACAAGTGGACACCATGCTTTGTGCAAATGTTGGCTGTCGCATGCTTCTCCACTATGAACAAAGAAGAGCTGCGTCAGTGTTTCTCCCATTTATTTGTTGCTTTAAAGTGAGGTCCAATAACGGCACAGAAATCCTGCTGACGTTTCAAAATGCACCTTTTGACTAAAGTTACCACAAATTTCCAGTCACAACTGCATCTTCCTCCAACCACGATCCTCCGTAATAAGATCCTCATAAGTTCCTGTTTTGCTCATAACTTTCATTATCACAGTGGGTCTAAGAAAGGCCATCTGATCTAATCTATGATGATGATGAACTCAGACGGACGGACGGACGGGCAGACGGACGGACGGACGGACAGACAGACAGACAGATAGATGATGGATGGATAGATAGATGGATGGATGGATAGATAGATAGATAGATAGATAGATAGATAGATAGATGGACAGACAGACAGACAGGTAGATAGACAGATAGATAGATATACAGACAGACAGACAGACAGACAGACAGATAGATGATGGATGGATAGATAGATGGATGGATGGATAGATAGATAGATAGATAGATAGATAGATAGATAGATAGATAGATAGATGGACAGACAGACAGACAGGTAGATAGACAGATAGATAGATATACAGACAGACAGACAGACAGACAGACAGATAGATGATGGATGGATAGATAGATGGATAGATAGATAGATAGATAGATAGATAGATGGACAGACAGACAGACAGATAGGTAGACAGATAGATAAACAACATCACAAACACATTCACTGAGCAGGTAGCTTCACTTGTCCTTCTTTGTAAAATGGAATCAAGAAGGAAGCAAATTGCCACATGCTGCATCACCTCAACCTTCAAGTGTAAATGTAACAACGACACACCACAAAAAGCAACGTTTTTCAGGTTAAATATTCATGAAGTAGAGATAAGTCCAGCAAGCACAGGTCCTCACAAGCATGCGGAGATCAGCTCTGTCAACACAAGCTGCTCGACAAGATTTAAAGCAGCCTATTCACTGAGTAAGTTGCGGTTACGCTCAGGGCCTGTAATTATTTCCCTTCCCCATTAACATGGCACCATATACTTATCTAAACTCCTCCATATATATATATATCACTTAATGTGGATCTGTGAAAGCAATGAAACATGGCTGGAGTCTTCCCTTCCAACAGGACTGTGCTTGTTGCACTTGCCTCCCACAGGCCAACACACCACAGTTCAAAGTGCAACAGCCCCGGGACCAAGAGTGGCGGCAGAGAGAGGAGAAGAAAAGCAAACGGTGACACAAGCACTGGTGCGCGGGAATGTGTTTATCATTAACCAGACACTGCGCCACCGCATGCTTGCAGGCTCATTGTTTACACACTTGCCCAGCCGATTAGCGGGTGATAGTGGATGAAACCACTGCGATGGGTGGGTAACAGCATCTGAAGCACGGAGCCCCACCTGTTGCACATGCAGCATGTCAGCTCGGGCTTCTACGAAGGAGGCGTCAGACCAGTGGAAGAACAGTGCTGTCGCGCTGATTCTGAAGAACAAGAGAGGCTCACAGCTACAGCCGTTATGGAGGAACCAAGGTGATGAGGCAAGCATGTGAGGGTGGTGAGACAGAGGCGACAGAGGCGTCGCGTCATGCCTGCTGAGGTGCTCTGCAGATGGATCTCATGGACGATGATGTTCGCTGATGATATAGTGATCTGGAGTGGGAGAAAGGAGGAGGACGTGGAGGAGAAGCAGCAGAGGAGGTGTGAGTTGGAGGGAGTAGGAATGAAATCCAGGCAAAGATAGACGGACGGACGGACGGACGGACGGACGGACAGACAGACAGACAGACGTTCTGCGGATGCAAGGGCTCATTTTAAGAGGACCGTATATTGCAGGACCGTCACTGCTTCCTTGAGACTCTCTGGCTGGAACAACACAGCTGCAGCGTCCTTGTGCGATGGTCTTATCTAAACACGGCAACTTGACTTCATCCTTCTGCTGTTTCCCAACTGGGCTGCTTTCATAACTGCTGCCTGGTGACCTTGGGTCCTGTGGTGTGGCACTGCTTTCTCTCCTTCACTTGGATGAGTAACTCACATCACCACCCGACTCTGGAGTGCTGCATTCATGAAACAAAACAAAGTACTTGTTCTGTTGCAACATTGTGATACGTCCACTGGTTACTGTCTTCAGCTTGACCCAACAATCTTCTGTCTTTGGAACTTCAATTCTTGTCAGAACGTTGAGGACGCCACAGTTCAATTCTAGCTATGACAATGAACAAGTGAGAACAGAGCTGGAAGTAATAGGTGGCAGTAAACAGCGTGCACTTCCCTGTAACGGCCTGCTGTGTGCCAGAAGTGATTTTAATACTCTGGAAACAGACTTGGCCTTCAGCACCTGATGCAGCTGGAGAGAAGAGCTTCAGCAATACACTTGGAGCTCGACAAGTCTGGAGACCAGGAGTGGTCTTTAGGGTGTCTTGTAGCTTTGTTTTATGAGCAACATCTGCATATATTTATGCACTTCAAGGATATACATCTCTGCTGTCAAACCCCTGAACAAAATTCCATGTCTTGAAGAAATAGAGGACGAAACAGATATTAATCTACTTTCAAATCTTTCGTCGTGAGACGACTCCAGATGATTTGCTGACATAGAATCTCTGCATGTCAAACTGCAAAACCTCAAACACTATTATCTCTGTGTGCAATGATATGAACAAGTAATGAACTTTTAACTTGACGCTAACTATGCGCTCCAAGAGCCCTGTGGGCCACAAACTATGACTTGGCGGCCCAGATCTGGACCCCAGGCCTTGAGTTTGACACGTGATAAATTTGGTAACACCCATTACAAAATAACAAGAATTCAAAATCACTTTCTGTGATATTCAAGGAAGTCACGGACGCGCGACAACAGTTGCGTTTTCACAGCCACGGAGGCCGACACTGTGGCCCAAAGAACCAAAAAGCTCCTTGTGCAAACAGCGTCTGTGTTTCATCAGTCGTGTCACTTAATAGTCGGGAGCGGGGATTTGAAGCCTTAAATTCCCAAAGCTTTCATCACAGGGATCAGAACTTGAGATAGAGGGAGAAAAATATTTGCATGGGAGAGAGTGAGGGAGGGAGGGGGGTGTTACTGGCATCACATGGGGCTGTTCAGTAAGTCCTCTAATACTCGCTGCTTAGCTATGATATTATCCCGTACAACCGCTTGCTTACACAAGTGGCTATTTCAAAAGTCTGAAATGAGCTCAACAAAAGCGGCTCCTCCTGGAAGGAGGCGGGAGGCTCCTGGTCAGTGGCGGCAGTTTCCCATGGAGGACGGTGGAGTCCGAACACATGGAAGCCAGCACGACAAGTTTGATCTTGTCAGTCCTTCAAGTTTGTCTCGGCTGATAAACTAGTTGGGCGAAAAGATTGGTTTCCTGAGAATGTGGCAGAAGCTGTTCCCAGATTTTCCCCTCCGTTTTCTTCCCTCTGATGATGAACAGCGGCGGCAGCAGCCAGTCGCTCGCTGTGGAGGGATCCACTTACACTGGTGGGACTGTGGGGCCGGAGCAACCGCTCTGGAGCGCAGGCTCACACGGAGGAGGAGGTCAGCACCTCATCATTACGTTCGGCTCAAGCCCTGCAGTTTGATTCCACGGAAATGAGTCGCAGTGCGGCGTCCAGATGTTGCCCTGTTATCACTTGTTCAAAGGAAATTGAGCAATAGTTGGGATCACCTCACCAGCCCGACCTTTCCATGGAAACTGCTGCGTTATGCACAATAACAAAGTGTGTCATGGGTCAGCTGACCGGTCCGCGCACGTTATGGTTTTTCAGGGCGTTCGAGTACTGAATTTTCGTTCAAAATCAGAAGCAAAAATGTCTTTTGTTTGAACACCGATTTGTTCGAATTCCGGGACGTTCGAAAACCGAGGTGCCACTGTATTTTAAATCTTTCATCTTGAGACGTCTTCAGATGATTTGCTGACATAGAATCTCTGCATGTCAAACTGCAAAACCTGAAACACTATTATCTCTGTGTACAATGATATGAACAAGTAATGAACTTTTAACTAGACGCTAACTATGCGCTCTAAGAGCTCTGTGGGCCACAAACTATGACTTGGCGGCCCAGATCTGGACCCCAGGCCTTGAGTTTGACACGTGATAAGTTTGGTAACGCCCATTACATAATAACAAGAATTCAAAATCACTTTCTGTGATATTCAAGGAAGTCACGGACGCGCGACACCAGTTGCGTTTTCACAGCCACGGAGGCCGACAAGCTGTTATCGCTTGTTCAAAGGAAATTGTGCAACAGTCGGGATCACCTCACCAGCCCGACCTTTCCATGGAAACAAGCCCCTCACAATCACTTTTGTTCTGCAACACTTTATCAGGGAAACTCCCACAAACCTAATGACAGAGGGGGAGCAGCAAAACAAGGGGCCTGGACTGGAGACGGGGAAAGGGCTCTTTGAGTGGTGAAAGTAAATAAACAGGTTGAGTATTAAAGCTGGCAGCGGGAAACTTCCCTGGCTCGCTCCCAACACCAGATGAAAGACGCTGAACATGGGAGCGCTCAACCTATCATTTATCTTCCTTCATAGATGCTGTGATCTCACGCATGAGGTGGAGCTGTCAAGCCTGGTTCTTGACAGGAAAAGGAATTTCCAAAGCCTTTGAGTCGCGGCTGGCAGAGCGAATGGCAGAACAGGAATGGTGCTTCTGCTTGACTTTGTATTGCAGAAATTCATTGACGTGGTGAACGTTCATTCGCCAAAGGTTGGTTTCAGAGTCACCAGGAAGAGTCTTAACTCAAGCTCGCATGGGGCCAAAGCTTTAAACTGGGGGGCTCAGACCTTGTGAACAATTCCACTGAATGTCAGTATGAGCCTCTTGGAGATCCATAGAACAGGCTCCATTAAAAAAGACGTCCCACACATGTGGTCTTCATATTTTATTTTCTGTCCTGCATCCGGTTGTTGACAGTCATCGCAATACTATTTGAGTGATTCTGTGGTTTTGCACTTTGCGCTTCCAAGGTAAAGCCTAAATGTCATTGGGAAATTTGGCACCCAGTGGTGGGCCGCACAAATGCATACCGAGGGCCGCCAGTGGCCCGCGGGCCGCAAGTTTGACACAGCTCCTTTAAACACAATCTGCACTGGGAGTAAAAGAAAACATCTGAACACAACAAATACGATTTTTCATACTCTGTTCAGAGTCAAAGCACTTTGAAATGTGGTAAATAACATTGCCTGCCTCAACAGATTTCCATCAATTTTCCTGTTTTTTGGAAGTGGACCACTGAAACGAACATTTTCTTGTAGCACAAAGTCAACCTGTCAGTGAGACAGTCTTCAGTGTGCTTTAACTTGTATGTTGTAACCAAGTCTTCTGAGCTTGGGCGGGCCACGTGAAGAGACTTGGCGGGCCAGATTTGGGCCTCAGACCTTGAGTTTGACACGAGTCGAGCATCTATGTCAGAGCTAGTTAGGATGGTTTAGATTTAAGAGCTGGTTATTAAATTCACTTCTGGCACAGAACAGGATTAAAGATGAACATAGCTTCAAGTGTTGCAGTGCATTATGGGACTTGTCCCTGGTGCGCGATAGGCGATTTAAAAGGGAAGGAACTGTCTTCTCTGCTCCGCTGCTCTGTAGGGACGCAGGAAATGTGGGAATGGCTTGAAGCAAATGGAAGATCCGGGCAGAAATCCAAGCGGCTCCTCTTTGATTTACAGTCATCCTGTATCAGGGACACAGTGGCGGGTCCCGGGCCAAACAGTCTCCACGGCCACCCTCCCCTTCTTCTGATGCAAGTCCTGAGAAAACAAACATCTGAGAGAAAACATCTGGACACGTCATCTTCCTCTTCTGTTGTCGGTTACGCTGAAAGGCAAATGCACCCGAGGAGAAGGTGAAGTTTCCAGGAGCAGCAGTGAGCCGTGTGATGCTGAGGTCCATCACCTGCAGGTTGGTGCAGAGCTGCAGCAAGGGGTTTATGACACATCCAGCTCGCCTATTCTCTGTGGCTCAAGATCAAACTCCAGAAGGTTAAACGTGGAGCCAGTGGAGAGGAAGGCTCTTGCTCTTTGCTCGTTCCTCATCTGCCGTGGTTTCACGCCACGGAGGTGAAGCTGCTCCACAGGGTCTGTACAGGGACACGTCATCATCTCATGCCACCCAGTCCGTAGAGCAAACTAGCTTGACTTCCCTGCTTCACAGCCTCCTCAGTAGTGATGGATAGATGAGGCTTCATGAAACAGTGTCCATATTTTTAGAGCTCAGTAGGTGGCGCTGTTGGTTTCAAAATGAGGAGGAGGAGGTTTCATTGAGATGGTGGTTGAAATCCAAAGGTCTTTGAGCAGAGAGTGCCACCTAGTGGGCGCAGAAAATGGGGACACTGTTTCATGAAGCCTCACCAGCCCATCACTACTCCTCAGCCTCTTGTTTGGACTTGGTTGGTTTCTGAGGTGGCCTCCTGCTGTGGTGAGCCAGGGCAGGATCTCGCTCTTAACATGTGAAAAAAGGGCCCATGGAGCATCAACACGTCCGTCCCTATAGTTGTGGCAGGTCAGCACACCCTCAGCAGACCATGACGCCGACACAGAACTATTCTAACAATGAAACTTTCTGAGGATTAAACACTGGTGTTTATTGCCAGCATGGCTTCAAGGCACGATTCAGAGAGGAGGCTATTAACTGCACTGCTCCTCATGTTCTGCCAGAACACAGTCAGGAGTTTGTCACGCTCCAAACAAAACGTGAGGCGTCCATGTCTCTCTCTCACTCAGCCGCTAAACATTTTCAGTCACCGACATTTTTCTTTTGCTCAAATCAATTTACCACATGTTGAAATAAAGATTCTGTCCGTCTGTCTATCTACCTATATATATATATATATATATATATATATATATATATATATATATATATATATATATATATATATATATATATATATATATACTGACGGACGGACGGACGGACAGACAGACAGATAATAGATATAGATATAGATAATTTTTTGTACAGGTTTGAACTTTGAATTGTATATTATATGGCATTTGCACACAGATTTAGTTTTTCTTTAGTTTGTCCTATGATATATTACATTGTTTTGCAAGAAAATCGGATTGAAAATGATGAATGCAGTTTTAGAGCTCATTCTTTGGTTTCAAAACATTTTCAAATGAAACATTTTCAGACCGATTTTTGATTAAAATGATTTTCTTTTTCAGATTAATGAGAAAGTTTTTGGGGTTTATTCATTATTAGTACTTTTTTATTCTCCTATTTTCCCTCAGTGAAACACAGCCGCTGCAGTGTGGTGCGGCGGTGCTTGCTAAACTACTTCCAACTGAAAATAGTCCCGCTGATCCAAAAGAGCATTGAGCCCTGACGCCCAGTCCCAGCCTGCATGAGGGGCTCAGGGAAGCCAACGTCACCGTGCCGGCATGGAGGAACGTGACACTGGAGGGAGGCGGGATGAGCAGCTCTTTGGAAACAAGATCCCTCAATATTTACACAAGTGGGTATTGATGCGGACAGTAGAGAGCGTTGACCTCAGGGTGACCTGCCTGCATGTGGTGGAACGGACTTCCAGGGTCGTGTCAGTGCAGGTACAAGGCTGCGCGTCGGGTGAAAGTGGATCGACCGGACTGGCAGTTTGGTCGTGTTGGCCACTGATGCTCTCTCTGAAAACACCACGGTGAAACCCGAGAGGCCACTTCAGCTCACAGTTGAGAAAATCTAAGATCCATTACAAAGTGCGGCGTGCGACTGACTGACAGGGCCTCCATCAGGGTGCTGCACAGGTGTCTTCGTGACCCGGGGGCGGCCTGTGTGAGGTCCCGTCTGCTCGTAAAGAAAGCGCAGATAGCAATTTATTGGATGGAATTATTTTTATAAAAAGACCACAAGCATTCGTGGAAATATTTTTATAAGAAGGCTGTGATTTTTACAGCCAGTCGTAAAGGTTGTCGCTGCCGTGAGGAACGACGACTTCACGTCATGTTGCTTCTTACTGACCTCCAAATGAAGTTCCACAACAAAGCAAGCAGGAACATCTGCCTTCATCGCACAAAACTGGCAAAAATGCTACTGACAAGATGGGAAATAGATGTTTCCTGGGCCAGCCAGATCGTGATGGCTCGATGAGGTATCGTGAAACAGTCCTGCAGGGTGGGTCCTAATTCTCAGAGGCCACTTGATGGCGCTCTTGGTTTAGAAATGATGTGAGGTTCCGTTGAATTGGTTGTTCAAGTCCAAACATTTTACCTCTGAAATGAGGACAGTGCTTCATGACACCTCATCGACGCATCACGCCCGTCCTCACTCTCAGACAATCTCAGAACACTATGGAGAACAGAGTGCCATCTCGTGGGCTCTGAAACAGAGGGCAGTGTGTCACGAAGCTTCATGAAAACATCAGCTTAGAAAAGCTGTGACACCTTCACTCAGCCAAGGCGGAACTCACTCCACTCATCTGATCCAGCGGGTCACACTTCCTGGAAACCTGAGAGAAAGAATGGACCAGTTGTGACAGCAGAATTCACAGGTCAACCTTCTCCGCTGACCTTTCCCCTGCAACCTTCTTTACGGCGGCGTAACTGTGCTCATAAATCTCCCTGGTGTCCTCAGTTCAGCTGTAACTCCTGTGAACGCGGGAGTCAGGGCGACGGCTCTGTCCTGATGATTCCGCCACTCACAAGCTCGGCTTTGTCTCCAGCCTGTTGGCTCCTATGGAACAGGTCCGACTGCTCAGCACCCAGCGTGAGTGAGTCATGACATACAACACCGCCGACCCAAAACGCAGCGGGGGAATTCCGCGTTTGTGACAGATTTAAAGAGTGTATCTGCTGGGATTAGCACATCTTCACAGACAGTTTGCTTCCACAGCAGTCGCCCCTCGGTGAGTCCCGCTTGAAGCACCGGCCCTGATGAAGCCATGAATCCGTCACCGGAGTCAGTCAACAAAAGCCAGGCTCAGCCTTAAACCGGCTCTATGGATGGATTTAAAGACCTTTCAACAGATGCAAACCTTGTTGTTTAAAGAGCAATGAACAGTGTGGAATTTTCCCAACTTTTAAGTGTGAACAAGAGATGAGGGCACATTGCACAGGCATCATTAAATGAGACTGTGGACCATAGTGATGGGTCCCGCAACATTGAGCTCACATCGCAGCGTCGGTGCGTGTACCGCTTTAAGACAATCACGTGACTGTGTCGACTCGGCAAAAACACGCTGAACTGGACCTTGACCTTGACAAACATGGCTCTGGCGGGGTTTGACCCTGCTCTCAAGGACTCCTGTGTCCTGGGACAGTTTGATCACCTCCTGATGCAACAGCACCACACGCTCTCGCTCTAGTCCGGTATCAAACTGGGCTGAAGGTTTTCTGACACGATGGTGGGGCGCTTTTGTTTAGGAAGCTCTGTTAAATCTCCCATGAGCTGCCAGCAGCAGTGACACCCAGCCTGCGGGGAACAGTCGGAATAAAGGCTTTGAAAGGATCAGTTCGAGTCTCGACAGATGGAGGCGACGGTTCTGGTTTCCTGGGTGAAAACTTGAGATGCAGCACTGGCAGTACGTAGTAATGGGAGGCAGCAAAGACAGAATCGACAGGTTCAAAGCCCTTTTTTCTGTGTGATCACAAGGGAATCCACATATGAGGTGCAATGTTTTGACTGGTTGGTTTGATGGTCTCACAGTCGGAGCAGTTCTTCACGCCACTGTCGTTCACACCGCCACACTAACCAGGTGAGACGAAGTGTTTGCTGCTTTCACACCATTTTTGTGTGAATGACGTGATAGAAACCTCTCAGATTCAGGTGTTTGTGGTGTGAGTGCTGTTGTCTGCCTCATGGAAGGACAGTGAGAAGAACAAGTCTCGACAACTAAGCGGAAGGAAACACTCGATAGTGACTTCAGAGACATTTACTGACAAAGGTTGTCATTTTATACGTCTCAAAATAGACCAACTCAGAGAAACAGAATCCAACCTCCAACCAGCCGTTGCCCCCCGACTTGTCTGATCTAGAGCCAAGTAAAGTCAACTAGACTTGACTCTATCGGTTCTTCCGAGGAGATACAGAGGCATTCGGAACCAAGAGACATGATCTCCAAGGGTCCGTCCTGGGGTCTCCTCCTACTTGGAAACTCTACCAGAGAGATGTCCCGGACACATACTGGGATCCGCCATTGTTCCTTCCTTCCTTCACTCGTGAAACCCTCCAGCAGGAAGGCTGGAGCCATCCAGGCTAAACATAGTTAAAGAACAGAGTTTTGGACTAGTGGAGGAAATCAGAGCACCTGGAGGAAACAGGCAAAAAAACCCAGTATTGAACTCAACAAATAAGTGGACAAACATTAGCGGATTTGTTTTTGTTTATTGCTTCGGAACATCAATTTACAATTTTGCGGCCAAAACCCACCTCATTTTGAAAGAATTTTTGAAAAACCTTTTGAGCTGATATTTTTGTGGTGACAAAAAAATAAAGTCATACTGGATGTTGGCTGCACAACAAACTGAAAACCATATAGACAACATCTTTGGTGAGTCACACAGTGCGTTACTCGTATTATCGCTACAAGTGTGTGCATGTGTGTGTGTGAGACCAACCATCAAGCTGGACGCAAAATAAACACAATAAAACACCGCAGACTGGCGGGAAGGAGAGCAGCCGGCGCTGAGGGGGGGGGGGGACGGAACTGGGAAACTATTTCTCTACACCATCGAGCCGAGGACACTTGAAGTAGACCAAAGAAACAGGGAGGGAAATTTCACTTCTGAGCGAACCTAGAGTTGAATAACAGATTTGTTCTTCCACCCAGTTCAAGTTTAACCCAAAGGAGCGAGACTCATCTGAAAATGTTTGGGAATTTTTCAAATATTTGTACTTCATGGATATTAACTCAGTTTCTCTGCCTGACTGTCCAAGTCCAGGGGAGTCAAAGCACAATTATTCCAGACAGTATCCACGTGAAGGCACCGTCCAGAACCTGCTTGGAAAACTTGAAATATGAAATACCCTAAACACCTTCAACAAACACCACAAAATGGACTCCATCTTGGATTCTCCTCCAAAGGCTTTCAGCTCTAGTCAATAAATAAAAGACATAAAGACAGAGTGATGTCAACTCCTCTCCTCTTTGGCTACATGCATTCTATCTCACTAAGTGGTGTCTCCATATCTACGTGGAGTTGGATGGAGCCTCACTGCGTCGTCTTCTGGACACCAAGCCTCCAGTCATGTTCTCTTAAAGTCTCTCCTGGTTTTGATCATAAAGGAAGACCCCTGTGATGGAACCAGATAGAGAATCAGAGCGATGGCAGTGGATGGACTTGAAGAGAGAGAGGAGGAAATCTAAAGGTACGTTCACACCAAAGGCAATGAGGCGACACCGAGGCACATCTGAAAGGTGTCCCTTTCCCTGCTCGCGCAAGTCGTATACTCAAAGCTTTAGAATATTCGGAGTCCGTCAGATCCAGTCGTGTCGGGAGTCGTGAATTCAGATCAGCGCCACGATCACTGTCACTTCAATTTCACTTCCTCTTGTTGAGCTATTTTCCCTTGCTTCTAAAATTGGGGCTCTGATGGGTGAATGCTCCACAATGTGTGCCTTTGACCCAACAAATCTCACTGGATATGCTTTGAAGTTACTGGCGACGGTCTCATGAGGCTTCGTGAAACAGTGCCCACATTTTCAGAGCCCACTACATGGTGGTCTCTGCCAAAAATCTTTGGGTTTGAACCACCATTTAAATGAAACCTCACCTCACCAACAGCGCCACCTACTGAGCTGTGAAAACCAGGACACTGTTTCATGAAGCCCCATCAGTCCATTACTAGCTACAACCCTGCTGTCGCCCCAACACCGAGTGTAGCGTGTCTGACGCCTGGATCATGTTTGGTGTGAATGAACCGTGAGAGAAAGACAGGAGGGTTAGACAGTCGTGCTTTCAGCTGCAGAAACCAGACCTGAGCCATGGAACTGACATGAGTCAGCGAAAGGAGTGAGAAGTTGCATCCAGTGCTGAGAGCCCGGGGGAACTCAACATCATTGGAGACCAATATTAGCCCTGGAACTCGGACTGACTGCTGTCTGAGATTCCTCTACTTTCCCTGCTCAACTTAGTAGCGATGACTTTTCATGGCAACAACAAATTCCGTCTGCTACAGTCACTGTTCGGACTGTGTTGGACAGCGATGGGCGGCATTTTTCACTCGCTGCTTTGGCGGGCGAAGCTAGACGGAAGCATCACAATGTGACAAACGTGCTCGGCTTTGGAAGATATGGACATTAAATGTGAACGTTGCGAGAGCCAAGAGTCTCTATAGACGCCATCGCACGACTGATGCTTGAGTCCATGAATGAGCTCAAGGTCGTGAGGGGAAGCAACTTGTCCTTCCAATACGGTGAGCTTCACCTCTCCAGAATTTCTGTCAAACACCAAGTGTTTACCAGCACAGCGGTGACTCTGCTCACCACTTTTTAGCATGATGACAGAGATGCCATACTTTGAGGTACAAATGCGATCTGACATCTGACCTCTAGTGGTGAGCCCAACCGTTTGACCACTGGAAACTATATTTTAGTAGCACTTGTGGATTTACTACAAGGACACTTTGTTCAGGCTGATTCAGATTTTTGGGCCTGAAAAATAGAGTGTGTGAGCGGCACTTGACCTCAGGTGACCCATCCTGTGGTCACCATGGAGATGTGTCCTGCTCAGAAAACACCCCCCTCCACAGGCTTTACCTCACCAACGCTCTGGCTTTTCCCCACAGAAACAGAGATACATGCCAGTCAAATGAGTTTCTCAGGAGTTAGGTGGGCAGAAAGTCACTGACGGAGCTTGATAGCTTCTGTTCCAGGGCTCTCATGGGATGTTTGAGACAGTTTTGAGCTGGAGTGGCTTTGGAAATCTGGTTGTTTAATATTTGGAGTGTCAAATTATCTTCAGCCTAGATGCAACTTTTCACCCTTTTTTCTGATAAACTTGGATATGGAACAGCTCTCGGGGGGGAAAGGCCCAGACCAAGTTGTGGCCATGAACTTGTCACTGCAAAAGAAAACACACCATGAGCATTTTCATCTCTGTGGTCGTCAGCCAACATCGCAACATTCGAACACAGCAAGTCACTTGTCATGGGAAGTGACCCGTGACTACAGGCTGAACACAGAGATGAAGATGCGTCACACTGGAGGAGTGGAGGACCAGTCGCTGTTACTTACACGGACACCAGATACAGCACTCATTCACTGCAGAGCTTACTTCTTCTTCCCGCCTAATGACATATTTTCAGTTTTTTTCTTCTGTGCCTCATTGAACAAAAGACACACCTTTATGTTAGCAAGCTGTTTGATGTGTGTGCGTGGCTGAGAGCATGTGCCACCCCACCCACGCCAAACAGATGACATCAAACGTGACACACTTCCTGTTTGAGTTGATGTGCAGGAGCACTCCTGCAAGTTAGCTTCACAATGTTGGCAAAACACAGGCAATAGCAGACGTCCTGGATCAGACCCATATCTACCCTGGTTACCACCTATTTTACCACTTTATCGTGTTAACAACACGCTTCCCTTTCGCTCTCGAAACCACCCTTCTGCAGTCCCACCCTGCCTGCACTCTCCTCTCCGCCTTCCTTGCTCACTGTGCATTGTTCTGGATGATTCCAAAAAGATTGACTCTTTCATCTTGACTCCCCGTGTCTCACTCTTTTACCATCCTCCCTCCCACAGCACTAAGCACAAGTATCTTCTTACCATCATGCCAGAGACTAACACTGTTTACACTCCATTGCCTGTTTGTGTCATAACACTAGCTTCCCAAGCTGTGGCTCTTGAGGTTCTCCGGAATCATTCACCACTTTTTCTATCAGTAAATTGTAACAGCCACCATAAACAGATGCAGTAGCGTGTTGAGTGGTTTGATTATCAAAGTAAATGAGCGCAACAATATGAGACACAAGAAAAGGCCACGTTAGACACAGGTGGAGACAGAAAGGTTCTACCTCTGTCATGGCATCATCGATTTGCTTCAACTCCTCGTAGTGATCGCGCGAGTCCCTCAGAGGCTGCACCATGATCTCCTCGATTTGAGGGAAAAGCTGAGAGAAAAGTCCATTACTGTGATGGCAAACCTACACACGCAGGAGCAGGTCTACCTTCATGACTGTTTCAAACATGGGAATCAGGACGAACTTGATGAATCCGATCTGAGCCGTGGGTTTCGTGACTTTGTCTCGGTCCATGAAGGGAGCGACGGGAAGACCTTCGGACTTCTCCCTGTCGCTCTGAGAGGCAGCAAGGTTCAGTGAGACAGGTCAGGGGGCAGCAGCGTTCATAAGGTGCCGGGTGTCACCTGCATGAAGTACTCCTCCAGCAGACAATCCACCCATGGCTCAGCCACTTCGGTCGGCCTCACCTCGTTCGAAATGTCACAGCACTTGATTAAGACCATTTTCAGCTGAAACACACACAAGAAAGTAAAAAAATTATGAATTAAAATTCATGTATTTTAAATACTGCATTTGTTTCAGAGCCATGAAGAACATCAATCTCAAATCAAAGTGAGGGCATAACTTCCGTAACACGTAAAGATTTACTTTTTAACAAGGTTCAAGTTGTGGGCTGAAAAAAAAAACGTGACTTGTGGTGCACTGTCTTTTTGGTAAAAACTTCATTAGATTCTCAAACTCTTGTGGGCCACTTAAAATGATAAGTGGGCCAGTTTTGGCCCTCAGGCCTTGAGTTTGACATATTCAGTCAACAGTAGGTGGGTGTAATATTACTCCAGCTGTTTGTATCATGACTTCAGTTTTTTTCTCTGTTCTCTAAGCATCATCAGGGCCTTCCAAAGGACACACAATGACACCGCACATTTGTGATGGGCAGATAGGGTTTCATGAAACACTGTCCCTCTTTTTTTAGCTGGCGCTGTTGGTTTAAAAATGTGGTAAAGTTTCATTGCAACGGTTGGTAAAATCCAACGCTTTTTGAGCAGAGAGTGACATCTAGTGGCCGCAAAAAATAGGGACACTGTTTCATGAAGCCTCACCAGCCCATCACTACTGCACATACACAATATGAACAGAGCTGGAAAGGTCACCGGCAGTGGGATGGAGCAATAAGGTCATATCAGGTAGGCAAAGCATCCACAACCTGAGGCACAAAGGTCACCACTGAAGCTGCATAAAAAGGCATTTTAAAAAAAGAGTAAAAAGATTCCTGAATGTCCTGCATGGAGACATTGTGATTTTCACCGCCCCTCACTTCGGTAGCACTCGGCCTGACTCCATAGACAAAGGTCCGCTTGTGTTAAGGTCAGGTCGAGTGTTCACCACAGAAAGCGGCTGATGCCTAGCAGGGATGCCACGTGACCTTGTTTAATGTACATACACAGGTCACATGCTCCTCATTGGTGAAGTCAAAGTTGTCCACTTTTTGCTTGAAGGAGTCCAGAATCTCTCCGTGCCGAGCCATATCAGTGGCCAGGATCAGGGTGATGATCGCCTGATGTGGAGACAATGAAGTTGAAGGGTGTTTTTGACTAAATGTAGCTGATTTTGTCATGGAATATTGTTTTTTTTTTATTCAGTTATAATTCAAAGAGACATGCAGGTAAATGATCAGTGGCAAACGTCACCTGTCGGATCTGTTTGAAGGCCTCTGGATCCACGTTAGCAAAGACGTTACACTCAGGAAGCGAGAGGATCTGAAAAGCGACGGCACAATGGTGGTTCTCCAGAGGGGAGATGTCGTTGTAGCGCACGGCGAGCTCCGTGCGCGCGTTGATTTGATACCTGGTTAATGACAGAGGAACATGAAGGAATCATCCCACACACTGTCGCAGGCAACGCAGCACCGACTGGCACAGAACCTTGGCTAGAAGAGCACCCAGACAGTGTCTGAGCAAAAAGCAAAAACCCTTTTTCAAAGGTCATTGACATTATCGGTGGTAAAATTCAGTTTAACTGGACAGCAGGGGGCAGTAGCATTTTAACACGACACAAGTTGAGACAAACTATTCTTAATTGTTTTTTTAAATATTTTTTTTAAATACTAGTTTTATCAGCAAATGTAATGAAAACCACACAAACTACAAACAGTTTGACATTAAAAAAACAACAAAACAAATTCAATTTAAAAAGTACAGCAACAGTAGATAACAGACAACATATTAACACTCAACACATGTTGAAAACACTCTCTAGAAACAAAGAAAATAAAGTAAATATGACTCAATCTCCACTCAGCACACTGAGATCGAGTCAGGAAGTGACGTCATGAACCGATGAATCGGTTAGCTTGGTGGCTAAAGCTACAGACAGACACTGTGATCTGCAGCAGAAGCAGTCAAAAACCCCAACCAACGAGTCGATTAGCTGTACAAACCTTCTGTAAAAGCTCACTGCTGCGCTCTATTTCTGACTGGCATATCTCCGCCAGTCAGCTTCAGAACACAGTGACCTCAGGTGCTCAAAGAGGAGAGGTGTAGCCAAGAAATCGAGATCGTCCAGGAATTGTTGAATCATGAATTGAGATCGATTTATCGCCCGATGAAAAGATTTGGATGACCAAAACGTAATCGTCATGTCCCACCAGCAGCCCTCCCTGACGTTAAGTCTGTTTAAGACCGCAACACCTCCTGGCCGGACGTAATTGTTTTCACAGCACCAAAGCTTCCACAGTCCACTGACGTGGTTTGGAAGATGTCAAACACAGCGAGAGTGGTTTCACTTACTGGCTGCTCTACCTGTCAAGACAAGACGCAGAACAATGGCGCTTACGTGTTGTTGTAGCCAGGGTGGTCCAGGTCATGACACACTGCAGCTGTCATGAGAATGCCCATGTCTGTCAGGGTCAGTTTCTCCTGGAAAAACAAAAAAACAAAAGTGTAATTCAGCCAGGAAAAGGTTGGCGACACCGTCCGTAGCAACGTGGCGGCCTCACCTGCAGGTTGCAGAGGTGGATCATGCCGTACATCATCTGGCTGACGCAAAAACAGTGGCGGAAGTTGTGGAAAGGGTTGTTGCGGTAGTTTTCTTGAATTGCCAGCTAAGAGAAATGGATTAAGTCACATCGAAGTAGAAGACGATACTTGTTTTTTTGGCATCCCTGTACAGTTACCAGCCAGCGCTTCAGGGTGATGGGGTTCATGTTAAACTCTTTCACTAGACCCAAGTCATGGTACATGTACTCCAGACAGCTCAGCATCTGAAATGTGAACACGTCATTCATCGAGCGTCATGGTCAATAGCAGAAGGTTCACCCACACCTTTAAAAAAAAAAAAAATCCTGAAACGTATTCCTCAGCTAATGGAAGGGGATGCGTTGACTGTCAGAATGGAGATGGAGGAAGGAAGGTAGCGCTTGCTGACACAAGGAGGACGACAATAACCTCTGCCATAAACATTAACGGGACGCTCTCATCGTCCGTGTAGAAACTGAATTCTGGCCACGGATCCAAGTGCTTGTATGTATTTTATACTACACTACAGAACGTCCTCTTACAGGACAGCAACAACAGGACCTCACAAAACACTGAAACCTAAACTGAATATTAACCAGGGCGAAGATGCCAACCCACCTCATTGTGCTCCCAGTGCCAGACATCAAAGGTGGGCTTCTTCAACGCCTCAATGGTCTCTTGAGAGAGTGTGTACTGAGGACAAACACAGAACCCTGATCAATGTCTGGAGGCCATCAACACCGGCTCTCCTCACCTTCGGATAGTTGGGCACGTCTCGTCTGGGAGTGACCTTCTTCCCATCGTCGGAGAAGTTGTATTTGCACGGGCAGTTTGACCTGAGGAAAAGAGGGAGCAGTTTTTCAGGCTTGACCATGTGCAGGCCACCAAAGCAGCGTATAAACCTCACGTCACCTGCCGCCGCCCCTGGACGTCATCTCATCTCTCAGCTTCTTCAGATCGTTCTTGCACTTCTCGATTTCCACCACCTTCAGTCCCTCCACTGAGCACAGACGCAGGACAGTCAGCTGACATGTTTGTCCGGAGACATTCCCAGAGCTCTTACGTTCCACTCTCTTCTCCAGCATCGCCAGCCTGTTCGTCACCTCAGTCTTCAGTTCATTTATCCGAAAAGCTCTGGGGAGGAAAATAACGGCAGGAACGCTGATTTACTTGGTCCCACAGTCAAGAAGGAAATGACAATTGAATCCTGGAAGAATCTGGAGCTGGTTAAGTCCAAACTGTTGAAACCTGAACCATGAAAGTGCACTGATGAATCAGAGTCCTATGAGTTCATATTGTAATAAAATTTAAAATAAACAGAAGATTTTCATATGAGCAGAAAGCAGCAGTGGCGTTGCCACAATAAGTGCTAATGCAACAGGTGACATGTTCTCTTGTATGGGTTGAAATATAACAAAAGAAATGCTTGAGCCGCTTATTCTTCAGAATCAAGGTGTTGGGAAAGCGAGTGTGTGTGTGGGGCATGTGTGCGGTTAAGGGCAGCCAAAGCCAAACATAAAGACGGAAGGTGTCACCTGCTGAACTGATCAGCCACCTGGGACAACACGTTCTGGAACATGTCTTCCTTCTCTGTGAGACAGGAAACGGGTGAGAATAACGCGACCTCAAAGCCCTGTTTGATGCAGCGAGGTCTTACCTCCAAGTTGGCCAGTAGACAGCGGGACCACTTTGTACAGTGAGCTGTAAGTGAAATCATGATTATTTCCTCTCGCTCTGACCTTCATGCGCACGTTCAAGTCACCAGCTTAAAACAAGCAGCACAGATCTACAGTGCATGTTACTCAGCTCACCTTGGAGTGTTGGTGGGCATCGTGGGATCTATGGAGACTAAAGCACCTTCTGGATCCACCATCATGATGGCAGTGTGCCTAGACAAAAAAATACAGGTGAGCCACCGCTCACTTAAGCCATCTCACTTATTTTGTTTTAGTTAGAATCAGGGATGCTCCGATCGATTGGTCACTGTTCATGATCGGCCGATTTATTTCAATCTGTCATGTAAAGTTAGCATCCTGCAGCACATGCGCGGGAAAATGCTGCGCAGGGAAGCGCCTTCAAATGAAACACGCCAGCACTTGATGGAGCGTGGAGAGTTTTCTGGGCTCATGAAAGTGAGAGCGCGGATTCCTCAGCAGATGTTAGCGCAGCTGACGCTTAGCAACACCCGCGTGACATTCGGAATGATAAGAAATAATCATTCATTTCATCGAGCAGGATGAGCAGCCTTTCTCAGGTGTCGTTCATGTGGAGACGGAAACTGAAACAGACGGATCCGTCGCCGTTTTGGAGTCAAGTGCAGCGTTTGTGAGCCACCTGAATCTGAAACTTTCGAAAACAGTGGAAACTTTCATAAATGCAGTGCTCTCTGTCTCAAAGTCCTGCTACAGTATGTCAATACTTCACAGACACAGCACAGTTTCTAGAGATTCACCTGCGACGTCTCACATCGATTTAAATGTTTTCCAATCGTCCCTTTGACAGAATAGTTGCTGCATTCAGCAAGGTTTTTCTATTTTTGCCTCCTTAAAGAGGTATATAAAAATGTGTGTGAATCAAAATGATTTAAAGTTCATGTTTTCATATCATGTACACAGAAGGTCTCATCATTTAGATTACAAATTCATTGTCAATCCATGTGATCGGTATCAGTGATCAGAGCCTCCCTAGTTACAATTCATTTTATCAATGGTGCTAAACACCAGGAATAAACATATAAATAAATAAGCTTTTTCCTTATTCAGATCTGCACCCTCACTTGTGCCTGAGTGAACCTCTGCAGTTCAAACACTGAAAGCCAGAGCAGGTCTTGACTGATATTCTCCAGGACTAATGGTGTCAGAAGTGGGCTGTTCGTATGAGAAGGACCAGCAGGAATAATGGTGTGAGAGACTGGAAAGAGACTGTGACAGTGGCGTTCAGACAGGGTGGTGTGAATACTGAGTCTGTGAGTGAAGCTTATCGGGAAGGAAAAAGGAAACTTGAGGTCGAATATTTTCATTACGTTGAACGTAACTGACGTGCCAGTAACACACCAGATTTGCCAGGATTTGACCAACAAAAACTACTTTCATTGGTCTTGAGAAGAGACTTAAAGATGCTGCCCTGGAGGATGAAAAACTAATAAACGTCATCCGTCGCCAGTCGTGTACATTCATAAAACCCCACTTGGAATAAAGGACGAGGTGCAAACCTGGGGATGTTTGAAGAGGAACATAAAAGCTCCTTGATGTCACAAGGACTACAGTGTCGACTGAAAACCACCTGCAACACACAGAAAAAGAGATTCACCTATGCTAGTCAGACCATGATGATGACGATGATGATGATGTGGTGCTGCATCTTTAAACCAGCAGGTGTGAGGGACAAACAGAGCCTAAGGCTGCGGCAGGCTCTTGACCAGACATGTGTCATCAGCAGCACCTACTTAAACCTCTCCAGATGAGAGGACCAGTGGGCGTTGTATTCATCAGAAGCAGCCAACACATTTGTGGCAACCATGAGCCCTTCTGCCCCTTGTGTCTATGAACACATACGAACACGGTGCAGGGACGGAGGCCACTCCGTATTAACCTGCCTCCTTTAACTGCACTTCACCGACGAGGAAGGTGTGAGCAACAGGTGCTTGGTTGTGTCAGAAACACCTGAATGACAGACGCCTCATCGTGAGCTAATTTTAGCTTCACCTCAGGAGAAACGCGTCCTCTGAGAATTCCTGCTGTGTCACCAAAAAAAGGGGAGAAATTATTTGGATATTTTATTGGTTTTACTTTACAAGTGTCAATGAATGAACTCAAAAGGTCTGTGAAGCCAAGGATTAAAAGCGTCGCACTTGTTTCTCCAACCTTTTGTCCTTTCATTTGAATCTTCAGAGGTGGCAACCTTGATCTGTTGACTTCACCATTGTACTTTATCGGAGAAGCTGTTGCAAAAACAACTTGTCCTACAAGTTGACAGCTTGAAACAGTCATTATTATTATTAGTAGTAGTAGTAGTTGCAGCAACATTTGTCCGATTTATGTGCCATTAAAAACCTAACTCAAAAGTGAAATGATTTCAAATTTTGAATATCACAATTCCTATTTTTCCCTAGCATTAACACAGCCCTGAAAGGCATCCTAAGAAGTAAAGCCTAACTGGGTTTTAAAGCACATCATTTCAACTCTAATGTTTAGCTTCGCAGTCCTCTTTTGGCACTTCATTTAAGTAGATTATAAATGTCTTTTTAATTCAATTTTCCCGTTCCTTATTATGGTACTTTTAATGAGTTTCAACTCAATTAAACCACTTTATTTCACGTGTCGTCCCATAATCTTTGTAGGCTAAGAAGGAACTTTTTAACCTCTGCGTCCATCACACCCAGATCAAACAGGACGTCAGAGAACAAATACGACTGAGATCATTTGGTCTGGAGTCAGACTCACCTTTTGCACTTTGCCATCCACATCCAGATAGATGGACTTGGGCGCATAGGAGGAGGAGCTGGAGCCCATGTTGACCTCCCTCTCCTCTCTTACACACCCCAACTGATGCCAAAACAGCAACACGGATGCAGTGAAGTTACAAGCACAGTGTCACGTCCCAGCTGATCCACTGCATCCAAAACTGAGTAGAAAATGCTCCGAAGGATTTATCTGAGGAGCAAATCAGACAAGAGAGCATTCACTGTCAAGATTGTCTTCTTGAGTAGACTAGAAAATATTGTATTTTACCCCAAAACCCGACGGAGCGCAGTCACACAAAAGCAACTCACGATGCCAGCAACTCAGTTCCCTCTGGAAGGTGATGTCCTGGGTGCTGAGGAGGCAGCTGACTCACATGCAAACATAAAGACACAGCAAAGAAGGCGGCAGAGCAGCATCTAGCAGAGGCTGCGTGTGACAGAAGACCAGGAAGGTGATGTGCAGAGGAGCAGGAGGGGTATTGGAGTACTATGATTATAACGGGCACTCTTACAGGTTGCCAGGGGACCGTTACTATGGTGAAAAAATAAGACAACCCAAATGTCTTAAGCGGAGCCTTGTTACCCCCCCTTGATCACACACTCACACATCAATGGCAAAAAAAAAAAGAAGAAATTTATGCAACAGACTTTGTATTTCAGGTCAAAATAAAGTGTCACCAGAAGAGCAGAAACCAGACCATCACTTCACATAAAAGCAGCATCAGGTGGTGCTTCATAACAATGGAAACAACTTACTCATCTAATAATTCATTGCTACAAACAGGTTATCAACACTCATCAGGAAAAAAAAGTGTTTGTTAGCTAGATATTTGAAGTAAAAAATGGAAAGTTTCATACAAATACCCCTGCACACACATCACATTCTGGGGTACTAGTTAACCTATTTATCACTTTATGGTACTTCATTGGCATATTATATTTTATTTAGCAACTTATAACTAACTCAGCAATAGAGATGAAAAAACTCTAAACTCTATTGTTAGAAAAAGAAAGAAAGCAATTTGATATTTCTCCTGCAAGTACGTTTTTGTGAGGCTCAAGTTTCTTGTTAGGCGCATGTGTTTGTGTTATAGTAACACTCAGCCACTCCTGGCTAAGAAGAGGTTGCACAGATGGTTTTGGCAGAGAAGTTGAGCACTTGACAAGAACGTGGGTATATTTTTAGGAACATATATTGACAGGGACACAGCGAGCTTGGCTGGAATATGATAATGAGGCGCTGCAATTGATCGTGTTTTCCTTCATGTTAACGTTTTTCATTAAAAAAAAAAAAAAAAAACATTGGAGTCTCTGTTATAAACTTAGATGCAAAACAATAGCAGCATGTTAGTAGCAAACTGTAAATTATTCAATAAAGAAATGAACGCTTGATGCCAAACAGAACATCATTTTATGATTACGACTTCAGCACAGAGCAGCTCTCTAGTTTCCCATTAGAGAAGAGACGCCTCGTGTTTCTCACTTGCTGCGTTTACATGGATCAGATGGTAATAAGTGTCCGATCTGAATGGTAATATAGAGACGTACTTTGGAAATAAATGACCTGATTTGATTCCTTCCCAGATAAACTTTGCTCAGAAATGCCGACCGTGGATGACGTACACACCTGATCGCATTGCTCCTCCTGACTTTTGTGCATGATGACCCCGCGTGACACAGTAAATTTGTGAGTCCAACAGACGTACTATACGTAATTTTGATGCGCTGCCACTTGATCCAGCTCAGGCAGGGCCACATCAAATGACTTGCTGGGCCTTGAGTTTGACACCTGTCATTTGGGACGGGGTTCCGCGGATGACATATGAATCCTACGACCGTTTCAGTCTTCTTCTCACCCTTCCCTTTCACATCCACCCTGCCAGTGTTCTCTCCAGGGAAGCAGCAATTACCTTCCAGAATATTCCAGAACTCCTCCACTTCAAAAGAGCAGCAGACAGTGTAGTACCAGGAGGACTGGATCAGACATTTGTTAAACACGCACAAACAAGTTCTCATGATACGTGACAAATGGCAAACGTGGAGGAGTTCAGTCTCAACCGTGAACCTTTGAACTGATTCTCTGACCAGCTGTCGTCTGGAATTACCCGTGACTCATGCAGTCAGGCCTGGAATTGCTAACTGCTTGATCAGAGTTTTCCGACAAGTCACCTTCCACTCCTGGGATTTTCATGTTAACAGCTTGGTGCGCACGACGACGTCCGTAAAAAGGGGGAAGTCATTAATTACAGATGGAGCCGGATACATCTCCATTTTACTCACATAATCCACACACACACACACGCACGCACACGCACACGCACGCACACACACTCCTCTGGTCCCAAGAGGCCAATTATCCGCCCCCGCACAACCTTTTCCTTTAAGCTGCAGAAGATGTCCAACATTTTTCACCATATTTTATGGTAGTATTCTGGACAGAGAAAGGTAATTCTTCCAGGACTCGCTGTTCTCAACTCTCAGTTTGAGATGAGGAACACGGGCGCTCACGTCCTGGTATCTTTCCGCCTGTTCATTAATGCATGCACAAAGGCTCCACGCAGGGAATGGGACGGAACAAAGCCATGATCAAAACCATGCTGATGGCTCATTCAGCCACGGGACTCATCGCACCTTCAGCTCTGATTGAAATCTGTTTGATTTGAATGATAAAAGATTTGCAGCTGGACATCTGAAGGCCAAATCGCAGCGTCCAATCTAGCAATGGGTGGGTGACCTCCTTCAGCAGAGACGTGAGAACAGCTCGGACCATCAGATGAAAGTGAGGAGCTCCAGGGCGCTGGGATGTGCGACTGAAGTCAAGAGAGTTTCACATTTGATGGTGAAAAATAAGTTGCCAAAAGAAAAAGCATTAACTCAGCATTAAATGAGTCAACAACATAAGGTGTTCACGAACCTGAATGCATTATTGACATGTCCGTGTTGGTGGTGTCTGTAGCTGCATCGATGCCAAACACCATGCGAAGACTCAAAACACGGCCTCGGTTGGTTGGTGCCTGAGAGGGTCACCAGGTCGGAGCTTTGTCCACTTCGTGCTTGTGCCGTATGAGCTGCACGCATTTGTATTACATAGGAAGTGACATTTGCCATCTGTCCTCCAGAGGTCACCGTAGTTTGGAGATGTGGAAACTTGAGCAGACAAATCAGAAACATGATTAACAGTGTTTTTAAGTCACATCTTGAACAACTTTAGTCGTCTTTATTTAATGAGGAAAAATGTTTCATGTTACTTGTAAAAAACTACGGAGCCCTGGACGTGAAATGCATGTTTTTTATTTTTTTATTTTTTATTTGACATGCATGACTTTATTTTTTTAATTTATCCTGAGATAACAGTTCTCTCCAGATAAATGTTATTTCAAGATACAATGGGAAATGTCAGCGCATGCGTAACTGCGTCTCTGGCACATCCACTTGTCACCACTACGTCTCTCATGGCTGTGCAATCACTGTCTGCAGGTCAGAGTATAAATATATAATATAATATAATAACATAAAATATAAGAGGCTTCTATTCAAAACAATACCATATGTGGCTAAGCGATATAGACACCCAGTATGAGTCATAGCTAAATGAAAAAAAAGCTGATCGACTGCTCTCGGTCCATGGCGCTTGTCCTCCCACAACTGACTGATCGTATATAGAGATTTATTCACAAAATCTGATGATCACGAGATAAAAATGATCTTGAGATACTAATTATCACAAGATAAAAATGGTCTCGAGACTAAATTTATCATGAGATAAAACAAAACTAAAATTAAATAAAAATAAAGTCATGGGCTCTGTAAAAAAATGGAGTAGTTTCACTACAAAAAATGAGCTACAAGATAAATGAATTAACTGACTGACCAAAAAATGTCAAGCGTTTTCAATCTATGTGCTGCAACATCAACCAGTCAATGCAGTACATGATGGAAAAAAAAGCATTTCATTTGAAACCAAACCTGTTGAGGAAGTCTCAGGCCACATCATTAACCAAGGTGTGAAAAAGTGCAGGAGCATCAGCAAAACCAAACAACACCCATGCAAGTGCTCTGTGTCATGGTCATTACCTGTGTTGTACAGCAGGACGGCGTTAAACAGATATACACCACTGACACCACAAGTCGGACGAGTGAATACATAACAACAAGAAGAGCTGCTTTTATTTATAGCCAGGCGGCCATTTGATTGAAAAGAGCACTTTAAATAAAGAAAGTCAGAACATTATTTTATTGAATCCACGAGGCTGTGATTAATCTGCATTGCCCTATTCATAATCAGCCTTTTTCGTGGTCAGAATGATTGAAGTGGAACACTCATTTCTGAAGCATCTGTTGACTCACATCATTATTATTATTGTTCCTATTTTGTTTCCCAGAAGGACAGCGGCACTTGAGGATATCTCTTTGTTTCATTGAAACAGGTTCGGAGACAGTTTCAGAACTCACATGTACTGAAAAACCTGTCCTCGCTGTTGCTGTAACTTGGATCTTTGGTGCCTCAGCATCCACGGAAAAAAATAAAATACAACCATCCTCACATTTTTGAGTTAGATATGGACTTCTGAAAGCTGAGAGAAATAGGATGTGCAAGGAGGACTCTATTGTCCTTTGCAAACTGTCGGAGAACATACATTTATAACCCATTTTTATGGACATCATTTCGAATATATGGAGTACTATTTATGATACAGAGCCATTACCACTTCAAAACATTACAGTGGGATCTTATAAGCAGCCACACTGCTCATGTCATAGGTTTGATAAACAGTATAGATGCACAGAAAAAGGTTCTGCTCTCTTTTGTCGATCTCAGAGATCCATAAATAATAAACCACATTATGTATTAGCATTATCAACCCGTCTAACTTTTATTATTATGTTTTTAATGAAGTACTAAAATGACAAAAGAGAGGAAACTGCCTCTAGAAGTTGGACCAAACAGGTTGGTGTTGGTTGAAATGCCTCATTTCAGACATTCTGTGGAGTGAAATGTCCTGTTAAACAACACGATGTCAGGTGAATAAAAATAAATCACACTCCAATACACACCGAAATTCATTCTTTTTCTGCCGTTTTACATCTACATTGTAACATACAGTTCCCAAACCTAAACAAGTTTAAACTATTTAGAGTAAAGCGTTCACATGTTTGATAAAATCGACGAGACAAACATTTACTTACCGACAAACTCCGTAGTTTAGAAACACGTTCAACTACTTCGTGGCCAATATAATGTGTACAAACGGCGTGGGGGACCTCTAGTGGTCACAGCAGGTACCTGCATCGATTTCAAATAGGAAAAACGGCTTGTTCGATACAAGCAAAGCTTCGCTCATCGAAAACAGTGTTTTGACTTAAAAGGCCAGGACATTAATATATTCTTTTGATTTTAGAATTTTAAAAAGCGCTCTGTGAGTGTTTATAATTATGTATTGTATATTTGTTGGAGGGAGTGTCACTGTTTTGCGGTACATATTAAACTCGACCATAAAAAAATGGAAAGGATAAAAGCATAAAAGTAACACAAGCCACAAACGTGAATAAAAATCCCAACTTTAAATAAACGAAACATGAAAGTGTGGATCTGAAAAGTGCTCTTTATCTGAGTTTTAAAATGATTCTACAACACATCGGTGAACAAGATTTTTATATTTAAAAACCTACCAAAATATAGTGCATAGCTGTGAGATAGATTACAACAATATAGATGAGTGGATCTTCTATCTTCGGGCACCCCGCTGTCGTCACTGTGCCGGGGTCTGATCGACGGGGCCTTCGGGCTCCACGGGCAGGTGGCTGGTCGGGATCCCTGCTGGAGGCCGGATCTTTCTCACTGGACTGAAGCCGCGTGGGGACGAACAAGGAGAGTGAGATGGGGACCGGACGGACAGCACAGATGAGCCGGTGGAAATCTGGGGCAGGGACTGGGCCAGTGGAGAGGAGCTGCGAGGATAGCGGCGCGGGGGGGACCAGATAGGCCGATCAGTTCTGTTGGTGGCGGGCGGCAGCACCGGGGCGTAGGCAGCCGGCAGAGTCTCTGAATGGCTGAAGGTGTTGTCTGAAGACTCCTCCAGATGCTCCAGAGTCTCCTGGAATGAGACGTCATGACTGACGGCTCAGCGCTTTCAGGAGGGAAATGCTTCTCCACTTACATCTTCAGTGAGGACGTACAGAGGCATGGGGCTCCTCCGGCCGAGGGTGGATGGTTTGGGAACGACATCAACTGCAGAAAGACAAAGCCTGATGTAGCAGCATGAGTGGCAGCGTGGTGCTTGGCTGCGTGGCTCTTACCGTCGCGTCCATTTTCACTCTGCTCCACGTAGATGGGAGCTCTTTGGGGGACGGGCTTGTGCTTTTTTCTGCATCAGAGAAACACACAGGACAAGGCTGTTCCTGAACCTCCAGTGACTCATGGAGTCATTGTCAACTCAGTCCAGTGCAGGAGCTGAGGTGTCAGGAGGTGAGGGGACAACAGCATTCCATTCTCCCAAGGCTGAAGGTGCTCCATTCTTCTGGATGACCTCAGCAGTGTGTATGAAGTGCTTTGGAAAGAACTCGGAAGCTCGGCCATTGAGAACAGGCACCCAGCAACCGCTCCTCCACCTGAAGAGTTGCTCATTAAAAATGCCTTTTGAAGGGCTACTATCTGAGCAGTCGCACTTGTCTGACTGGAGAAGGCTCCAGGGCAGACCTTGGACACAGACCTGGTTGACCTGGGAACAACTCAGTCTTCAGCAGACAGGGAGGAAAGACGGAGCCTCGTTGCTTGGATGGATGGAAACAGTCTGAAGTAGTGATGGGCTGGTGAGGCTTCATGAAACATGAATCATGTCTCCATTTTCTGAGCTCACTAGTTGGCGCTCTCTGCTCAAACATCTTTGGATTTGAATAACCATTTCAATGAAACCTGCTCCTCATTTGTAAACCAACAGCGCCTCCTACTGAGCTCTAAAAATAAGGACACTGTTTCATGAAGCCTCATCTTCCCACCGCAAGTCTGAAGAGTCATTTACCTCCGACTCTGCATTCTTCCATGGCGTTCTCCTGTCATGTCATGTATTATATACTGCACTGATACACTGTGTACTTCAAATGCGTGAATAGGTTTCAGAGTATTTTATAAGCAAGACTCTACTTCAGAGAAGATTCTGAAATGGTTGACTGTTTTGAAGAAGCTCAAAAGGAGCACAGGTACTGAAACAAAGAGCAGCCTCAGATGAGCAGTGGATGCTGATCCATAGGGGGCGCTGGGGCACTGCCCCACCCCTGCTGCAGTGAAGCATGTAGAAAGTATTGATAACTTTGGATGAGTCATCAGTAAGCATTACTATTTCAAACTGGCGAGTGCTGAGAGTGCACCACAGCATGTCACCAGTAGAATATAAACACTGGTGTTTTGGAGGAATCGGCTTCCTGTTCAGCACATATTGCTTGTTTGGCATGGTCACATGGCTTCATTCATCCAATCCAGACCCTGCAATTGAGCGGCAGTGCCCCAAGTTTTCTGAGTAAAAACTCCCCATACATTTAGCTACATCTCTTCTTCTGCTTTCAATAACTAATTGTCATGGTTTTTGACAGTTTAATAGAGCATTGCACTTGTGTCACTTGTGTCGAATTTTCTATTGAAAAGAGCCACCGCCTGCCACTGACAAACTGAAGCAAACGTAATGATCATATAAATACAGTTGTGCTGCAATGATAGAACTAGAAATGCGGTGTAATAATCTAACATAACTGTTATTTTAACTTGCACTAATAGATTTATTTGTCAGTAAAGCAGCGCGGAACTTCCTCGAGTGTCCATTTTTGGAAGGGGTTTTCATGTAGTCACGACTAGCAGTCAGACAGAGACGTTGAAAACCAAAAGCAGCTCTCACTTGGAGGGTTTCCAACAAGCACAGACCGTCACCAAGGTGATGAGGAGGAATATGCCCCCGGTGGACAGGATGATGTACAGCGAGCTGCGTCCTAAACCGGAGACAGAAGAGCAAATGAAAGAGGGAAATAAAGAGTGAATGTTTTGTTCAGCAACTCCATCGATGACACTTGAATACTTGAAAACAAGGGCGTTCCATGCAATCACCATAAAAGCGATTCGGGATATAGACTGTTCTAAAAAGCCGTGTGTTGGAGCTGCAGCGCCGCAGGCAGCCGGGATAAGCAGAGTGGATTTGCTGGGCTGCAGTTGTCTCCTCAGGCTGCACATCACAGCGCAGCAATAATGAAGTCAGGATGGCTGAGGTCCACTGAGGCAAAGAGCCCCCCCCCCCACCTGCTCTCTTCCTCAGCTCCCTCCTAATAAATCACAGCTCATTCATTGGACGGGACGGCCTCTCCCACTGTCCCCGCCTGACGTGTGGCCCCACACTGGCACCGCTCTGGGCCAACTCTGCTGCGCTCACTCTCACTCTGTGCTTGGTGTAAACAAGGTTGTTAAAGGGACAGACACGGCGGTGAGATGAGAGTCACACAGGCGGAACCTCCGATGGAATCCGAGCCTTCGCTATCACCTGTGGACTCGTCTAGAGTATGTGGGCGACGGCACGGGTGTCAAGCTTCCTCACATGAGGGGCCGACACCTCAAACGCAACTCAAGTTGTGCGCTGAAAATAATATGACGTTTATTACAGGAAATGTAAGTAATTATTAGTGATGGGCTGGTGAGGCTTCATGAAACAGAGTCTTGGTTGTCTCTCTGCTCAAAAATCTTTGGATTTGAACAACCATTGCAATGAAAACGCACTCATTTTTAAACCAACAGCGCCACCTACTGAGCTCTAAACACAAGGACATTGTTTCATGAAGCCTCAGCAGCCCATCACCAGTAATTATTAAGGGGCTAATTTTAGAGTGCAACACGAATGTATTTCACGAGTGACAAGTAACTAACATGTTGGTTTTTCTACTGGTGTCCCATCTTTCATCCAACTCTTTGGAGATTCCAGATGACTAGAATATAACTGCAAAGCCTCTTAGAGCACTGGGATCTGGGCTCCTCAAAACAACATCACACAACAGAGGCCATGTAGTTTTATACCGGATGTAATTTTGGGTGAAAGGCTTCGTGGGCCACATAAAATGACTTGGTGGACCGCATCTGGCCGCCAGGCCCTGCGTTTGACACGTGATTCATTTCAGTGAAACCTTATTTGAGGAAGGTTTTGTGTAAACAAATTAAGTCCTCATTTTTGGATGAGTAAATAAACGTTTTTGAACAGAAAAAGAGTGTTTCAGCAACAGCAGGGGATCCAGAATGCGGAGCAGTGATAGTTGAATCTCTCACTGGCTCCCGCCCGTCTGTCTCAGAACGTTCTGGAGCAGCAGGTTCTAATTCGGCAGTTGAGTTTTGCTTCCTTCGTGACAGTGCCACCTACTGTAGACAGTGAGCCGTACAGGCATGCTCTTCATGCTGCTGATGGGATTCTCCACCGTGCAGGTGAAGACGTCATCATCTGACATCAGCACGCGGGCGATGGTCAGCACCTTCTGGTCGTGCGACAGCAGGAGGCGGGAGTCGTTGGTCATCGCCTTGCCGCCCTTCTGCCAACCGTAGAGGGGTTTGGTGCCGTTGTCGTGGGAGCAGTGCAGGTGGAAGTGTTCGCTGTACTCCAGGACGGATGAAGCCACCATCTGGATGTAGGGTTTGGAAACAGGAACTACGGGGGAGACAGGGAGGTGAGGTGGAGCTCATTCATCAGGTAAGCATCTGTGAAAGCAGTTTGTTTTGAGCTTCTCATACTGTCGTACCATCCACACTGAGGTCGATGCTGTGCTCTCCAGTGAAGGTGTCGTCCGTGATGGAGATCTCCACCTCGTACGAGCCTTCATCCGTCAGCTGGAGATTGTGAAGCAGAAGCGAGCCGTTCTCAAAGACCAGGATTCGGCTTCTGTACTCGGGCCGGAGGTTCCCGATGACGTCGGTTCCGATGGACTGCACTACGGTGATTGATTTCTCTTTGACCCGCTTCAGCTGCCACTTGATCACCGGCTTGTCGGAGCTGCTGCTGGAGTAGCTGACTGACAACAAGGCCTCTCGTCCCACCGTGCCCCGCACCAGCTGAGTCTGACTGGTGATGTTGACGGCCGACACTTCACCTGCGTGAACAGCAAGGCCACAGGGACGTGAGCCGCAGGTGGAAGGTGAGAACACAGATCCTGGGCGTGATGCTTCGCTCTTGGTTGTGGGTTTCGTGTTACGAGTTAAGGATTGATTTTCTAGCTGGGATTTAGACAGACGGACAAGCAGGCAGAGAAATAGAGAGACAGAGGAAAGACAGAAGGACTGACAAAAAAAAGGTAGATAGCAGGCAGGTGGCTGAAAAGATAGATAATATATGATGGATAGATGGACGGACAGACAGACTGATGGAGAGAAATCGGCGGAGGGACATGTGGATAGACAGACATGGAAAAAACAGGGTGGGAACAGAAACAGACAGACAGCAGGGAAGGCAGAAGCACAGACAACTACAGCAGTGATTCTTAACCATAGGGCTGGGGTCCATGGTTGGACCGTGAGCGCCTCCTAGAGCTCAGATTAAATACATGAGCCACGTATGGTGGAAGTAGTGTGTCACTGAACTGACTTGACAGCTGCAGATCTGTGATAGTGACCAACTATGGAGAAGTTCTTGAGAAGAAAAAAATGATGAAGAAAGTGATGGCACCTCTACAAGAGTAAAAACTGTTCATGAAAGCACCTGTTGAAGCAGTTTTGAAATGGTGACATTTTTATTTCCATTTCACTTTGGAGTTTAAATATATTATTTTTATTTTATGATCTCTACAAATGGTTTTAATACATTTATTTTATTCTGAATTTTATTCTGTTTTTCCAATTTTCTCAATAGTTTGCATCAAGTGTATTTTTTCCTTTGTTCTTGAGTAAATTTGATGAAGATGACTTGCACCTGGTTCTGCTGCTGGATGGACTTTTCCATGACAAATATCTTTGCAATGATCACTTGGTTTCATGTCATTTCACAAGGTTTTGGTTTGTTTATGTGTAAGTAGATTAAATGGTTGTTGATCACGAATGTACTCAAGAGTCATGAATCAGTTCTATGACTTGAATGGGCCCCGGGGCCATTTGCTCTGGGAAATGTGGGCCCCGAGATGAAAAAGGTTCAGAAGCCCTGGTCTGGAGGAGGGACGGGGGGCGCGACATCCACTTCACATGATCTCCACCTTTATGAGCTCCAGCAGTGAACAAATCTCCAGCAACTGTGATTTGTCCTCCCCAGGTCATAAAGGTGGAGTCACATTTCACCCTGTGTGAACGGTCCTAGGAACAAAGCACAGCGAAGCTCTGATCTACACAGAGGAGACCCCTGTATCTGGAACAGAGGGAGGTCCGAACAGAGGCGCTGGCTCAGTGATGGAGGGAGAGAGGAGAGGGGTGTGAGGGGGGCAGTTCGCACTGTTCACCACTTCTCGCAGGACGTCGCCTCATCGCCATGGCAACCATTTGGCCGGCCTGACAAGGGTTGCCAGGGCGATAAGACAAAGGGCACGATTGTTCAAACTAGTTTCCTCCCCTGAAAAGAGAGAGGGACGGCACCGAAGAGAGAACCGCTCTTTGTCAGTGGTGAAGTTGGAGATAGGCACACGATTGAGTGATCACAACTGAAATAATGCACAGTGTTTATTGACCAACAAGTGCTATGTGACGATTCACTCAGATTTCATGCCCCGTCAAACTTTTTCTCTCCACTCTCCACCGCTAAATCCACCAGAACAAGACGGACGACAAACTCTGCAACTGGAAAACCTTCAGATCACTGGTCATTCACGCCATGTCTCTCAAAGCCAGAGCAGAAATATGTAGATAACAGCACCATAGTTGTCCATTCCTCTCCTGTTTGTCACCACACGTTCTTCAGAGAACTTTGCTTTCAATGAGGATCACGGCAGAGAAGGAACACTCACCTGTGAGGAGCAGAAGGAGGAATCCAATGAGAGTGAGCCGTGGGGAAATGTCAGTGAATCTGGGGCCTGAAGAGGAGCTCTTGCTCTCCACCTTCATCTTGTGTCCTGGGCAGAGTTTTTCTCCCACTTAGTGCGCATGGTTTATCCACCCCGGGCTCGTCGCTGCCTGCCTGCAACTCTGGCCTCTGTGGCGGCACTGAGCCCCTCACTCCTCACCGCACCCCAGTCACAGCCAACAGCAGCACTCTGTGTGTGTGTGTGTGTGTGTCAGTGTGTGTGTCTGTGTGTGTGTGCGGACGGACAATCGGCGCGGCTTAATCACCCACCGACAGACAGAAATGTTTGCTGAATTAAGCTGGGTTTTATTGGTGTGAAGGATCCCTGCGGTTATCCCACACTGAATGGAGACCTTGAAGTTTTGGACAAAAATCAAATTTCAGCCTGAAAAATCAAAACACAATTTGTATCCCGAGCAACTGTAAAACCCTGGTGAGTCATAATTGAGCCAAAGAAAGAGGCCGCAGGGCAGAGCGTTTCTCAGCAGCATGAGAGAAGAGGAGCAGATGCAGTACCGTTGTTCGCCTCTAGATATCGCCAAAGGGACGAATGGGAACTTCAGTGACACATCAGTGTATCACTTCAGATTTGACTTCAATAGGTCACACAACAAAGACTGAAGCCAGAAGCGATTTGTTTAAGATAGAAAGTGTCAATAAACATCTTTAACAGGGTGAAAACAAAACAATCACACTCTCCAAAATAATTCATACCCTGTTTCAATACTCGTATTCGCACGTATCAGCTGGAATTTTGGACCATTCCTCCTTTGCAAATGTTTCCAGATCTTTGAGTTGGAGGGCTTCTGTGCTGCCTCACGTCTCTTGAGCTCCATCCAAAGGTCCTGATGGGGTTTAAATCAAGACTTTGACTTGGCCACTTCCATATAACATCAGTATCACTGACCTGGAACCATTTCTTCACCACCTTCACCAGCTTCAGATCACTGTCCTGCTGACAGGTCCAATGCTCCTCCAGGTCCAGGTTCTCTGCTGCCTGCTAGAGGTTTTCTTGATGTGCTGCTCTTTCCTCATGATTCCTTCCACTTTAACCAAGCTGCCAGGTCCATTGGCAGAAAAGCAGCCCCACAGCATTATACTTCCACCTGCATGTTTAACAGTAGGGAGGGTGTTCTTCACCCTTCTTTCTCCAGATGAAAGCCACATCTCTGTGCCCAAAAAGCTCCATCTTGGTTTCATCTGACCACCGAACACCAGAGGCTTTGATCTTTCTTTACATGTGTCTTTGCAAAGGTCAGACGAGCTTTATATATATATATATATATATATATATATGTTTATATATATATATATATATATATATATATATATATATATATACTGCTATATTCCCAGTATCCAGTACAACCTGTGCTGTCTTAAGAACATCCGTGGAACAGCATGCTAATCATCATTAAAGCCACATAAAATGACTTGTGCTGGCTGTCGCCCCAAGGCCTACAGATCGATGCGTTTGACTGAAGGTAAAGACTGAACAATGCAGGTATCGATTTGTCATAGGTGGACTTGACTGTTGGCTGCTACTTGACCATCTTGTGAACACAGAATGAACTAACTCTCGTACAAGTTTGTACGAGTCGTCTCTAGAATAAAGTCTGCCAAGCCTGTAGTGTGGTTGAGCTTTTTATAGTGATGGGCAGATGAGGCTTCGTGAAACAGTGTCCTTATTTTTACAACTCAGTATGTAATGCTGTGGGTAGAAAAATGAGGGGAGGTTTCATTGAAATGGCTGTTCAGGTCCAAAGATTTTTTTAAGCAGAGAGTGCCACCTAGTGGCTCAGAGAATGAGCACACTGTTTCATGAAGCCTCACCAGCCCATCACTAACTTTTCATGAGTGCGGCATCTGTGTATGTGTGTGTGTATGGTTGTCAATGCTTAATCGGGTCTTTATCTCTTGAAATTACTTAAAATAAATAAACAAGACTGGCCTGAAACGGAATCCTGAGCACTCGACAATTTTATTTATTATATTTATTTTGTTGACAACACTTTATTCCTGAGCACTGGATCCCCACTGACCATGGCAATAAAGTTGATAGTGATCCTGACATTGTACGATGACGGACAAATGAGTGGAATAGCGCCTTGTCGGCAGCGTTAGATGTGATGTGACCACAGACAACATGGTGAAGGAATGTGGGACGGACAGCTACATATTTCTGCTCCCACACAGTCAGCACTGAGACCTGCTGGCTGCACTTGAGCCCTTCACCTCTGCTCCTGTAACCACCTCTTCTCAAGGGGACACTTGTCGTCCAGCGGAGACCCGACTGGCGCGGATCACTTGCTGGCGTTGACACCAGGAACAAGTGCGTCCTCGCGCACGTCGCCTGAAGACCTCAGCTCTCTGACAGTCAATAATGAAGCAGCAGCCGTTCCCTACTCAAAACAGGTTACATAACTCTATGAAAAAGTGATGTCTATCTTGCAGGATGCTGACGCCAGTGAGGCCACAGGTATCTGGATGAGGGCGCCCCCTGCTGCGGCTGCTCTAATTAACACCCAGAAGGTCCCTCCTCACCTCAGCCAGCAGCAGCTGCTCTCAAAATAGCACCAGGTGGACCTGCACTCCACTGGTTGGGCGTATATTCTAGTGAAGAGCGCCGCAGCCGACAATCACTCAAGACTTTCTTCGTCATCTTGTGGATGGCTGCGGCGCATATCTGCAGAACAAAGTGGGAGTTTGGAGGTGTGGAGTATTGATGGTTCACCCACAGTCATTGGAGAGACAGGAGAATATGGCCCTGGCCCCCGAGGGACGGAGTGAGGATCAGAAATAGAACAGCTCTGGATCATACTCTTTTCATTTCCTCAGCAGAAGGTGCTGAAGGAGCCTCTGGAGGACGCTGAAGTCAAAGGCTGACATTCTTGCTGCTCCTAGCATCTTGGAATCTGATGACAAGACAGTGGTGCGTGCAGCAGAGCCAGGATGTGCACCGGGAGATTAGATCTGCGCGCTCGAATGTGGCTGGTGTTTTTCCTGTGTGAGGATGCACGAGTGCTTGTGCTGTGGCTCAGATGCGTGTGGGTGGGCTGAGTGGGCGCGCAGGGAGACAGAAGATGCTGCAGCCTCATCCTCCTCGATTCAACAAGACTGCCTTGGCAACCTGGGCAAAACTCTAACACGCTCACTTTGCAACTCACGGACAGACGGGGCGAGGCCTCGTGGGAAACACGGCATTATGACACTGTCATGCTGTGGACGAGACAAGAGATTCCTCTGTTGTTGTTAATTCATAAATAAATAATACTTTTCTTTTTTAGAATGAGTCTGACAGTAACAAAGAATATTTAAGACTAGAATGTGTTATAAAATGATCTCTAGCAATAAATAAATGTTATAGAAAAATAAGATACAAAACAAAATAACAAACACAAAGTTGAAAATAGTTCACATGCAAGTTCATGCATTTGCAGTTACTGTTCAGTAGATCAGTGTTCACTTTAAATTCAGAGTCCAAACATCGGTGCCTTGGTCTGAACCCTTAAGAAAATCCATTTTACAAGAGTGTTTTTTATTTCAAAAGCTTTGATGTCAAGGAACTTTGAACAGATGCTTCTGTTGTGGTGCAAAACTGCACCTTCCATAATGTGAGTTGGACAGGAAAGAATCAAGTTCTCTGTGTGACGGCGTTTAGTTTTCCCTTCTATCGCTGAGCATCACATGTCACAGGCTTAACAAAAAATAAAGGGATTAAAAAATATGTATTCTGGTAAGACAGTTGCAATATCACCCCTGATACCACTGCAGACCAGTGGTGGGCGGGTGAGGCTTCATGAAGCAGTGTCCTCATTTTTATCAGCCACCAGATGGCACCGCTCCAAAATTATTGGATTTGAACCACTATTTCAATGAAACCTCACTACATTTTCAAACCAACAGCACCACCTACTGAGCTCTGAAAATAAGGACACTGTTTCATGAAGCCTCATCAACCCACGAGTGATTCCCACCATAGGAATCGTACATTGGCAGCATCCATTAATGACCTGATCTTGAGGGGACAACATTTCCAACAGAAGTCAAGTGAACTGTTCACACATTTCACCATATATTTAAACTGGAATTTATTATTGCAGTCCCTGACACCAATGTATAAGCACAAGCTTGACAGCTGCAGAATATAAGAAGAGTATTTCACACATCTAGTTGGTCAAACACAACAATGCACAAGGTCTGAGTCCGACTGCTTTAAATGAGTGTGGGTAAAAGTCCTGCATGTATTTGCTGTGCTGGAAGATCGGATTGAGAAACGCGGGAGGTGGACAAAAATGAACTCACACGTCACGTGAGGAACATTGACACACTTGTTATGTTTAATAAATACAACGTCCAGAGATACTTCGGTCCTAATCGTTTGTCTATGCATTCAAATGAAGGATTATGAGCAGCCGGTCATTGCAAAGATACGAGGCAGTCGGGGAACAAAAAAAAAAGAATCACAGCCACTTGTAATGCAGAGTGAAATACTGATGCAGTCACACAGCAAAACAGAATCCATTCATAATAAGTCTGTTAAGCCATTAGAGGAGATTCATTTCACATTCACAGATCGTCGTCTAAAAACTAGCACACAAGCAGAAGTTTCACAAGTACATGCGCTGAGTTGCAAATTCTGGGTCAAAGACATCCATACTCATGAGGCAGCTGGAGAAGCTAAAGACGTACATGGAAGAAAAAAAAAAAAACATCACTCCCGTAAAACTCTTGCTCTCTACTGCTAACGTGTCTCGGAAACAAAAGGACTCCGGGGGTGAAGAGGTGTCCATGTAAAGCAGCCCCGGCAGTTCGTGCCAGCCATCTTTCTTTCGCTACCTTGATTCCATCCAGGTCAGGACAGAGGCGCCGGCGCTCTGGCACAGATTACTGCCCCCGATCCTCCTGCCTCTGAAAACAGACGCAGCAGAGGTGAGAGTCCAAGACATGTCACCGCCACACCGTGGCCCGATTCTAATGGGAAATGAGCCTGAAAACTCATGTCCGCCTGTGGATGTGCTCAGTCAATGAAAATGTCCTCAGAAATATGTCCAGTTGGGATGTTTTGATGGAGTTGAAAGACAACAATAAGGTGTGTGGGTGGGTGTCGGCCTGCCAAGGAGACCAGTCGTGTGACGACACGATACACACTTCACTTGTTTCATGAGTGGGCTTCACTGTCCAGAAACATGAAAGAAAAGTCGAACATTTACAATACAACAAGCACAAACGTCAATTCTATGTCAACAAGTGATCCATTACTTACACTAAACTACTGAGAACCATGTCACTTATGTATATTGAAGACCACTCCAGGTCCATTTCCCTTCTTTTTTTCAGCTGTTCAGTGTCAGTTACAATGGCTCCTTGTACTTTCAGGGGTGGGGCTTGATCTGTGGTTCCACGCTCTCTACTGGCCTCCACTGGTTCATCCAGATGGTCATCTCAGTCTTTATTTTTCATCTGATATTTTGGAACTATTCCTCCTCTTTTCTTCATCGTCCTGTTTCTGTCTTGTTTCTCAGAGCACTGGTGCCAAGCTCAGAGCACACTGCACCACTTTGACTCAGTTAGAACATCAGTACTACATATATTTTTTTAATTTAATGCCCTTCTTTTCCCCCGAATGGTTTCACCTAAGCTGTGACACAATAAAAACGGTGTCCAGATCCATCACTTGATGTAGGGTTTCACGGTGTTTTTATTCAAACTCACTTTATTAACCCCAAAAAGGGGTCCAGCTGGACAGGTCCATTCACTGGACGCCACTCTGCTTATATATGGAGTCACCTGATGCACCTGATGGCATGACAACACGAAGCCTCCAGCTGGGTGAAAGACCCTGAACATGAGGGAGCGAGCGCTTCTCCTTCATCTGCCAGAGCGAGTCGTCGCTCACGCCTCATCTGGGGAATGTGGAAGTCACGGCTGCCTCACTCAGAGGTGATTAAAGAACGTACGAGCAGATTGATTAACAACCCAATTACCACGACGCCCGGCCCTCAGCTCCTGCAGAACTGACGGGATAATTAAAGCAGCCGGTTGCTGGTGTGTCCTATTAAGTGGCTGTAATTATGCTGGCGAGCGCGGTTGTTGACAGAGCTGTGATTCTCGTGCTCCAGGTGGGACTGGAGCCCACGTCTGCTCACCTCCTCCACTTCGGCCTTGTCCTCCGGCTTCATCTTCTTGCGGGTCATGTGACCACGGAACCCCGCCTGGATCTTGGCCGCCGCCCGGTTGGCCTCCGGGTCGTCCAGAGGGATGTCCATGATGTCCTCCTCCTCCTGGGGCCGGGTGCATTCCTCCTGCCGAGGTGAGGCAACAATGAACAGAGATCATCTCGATCCTTCCTACTTGACTGGAAGTGCTGCCAGATTTGGTCTCGTTGGGTTTAAGTCTGAGTCTTTTCTTTCACGCAGACGGCGAGCTGCTCTTTGAGACATACACCGCAATAAAGACCTCACCTGACCTGGAAACAAATTCAACACTTCACAAGCTAGTAATGTTTAAGACTGCAGCCGGGGGCTCCGGCACATTTCAAGGAGTTTCCAGCCCCAAATTCAAGGAGAATAAAATGATGAAGCAGCACATAAAACCTGCTGCTGCTGCAGCTCATTCAGCCACTGAAAGTACAGTTCCCAACGTCCCCAAGGAAACCCAGGGTGGGCGGGAAGAGACATTCTGGCTTGTCAGTGGAGTAGCATCAAGGCTGTCAACAAGTTATGTAAACACCAATTTGGTTTCAGCTACACCTATGTTCTGCCTATAGACAAACACAGATGGAGCGTTCGGTACAGAGCCACCATCATCGCTGCTCGGCGAAACATCATGTCTCCAGCGAAGCCCCTCTCATGTGGGAGTGATGCCACCCACCTGTTTAGCCAGCGCTTATTAGCCTCTTTGTCTGACTAGTCGCTCAGAACACGGCAGATCTGGCTGCAGAATCACCCCCTTTGCTGCCTCGACGCAACTGGAGCAATTATTTTGCACAGGCTGTCAAGTGAGGCTCGCAACAACCCCAGTTGAGAAGTATCGACGCAATTTAAAAGTAGCCGAGGAGCTTGTAAACAACCTAAACACTGAATTTCCTCAAACTGCTTCCTCACAGGATGAGAGACGAGATGATAAAAAGTTGAGTCTCCAACTTGTACTTACATTGCGACAGTCCATGTTTGTCTCGAGCTGATAGCAACGGCTCCTGACTCCCAGCTCTCGTCCAGTACAGATGTCTGACTGGCTCCTACTTACAATCACTGTATGTTCACTAACATCCGCTCACGCATCGTGTGAGAGAGAAAGACGGAGAGAAAGAGAGACCTAGACTCAGACGGACGGAGAGAGAGAGAGGGAGGGAGAAAAATAAAGGAGGCAAGAGAGAGACCTCCTACAAACATGACAGCATGTGTTCCATCTTTTCACTCTCATTAAGGTTGCTTCCCTGCTGAGCTCACATTACTGTGCATTCCTTCCGCAGACCGCTTCACACGGCGAAAAGTACAAGTACGCTCGGGTAGATATGGCTAAAAACGAGCTCTCACTCTCAAAACACAACCCGTTTGGAGCGTCCAAATCTTCCCCAGCTGAAGTGTTACACCAGTGACAGAAACAGATCAGCAACGTTGAGCTCGTGTATAAGAGCCGCTCGCCGCCATTGAGGAATAACTGCTGACTTTAAAGTTGCACGGCGAGTGTGAAAAGGAAAGAGTGGAAGCATCTTGGGCTGTTTTACACGAGGAGGTGTGATACATTTATTAGAGGCAAAGTGAGCTCACAGCCCTCTCCATCCCTCTGATCCCAGCTGGTACGGCCGCCCACACGCCTCTGCCAGCCTCGCAGACAAGACGGGGAGGCAGAGAAACAGACCACATCCATTAATCTGAGTTACCCAGGCTGAGCCCTTCCTCAGCTCCGCCGGCCCAGTCCTCACCACTCCTCATCAACCAGCTTGGCCGACGAAGGTGAGCAGGCTCTTGAACTGGCCGTCAGTCCAAGCGCCTCCTTCATGGGACTGAACGTTTAAAAGCTCTGCTCAGCAGCGGGCCGGACGTGAATCTGCTTCTATTCAGCCTTTGTTATTACCTGCTTGAGCAGGCACCTGGCAACAATCAACACCACTATCTCCTATTAAATCCATGACGACAACAAGTGCAAGCTGGATGGTGAGGGTTACCATGGCAACTCCCTGGCTAACTCTTCCTACACTCCCTCCCAAGTTGTTCCAAGCCTCGCTGGAGCAGACAAATCAGAAAGGATGTTGCTGCTCGCCAGGCGAGTCAATCTTTCATGATGATACATGGCTGAGTAATGATCCGGTGGGCTACAGCGCTCGCGGACGGGGGACCTGCAGCGCGCAAAACACACTATATTATAATTTAATGACGGCGCAGCAGAGGAGCGTAAACCATCTCCAACTCTCCGCAGCTGGGACTGTGATATTAACAATGCCATGTATTACTACACAAAGAACTCACAAGTATCCTCCTGGGATTCTTGTCCCCTGACGTAAACACCTCAAAAATCCTCACCTGAAGCCACTTCCAGCTCTTTTTTGTCTGTTCCCTTTGAGCGCAATGATAAATATTCATATACAGAAGTGTCAGCTTTGTGAATATATATATCAGGAAAAAAAGTAACATGGTGCTAAAAGGCAACAATGTAAGCTCCACACATGTGGATGGGCGGACCTCAGAAGACATGAAAATGAGCAGTTTGGCAGAGGTCTGCACTCTCCTCAGCACTTTTCTAGCATCACATTCACATTTTCATGTCTCAGTGTATAATAATTTACAGTAAAATGAATGATATTGCAACATATAACAGTATGCTGGACTCCTTGTTCAACAGAGAATTTAAGAAAGAGCCCATTTCCAACGTACTTTCCACGGACAGTGTGCTTCCACACACATTGCGGGGGGCTTTTACATAATGCAGGTGCCTAACTTTTGTGTCAAGCACGATTATGTAAACTCTCGATTTCTGCAAGGCGCCTCCGAGTACGTGTGTGAGAGAAAGGTGAAGCCATAAGAGCTCAGAAGATTTTCTTTCACTCCAAACTTGTGAAACTGCTGATGCTTCATGTCCCCGTCTTTTTTTAAACGATATACTCCATTATGTCCCTAAGAGGAATTCCATCGTGACCCAAGGGGATTTGTCCCTCATTCCGTTCTATAAACATTGCCTCTGATATTGCTGATCATTTATCCTGACTAAAATGTCAACTTATCTCCATTTTATTTACTTTACTGTTACATATCGACGTAGTAATTTCAACACATTCACTTACATCTTTAAGAATTGATGTAGTGCCTATTGCTGTGTGTTTATTTTGCTATTGTACTTGTAGTTTCTTATTTGCATAGAAATATATACAGCATTAACTTCCTTCTATTTTTCCACTGTGGTCCATTCTCATGAGCTACCAAGGACCTTTCATAGTGAAAAGTCAGTATATTTGAGAACAGTTGCCAGAGCTCCTTGTGCATTTGAAAAGGGGACCATCTTCAACCAAAATCCATCACAACATATGACACACACACACAGTGTGAGACTTTGGCCTTACCTGCTCAGACTGCACTGGTTTGTCAGTGACCTCGGGCGTGAGACCCTGGCTGCCTTGCTGACTTGCTCTCTCACTTTCCTCCTCATCACCCGACTCATCATCATTGGTATCAAAGTCTTGGGCCAAGAGAATTTCCCTCAATCTATCGGAGGCTTCCTCTTCATCTGCCAGCTCCTCATGCCAACTCACGTCCTCCGTCTCCATTTCCACATCAAGTTCATTAGGATCCTGATCATTGTTCATCACTTCACCACCATCACTGGAATCTTCCTGTTTCTGCGTCGGTGATCTAACGGAGAGCGAGACTTCAGAGGCCTCCATTTCTGATGGTTCACCTTCATACTGAGCAACCTGCCGAGCTTCTGGAAGGTCATCAAAGCTGCTTTCAAGCGAACCTCCTTCTGCCTCTCGTACATGACTGCCGTGCATTTCGCCCTCGACATGTGCAAAAATATCTGTTTTCTGGGAAGATGCTCGTGTCTCAGCTCTGTCTTCCGCCTCGTTCTTTTCTGCCTGGATGTGAGCTTGCAGTGGTGTAGCTGAGCTACCAGGTTGCCCTGATGGTGACTGGAGCTTTCTTGCCTCAAAGTCTCGTTCATCCACACAACTGTTATCACGCTGTTCCACCGTCTCTTCCCCACTAGTTAGGCCAAGCTCTGAAGCACAAATGTTCGCATCAACAAAGTCAGGAATCATATTCTCTGCGGTGCTCTTTCCTCCCACAGGTCCGGTTGAGTCAATCGTTACTTCTTCATTTGTTTCAACTTCTAAATCAGAACTTTGCGGCCCCCGTGTACAATCACGGACAGACAGATCCTCCGTCTGCTTTAATTCAGACAGCAAATCATGCGCCGGTGAGGAGGCGTTATCTTTTTCATTAGCGGCCCTGTCAACTTGATTGAACACACTTGTTGGATCTTTATCTTTCTCACTTGGCTCAGCCAAGAGTTCATGTGAGCCTGGGAGGTTTGTGATGGATTCTTCCAGCGAAAATCCCTTTTCTTCTGAAATCATTTTTTCCTCTCTTCCTCTGGTGGAGTCAACCTCCCCAGAGATGATCAGTGGAGTGGAGGACCTATCAGTGTCCTCCTCTGACCCACTGGATTCTTCTTCACTCTGGGTTTTGGGAATTTCTCTGAAGTAGAGAGAGAACAAGAATAAGTTCAAGGTGTTTCGCAGGCAAACAATGTTTTAATGACTTCATACTAAACCTGGGACACGGGCTGAAGCTAGCGACTTCTCTCCTCTGTCTGCCACTTCTACATGCATTTATTTTTCTTTGACCTGTCTGGATATCTGACTCAGGATGTTGACATGTTTGACAGCACTGCACATTGTTGTTTGTTAAAGATTTATTCTCCATGATACAAATGCAATTCATCTGGTCAGATAAGAAAATAAATAAATAGCAGTTCTGTGGCAACATGACTTTTCTTTTAATTTAAGGTGTGAATATTATATTTAACATTAAAAATAACTATTTTTAGAAATTAAAATGAAAGAATAAAAGAAAAAAATATGAACATGCCACAAAGTCTATAAAAGAAAGCAGGCGCAACATTTTTCAATCTGAATGAATTACAAAATCTTTCTCTGTGTAATGGTGCAATTATAAAACAACACTGTCATGAACATATTTTGGGAAGAAGAACAACTGACCTCTGACAAGATAAAAAAGAAATGTAAGTATGGATTGACTGCTTGCAACTGTCCTCTCCTTCCCTGTCTCTCCTCAACTCTTCCTCACTGCTGTCACACCAACACCGTCAGACTCACTTGGAGACAGGACCCAGTTGTGAGAGTTTCTTTCTGGGAGTGAACTTCAAAACAGACAACAAAAACACATACATTATTGGTCTTATTGAAAAACAAAAATATAAACTTAAAATATAAGCGTACCTCCTGAAATGCATCGTTATTGTAAAACCTTTCTTCCAGTTTAGTGGACCACTCAACTGGGTCGATGCCTTTGTCTGTGCACAAAACAAAACAAAACAAGACAAAACAAAACAAAACAAAACAAAACAAAACAAAACAAAACAAAACAAAACAAAACAAAACAAAACAAAACAAAACAAAACAAAGCAAAGCAAAACAAAACAAAACATTCAATATCAAATAATAACAACATATAAAAGGTGTGTTAAATTGCCGGCATAAACCGAGAGAGCTCACCTTCTCTTGTCTTCAGGAGAGACTTGAAGTAGTGAGCAGCGTAGGTGGGGATGTCATCGGGCTGATCCCGTAAAACCTCTCTGGTCAGACCCTCCAGGAGGGTCCCAAATCCACGAGGGATCCTCAGGTGGGTGTTGGAGAAAGGCACCGACATTCTGTAAACTGTCCCTCAGACAGCCAGGACATAAATTCAGGTCCGTGAGCGACTGCACAACAAAAGCTATGGTTCAGTAGCGACTGTAATTGCGACGTAGATGTTCTATAAATCGATTGTCTCCACGCTACTTATAACGCAAGCAACTTTTAAATAGCTTTTATCTTCAAGGGACACAACTACAGCCGCAAACGCTGCGTTATACGTCACACATGATGTAACATAGAAACTGTACTCACCCGGCTACTTGAGCTAATGAGCTAGCTGTGTTTAGAGCCCCAAAGTCGTTGCCTAGCAACCGCTACGGAATCCGACCAGGCTCAAAATTGCATGACGGAATAAATCGAAGGTATGCACAAAATATAGCGTCTCTACAAGTACAAAGTTGATTTACAAACACCGTACTACGCCGCTAAAATGTAGCAGTTCAATTCCAATACAGTCCATTGGAAAACATCAACACAGCAAACTTTATACCAGACAGAGGTCCAACATATGAATATACATTCAAAAAGCTTCTATTAGCTTCTATAAAATCATCCACAGTCATTACTACTAAATTATACTTAAAATAAATGAAGGGCAACAATGTAATGCACTTCAACATGGATATCTTTTGTCACTAAGCCTCAGTTATGTGTTCCAAAAATATGCTGTAATTTATCATTTCATTTAATTATTTAGTTATTTTGTTGTCACCAGCAGAAGTATTTCAATAAATCCCATCAAAAGGAATAACTGCGGACATTTTCTTTGCTTCCGAAGACACGTGTCAACTACCGGCTCAACTTCCATAACAAAGTGTGTTTGGAAAAAGAATAGATGGAACCACACTAACATGCATGTCTGTGTACATAGTATATGATTCCGCAGGCCACTTTGGTTCATAATTAAAGAAAAAAAATGAAATACCGTTTATTTGCTGTCTCACTGATCATTTCACTAGTAGATAAGTTGTGTAATTGTTGCATTTTCTCCATGAAATATGAGACGTGGAACATGTGTATCTTGTCGATGTGACTAAATGCAAAGTTAAAGAAAGACATTGTTGAAAATCGGTTTTATTCTATGAAGCATGTATCAAATTGAAGAAAAAACCAAGACATCCACACTGCTATGAGCCATCAAAATGAAAACAGTAAGAGGGACTGGCTCAAGAGGATTCACAGACACCACTGTCCCTCAAGCATAAGTTATGATGGCGTATTCAGAAGTGGAGCTCATTTTACGGCTGATCTCTCTGGGCTGGGGCAGATACAGTCGGTCAGCTGATCTGGAGGGTTGGAGCAGAGACCGCTGCTGAAAAATTGACCCAAAACATTCATGAAAAAGTACTCTTTAGCACCATCACTAAACGTTTCATGCTCTTCCCTTCCAACACACACTGTAGTTGCAGTTGTTCTTACCCAGCTTGGCTTCTCAGGAGTCACGTATCCAACTTGGGTGAGCTCGGGTGTACTCACACCTCGGATGGTGATCATGATGTCAGCATATGGAACATCCTTGTCACTGCCGGTGTCTGGACCACAACAAACTTTACCACAAAATGATGATCCGTGTGTTTCAGAGAGTATTTTACCTGATTCAGAGAGTGTGACCGGCGTCCTCTCAGTGTGGGACTGCAACGTAACCGCCGGCTGCCTTGACCTGAATATTTGATCAGTTGATGTACAAATGCAACGCGGCGCTAATGGCAACATTAAACAGGTCACTTACTCTGGCGGTTGAGCTGTTGGACTGACTGAGGAAACATAAAGGCCACGGCGTTATACACAGATATGAAAGGAAAACGCTAAAGAAGTGATGCTGTGTGGTCACCATTGGCTTCACTTCTCCTTCCGGTCAGGCGTAAGAACATGGAGAGGGCAGCGAGAACCATCCCCACGCAGGCGACTGCTACCACCACAAGCTTCATTTCAGCCACTACCTCTGTTGAGTTTGATGCCCTGAGTGATTCTCATGAGCGTCGTGGAGACAATTAAAATCCACTTTACCTTCACTTCCATCCGTGGGCACAGGAGACGCTGACGCTGAAAGTGCTGTGTAGAGAACACTTCTTAAAGACTGTTATGCTCCTGTGACGCCTCGGTGCTTACCATTTACTGTTCCAGTGTTTGGCATAGTTGTTGTTGTTTGAGCTGCAAAGTCACAAAATCTAGGTCAGATAAAATAGCAACACATATCCACAGCCATTTCCAGTACCATGAAGATGCAGTGATACAACTTTGACTAATCTGCGTTCTAGCCGAGGGTCGTCCGTTTGTTGCGTGTGGCAGGAGTAGTTGAGTCTCAGGTCGTCGGCGGACACGTTGACAAGATGGTAAACAACTGTGCAGTTTTTAGTTACTGCCCCCAAACAAAAGGAACTTGCCCCCTCTTTGCTCCAACAGCCGCGAACAAACGGAGAGCAATTGTAGGCGCACTGGAGTGTAAGAGAGCTCCCGAGTGTGACACCAACATTGTCATAAGGCATCTTTCCACTCTCACCACTCACGGAACCTGCAAAGAGGAAAGCATATTTACATCATTAAGCAGGGTGTAAGTCGACGTATTCATCATTTATGAGAGTTACCTTCAATCATAGGACCAGAGAGGAGCAGCAAGAGGAGTAAAAGCCTCATCCTTTCTTTTATTTATTACAATTTCTGCCTCGCAATTGAAACCTGCTTCTTTCTCTTGCAGCTGCTCCAACGTACAGGATGTGGCAAAACTGCTAAAATAACTTTTTTTTTTTCTGTCTCAGGTTGGCAGCGTATCAGGGAACAGCGTTTTGGCACAAGAGCACGGTCTTTAATATGTGGGTGTGATTTAAAATAACATTTTTTTTTCTTGTCAAAACTGTCACGACATCCTTGACAGTGGAAAATTCCAAGCAGCGAAGATAAAATCAGATAAGTGTTTCAGTGAAAGATGTAATTTTGGCTGCAGCATCTTTCACATCTTAACAAGCCAATAAGAATCTGGGTGCGATTATTATGGATATTACTTCCAAGGCAGGTGTGAGAAGGCTTCGAAACACAGCATTTGGTGTTTTGAAAAACATCTCTTCATAAGAAATTCTCCACTGAGGTTTGTAACACGCTCCGTGTTGCTCTTATGAATAATGAAATAAATCAGCTTCTGCACACTCACATTGTTCTTTGAGCACAGTCCAGGCGGGGACTAAAGACGGACACGTGAATGCTTCTTGACTTGATCTTGTGATATTGGCTGGATAGCAACTTTGGGCACGGAGCAGAGTCAAAAACATCGGAAGCGTTTCCATGAAATTTTCAGGAAATTTTCATGTCCAGTAACAAATGATTCCATGCTTTGTCTCAGAGTTGTTTTAATCTTCATAAAACTCATTACGATTGAAAGCATTTCATCGCTCCAGTCAGAAGACCTTGGTGACACGCGTAGAGCTCTATGTTCCCACAAGCCACTAAAAATAAACTGCTACCTTTAATTATTAATAACAAACTGGTCAATTATTTTGCAGCTTATACAATTACATACATTACCAATAGACATGTAGGGAGTTGCTGTCAAGAGGCGCAGCATGTTCATGGCTATTTTTAACTAGAAAAAGCACTCGGAGGGCGCATGTCTCCACCAAGGAGCTCAATAAAAACAACTTCTCTGATTCAAGATTCAAGAAAATCCCAGGCTGGAAATCAAACCACAGCTGTGAAAGCACCAAATTATAACCATGAAACTTAGCGCTCACACAAGCTGTCAAGCCTTTAAGAATTTCTTTAGTGACCATAAAAACCGTAAGCAGAGCAGTACCTCCAAAAACATGGGGGGCAGTGTTGCTGTTACTACCCAATATGTAGCTCTAATGAGACACGAAGAAGACGTAACAATGGCGGAAATTCTCCGACAATATATTTACCGTCCTCACCGACCACTGCCTCCTACAACGCTGCCTCCGTTTCCTCTTCTGTGCAAGACCTACATGATCAATGCTTCTTCCACAGTCACCACGTTGATTTTGGAGTTTGTTGTTTTCATAAACTTGTGACTCTGTGCTGCTCCCCCTGGTGGACATATTGGTGAACAGCAATACCAACATAAAGAACACATGGAAGCTTGTGATCAGTGATGGTAACAACTTTTGAAACAGGTACATTTTGGCACTTAAAGGAAGCATAATGGGCCTTTAGGAGTGAGAATGTGCTGGGACATGAGTAAAGAGAACAATCTTATGTTTTCCAACGTCGTATGGAAGCACAGATGAGAGCGACATATTCCTCTCCATCTAACCTCCAACAGCATTGTTCAGGCCATTTAAATAATTGAATTCCGTCACAGACAGATATTTCTAGGTTAGCTGCAGCACGTACTCATGCATTATGAAAGTGAAAGGTTCGGTTACAGAACATCAGTGAACCATTATGAGCCAAAGCAATCACCTGGGAATCGCATTTCGTGTTCTTGTTTCACTTTCCCCCGACGGAGGCTTCTCCATTACACGCCTTGAATCTGTCATGTGGGTTCTGGCGCGCGGATCACTTGAGTTGTGTGGAACTGAAATTGCGTGTCTGGAGAATAATGCTGACTTTGTGGTCTTTATTTTTGTGGGGGTGTCTTCATTTGATGCGCTCGGCGCTCGGCGCAGGTGAGTAAGGGCAATAATGTTTGATCGATGCGTGAGATTAAAGTCCACATCTTCAAAGGGATGGTAGATTCGCTTGACGTCGCCGAAGGAAGCGCCGATCTTCCTGAAGCATCAGACCTTGGGCTCTGTCCAGCGGGAACATACTTCTCTCACCAGCTGTGTTTGGAGTGTCCAGCCGGGCATTTGTAAGTCGACAACCCATTTTAAAAACAGTCACTCGCTGATACATAATGTTCATCATCACGTGTCTTTAGCTGCTCTGGAAATGTCTCTGCACCTCAGAGATGCCCAACTGGAACATTCAATCCCGACACACGCAGAAGCACAATCCGTGACTGCCAGGTGAAACACCGCCGTGATGTTGTCCCACAATGACTCTGCATTGTTTTAAGATGTTTTTGAAGGGAGACTTTTCGATGGCTCAAACGAAGTACAACTAACTTGCCCAGAGTTCAATATTTAGAACTGAAAACCACATTATGGACATAAATATTCACCTGTTTTGCTTTTGAATAAGTTTGAAAAACACCAAAAAAATGGACAAATATACTCTCCATACATTTAATAATATATACATAAATATACTGTATATAAGAGCAACAACAACAACAGTAATAAGTTGGAAAAACATGAAAACACAAAAAGAAAACAACAATAATATTAATAATGCGGAGAAAAACATGGACAAATTATCGTTAAATACTATTATAAATATGAAGTTGCAGTTTAAAAGGCATAAACAAACGTAACACTAAATATAGCACAATATAAGAGGTACTACATAAAAAGTTAATCCTCGAACAATGAATAATAATTTCGAGATATGAACAGTTTACTTTGGCTAGTGTCCCCCGCTATGCATAACATACACTATACACTACATTCACTACTGACTGGATATAAGATTGATTTGTGTCCAAACTGATATCAATAATATTTCAATGACAAACGTTCTTTTTCATGGCTTCTTGGCCTCAGCTGTGTTTTCCAGGTCTCATCAGTTCAGAGGACAAAGTCCAGTGCAGGCTGTGTCCGGCGGGTTTCTCCTGCCAGCCAGACACTGGCAGTCTCTCTCTGTGCCCTCCTGGCAAACACTCCCCTGAAGGAATCCTTCAGTGTCTCACCTGCCCCGTCGACTCGGTCTGCACCTCTGGATTTGCCCACAAGGTGACGGTGAAAGCCAACTCCCTTGAACCCAGCCCACAACTAACCACTGTGCTGTTCGCCTGCAGTGTGGTCCTGGTAAGGAGCCCAACTCAGACCAAACTGTTTGTCAGGACTGTGGCCCGGGCTTCTACTCTTCTGGTTGCAGTGTTCAGTGTCTTCCGTGTCCAGCAGGTGGGGCGATTGAATCCATGTGCGTTATACAAGGTTTTCATCTGATGGTCTCTGATCTGCTCTGCAGGAGGTTACTGTCCACAGAATGGCATGTCAGAGCCAGTCTTGTGTCCTCCAGGCTGGACGTCCTCACCTGGCCAGACGTACTGCACCGGCTGTAATGACTCTTCAGTGCAGTGTGGCGGAGCGTCCACTCCCCGCTGGAGCCTCCCAGGCCGAAGGTCCAGTCCTGTGTTGTGCAGAGCGGGTACATACAGACCCTGGTCAGCAGGGGAAGAGTCGGCCTGCGCCATTTGCCCAGTCGGTGGGTGACTCTCTGGACGATGTGGTAGCCTTCGATGAGCTGAACACTTCACTGGTCACTCTTACAGGTCACTATTGTGTGGGCGGAATCACTGTCCCTTGTCCTGCAGGGACTTACGGCGCTCAGGAAGGTCTGCAGAAGCTGACTGACTGTACCATATGTCCTGCAGGTAAAGGAAGTATTGCACAGGTGCCACTCAGAATGTGACGTTATTCCCCTTTTAACCACTGGATCAACAGGCCTTGAACTTCAAACGTCCGGTTTGGAGGCCATTTGTGGCAGACTGCCTGTAATTCAAGATTCTGTTGAGATTTATATCATCGTTATTATTGTTATTATTTGCAGGAAATTGAATTGACCCCACTGTTTACTTTTGTGCTGGTATTTATATGAATTTTATGTGGCGGAGATCTTTTTATGTTCTGCTGTTTTGTTTTAGACGGAGCAATGCAGCTCAGGAGAAAACTATAAACACACTCATGTCGTGTCCTCTCAGTGGTCTCGTCCTGAACCATCTATTTCCAGGGTTTTATTGTCTGGAGAGCAGCTCGGAGAAACCTGGCTCCCAGTTCTTGTGTCCTCTGGGCTCCTATTGTGAGGAGGGCACAGCCACCATGCACGGGTCACCTTGTCCTCCTGGTACAGCTGGGGAGCAACTGGGTCAGACAAGTAGAGCATCCTGCAGGCGTTGCAGAGAAGGACGCTTCTGTCCTGCAGGTGAATCATCAGTCATCACCGTGCCATTCAGGATCCAAGGAATGTGAAAGCATTTGCCCCTCCATTGGACTAACGTGATTTAGCAGGTGGCGTTCATACATTGCGGTTCACATGCGGTAAAAACCATCTGTTTTCTCTGCTTGGAAGTAATGTGGGTCATGTCTCCTGGCACACTGACACTGCCATGTGAACCAAGTGACGTCTACCTCTGTGTTCTGTGTTGCACCCCACAGGCTCTACAGGCCCAGGCCTGCCCTGTGCCCGGGGGAGATACTGTCCTGCTGGAACAACAGAGGAAGTGACATGTCCACAAGGGACGTTCACCCCTCACCAGGGAGCAATAGGTGCGTTACAACTCCGAAATAATGAAATCACAGTCATTTCCGCTGACATTTCAGTTGCTTCAAAGATCTATTAGCCTACTGACCCCATAGAAGACTATATTACTCCTCATTCCCATGATGCATTGCAGTGGTTAATTCAATGGCACTTTGTAAGAGCTAAAGGTTTTTCCATGGTAGGTATCAAGGACTGCCTGAAATGCCCAGCTGGTTTCTATTGCCCAGAAGGGACCAGCGATCCTGTGCCCTGTCCTCCTGGCTCCTACAATCCCATGGAGGGTCAGGATGAGCTGTCAGACTGCAGGGAGTGCCACGCAGGGAAGGCCTGCACACAGGTGGCTCTGAAAGCTCCGGATGTGGACTGCATGCAGGGGTAGGTTGCGTCATCGGACGGAGGGTATTCCTTCACCTTTGAAGGGATCTCAGTGGCTTTTACTTCCCAGGTTCGTGTGTCCACTTGGCTCAACCAAGCCTAATTTGCCGACAAACGCTTGTCCAGCGGGGACGCAGAGCAATCGCACGGACCTCACCCACCGCTCACAATGTCAGATGTGTCCGGCCAGATACGCCTGTCTTCGAGGTGCATTCGCCGAATCAGACACACACAGCTGCTTGGACAGTGTTTCTCCTAAAAAGATGATGGTAAACAGAAGCAAGCAGGGTTGCCCAGTTTACACTGAAGGCCTGTTCATGCACCGTCACTGGTCACATGCTTCCACGCCTTTATTACCTTGGTATTGCTGTTCACCAATATATCCACCAGGGGGAGCAGCTCAGAGACGCAACTTTATGACAACAACAAACTCCAAAACCTATGGAAGCTCTGAACTGCCATGGTAAGTTAGAGAAAAAAACACATAGGTTGGATGTGGGATGACCAGAGACCACCGAGCTGATGCTCCCACAGCACCTGCTTCTCGGTGGACTGAACATTTAAATGCCGGACTGTCCGGCCAACAGGCCAAATCACATGAAACCTGACATGCGTTTCAGACTTTGTCATCCTGGAGCTTCTTAATATGGTCTTCTGACAGTCCGCAGCTTCTCAAGGAGCTGCACAGAGTACCACCGTACCATAACAGCAACACTGCCCCCCATGGTTTCCACTGGTACTGCTCCGTTTGGTCCATATTCGTAAGCTTTGTGTAAGGGTGCAGGAATACAGAGGAAATGAAGTCTGAGCACAGACAGAAGGCTCTGTCCGTATCCTGATATGTACGTAACGTTGAGCATAAATGGGCCTTTAGTGTCTGCATTGTTATCCTTGGGCTTGAACCTGGATTTGCTTCCCTTTATCATGACCCAGTTTTATAGCCATAGGCGATAATGGGAGCATCATTGTCCTCGATAAAAAGAAAAGGATTTGTCTAAAGACTCTCATAGTAAAGACTGTAATGATATTGTTATCCTTTGTGTATCTACCATTCTCTGCTCAAGCTCATATCCCACCACAGTCTCAGAAAGGAAGGAATTTCTCGGAGCTGAGTGAAGTGATTGGTTTCTAACAGGTACAGGCGGACCTCAGAGACCACCTCTCTCCTGCTTCGCGGGACATTATTGTCCACCTGGGTCGAAATTCCCCTCGCAGTTCAAGTGTCCAATGGGCACCTGGAGTGGTCACAGCGGTTTGGAATCTGAAAGCGAGTGCCAGCCGTGCCCAGCGGGCTGGTACTGCCTGGCGGGGTCGGGATCTCCATCCGGGCGATGCAGCTCAGGCCACTACTGTCCAGCAGGTGCGGTCAGCTTTCAGAGCTGTGACTTAAAACTACCTTTAAATAAGTTGCATTTCTTTCCTGCAAGATGCTGTGTGTGTTGATGGAATCGATACGCAAGACTTGTCCTCGCTGTAAGGTGAGGCCTGTGAGTCATCCATGTGGATATATAACTGCGGATGTTGGGCCAACAGGGACGGCGTACGGCACTCAGTTTCCATGCCCTGCAGGCACCTTCAGCATCCACATGGGCAGCAGGCAGAAAGAAGATTGTCTGATCTGTCCTGATGGCTCCTTCTGCAGAGAAGGCACATCGAAGCCGTCGCCCTGTCCACCGTGAGCTTCATTCAGCGCAATCTTCACCGTGGTTTCCAAGATGAGACGTCTTATTTAGCAGCAGCAACTCTGTTCTGTCTTTGACCAGCTCCACTTTTCGCCGGCAGAAAGGAGGCCAGACGCCAGAGGACTGCTCGGCTTGTCCTGCAGGCTATTTTTGTTCCCGTTCAGCCACTGTCAACCCCCGAGTGTGCGGAGCTGGGAGCTTCTCTGTGAGGCCTACTTCACTCTGCAACCTTTTTATCCTCGTCCTTGAATATGAGCATTGGATTGTGCTACTATTAGCAGTCAGTCTTGTCATGAACATGCACATAGGCTCATGTAAATCAATCAGCCCATCATGTTAGAGCCGCTGCCCTCATGTACGTGGAAGCCGCTCCCCTCCTCCATCTCACTCCGTCTTCCATCTTTCCTGTCCTCGCCTGCGTAGGACGAAGGCTCTGTGGAGTGTTCCCCATGTCTCCCGGGCTACTACTGCAGTAATGAGACCACAAGTGAGGAGGCAATGCGAAGCATCATGGTCTGCCCTGCAGGCTTTCTCTGCTCGCAGGGTTTATCCAGAGACCCCCAGCGCTCAGCAACCCTCTGTCCCGTTGGATTTTTCTGCCCTGGAGGAGGCATTGTGAGTCATTTATTAATGGCATCCCGATTGGTGTTCTAATGGACTTCACTTTGGCTGTGTCTTGGTAGGATCCTAACCCAGTACCTTGCCCCAATGGTACGTACGGTGAAAGCCCTGGTTTGCAAAACGTAGCGCAGTGTCGCCCATGTCCTGCTGGGATGTACTGTTACGCTGAGCGGCCGCTGGAGCAACCGATAACAAGACCTGTAAGACTTCCTTGAGTCCAGTCTGTGTGGCCCATCTGGGTGTGCAGCGCAGCAAGCAAGAGTGATGGTGCAAACGCTGAGAGAGAACCACAGAGCCCCCCCTAGAGGTTGGGGGGAGTGAAGGCACCGTTATGCTCCCGTTACGTACGAAATTGTACCCGTTTGATGCCAAAGTTCTTACCGTCACTGATCACATGCTTACATGTGTTCTTCATGTTGGTCAGAAGTTTAAGACAACAAACTCCAAAACCAACATGGCGACTGTGGAAGAAGCATTGATCAGGTAGCAAGCCATGGGCAAATGAGGCTTCATGAAACAGTGCCCTTATTTTGACAGCTCAGTAATGTGGAGCTGTTGGTATAAAAAAGACATGACATTTCATTGAAATGGTTGGTCAAATCCAAAGATTTTTGAGCAGAGACTGCCACCTAGTGGGCTCAGAAAATGAGGACACTGTTTCATGAGGCCTCACCAGCCCTTCACTACATGTAGCTCTTGCACAGAAGAGGAAACAGAGACAGCGTTACAGGAGGCGGTGGTTGGTGAGGCCGTTAAATATATCACCACTGGAGGATGGAGAGTTTCCAACGTTGTGTCTCATTACAGCTACGTATCGGGGAGTAACAGCAACACTGCCCCCGATGGTTTGGGGTGGAACTGCTCCATTTGGTCCGTTTCAGTAAGATTTGTGGAGACGTATCCAGATCTGTACGGAACGTTGAGCATAACAGGGCTAAAACTCAGGTGGTCACCAGAGTGGACGAATAGCACAAATGCCGATTATTCCTCTGGGTGTATATCAGAGGAATCCAACAACAAATGTGTGGCTGACTGCTGAAGCCTGTTAGGTAACTCATGCTGCCAACTATAACAAACTGTCCCCTTATATGACACTCCTGTCTGTTCTATCCACGGCCTGGTGAGTTTGCTGATCTTAAAGGAACAGGACTGGTTGCATCTGAGGAGAGAGTTTTGCTGTGCAGCCTTGCTCTTCTACCCACATACTCTACCTTTCTGCTGTGATGCTGAGCGTCTCCTCAGCGATGCAGCTGACACACTTTCCTCTCTTGGTCTTGAATCTCCAGACTGGCGTGTGTCCAGACGGACACTACTGCCCATCAGGCACAGGATACCCACAGACTTACCCGTGTCAAGCAGGATTCTACAGCAGTATCAGTGTCGGCCACAGCGGGAAGGAGTGTGTTTCATGTCCAGCACAGCACTACTGTGGGAGACCGGGCGTTCACACTCCCGCTCGCTGCCCTCAGGTGGGACTCCTGTGTGAGACCCCTTCATTCGTCCCCCTCATTCTCTCTGAATTGTCAGGGCTTTTTCTGTCCTGTGGGAACTTCAAGACCACATCCGTGTCCTGAAGGGACGTATGGCTCCCGTCCCGCTCTCAGTGACCAGTCAGAATGCACCCCCTGTGGAGGAGGCCGGTACTGCTCAGGTGTGGGACTCACTGGACCATCGGGAGACTGTCAGCAGCGCTTCTACTGCAGAGAGGGAGCCACGTCAGCTGTAAGAAATGATTTGCCGCTTGAGTCGCCACGTGTAATGCGTCGTCTAATTGATGCTCCTGACTGAGTGTATATGACCAACATCTCTCATTGGTCTGCTCCGGCTCGCAGACTCCCATCGATGGCTCGACTGGAGGTTTGTGTCCTGCGGGAAGCTACTGTCCTCCAGCCTCCTCCGCTCCATTTCCGTGCCCTCCCGGCTCCTTCAGCAACAACACGGGCCTCACACAGCCACAGGACTGCACCCCGTGTCCACCTGGGTGCGTTTACACCGTCCCTCAATGAGGTGATGAATCCTGACATGTTTCTCTTCCAGCTTCTACTGTTTAGGGTCAGGTAACACGGCACCCTCAGGTCCGTGCTCTCCTGGGTTCTACTGCTCAGGTGGGGCGTCTTCTCCGGTTCAGTTTGAGGCAGGCGAAGGTCATTATTCTCTGGGTGGAGCCGTCAGAGCCGAACCATGTCCACTTGGCACCTTCCAATCAGTAGGTTTCACATGTTGTGACATTGCATCGGACTGCAGAGATGTTCATGGGGCGCCTTTTTCTCCACATAGAGTCGGGGTACACAGTCTTGCGTGGGGTGCCTCAGAGGCAGACTGTGCAACAGGACCGGCTGGTCTCTCCCACCGCTCTGCCCACCTGGACATTACTGTCCTCCCGGGACTTCTGTGGCTCACCCTTGTCCTCCGGTCAGTATCGTAGGTTTGGTTTCACAAAGACGTGTCCAGAAAGTAGGCGCCCCCAAAACTCCAACATGTTTCGGGTGTCAGGTTGCTTGTCCTGATTTTGAGATTCTGACCGAGGCATGTCCACGTCTAGGGCTCGTACCTCGACCAGTCAGGTGGGGACGATGTGCAACGTTGCAGACAGTGTGAGGCGGGATGGTTCTGCAACGGAGCGGGACTTTCCGCACCTCAAGGCTTGTGTGAGGCGGGACACTACTGCACTGCTGGGGCGTCTACTCCCACCCCAGTAAGATGCTCATCACTTTTCTGTCAATGATTTACTTGTTTTCTAACTCTCTGTCGAGAGTTTGATTCTAAACTGCTTTTCACTTTTTATTTTTGATTCCTCAATATATCCCAAATCAGGATTCAAGGACTCACGGCTCAAATATTTAGAGGAAAAAAAGGATGCGTTAAAAGGTTGTATAAAATTATCAGGAGGTAGAGGGAGCGTTTCACGGGGCTGAGGACATGTTGTCCAGCAGATGGGTTTGTCTGTGTGACAAAATGGTGCGACACATGTTCTACAGCCATTATACGAAGTGAGAGTACACGTTAATGTAATACTAGCAGAGTCTCACCAGAGCACACGCTTCACACAGAGACGAATGAGAGTCACTCAGAAGATCAGAACGCAGAACATTTTCACGACACATTTTCAAAATTTGTTCCATGTCACCTACTCAACATTTCCTGAAAGTTTTACTCAAATATGTCAATTTTTCATTCATTCAACAGACACATTAAAGCCGGCCATCACAAAACTTCTATGGTAATTGTGGTGTGCAATGAAAACTGGCCGCATGAAAAGTAAATAAATAAAAATCCAATATGGCAACACATATTTATATTTCACAAAAAGCAGGAAATAACATGCGATTGGCCGTCGCAACAGTCCTTTAGCATCTCCAGTCATTCTCATATCTCTTTGATGTTTCACCCCAATGTTCTTTGAAATGGTTCAAGCTGGTTACCAGCTAAAATAAAAAAGTTTTTCCAGTGAAAAGCGTAGTTTTTGTGGCTTGGTTGTTTGCTGTGTGTCCCTGTGAGTGTGTGTGTCAGATACGTGACAGCTGAAACCCTAACTGACATATCGTGATGAGCTCCATATGTCCACAGGTGGATGTGGCCTCTGGTGGTGTCTGCCCCGCAGGATATGTTTGCCCAAGAGGGACCAAGTTTCCCCATCAGCACCCGTGCCCCCCGGGGACCTGGAGCGGCACTGCTGGAGCGCACAACCTGACCTACTGCCAGAAGTGCCCGCCTGGACGCTACTGCAGCGGCGCCGGACTCACTGGACCCTCTGGTGTATGTGATGCAGGTGGGAACATGAAGATGATGAAGCCTGGATCTGCTCTCTGATTCCACTTGTGCCTGGTTGACAGGGAGCCATGACTGTGGAAAGGGAGGCAGCAAGCAGCACAGCCATTAGAATGTTTGGGCTGGTGCTGATGTAGAGACAAACATCCAGCAGAAGCTGTAGTTTTCTGTCCATTATTGAAAAGACAAAACTGTATCGGACTCATACTCATTGCACAATAGGGTGTGTTTTAAGGTTGAAAACTGTTGAAGTTTGAAGAGCTAAATTGCATTGAAAAACATAGATCCTACACTTTGAATTTGAAGTGATTATTTGAACCGTCTGGTTGTCAGACTTAGTAGATCTGGACCTTACCACCTCATAATACACAATAGAAAGGGAAAACCGTTGTTTTCTTCTTCCCAACTTAAAGGTAAAGTGACGGGAATCGCCTCGGTTTTTAAATCAGTTTACCTTAAGAGGAACAGGCAGCGAAAAAACACTTTTCTCTTGCTTCATACTTCATGACCAAAACAATTTTTACAACATGCTACTGCCTCGTTGAGTGTCATAAGCAGAGGTAAATAAATATGCTCGATTACACTGAGAAGAGTGTTTGTCTGAAATATGTAAACAAAACGTTCATTTCTACCATCATTTTACAGACATTGTTTTAAAGAAATGTCTAGGTTATGTCACAAATGTTTAGACATATTGGTCACAGACAATGCGAGTGTCTTATTGGCTTCTCTTTGATGGCTTTCAAACAAACTGCAGAGTTGAAATGGCACTGCTTTTATTCAGTGAGTCTTGAGCAGAACTTGAAGGTTTTCAGTCTTCAATACTTCTCAGAAATAACTGGTTGATCGTCCTTGAGTTACAAACATTTATTGAAAATTCTGTCTTTTTCTTCAGGGTTTTTCTGTATCCAAGGCGCCAGAACTCCGACTCCCTCAGATGGTGTGGCGGGGAATATTTGTCCTGTTGGACATTACTGTTCAAAGGGCTCCTCCTCCCCGAGAGTTTGTCCCGATGGCACTTTCTCCAACTCGACTGGTGAGTTTTCCTCTGCACAACAGGACAGTAGGTTCTGATCTCTCCATCTACAGGGGCGGAGGCGTGCGCTGACTGCCCCCCGGGAACCTACTGTTTGTCCGGAGAGGGGGTCAGACCCTGCCCCGCCGGGCACTTCTGTCTCGGAGGGGGTGTTGAGGCCATCCTACCGTGTCCTCCTGGAACATACAGCCCTCAGATAGGGCTGAGTCAGGTGGAGCAATGCCTCATGTGTCCAGCAGGTGAGAGCATTGTCAAAGGTTGGCCTGTCGTGACAGGTCTCCTGTGAGTTTACGCAGACTGTATGCTGGTATATATGGAGTTAACATCATAAATAAACACATCTCATATCAGCAAATCTGAGCAGGGTTGGTAGAATTACACCATCAAGTGTGTTGCTGTTCTCCACCAGGTTTCTACTGTGAGGACTGGGGTCTCTTCGAGCCCACAGGACCTTGTCAAGCTGGCTACTACTGCACAGCAGGTTCTCCAGCGGCACACGACCAACAATATCATCACGCCCACATTGGTGACCTTCTGACTTCCCTAGGTGTGAACTTTCTGCGTCCAGACGGAAACTTCAGCACAGGAGTTGGAGGAGCGTGTCCGAGAGGAAAGTACTGTCCGGAGGGAACAGGTCTCCCCGTTCCTTGTCCCCCGGGGACGTCCTCACACAGGTGGGCGGAGAGGATCCCCATCATTCACATTCCTACGCAGCCTGACTGGATTCTTGTTCAGCCTTCATCTCACAGATTCATCAGGTTGCAGCTCGTGCCCCGGTGGGATGTTCTGCAGTGGGTGGGGCTTAACCTCCCCCACTGGAACGTGTGTGGCGGGATTCTACTGCCCGGGTGGAGACTCCTCAGCAACAGGTAACACGCCTTCATAGACCTCAGTTGCAAAAGCACGAGCGGGGTCTATTAAAGACGGAGCAACTTGCATGGATCATAAATAGTGATGGGCTGATGAGGCTTCATGAAACAGTGTTCCCATTTTCTGCACCCATTAGGTTAAAACATCTTTGGATTTGAACAAGCATTTCAGTGAAACCTTTTTCAACCACAGCGCCACCTACTGAGCTCTAACACAAAGGACACTGTTTCATGAAGCCTCACCTGTCCATCACTAGTCGCAAATTGAGTGCCTTTAACCAATCGATACTCAACTGTCAGTCAACAGTCTCAGCAAGTCATGGCTTAATATTAGAATTTTCATATCATTCTTGAAAAATATGCTTCATATTGCGTTTAAAAAAAACAAACCAAAAGAAAAACAACACCATACTTCATATGTCACCTAGATGCTGTCAATATAAACATGAAGGATTCACCCTCACTGCTCCAAACAGCAGGCCAAAGGAACCTTCATGTCCTGGGAGGCTCACTTATTTTCAGAAGAAACAGTTGGTCTGGAAAGAAGTCTTGTGCCGTGAGTTTGATGTCCCTGACCGGACAAGATCATTCAAGATGGCGCGTGATCATAAATAGAGTGTTATCCATGGTTAATCCATATACATGTGGAAGATCTCAAGCCTACAGGGGAACTGGCATGGTACATATGCCTGTAAATATGCAGACTCTGAACAGATGCCAGCTTGGTCGATAAGAAATTTTAAGCTCTTCTTTCAAGCAGATATTGTCGAGAAGAGTTGAGAACGTATATATTGGCGACATGAGCGACGACTCATGAACATTTTTGTTTCACGACAACTCAATCAAATTGGCTGGATTGCAACTCTTGGTGAGTGACATCATCTATTCTTCAGGTTCTGACGTCTGCCCGCCTGCTCACTACTGCCCGGAAGGCACTTTAAGTCCAATTCCCTGCCCAGCTGGTTCCTTCGCCAACCGCACAGGCCACGCCGTGTGTCAGCGCTGCCCTGCTGGGTACTACTGTCCAGAGAAAACACAGAGTTTCATGGAGTTTCCCTGCCCACCGGGATTCTATTGCCCTGATGGCAAGGAATATTTTCCACGGCTTTTAATCCTTCGGTCTTCAGCTCTGTTTAACCCAGCTATGTGTCACCGTCTCAGGTACTCGGCACGCCTCCCAGTATCCCTGTCCTCGAGGCTACTACAACCCCGAGCCCATGACTCAAAGTCTAGACAGCTGCCTGCCATGTCCTCCGGGCCACTACTGTGAGAAGGAGAGGCTGACTAGAGCGTCTGGCAAATGCAAGGGCGGTCAGTGGAAGTGTGCTTGTTTACTGCAGCGTACCATACCATCACAACCACCACTAGTCATTTCTCACTGTCAGAACTTTTCGCTGCCTGACAGTCTATTTGTCTCCTGGGGCCTGGAAATGGTAGCAGAGTGGTCTGGAAGAATTTGTCCGGAGCACTTTCAAATCACGTCATATTTATTCTTTACAGATGACAAGGAGCTTAACAGCTCAAGGTCAGCGTCTCCAGTGGTAGCGTCCCGCGCCACACAGGGCTGGGTATGGACGATTGGAGCCATGATGAGGACAGGCAGTAGATGTTTTGGACCAGCCTCAAATAACTCACAGCTTTTTTCAGTGTTCATTTTTGCTGCCATTTTAAACAGGTTTTATCTCACCAGATTATTTTTTTTCAAAACGTGGTTCATAATCTTGACAGGTAGTGAGGAGGTGTCTCTCTGTCAAGATGAACCAAAGCTCCGAAGCAAATTTACAATGCTGCGCTCGACAGCACTGTCACAGCCGTCCTCTTTCCTGCGCAACACATTGAATATAAATATAGACAAGCAGTCACTCAAATGAAGACTTCTTCTGCTTACCCGACATTCTGCTGACGCATGACTCATTTCTACTTTGAGGCTGTCAGTAAAATTCATCTCCATTTCTCCTGCTTTTTTTTTTGACAAATCTATGTGGTCGCGCTGCAGGCATCAGCTCTGCTGCACTTTTAGTGTGAGTGACTTTAGAGCTGCTGAGCAATTCTCTTTCTAGATTCAGACAAATGTGGTCCTTTAAAGGTTCTGTCAGACGACTGAAGCGGAGGAGGAGAGGGAGGAGGAGGAGGAGGAGGAGGAGGGGGAGTGGTTTACTTTATGTTGCTGTACCTCATCGAGTCACACGGCTCATCCAAACAAACAAATATATATATTTCTATGGCAGAGTGGGCGAGTAACTCTCTCAACTTTAATCCATCATGGAGTGAATTTATATTGCATTTTTCTTCATTCAAATTGTTTTCTTTTTTTAATCATCTGATCTTTGAATCTTTCTCCACGGCTCCCTCTCAGGTTGGTTCTGCGTTTCTGCTGCATGGAACTCGCAGCCCTTCGACCTGGACAACTACACAAATGCCAACTGTCTATGCCCAGCTACTTCCACCGGAGGGCGCTGTCAAGCTGGTTTCTACTGCCCATCAGGCAGCTCTGAGCCCCTTCCATGTCCCCCTGGAGCCTTCTGTAACATCTCAGGTAGATTCTCACGTGTCAACAAGGGATGCAGGTCAATTGTCAATGAGAATTTTCCTGCCTATTTTGGTGCCAAAAAACCCTAAAATACACAAAAATGGTTGTTAAAACTGTGCAAACAACTAATAAATCATGCTAATTATTAAAAGCCTGGACCTTCTTCACCCAGGTTTGGCTTTGCCCACGGGTCCCTGCTCCGCCGGCTTCTACTGCGCAGGTGGAGCCACCGACGCCAGACCCACTGACGGTGACACGGGAAACATCTGCCCACCTGGAACATTCTGTGGTGAGACACAGAAGTCTGTTCATACATGACAGTTCGCCAGGCCACACCGTCGGCATGTGAACGCTGATGTTCGGATAGACAATACTTTGGTTCCCTCGGTCTCCCCACCCCACTCCCCCGCAGGTGTCACCTCATTGACATTCAGAGCTTTGGCAATGACACTGAGTTGCTATTTTTATGGTGCGGCAGAGGAGGCCAGGTTCACTCTGTCTTGAACCTCTTCATTTTCAAGTTGATAGTGACATAAAACGGTTTGTCTCTGTTTCAAATCATCCTAAAATAAAAGTCTTCCGTCTCGGGTGCGGCACACCTTTGAAATTCAAACTTTAATTCCCCAGATTGATCCTTGAAGGTGGGCTGGCAAAGTTGTTTTTTATGGTGATGCTTAAAATCGTCCAAGTATCTCACATTAGGACTGAGAACATTGTCAATTGTGACCCGTTCAAAGTGACTTTGGCTGGTAACTGTCACTCAGCTACTACTTGTTTTATTTCCAATACAGTTTGAGCCAATCTGGAGATTGTTTTCTTACATATCTGGTTTAAATATCTCTTTGGAAATGCAACACAAGTCCAGCATAACCCTGAAACCTTTCACACCGTGGCGTGTGGCAACAACAATGGAGCGTAAATGTGTGTACACCAGGAACAAGTGTGAGGGCACAAGGTTAGAGCCCTGGTTGAGAGCGCGAGTCTTCTGGCCTAACTGTCATGTATGATGTCGGCGTGAACAGCCTCCCTTGTTGTGTACTGTATTCGACGTTACCAAGCTGGACTCAAGGGCTGCAGCCACAGATGAAATTTAATTTGTCTAATTTCCGTTTGGGCGGTTCTTTTAACCGCCACAGAAATGAAATGGAGCGACAGCTATTCTCTTCCTCCGGCCTATGTAAATGAGTCAGGCCAGAGAAAAGGTGCTCTTCTGACTAAGAAGCAGCGGCTACCTTCAATTGCCCATGGGCTTGGTAGTGACTCACTGTGCATCTATTTGTGTTAGTCTGCCGATATTCCCTGACCTGCGTGGGAGGGGGCGGGGGCACACCTCACTCGGCGCTGCCTTAAAGCAGCAGAATCCCTCTCCTCTGGGGTATGAGCAATAAATAACTGAATGAAGGTCTTCCCACTCATCCCAACAGTTGAAGGCTCCGGGGAGCCTGAGCTGTGTCCAGCAGGAACCTTTTCCCCGGTGGCAGGTCTCACCGGTGAGGCTGGCTGTCGACGGTGTACGGCGGGGTTCTACTGTGGAGAGCCGGGACTCAGGGCCCCGACTGGCCCCTGCAGTGTTGGTCAGTGCGCTTCCATAATGTGATGAATCATTCCTGCTTTATGTTTGTTATTTTCCTCGCACCATGCTTATTTATAGCGGAGTGAATCATATCGTTCTCCAGGATACTGGTGCCCCTCGGGTCAGTCATTAGCTACAGCTTTACCTTGTCCGGTCGGGCATTTCTGCCCGCAGGGTGCTTCCTCTCCGAGGCCTTGTCCACCAGGGACTTACCAGGACAGAGAACGTCAAGAATCCTGCTCCCTCTGCTGGGCAGGTGAGGAACTTCCTCATGCTGTTTCATAGTGATGAGACTTCATGAAACAGTGTCGCCATTTTCAGAGCCCACTAGATGGCACTGTCTGCTCAAAGCTCTTTGGATTAGACAAACCATTTCAATGAAACCTCCCCTCATTTTTAAACCAACAGTGCCTCCTACTGAGCTCTGAGAATGACGACACTGTTTCATGAAGCCTCATCAGCCCGTCACTACTATTTTGTCAACATGCTGTGATGCTTCATCTTATTGAAGAGGTGTTTTTGTGTCTTATTTTTCAGGCTTTTCCTGCGATTCGATGACGAGTCAGAGCAATGTCTCTCTGCCGAAGCCGTGCCCCTCTGGACACTACTGTCCGCTCGGCACATCGGCACCAAAACTGCACCCCTGCCCTAAAGGCACGTTCAACCCGCTAGAGGGATCAGAGAGCATGGCCGACTGCTTGCTGTGCTCCAGGGGAGAGTTCTGTCCTTCTGCAGGGCTCACGCAGCCAGCAGGTCAGAAAACGTCGTGATACTCAACTCTGTTATTTACGCCACTGTGATGCCGCTCTTCCACCCAACAGGGGCATGTCATGCCGGATACTGGTGCCGAACTGGTTCATCCTCTCCCACGCCACTGGATGAGATCACAGGGTCACTGTGTCCGGCGGGACATTTTTGCCCCACAGGTTCTTCCTCTTCTTCTTTCCATGGTTTCCACAGCCTCCTCCACCTGATCCTTCACAGCAGAATCAGCCCTCTGTTTTCAACGTTGCCATGTTTGTTGAAATCTAATTGTAATTTTCTCTCTTCTCAAAGGAGCCCTGGCTCCTGAGGCCTGTCCTGAGGGAAGCTGGTCCAACAGCTCCGGCCTGCGTGGTGAAGAGCAGTGTAAACCCTGTCCGGGGGGACACTTCTGTGACTCTCGTGGCTCAGCTTCGCCGACCGGCCCCTGTCATGGAGGGTGAATGCCTCTTTCGTAGCCTTCCAAAGTATCGTCATCTACCGTAATGTCCGGACTATAAGATGCTACTTTTTTCTTGTGGTCTGAGCCCTGCGGCTTATAGAACAGTGGGCTAATATATGGATTGTTACAGGCTGAAATCAGATGAAATCAGTGGCTTTTTATTGACCCTTAAAGCACTCAAAATGTGCTGTTTTCGCCCTCCAGTCCGTAGCTCCATCAACAGAGTCGATCTCCTCGAGGTCTGGAATCGAGAAGCAGCCACTGAGACTGGCAGTGGTGTCGGAACTTTGGGCACTTTGAGGCTTTTAATGTGCATGAAAGATGTGAGACGCTGTCTCAAAACAAAGTGCCTTGGCCGCAGACTTGATCCCGACTGGAGAGCTGCACCTTGTCTCGGGAAACTCTCCACAGGAGTGAGCTTCTCGCCCCGGCATTTAACATGGAGGGAGCAACTCTGAAGGCCTCACTTCTGGACAAAACAAAACAAATTGTCGAAGATTAATATCTGAATTAACCTTATTTTGCCAGCCAGTGTGCTGTGAAGGACTTGCCAACTATCTTTATCAGTCAAATGAGGACTGAAGATAAAATGAAAAACAAATTATCGTGACCCTCACACCACGGCTCGCCTTAGATAAACGTCCTATTTATTGATGTGACCCACCCAGAGAAGCACTTTGCAACCGCTGCCATATCACATAATTACTTTTTCATGTGTAGATGTACACGATAATTACAAATTGAATGCAAAATATATCTTCATCTTTTACGCGTCGTTGCCTCATAATTGTGTAGCAGATGGCATTATGCTTTAACACATTATCACTTTTGCATGTTTAACAATGTTGACTCACACAAGCATGTAGTTTTATTATCTACTGTATATCTTGTATATACTACGCTTTAGTAGTAATTGGTCATTTACTATAACACATGTAGTATTAATATCATGAATAAAAAAATAATATGACGGATGGTATAGTATATATCATATTTATTAAATTCTGTTTCTGTTTATTTTAGATCATTAAATTGAAAGCACGTCTGGGTTGCTCGATTAGTGATTATTTATTTACATGAATATTTATTAACTTTCCATTCTGTGTCTGTCACTACCTCACCAGGAGCAAATGTTTTCACCTGTGTTCAAAATAACTTGGAAAGTTATGGACAGATTTGGAGTCATGGAATGGGACAAGGAACAAATGATTGAATTTTAGGAGTGACCTGACTCACCATCTGCATCCAGGATTGTTTTCTTCCTGTGTGTCACTCGGTGTTGATGTACAGTAGCTAGCGTGTGTGCGCTGAAATAGGTCAGTTGGGAAGATCAAAAGTGCCCTGTTTTCCAGCAGCTACGGGATAAAATGATTCCATTTTTCAGCCCAATTTCATTCAGAAATGTGTGTCATGTCTCATTCTTCCCTGCGGGATACGGTGGTATGTTATACTTTCATTAGAAGGCGAGGATTTCGCCTTTTTTATTGTCAATCATCTGGTAAACAACAAAAAATAAAACCAAAAATGAACTCAACAAAACTCATATTGTTAACTCTTAAAATAAATGAAAAAGAAAATAGTGAAAAAGTGATGTGAACAAAACACTCAACTTTCTGTTTTTGCGTACCCAGATACTACTGTCTAAGTGGGGCTTCATCTTCGACCCCAACTGATGGAGTGACTGGAGGACCCTGCCCTGAGGGTCACTACTGCCCTGAAGGAAGTGTTGAGCCACTGCCGTGCCAGCCGGGGACGTACACGGTCGTGACACATGCCACCCGGTGTGAGCCCTGCATGGCCGGCTGGCACTGCCGGAGCAGATCCTTCTACCTGTGTCCTGCAGGTGTGTGGATGCTTCTCAACAATCACAAACCCTTCTTCATTTCCATCTGTTTCCACGCAGGGTTCTTCTGTCCTGAAGGCACTGGGCTGGACCCCAAAAGCTGTCCGGAGGGAACTTATGGGCCTGACCGCGGGTACTCCTCTGTCTCGGAGTGCAGGCGCTGTGACGGCGGCCATTACTGCTCTTCCAGAAATGCCACAGCCGTCACTGGACCATGCCAGGCAGGATATTACTGCTCAGGTGGAAACTCTTCGCCACGTCCACAGGCTGTGGCAGCAGGTGAGGGACGACACTTCCATGATGAGTCATGTTGATCCATGACGGAGCTATGACACAAACCTTTTGTTTGTTTGTTTCGTCTCTCAGCAGAGCAGGGAGGACCATGTCCTGCTGGTCATTATTGTCCCGAGGCCACGGCCCATCCCTTACCTTGTCCTCGCGGAACGTTCTCCAATCTCACCAAATTAGCCTCAAAGGTTAGCTTCACTCAGAAGTACTTGTTTGTGCACATGTTCTGAGTAAAGCAGCCATTTTACTGAACAAGTGTGGTGCAAATGACGGGATATTCATCTGCAGAAAGGTGCCTCAGACATGGGAACCTGTTTGAACGATGATAAAAACTGTGCAATGATCAAGGGAGTCTTTCATGTAGCAAGAAGGGATTTGCCTCCATTGGCTTGTTTACCCTCAATTAATATGCAACACCTGGTGATTCTCCAAGTTTCTACATGCAGAGTCGTGCTTTTAATAAGAGCAAACACGTACCATCAGTTTTTGTGTCCCCCTGCCCCCCCATTGGTCTTGGTCATGACTAGCTCTTGAAGTCTTGCACTTGGTCTCAGGTTTGGAGGTCTCAACACTAGTGCTGACCTTGTCCCAGTGACTAATGTTGCAGTGAGGATAGAAGACTGGCTGAAGTCTGTTTGTTAAAGTCATGTGATGAGGGCGAAATTTCTGGGCGGCCTGAAAAATGAAGTAGCTTTCCTAAATCTGGAAAAAAAATGCAGACATATTATCAAACAGCAGCTGAAAGCTTCTTTTTTGGGTTCAATTTCTCCCATTTTGATGACTAAGGATACATCGGTGCAGTCAGTGTGCCAGGTGGTTCCATGGGCTTGTCTCCAACAACTGCTAAACTGCATGTCTCTTTGGATTTGCACCACAGTGGAGCTTGTTTCTCTCCGCCTGTTAACAACAGCATCAGTATTTCCACGCCACATACAGGCTCGTCTCGTGTGCCACATTCTCTCAGTCTCTTCTCATGTTTACTTCCAGGACCAATGCCAGCCATGTTTCCCTGGTTACTATTGTGATGCAGTGGCCCTTCTGGCGCCGACGGGGAAGTGCAGGGCAGGTTTCTTCTGTCTGGAGGGTGCAAGCCGCCCCGATCCTCCCGGAGAAGACGGTCATGGAGGACCATGTCCCAAAGGTGTGGACAGCATTCTGTTACGCACCCGGATCGTCACCGGGACGTTGTTGTGTTTAAATACATGCCTCTCCAATATGGAACAAACACAGGCTAAGTCAAGTTGTCGTCCGCAAACAACAAAACATTGTGACATCTTTTCAGAGAAATATCATAAATATACAGGTCCCACAAGAAATTCTCAAGCAACACAGTGGATCCTCCACCGCGTGTGATGATGTAACTTAGCCATCAGCGCGCCACCGCTACTTACAGAAGTTTGATATTCACACATACTGTCCCAACGGCCAAGCTCCCCGCTTCACTGACCCCCTCCATCCATCACTCACAAACCGACTGCTTACCTGCATTACGGAACAAACACAGACTAAGTCAAGTTGTCGTCCACAGTCGGTGCAGCCACTTTGCTGACATTTTTTTATCTGGCTCAAAGCAACCCACACTGTCGCCTCCCCCCTGTGGCGGACCTGTGCACTTGCACCTCACTGCCTTGTCCCTGCTTGTCCCCCAGACCCACAACGCTGCTCTTCTTCCTACTCCCTGAAATCAAGTGCATGAACATAAACCACAACAAAGAAAACATATGTATGCACATATACATATACATACACTCTTACACACACACACACCTATATAGGAGGGTGCCCTTTACACAATGAATATCTCGAATAATTTCGACCACACAAAAGACAGACACTCCAGTGAATCGATGGACCACTTAAGGAACCTTCTCAGCCATTTTTAAAGTAAACAAATAAGCAGAAGGAGGCGTTTCAAAGCCGAGAGGCAGCTGTTAATCAAGGTCAGGATTCAGATGAACGACTGGAGAGGTAAACAAAAGCAGGATTAAACATGAGCAGATGCGGTGCTAATCCCGGCCGAGTGTCACTGTGATCTTCCCGTGACTAGGTCATTACTGTCCAGAAGCTTCCCCGGCTCCTCAGCCGTGTCCCGCGGGAGCCGTCAGCGCGCAGGCTGGCCAGCCGAGCTGCAGCACCTGTCCCCCGGGGTAAAGACGCTCAGCACATCCTCCTCTTCATTTTCACACCGAAAGTCTTACAATGCAGCGGGAAACAGCCCAAACTAAATGATGCCGTTCATTCTGTCCGGACAGATTTTACTGTCCTGGTGGTGTTAATGGCTCACTTGACGAGTGTCCAGTGGGTCATTACTGTCCGGCCGGAACCAGGTCCAAACACCAGCATCCGTGTCCAGCTGGATTCATCAACCCCGGCACTCAGAAGGCGACGCCTCTGGACTGTTTACGCTGCCCGCCAGGTGACGCCATCGCCGACGGGCTGTGACATGTGCATATATATATATTTATTAGTTTTCCCTCCTCAGGTTTATTCTGCGCGTCCCCTGGGCTGAGTGCTGCTTCAGGAGCGTGCGGCGCTGGTTATTACTGCCTCTCTGGGGCCTGGTCGCCCACACCCAGTGACGGGGAGACAGGTGACAGTTGTCCTGAAGGTCACTACTGTCCCCAGGGCTCTTCCTCTCCACTGCCGTGCCCCGAAGGGTATTACAGCAACACCACAGGAAACAGCATTCCCTCCGATTGCCTCCCATGCCCCCCAGGTCAGCACTCATTCACATGCTACTGCGACTCATATGAAAATAAAGCTTCAGTTAGATCTACTGTTGCGAGGGAAACCATGCTTTTTGTTGTCTGGTTTCAGGACACTTGTGTTTCAGTAGAGGGCTCCCTTTCCCTTCTCAAGTCTGCCCAGCTGGCTCTTTCTGTCCCGGTGGTGGTGATGGAAGCACTGCTTCAGTAGCCTGCTCAGCTGGAAATATGTGTCCCGCTGGATCATCCCAGCAGGTGCCCTGCCCACCGGGGACCTACCAGAACTCACCGGGCCAGGTACAACGTATTACATAAACATATGTACAAAACATCAGGTTATCTGGACGTCTTACTTTCAATAGTACCACAGATATATCTGTTATCACCCCTCTATAGGAAGAGTGTCTCCGCTGCCCTGCAGGGTTTTACTGCGACGGGTCAGCTGGCTCGGACACCAGCCGTCTGTCTGGAACTCAGCAGCCCACGCTGTGTCCCAAAGGCCACTACTGCCCACCAGGTAGGGCAGGTCTCACACTTGAATAAATCTACAGTCATATTACATTCATCCAACAAGGGGGAAATGACTGGGGTTTTGCACCCATGGTTGTCAAATCTGAGCTCATTGTTTTCGTTCTATAGCAGGTGATTTACCTATTTAACCCAATAGCCAGTCCATGACAAACTGCAAGGAAACAGTCTCTTCCGCGTTCAGTTATGAATGTTTATTTCAATCCTCTGATAAATTACAAACATGTTCCAGGACTAGTTTTTGTAACTATTGGATTCTTAATAGATAGATTGCATACAATCCTGTCAATATTTCTTTAGGATTTAATAGTTCCTCCAGGGTGTCAGTGAAAGGGCCACCTGTCTGAAAATTGATGGGTAAATATAATGAAGAGAGCGGATGAGAAAGTCAACTCATTTCTAAATATGAGCATTACAGTATGCAACACAGATTGACAGGACCTAGGAAGTCAATCAAAAATGCCAACTTTCAAGCAAGAGTACGAGTCCAGAGAGTGTCACCGAACCGGGAGAGTCAGACAAACTTAAATCTGTAAACAGAGAGACAAATACACAATGAACAGAAATAGTAAAATCACAGAACAAACCAGGAAACACGCGGCAACAGAGGAAGGAACTAAACTCTAACTCAGGCACCAGGGTTTCAGAGAGTGTAGTCAAAATGAGCAAACTAGAGCACAGACAGAGAACAAACAAGAAGAACCAATTTACCACAGGGAACAAAGGAGACGATCTGGCACACGTTGCTAGACTCCAGGTGCTCTTAAAAAGCAAAACAGGACTCAAGGGACCAAAATAAAAGCGGAATCATGACACTTTAATTTATTTATTTTTCTTCTAGTTGGAGTCACACACACCTTCAGACGGCTCTCACGAGGACTAATACAGACAATTGATCAGTGACTTGTCAAATCGTAAAATGTCAGTCGTCCTCCTCCCTCTTGTCTTCAGAAGACTCAGCAAATGACAGGCCACCCAGGGATTCTGTTCAGGTTTCTGCCTGAAAATAACTTCTGCTGCTTGTTATTGTGGGCCATTGCTCCCTGGTTCCAGATACTATGAACACTCTCTGTTTCATGTCCATTGAAAATATATATTTTTGTTTCCACTGGGCTTTTGTCCGCCTCTAAAGTCGTCAGACGGATTTGCTGTCATTACATTTAAGCCACACCTCCCAGTGAACAGTTTCAATGAAGCTTGTGAGTATGTTTTTGTGTGCAATATTCAATTGAAGCATTTTGTAGGAGGAGAGCAAACAAACACTTCAATTACGGTGTGTTTGTTGTAAATGGAGGTTCATTACTTTCTGCAAACAACATCGAAACCCTGTGTCGTTGTCTTTGTGCTGCCAACCAAGTTGTTGTGTGAATAAATTGATTTTCACTGCTGCAAATGAGCGTTACAGAGTGTCATCATAAAGCTGAGTGTCTTTACAAAGCGCTGTCTAATGTTGCCTCCCTGACCATCTGCGTGCATCGCATGCTATTGGTTCGCAGGAGCAGAGTCTGCTGTGGCTTTTCCGTGCCCAGCTGGCACCTTCAGTGGGCAGATGGGGTTATCCAGCATCTCAGGGTGCGAACCGTGTCCCCCGGGCAGCTACTGCGCCTCATTTGGACTGGCTGCTCCAACTGGAGCCTGCTCTCCTGGGTAAACTGACCAGTACTTCAAAGTGTTTGCGTCACAAACAAATTGTGCCTAAATCTCCCTCCCTGCTTTGCCCCCGACCCCCTCCTCATCCGACCCCTCCCGCTCTGCTTTAGTTACCTTTGCCTCCTCAGGTCGTTGTCCTCACAACCTGGAGACGGAGCAACCGGAGGCAGATGTGCTGCAGGATGGTACTGTCCCCAGGGTACCAGCTACATGGTCCCCTGCCCCGCTGGCACCTTCAGCTCCGTCGCTGGTGACTCATCTTTCATATTCCGACTCAGTGACTGGAGCAATTGGCCGCTCAGATGATGAAATAGAAGGATGTTAATGTGGTTTATGCTTCACTGATGTGTGTTTTTCAGGTGCTGTGAATTTAGAGGCTTGTCAGCTTTGTTTACCTGGTCATTATTGTGCTGAGGATGGCCTGTCCTCACCATCTGGACCCTGCAAGCCTGGCTTTTTCTGCACTGTTGGCTCCCCAACAGCCACTCCGTTATGGAATATCTCAGGTAGAGAAGTCAGACTTCAGCCTGAGGTTGCATCCTGCACTGAGGGTTTCCAGATCTCCATCTTATCAGTCTCATAAATAAAAAAAAAGAAAATTGAGCTGCATCCTGGATACACTTGCCATTGAAAATCACCTTCTTTCAAGGGGTTGTTTGTCATTTAAATGTCTGTGTGTGTTTTTTATCAGACAAAAAGGAACTTAAAAGTCTCTGTTTCAGTTGACGGCACTTGTCCATCTTCCAACTCTGGTGTTCCTACCCTGGGTCGCTATCATGGCGACGTCTGTCCTGCAGGCCACTTTTGCCCTGGAGGGAGTGAAAAGCCGAGCCCTTGTCCTCCAGGTACCAAACAGCATCGGCTGTGGGGCGTCAGAGACAAATGAAAATGAATGTGCACGCCTCCGTTTTCCCTGAAGAATTGAAGGGTGACACTTATAGCGTTTTAGAGGCAAGGCATCATGACATAATGCTGTAAAATGTGTTAGCAGCCCAATAACCTTGTCAGGTCCGTCAGATTGGAAATCAAATTAATGGTGCGTTCCGGATGAATACGGTTTGTTTGTCTCCGTGGCAGGAATACGGGCGTGACACTTAAGCTTTGTTTGTTTCTCTTGTCGAGGCACATTTCAGGGGAAGCAGGGAGCTGAGTCAGAGGAGGATTGTAGACCTTGTTACCCAGGTTTCTACTGTCCCTCCTGGGCTCAGACGTCTGTCGACCACCTCTGTCCCGCCGGGTGGTTCTGTGGACAGGGGTCAGCATCTGGACGTCAGCCAGGTACAGAGGATGAACTGCTCTTTCACTCCACACTTTCCCCTTAATGTTAGGCATTTAACACGCCGCAGCATGACATGGTTCAGAGCAGGGCCCTCGAAGACCCGCAGTGAGTGAAAGCTTTCGCTCCAGCGAATCAGGAGAAGCCTTTTCACCAATAAGAAATGATGGACTGATAAGGCTTCATGAAACAGTGTCCTCATTCTCTGGCAAATCTTTGGATTTGAACCACCACGTCAATGAAATCTGCTCCTCATTTTCAAACCAACAGCTCCACCTACTGAGCTCGAAAGATAAGTTTCATGAAGCCTCATCTGTAAGTTAGTGATGGGCAGATGAGGCTTCATGAAACAGTGTCCTCATTCTCAGACAAATATTTGGATTTGAACCATCACTTCAATGGAAGCTGCTCCTCATTTTCAAACCAACAGCTTCACCTACTGAGCTCGAAAGATAAGTTTCATGAAGCCTCATTTGTAAGTTAGTGATGGGCAGATGAGGCTTCATGAAACAGTGACCTTACTTTTAGAGCTCAGTAGGTGGTGCTGCTGGTCAGGTTTCATTGAAATGGTTGTTCAAGACCTTTGAGCACAGAGCGCCTCCCAGCGCAGAAAAAAAAGGGACACTGTTTCATGAATCACTACTGTAAGCATAATAAAACAAGTCAATAATTGTGGCAAATAATATATTAATCACATATAAACTCTTTAAATTAAATTTGGACATTTGGGGATCACATATTAAAATGTGATCAATTGCGATTGAATTCAAAATCATTAGATTGAAACAAAAAAAAATCATGTTCTAACTTCTATTTTTAACAATATTACAAAAAAAAGAGAAACTGTATTTAGAAGCTGAAATACATCTAAAACTCTGCACACAAGGAAACATCTACGATGACAGGGAGACAGAATCGTGTCTGTAATGTTGCCCATGTTTTTACAGTAGTATTGGACCCCAGAATAATACAAGTACCAGCCACAGATTTTACTGGATTACTGGAAACTGGGTTGAAAGGATGTAGGAGTTTAGGCAGAGGACAGAGGCTGGGTGAGTTTGGAGCAGGTGAGGAGAGGAGAGAGGAGACGAGAATCACTATCAGGAGTCTGACAGGAGTCAAGTTCAATGATTGGATGTGCGGAAAGTGGCTCCAACAGTCAGAAGTGAGGACTTGTGCGGTTATTAGCGGCAGGATGATGGATCAGGGTGATGGAGCAGAGGACGGAGCTCAGGAAATGCCCACTGCTGTTGTCATGAATATCAAAATCACAAAAACGTAAAATTAAAATCATAATACAAACATTAATCCCCAGGGAAATTACGTTGTTAACATGCTCTGTGTACGACAGCAACATGAAATATAAAAAATGCAGAATAGAAAAATGGTAAATACTCCTTTAAAAGATGCAGGAGAGTACGGGAGCTGGCTATGTACAATGTGCAAAACTAAAGCAGGTTAAAAACAGAATGAGATGAAGCAAATGAATATGCCAAAACAATCTTCCACTGAACGTTTACAGGGATGAATTGCACAGTTTTATTGCCACAGGAAGCAAGGAGCTACGGCGGCGCTCAGTCTTTGAGCTGGGTGGTCTCAGTCTGGCTGCAGAGTGGCGTTAACAAGCCTGTTGTGAGTGCTCATTCATAAAACCCTGCTGGCATTAGATGGAGCCTAAGCGCCTGCTCTGACAGCTCATGATGTCCAACTTGGCGCACTGGCGACTCCCATCACCAAGTGTGCTGCGAGACTCCATGACTGGGTCAGTCATCTCCGTTCAGATCACCAGACCTCTGTTCCTCTTCAGTGGTTCCCTGGCTTCGTCGGTGTCACTGTGGTACTGGAACAAGTCCATGAACGGCAATTAAATGTAACATTGCAACAAAAAAAAAAGACTTTCATAACCAATTAAATGTACTTTTTATGGGGGCATCGTTTCAGCAAACGGTCTCAAGACATGCTATGCTGATGACACACTGCCTTATCTGTCCCAGTCGTCCTGCAGGATAAAGACTGGTATTTGTGTCCCCTTTTCAACTTTTAGAAAAAATCGGGAGGTTTAGCTAACTATAGCCAGAAGTGGCCCAAAAGCCGTAAATAGACAGCGGCTCATCGCCTTCGGTGCCGGGGCACCTGCTGCTGAGCCTGCCTTCTCTTCACTTTACCTCCCAGAGGATTCCTGAACAGAAGCCCTCCATTCACAGTTGTTTTCCTCCTCATTGCTTCAGTAACATGTTGCTGGAAGAGGTTGACTGCAACATGTTCGGACAGGGAATATGCTTCATACTCCATATCTGCCGCAGGATTCCGGTGTGATCCCGGATATGCCTGCCCCTCGGGCAGCGCTGAGCCCGTCATCTGTCGCCCTGGAACCTTTCAGTCGTCCTTCGGTGAAGCCACCTGTGGCACATGTCCAGCAGGTATTTTGAGTACATTTGAGCACTTGAATGTTTCGTGTCCAGTTTGGAGAGTAAGATCAAGGTCACATCACGCAGGTTTTTACTGCACAGAAGGAGCAGCTGCACCGTGTCCCTGCCCAGTGGGAACCTTCAGTCCATTAACTGGCAGCGCATCCCTCAGTGATTGCGTTCTCTGCACTTCTGGCTTCTTCTGTAACGCCAGCGCCATAACAGAGCCGTCAGGACCGTGCGGCCGAGGTCTGACAGGCCGTCACCGGATGACAAAATTCTGTTTTTAATCCGCCTCCTGAACCGTGTCCGCTTCTCTGTAACACGTCTGGCGCAGGACATTTTTGTGCCCTGGGGTCCACTGAGTCGAATCCTATCGCTCGACCTCACGGAGATGTTTGTCCTGTCGGGCACTTCTGCCCTCTCGGTAGCGGCTCCCCAAAGCCCTGCCCTGTTGGCAGCTTCCTTTCAGCGACTGGTGCTTTCTCGCCGCATCACTGCCAACCATGTCCACCGGGGCGATACTGCCTCAGTCTTGGAGCTGCACGGCCCACAGGTGGGTTGCCAATTAGTCTTGCAACACCGAGTGTGACGTATTCTCGAGGGTCTCCCGCCGAAAACATGACACCGATGACAGGATTCTTCCATTTTGCTTTCCACAGTAGAAGCACTGCTGGTGTAGCTCGAGAGCGTAGCTCACTTGTGCTCATCAAATCCTTTGCAAAGTCCTTGAATCTTCAGAATGAATTCGCAGCATATCAACTGTTGACATTGGATTCTAAAATTCCCTGCTTCACTGCCTTATTTCAATGACCGTCTTTGACATGCTAAAGTGTCCTTTTCTCTGTTAGGTCCATGTGCGGCCGGCTTCTTCTGCTCCACAGGCTCTGATAGCTCCACACCCAGCACTGGCCCTGCTCTCTTCCACTGTCTCCATGAAGTACTGAGGGTCTACAGCTCCACAGACGACATACTCTCAACACTCAATAGCTCCAGTCCAAGTCCTGACAATGGTTTGTTACAACACAATCAATACTTCACATCAGTTCCTCATAATCTTCAGTTACAGTTAGTGATGAGGCTTCAGGAAACAGTGGCCTTATTTTTAGAGCTCAGTAGATGGTGCTGTTGTTTGAACAATGAGGTGAGGTTTCACTGAAATGGTTGTTCAAATCCAAAGATTTTTGAGCAGAGAGCGCCATCTAGTGGGCTCTGAAAATGGCGACACTGTTTCATGAAGCCTCATCAACCCATCACTAGTTACAGTACAATAGTTTTTCTAAAGAATATGGGGTTCAGCCGTCACCGTATGACAAAGAATAAAAAAGCCTTGGATTATGTTGTCGAGCGCTGAGTGAAGGAAGTTTCCTGTCTATTGTCCTGACTATTAACTTCGACATCTCTCTCTTGCTTCAGGCGCCACCTGGGCGGAGAGGGAGAGGGAGCCAGCAACCTACTCTGACCACAGCGAGACACGTGTTGTGACTTCACAATATGGATGTAACGCCTACAAAGGAGATATTTGCCCCAGGGGTAGGTCTCCCATTCCTCTTCCCCACTCAGATTCCCACCCAGTTTTCCAAATATTTCAAGAGAATTTGAGTGGAGCCACCCTTCACCAGCATAAATGATTTTTCCGCTTTTTACAGTCTGGATTACAAATGAATTTCCTTTCTTTTATGCTAAATTTAAAATATTAACTTTCTAGTGGTTTTGATGTCGCAACACAAAGTAATGGCATAGGATTCATTATTTAACTGGAAAGGCCAGTGTGTTTCATGAGTCAGTCTCCATGCTGGAGCCCGTTAGTTACAAGTGTTTACAAGTGATCCTCATGCGTTTTTAAGCCTCTCTACGGCTCAGACAGCACCACTGCACCCGCGGCTTATAGACGGCTGCGGCTCATGGATGACAACATCTGTTTTCCTTCTTTTATTTAGTGGGTGGTGCTCTTTTGTCTAGAATTTATGGACCTTAGAGCACAACTGACATTAGATTGGTACCATTTCAACAATCTTACCGAGCAACTCTGAAACACGCTGTGTGTATAGCTTCCTCTACAGTACCTACTACAGAATCAGAGTACAGAATAAAGTGCTGACAAAAAAAAACAAAAACAAAAAAACAACAAGGCTGTTCATGAATTGAACAGTCTGACGGCTGAGGGGAAGAAGCTGTTCCTGTGACGGGAGGTTCTGGTCTGGATGGACCGTAGCCTCCTGCCAGAGGGAAGAGGAACAAACAGTCCATGTCCAGGATGAGAAGGGTCAGCTCTGATCCGACCTCCACGTCTCTGGGTCCTAGAGGCAAACAGGTCCTGAAGAGGTGGCAGGTTGCAACCGATCACCTTCTCAGCAGAACGTACGATGCGCTGCAGTCTGCTCTTGTCCCTGGAGGTGGCGCTCCAGTACAGTACAGGTACACATTCTGTTTTTTTTTACTCTTGTGTAGGTTTCTACTGCCCTCTTGGCTCTGCATACCCTGTCCTGTGTGAGGCTGGCTTCCACTGCAACCAGTCTGGTTTGGAGCGACCGGCAGGACCATGTGATGCTGGGTTCTACTGTCCAACAGGATCTTTGAATCCCACTGCTCAGCCTTGCCCAGCGGGACATTACTGCCCCTCGGGAGCTCCTCTTCCTGTGCCTTGCCCGCTTGGTACAATCCAACGTAAGTTGGAAAACAACAAATTCCAACCCATGCTTTAATAAAATATAATCCACCACCAAAATGAAATGTCTAATCCTCTTTGTTGCAGCAATAGCCTTCTGTATGGTAATGACATTTTTTCGAGCTGGTATCTTCCTTTGCTGCCCAGTGATGCAGAAAAATATGAATATTTCCAATGGATCTCTTTTGTCTCCCTGGGGCACCGATGCATACTCCCAATTACAGAGCGCTTTAATCAGGCCTCTGTCCTCTTGTCTCACAACATACATCACAAAAGCCCATTTTACAAACGCATGGCTACGACAAGATACACATGAAACGCCCTGAACTTTTTTGTTTCATCTTCAACATGAGAAAAGGCAGGGTACTTCATCCACATGAAGACAGCGCTATAACTGGCTCCTGAAGACGTTGTGGACTGAAAAGAGCTTTTTCTTTAAACCAAACCATCACTTTGGTTGGTGGCCCCTTAACAACTATTGATGTTACACCCCACAACCATGCTGATTTGAGGATGTCTTCATGTGACAGGTTTTAATATCTATTAATAAGTATTTACTTTGATCAGGCTCTGTTGGAGGTTCAGCAGCTGAAGACTGCCTGCCATGTCCACCAGGTCGGTACTGCAACCACAGGGCTTCACTCGAGCCGGGAGGTCAGTGCTCCGAGGGCTTCTACTGTCCTGGAGGCCAAAGTAGTGAGCAACCGCTGGAGCATCTATGCTCACCCGGCCATTACTGTGCAAAGGTCAGAGCTCCTTCTTTAAGATATTCCTGCGGACAACTTATTGTTTGGGGCACTCGGCCGACATGCTTTTGCATTCTGTCCACGTTGACTTGAGGAACATTTACTCATATTTACTGGTTGCCTCAGGGCAGCGTCGCACCGTCAGCCTGTCCTCCAGGCAGCTACCAGCCCAGAGCAGGACAGGCCAGCTGTGAGCCGTGCCCCGCTGGATTCCTTTGCCAGGATGCAGGTAAGGTTGCTGCGCTGAATTAATCAAACAAATGTGTCGTGCTTGTTGTTGGTCTCACAATTGCTTCAGGTACAACACTGCCACGTCGCTGCGCGGAAGGCTTTTACTGTCCCAGCGAGTCGGCCGTCCAGCATCCATGTCCATCGGGACGCTACGGCAACATGACTGGGTTGTTCGCGGAACACCAGTGTTTATTGTGCGATCCTGGGATGTTCTGCAGTGGAACAGGTAAGATTAACTTGCAGAGGAACCGTGCAGCAGAGCGGAACCCGAGGGCATGTGGTGAACGCGCAGCAGTCAGACACACACTTCTGTTTGCATCTTTATGAAACAAAAAAATCTACAACAGAAAGGAGAACTGAGAAGGGAACTGAACCAGGAGAGAAACACACTGATGGAACTGAGAAGTTACAGAGAAAACTGAAGAAACAGAAGCTAAAGTCCTAAAGTGTGGTCTGTTGCTCACTGATGGGCCAGTGAGGCTTCATGAAACACTGTCCTCATCTTTAGAGCTCACTCGGTGTGCGGTTGGTTTAAAAATGAGGCGAGGTTTCACTGAAATGGTTGTTCAAATCCAAAGATTTTTGAGCAGTGAATGGTGAGCATGGAATTATTGTCGCAAACAGAGAGGTCTGTGTCTGAAAATATCCAGCTACGTCTCAATGTAGAGACACAGAAGTATGGTAACAGGACGTAGACATAACCGGAATAAAAACATCCTTTCAAATAAAAATACCTGCAATTTTACCGACAGTTTTAGCTTGAGTCTTGGTGTGTCCAATAACATGTTTGACAGGAAAAACTGGCCCAAGTGGACAGTGTGCTGCAGGATTCGTTTGTGTCGGTGGAGCCTCTGAACCTTCACCATCAGATGGACGGACTGGACTCCCATGTCCCCCTGGATTCTTCTGCTCCGCAGGGACCTTTGTGCCACAGCCGTGTCCAAAAGGAACTTTTAGGTCTTTGTTAGTTTACTCCACCACGTCACACCATATCCATATCCACCTCATTTTCACAAGCTAACAGTTTGATTCAAATTCTTAGATTAGATGGACAGGATTATATATTTTGTTCAAAATATATTTCAGTATCATAGTGTCTTTACGTACAACGGTATTGTTGAGGTCCTACATATGTAAACATTATGAAGCAGCAGTATGTTATTTATGCAGGTGCAGCAGTCCAAATGTATGTTGAACAAGATTCAAAAACAATACGGAAAAAAGTGTTGTAATAACGAATAGTGAAGCAGTCTATTTTCCTTTTATTTTGCTTAGTCATCTCATCTTTATATGCTATACTATACTTTTTATATACTATTTTTATATAGTATGAACATATACTGTATATTTTTTAAATCCATCAAAGATTCTTACTTGAAATAAACGCGATTTTGCAAATGTTTTAAACAGCGAGAAGAGTGGGCTCACAGATGAGTCTCAGTGTCAAAGCTGCAGGCCGGGATTTTACTGTGCGGAGACCGGACTCTCTGCCGTCTCTGGTCCATGTGTGGCAGGTGAGAAACAAGACACAGATTTATCACTGCGGGGGAAACACCGAGAAAATGATGTGGCTTTTTAGGTTTTTATTGCCTTGAAGGATCTCACACGGCTGCACCGGGGTCCGGTCCGTCTGGACGTCTGTGTCCAATTGGCCATTACTGTGCCCAGGGAAGCAGCGTAGCATCACCCTGCCCACCTGGATCCTACCAGAATGAGACTGGCGGAAAAGCTGAGGCAGACTGCAAGCCGTGTCCTCTCGGTGAATGAAGGATTCGGGGGTTTTAACTTTCCCCATTTGAGCTGGTTCTCTCTCACTGCTCTCGCTCGTGTTATCAGGCTTCTTCCAGGAGTTATCTGGACAGAGAGAGTGTAATCCCTGCCCCCCTGGATTCCACTGCCTTCCACAAAGCTCCAGCCCCTCGAGGGTGGCCTCTACTGGACTGTCAAGCCCGCTTCCTTGCCCTGCTGGCTACGTCTGCCCAAGGACGGGTCCAGAGAGTCGACCAGTGCCCTGCCCAAAAGGCACATACAGTCCAGCCCTGGGTTTAAGCTCCTCAGGTGAGCCATCGTTCCACGTGTACAGATAAAAACACAAAAGGAATAGGCCGACAAAAGATGTATGTACAGCCGCTGAATAAAATAAGTGGCAAGTCATGTTGTCTCAGAGTGGTATCGATTGAGCTCCTCCTCCAGGCAGCTTGTTCCTCTGTAAAACGGCTCCTCCAAGCTGTCAACTCCTGTGTTCACAGGCGAGTGCCTTCTGTGTCCAGCCGGTAGCTTCTGCGGGTCAGAAGGATTGGCTCAGCCCTCTGGTGCCTGCGTCCCTGGATTTATCTGTCTGGCCGGCGCCACGGTGCCTAACCCCAATGACACTGCGACTGGGTCTCTCTGTCCGCCGGGTTTGTTCTGCAAACTTGGACATGTCGCAGGTAGATTCTTATTGTTTCAGAGGTTCACACTAGAGCAGCGTCCTTTGTTTTCTTTATACATTGAAAGCCAGCGCGACAGAGACGCGGGGAAAAGCCTGGTCGCAAGAAAAGCTCGTCACTCTATTCTATTATAAGGATATAAAATACCATCTATTCCTGTTAAATAAGCAATTAGAATTCTGATTTGGACGAGATTAATCTGTAAGTGATTTCACATCTCAGCACATATGAGGCCGCTATGTCTTTATTTCCCATGAGTCTCCTCACCTTCACGATATAAAGTAAATAAATTACGCGATACCCTTGTGATATTTAAACTCCACGCTGAAGCAGTGAACGTGGCTGGGGTGTGGGATGAGTCGTGAAGCTGTGTTGTGTTGAGGGGGGCAGCTTTTGTTTCACGCTGCTGTGAGGCTTTGAATGGCGACCACAGATAAAGTGCTGCAGGCCTGACTCTGGTGGACGGATCAATGTCGTCTTCTTTCGATTCCTCCCCTAGGTGACTGCTGGGCTGGGCATTATTGCAACCGGGGCTCCAGTCGACCAGACCAGGCCCTCTGTCCTGCTGGTTTCTTTTGTCCTGTTGGGACGCCGGCCCCCGTTCCATGTCCTGCAGGAACCTTCAGCTCTGTAGCAGGCAACACCCGTGAGGAGAACTGCACCGCCTGTTCCCCTGGATTCTATTGTCCAGGTGAGGAGCAGTTCCTCTATAGTTTCATCTGATGAAAGTACATAGCACAGCATTGTTAATATAGACCTACACTACACTTTATTGGATTTTAGCTTTGTTATATGGCACTCATTTGCTGTGTCATTGTCAAGTCCAATTCCTTCCTTAGTCCTCAACCTGAGGAAAGTACCTTCCTTAGTTTTGAGATTTGCCGCCATCTACTTCAGGATTAAACACCCACATCACCCAGAATGCTTTGTGTATTTTCAGCCAATAAAAAAGTGGAGAATAAAGTGAGCTACAAAAAGTATTCTTTGTTAATGGAGATATAAACATTACGAAAACCCTTGAATTATCTTCACTCATTCAATGCATTATTTACCTCATTGCTGTTTTTTTTACGACCTTTTGTCAGTCTTGTTCTTCTTGTACTGAATCGACAGAAGAACATCAAGTTTGTGAAACCGAGCCCCCCACACAGTCTGAGGACGCAGCTGCATTTAAAGCGGGTCTCATTTCTAAGTCAAACATAGTCCACAACTGAAGGCGCCAGAGTCAAAACACAAACCGGGAAATACAGAGGGACTAGGGAAAAATCTGTAACAAAAGAGAGGTGAATTAGATTGAACCATCAAAACTAGGGAGAACACAAAAACGCTCAGATACAAACTCACGAGGTCCAGGTCAACTCAAAGCACGACGTGGAGGAGAAACACTCAAACTCACACGCAGGAAAAATCTAGAACAATCGTTAAATGAAAAGGCGAGTATAATAAGACTCACACGCGGACTGATTATTCAGTTTGGAAAAGCAGAACTAAAGCGGAGTGAATAGGAGAAAACGGAACTAAGAAAGCGGCTGAAGAGAAATTCAAGTGCGCAGAAAAATCTAGAAAGCTCAGGAGAACAACAAGGAATAGAAGTCTTGGGAGATTTCCCGAATGACAGGAAGTGACCATCTAGCAGCCAGCAGCCTGGAGCTCGCCAGGTGATATCCACAGGAGACGCCATGAGCTCCAGCTGCGCTGCCATTAAGCTGGATGAGAGGAAGGAAAAGGAAACTACAGGGGTTAACAAAATAAAAGCGCAGGAAAGCCACGGAACAGACAAAACACAGTGAAAACATGACACAACACTTGTTTTTGAGGCCTAAAATTGAGGGTTAAGATTGAGGATTGACCTTGGGGTTGAAGTACTGAGGATTAAAGGAGCAATTGGACTCCACCTGTTGTTGGATGCACAAGCCTCCTCCGACTCCCAAAAACTTTTATTGAGGCCTCAGAGCTATTGCAGTAATGTTTTTGTTCACTCAGTTAAAGGAACCATTGAGGCCAGCCTGTGTCCTGCTGGTCATTACTGTCCCCCTGGACTTGTGACGGGAAACAGGTTTCCATGTCCAGCTGGAACCATGAATCCACATTTGGGAGCTTCCAGCCCTGACGCCTGCGAGCCGTGTCCCTCTGGTGGGTGGATCATGTGAGACCTTCATCTAACCACACATTGTGAACCTCACATCTCTTTGTCTGCTTCTGTGCTGGGCTTCCAACAGGGATGTTCTGCTCACAGCCTGGTCAGTCGCAGCCCACTGGACCATGTGAGGCAGGGTTCTACTGTCCCGCTGGATCGTCACGCTCTAACTCCACTGAGCATCAGGTTATTTCATCCCCAATAATACCAACCACTCTCATTGATCCGGTGGTGACATCCTCATTTTGTGTGTACGTTTTGAAAGTAGGGATGGTTTATCGGCGTCTGACTGGATGGGATATCAGATTTTTTTCAAGAAGCCATTTTGCACTTTTGTTGATGCGACTGTAATAAAGCCAATAAAGCAGCAGTAGTCACTAGTGATGGGCTGGTGAGGCTTCATGAAACAGTGTCCCCATTTTTTGAACCCACTAGATGGCACTCTTCACTCAAAAATCTTTGGATTTGATCAAGCACTGCAATGAAGCTCCACCAATTTTCGAACCAACATCGCCGCCTACTGAGCTCTAAAAATAAGGACACTGTTTCATGAAGCTTCATCCGCCCACAACTGCCAGTGAGTATTCAGCAGTTCATTGTAAGGCTAAAACTAGTGATGAGGTTTCATGACAAAGTATTGAAGGGTTAGTGAGGTTTCATAAAACAGTGTTTCATGATGCCTCAATTGCCCCGCACTACTGAAACCTCACATCACGTCTAAACCAAGAGCGCCATTTAGTGTCCTCTGAAAATTAGGCCACTGTTTCCTCACCAGCTGAAACTTATAAGATGCAGCTTTAAAGAGTGGTTTACTGTTTAAGGCACCAATAAAGATGAAGTAGGCATATGATGCATTGTACAAATGTACATTTTGGTGTCTCTCTCCTGCAGGATAATTCAAGCCAAACTCATGTTTGCCCCCCTGGCCACTATTGCCCCCAGGGAACTGGCTTCCCTCTCCCCTGCCCTGCAGGATCCCTGTCCAGCTCCAGAGGGCTGAGAAGACGGGACGAGTGCCTCTCGTGCCCCTCTGGCAGGTTCTGTCGTCAGCCTGGAATGGTGGCTCTCTCTGAGGCGCCACCGTGTGATGCTGGGTAAACTGTTTCATCCTCAAGATGGTCTTACAACATCCTCTTTCAAGTGGGGGGTATTGTGTAGAGCTCATTGAGGCACTTGACCATTCACTCAAGACTGTGTTCTCAGCCAGAAGAGCAGGCGAGGGACAACATGGCTTTGAAATGCCATCAAAGACGGCTTCTGTTTCGAGCACTTGATGTATAAAGGTTCTCAGATTCTGCTGTTTTCAGTGAGGAATGACGGGTTCTGGTGCTAGTGATCAGTCTGTGATTCCACATTAGGTGATATTTGATCTATTACTTAGTGTCTTGTTCCAGGTTTTGACCTGCAATATTATCGTCAAGCTTTTCCAAATCCTCTTCCATCATTGGCAAAAGTACAGTAAAGTCCTTCCTGTACAACATGTTTTGTCAAGCAGGAGCTCTGTCGTCAGATCCTGAGTAGAACCACAATGCTGTCAAATTCATGCATTTTCTTGCACTATTTTGCAAGTTTTCTGCTGTCTGAATTTTGCACGATCGCTCAATGAAGGAAAGAAAGAAAGAAGTCAGTTGTTTCTTTTCCTTTCTTGCATTGCCTTGTCAGTCAAATTCAGGGTCAAAAAGCAAAGGTTTACCTGCTTTCAGCTCTTCTTGTTTGTCAATTGGACACACTTCTTCAGTGGTGCAGGGCTTCAGATTTGCCTGTTGCCCACAGATACGTCTGCCTGAGTGGAAGTCCCAGTCCCACCCCATCAGACGGCTCCCATGGCTACCTCTGCCCTGCAGGCCACCGCTGTCCCGCTGGCTCAGCCACTGAGCTGCCCTGTGAGCCTGGCACTTACAGCCTGGCACCAGGAGCAGCTGAGTGCCGCGCGTGTCCCAGTGGGACGGTGTGTTCTTCCTTTGCCACTCGAGAGCCCGCGACCTGCCCTGCTGGTGAGGAAAATATCTCTGGCACAACGGCACAAAATGAAGGAGCTTCACAGCTCGCAACACAGGACGTCCCCTGTGCTTCATCTGCAGGTCACTACTGCCCAGCAGGAGCAGCTCTGCCACTGCCCTGCCCTTTAGGGACCCTGAGCAATGGAACAGGGGCCAACACTCTCACTGCCTGCACTGCCTGCCCCGCGGGGGCCTTCTGCAACACGTTGGGAGCCTCGACACCACAGGGTACCAAAACACACATGAAAGCCGTCTTGTCGCTCAGATGATGCTATGAACATGGGCAGCCATAAGAGCGGGGGCGTCACTTGCTAAGCTGAAGGCGTGATGAACATTTAAGATGCTGTTTGAAGGTTGCTTACTTCTGGTGTGTGTTGGTCCAGGTAAGTGTTTGCAGGGCTACTTCTGCCAAGGTGGGGCCCAAGCACCGGCGCCACACAGTTCCGACAGCTTCCCCCTTAACGGAGCGTGCCCTGTTGGCCACTATTGCCCCGAGGGATGCCTCGCCCCGGTTCCCTGTCCCTTTGGAAGTGTCCGGAACACCACCGGTAATCACTTCGTACATCTACAACTTTTTCTGTTTGCTTGTTTTGAAATGGTCCTCCTCCACCATCGATGCCACTGCGTGTGGCGCCTCTTCAAACATCGACCCATTTTCCTCACATTCTCTCTCATCTCTTTGATTGTGGACACTTGTTATCTTGGCTTGCTAGAGAAGAGCCTGTCACGATATCAACATGAATTTGAAGTCACCTAGTTGTCATATAACCTCCTGCAGGGACCATAAAAAATGCTGGCTTTTGGCATATGTGGTATTATTTGCCGTACTAGAATGAAGTGTAATGACACATCCACTCAAGTCTTTTGTGTTACAGACAAAAACAAAAGCGTTAGAGTTATTCTTTATTGTAAGTTGATATATTTTTTTCTTTACTTTAATGTTAACAAAGATACAGGTGTACTCATTTTTTTCATATATTTTATTGATGCATTTTTATATTCGACAGACATACAAAGAGCTCTAGGCCCAAACCAGAACAACAACAGAAAAAAATAAAATAAAAATAAATTAAACAAAGAATAAATAAATAGAAAGCGATGGAACATTCAGTTTGTAGATGAAAAGTCCAAGGAAGGGCCACTTCATTCTTAATGTTCACAAAATAGGCAGAGTCCAAAATGGCAATTTTGCAGAATTTATGAGTCTCTTCCAATGTACTTGATAAAAGGATCCCAGGTCCGATGATATTTTTCCATATTGACAGCTATAGAGAACCTGATCCCCTCCAGAAAAAGGCATGAAGCCATGTCGTTCATCCAGATGTTAAAGGATGGAGGTGAAACTGACTTCCAGTCCCGCAAGATGACTCTCTTGGCTACAACCAGAGCAAAGTCCAGAGCCAGCGGGATTGTATTGGGATCAGTAGAACAACTCAGGATGACCAGAGCCCCGTCTGGTCCAAGACCCTGATGATACGCCACACAGAGAGTATGAAAGACATCGGACCAGAAGGTTTAAAGATTTACAGAGGCGGCGGGGAGTTGGGGGGCGTGAAACGCTTACTTCTTCCTCGGAGGGGGGCACAACAGAAAATAACTGAGAAGCACTGCCCTAATGTGATATTTCAAATGCAAGACCAGTCCACTGGCTTATCCAGGAACTTACTCGACTTGAAACAATTCCATGGAAATGTGTCCAATTCACATGAAAAATCTTCAAAGATCTGGTGTCCTTCTCCCTCAGTGATCCCTCTGCTGATGCCGTGTAGGTATCAAAGTACCAACCCGCACACCCCGACCTCTTTTCACGGAGCTTTGATGTGAATCACTCTCTCTACCAGCCCGGCGTCTGATGTCTGGCGAGGCGATTTAACCTGTAAATCCTGTCACAGGTGGAGTGTCGGTGGAGAGCTGCCTGAACTGCCCTGCAGGCCACTACTGTTCTTCAGAGGGTCTTGTCAACCCGAATGGACCGTGTGCCGCGGGTTTCTTCTGCCCCTTTGACTTCTCTTCGACGACACCATACGCTTTTCTCTGCCTCAAGGTTTGAACAAACACCCCTTTACTCATTAGCATTTGCCCACCTAAATCCTTGCACACTGCCATTCATTTCTATTATCGCGCGCCCCGCAGTGTTTCTTCCACAATGAAGCGGGGTTGAATACTCTGCGTCATTCCCAGCCGCTCCTTTCATGCGCCTTTGTTTACTGATTTCTATAGGGTCACTACTGCCCGACAGGCTCTCCCATGGCACTGCCATGTCCCACAGGAGAGTACCAGCCAAATCCTGGCTCAGACAGATGCATCCCCTGTCGCCCGGGATTCTACTGTGAGGAGGCCGTTGCTGGAGACCCCCACTTGTGCCCACCTCACTCCTTCTGCCCGGCAGGTACACGGAGGCGTCTAACCCGATGCAGTTGCTTTCTTTATTACAAAATCAAGCTCTCTAAACAAACCGATATTCATGACCATTATCTGGGTTAGTCTCCAAATCCAAGTGAAAATGAATGAAATAGTTAAGAAAATGTGTTCAGTTTATGTGTGCCATCTTGAGTTACCCATTTCCTTATCGTGTGGAATCTCTTCCAAGGAGGCCATGTGACTTTGTTTGTACCGTAGGTCTGTGAGCAAAATAGCTCATGAACTGACTTCCGTGACGTTTTCAGTCGATCTTGCTCTTTGGACAAGGAAGAGTTGATTTAATTTCTGTGGCGTTTTGGTGAAATCCTTCTTTTGACGGTTCCCTAACTCTGGTGGACAGCGAGCTGCGACCATGAGCGCCGCTTCCACGCGACTAGTTTCGGAACACTGCTGCCCCCTACTGTCCCATTGAGCTCGTGGTTGTCAGCAATATTTCAAATGTTACAATTATAGGATAAATCTGTGTTAATAAGTTTATAAGTGTGTCGTCTAAGTAGTTTACTAGCCATAGTTTGTTTGGTACAACTCGATGCGCTGTGTTGGTGAAAATAATTGCAAAAAGTGTCCATGAGATTTGGGCCTGCTCCGTGTCATAATGTCTCCGGGAATTACAGTCTGCAGGTCTGACCTCACCACCAGAACTGGTCAAACCTTACCACAGTGCTCTCGACATACTGCCCAGAACCTGCAGTCAGTAATGAGGACACTGGAGGAAATCGTAAAATACATAGAAAAAGAGTCTGTTAAAAGCAAAAAAGAAAATCAGATATGTACAGAACACTGAAAAAAAGCAAGCTACCGGATAGAAGTTTTAACATTACCGTATTTTCCAGATTATAAGTCGCTCTGGAGTATAGGTCGCACCAGCCATAAGATGCATAATAAAGTCGAAAAAGTAATTTTTTACTCGCACTGGAGTATAAGTTGCATTTTTGGGGGAAATTTACTTGAAAAAATCCAACACCAAGAACAGACATGTCATCCTGAAAGGCAATTTAAAGTAAAAATAGAACAGCGAACAACAGGCTGAATAAGTGTACGGTACGCTGACGTGACATGAAGCATAAACAATGAACTGAGAACGTGCCTGGTCTCTTCACGTAACATACTGAGAGTTCTTCAGATAACTACAACATAAAGAACAAGCTAACAAGTTACTAACTAAATACAATGAAATCTTCATCCTGTGTGTCACTTTTAAACAAGTCCAACTCTGAAGGTAGAAGATGCAGCGCTTCCTCTTCCGACTCATCATCAGTTGCAGTTCCAATGATTCCAGCCTTTTTGAATGTGAATCCTAGCTGTGGCTTTTAGCCCGCAATTAGCTTTTCTTCATTTCAGTAAAGAGTAACCTCCACTTTTCACCAGTCCCTTACAAGTTTCTCGCCAACTTCAAACTTTCATCCTGCTGCTTGGGTACTGTTTTCGGCTGCGTATTTCACTACATGAATATGATTTTCTTTTCGGTGCCATTTTTGTTCTGCCCTTCTCAGTTGTTTTTATAAGTTACCGCCAATGTTGAAATGGTCGACACAGGCCTACGACGCCCTCTTGCAGTTTAGTGTGAAAATATCATGTGGAATGATATAATGATGTGTTCATAATTTCACACTTAAGTTGCTCCAGAGCATAAATCGCACCCCTGACAGAACTACAGAACTGATACTTATGATCCGGAGAATACGGTAGATTAGCAGTACACTGGCTGTTCGAGTGAGCAGTATGATGAGAGCAGTTTATTTTACTTTGGTTGTGTGTCTGCTCAGGCACGATGGTGCCGCGTCCCTGTCCAGATGGAACCTACACGCCTCCTAACAAGACAGGGCTGCTGGATGAAAGAGAGTGCTGCCCCTGCCCTCCAGGAAAGTTCTGCAGGTAGTGTATAGCAGCAAAGTGCTCCTATAAACAAGCTCCCAAATGGGCAGTGGACCGTGTCCCATTCAAATGAAGCCCGCACGCACTCACACGCAACACAGGCCCAGATACAACCAAAAGGACGACCGTCGTCTTCTGACTCACAGACAAACCAACTTTGTCGGCTTGATGACTTTTTCAGTTAGTTGAATGAAGTGCTGTGAATTATGTGCCATTGTGTGGAGTCTCAGTTCACCGCACGGCTGAATGGATGCCTTTATGTGCATCGCTGTACTAGACTCATTAGCAAAAAGGTTACTGGAATGACCACTTGAAATGTTTCACCGACACGTCGAGCATTTGTTTGCATGCATTTGTTTTCAGGATGGTATGTGACAGGGTCTGTGTTTACGCTCACAGAGCCGGGAGGATTCAGGGTGTGTGTGCTGCAGGGCATCTCTGCCTGTCAGGCAGCGCCGAGTTCACACCACCGGGACCAATTCCCAACGTCTCCCAGTGTCAGTGGGGCGTGGCATGTGCCGGACCATGTCCACCAGGTGGAATGGAGCCAAACAACAATTCACCCGTGTCACGTTTACAATTATTTCAGTGCCCCATATATCTTTAATATTGCAGGTTTTTACTGTCCAGAGGGCACAGAAGGGCCTCAGATATGTCCTGAAAACACCTTTCGGGGCTTCCCGGGAGCAGCCAATTTACTGGATTGCCTGGCTTGTCCGCCAACACACTGGTGTAAACAAGGTGTGTCAATGTTGCTCTCCTGCAATTTTCCAAATCGTATTTAATGAACGCAATAATCGACACTGCTAATTCAATTTCCAGCAAACATCCGTCCTCATTTCTCATAGCGATCCGCTATCAATTTGATGCAACACGATTCATTTCGCTGCATGTGCACTGCGTACATGACAAATAAAGCACCATGGCGACATGCACAATGTTGGGAAGCAGATATCTGGGGGATCTGTCATGACTGCGATGCTATGGGTTTGCAGGGGACCCATTTCTTCATCTCTGCCCGGCCGGCCATTACTGCGATGCCTTGCCTGGCAGTGATTTTCATGGAGTGACGGGTCCGAAAGCTTGTCCGCTGCACAGCTATCGAGCCTCCCCCGGAGCAGGCAGCAGGGCTGAGTGCCTCCCTTGCCCGCCGGGCTTCCACTGCAACAACACAGGTCTGACACTTTGCATCTCATTTCAGTGACATCTCCTTATTGAGGCATCACGCACCGCAATGACATTTCAGTTGAAATGATTTACTCTCTCTGAGAAGGAAAAGTTGGGATTGTAATTTCACGGTGTGTAATGGAGATGAGAAGGATAATGTGATTCAAAGGCGGCGATTTTTCTTGCCTGTCACTGGCTTCTTGATGAATGGTCCTTTGAAATTGTTCTGAAATGTAACACCTTTGTTTAAAAATGAGGACTGTTGTGTGTGTTTTTTTCATCTTGAAACAACACCTCTAATGTACCTGCAGCTGCTGTGATGCAAATGAGCGTTGAATAGGACATGATGTCTTCTCAAAGATGATTTCATAAGTCGGATTATTCTTCACATTGCTGAGTAAAACCTTCTTGACCAGGTCTGTCCGACTACACCAGCAGCCCATGCCCACCCGGCTACTGGTGCTCTGGCGTTGGATCCCCAGTGCTCTGCCCTGCCGGCACTAAGCGGTCCACTCCAGGTGCAGGCTCGCCCCGTCAGTGTGAGCCTTGTGGAGGAGGAACCTTCTGCCCAGATCCGACTGCCACTGGAAAACCTAACGTGGATGGGACCCCCTGCAGGGCGTCTTATGAATGTCCGACAGGTCGTGCTCATCCCCGGCTCGTACACTGCATGTGCCGTCTGTCAGCAGCCTGTGTCTGTCCTCCTGCTACAGGTGCCGCGTCAGAAAGGTTATGCAGAGCTGGCTCGTACTGTGGACCGCAGACTGCTGAGCCTCAGACGTGTCCTGAAGGTTACATTTGTCCCGAGGGATCAGATTCTTACGATTCGCCCAAACAACTGTGAGCGCTGCAGGATCACATTTGCTGTCTGTGCTTATTTTGATGCCTGAAACCAGACGCTGAAGTTGCTAACCCTTTGGCTGGTGTTCCTTGCTTCTCTGGCCGTGCAGCTGTCCATTCCCCTACTACTGCCCGGCAAACAGCTCCGCCATGAAGTCCTGCCATGAAGGAACCATGCCCGTTCATGTTAGTGGGCCAAGAGGTTCCAGAAGTAGCAGCTGCGCTCTGTGTGAGGGCGGGACCTACCGTCCTTATCGCTCCCCAAACCTGCAATGCCTCCACTGTCCAGCGGGATATTTCTGCCCTGCAGGTATCTCAGTTAAACAATATGACTCTGTTCATTCGTAATGAAAACAATTCAACAGGAACCGGCGACTACAGAAGCAGCCCATGTCCTTTTGGGTACGTTTGTCCGGTTGGATCGGACCGACCCACTCCCTGCCCACCTGGCTCCTTTGGAAACATCACACAGGCTGAAAGTAGCAATGACTGCCACGCATGTCCCACCAACACCTTCAACCATCTCCCAGGACGGAAGGCATGCTTCCCTTGTGGGAGTTCCTCCACGTCTCCACCAGGTGACCACAGTCTGGTTGCAAGTTTCACACCATGTACCTCTCAAACCTTTGGATGTTGCTTTCACATCTTATAGGTGTGGAAGTTGTCCTTTCGCTTTGTACAGTAATCGAAACTGCGGAGGGGGTCAAGCATTTCATTTGTTGACATTTTGGGAAGCCCTTGGTTTATCAATACGTGTTGATGTTCTCCAGTACAGTTCAGTGGTCCCTGCTTTGTTTTTCAGGCGAGAGTTTGCCAACTGTAATTGAGGTGTCCTCCTGAAACATTCTACCATAGAAACCTCTTGAGGGAAAACGGTGGTCATTCCTGAAGCATGTCCTCTACCGACACCTAGAACACTAATCCATGATGTCAAGATGCACAACTCTTTTTTTCTCCCATTGAAGAAGGCTTTGCTTTTAGTTTCCTCCAGGTGAAAGACTCTGCAACACAGGGCTTTAGGAGAACCCAGGCATCCTTCTGGAGAATCATATTTTTGGGGGCTGTCCTTTCCCAAGCTCCCAGTTAAGCGATGAGGAAATTCCAGAATATGCTTCTCAAAGCACATGTCACACACACAAACATACTTGTGCAACTCCATAACTGCAATGGTGACTCTCTGCTCAGAAATCTTCAGACTGGAACAGCCATCTCAATGAAACCTCACCTAACCTAACCACAAAACAAGGACACTGTTTCATGAAGCCTCATCCGCCCATCACTAGTGATGGCTGTTAAGTCTTGCGTCATGTAGAAATCCTCCCTGTCTGAAATGTGACTGGATACATTTGTCTAGGTTCCACCTCATGTTCCTGTTTGGGTAAGAACCGAGCGTTCCATCCTTCTGACGGCCTCTGCCTGTGCCGGACTGGGTTCATATACTACAACCTACTGGATTTTAAAAGTTCGGCGTCTGACAGTGAATTGGACTGTCAACCTGAGGTCAGTTTGTTTTCCTGTTTCATGTCTTTTCCACCAGTGTCATGACGATTTTAGGTTGGGTGTTTATCTACGTAGATGAACCGACGATGCGCCACAGGTGAGGTCAGGCTGGCAGCGTCCAGAGAGTGTGTCTCGCCATCACGTCACTCCTGCAATAGAACCTGTGGTCCTCATGGAGGATCTCTGAACGCAGAGATGGGCATGTAAATCTCTCTTTTGTTACCTTTCATGCTCATTCTGCCGCGCTCCAGTCCATCGATGAAAGTCAAGATGAGCTTGAAGTGCCTCTTGTCTAACCTGCCGATTTCTGTCCTCCTAGCTGCCAGTGTGCCAAGTACGTTTCTTCCGAGGAGCTGTGCAACACTTCATGCCTCTCCAGATTAGCACAGCTCTCTGCCCAGCCCAGCCCTGATGGAAGCCTGCTGCTTAGCATCGGAGATAGAGGAGCTGCCGTCTGGTCAAGGGTGAGGAGAAGTGCCAAGACCTTTTCTTTCCCTATATACCATTTGCATTTAAATACCGGAATTACACGTCGCACGCGTGTGAGAGAGAGACGACTTTAAGGTCATTACTATTAACTTGACTCGGTCGCGCTGCTCCCCTCTCAGTATGTCATCTCTTAAGCTCCATTCTCATGAGCCACACCTGAGGACTGGGGCTCCGACTAGATCACCAACAAGCATGTTGATGCTGTGAACTACAGGAGCACTGTGACCTTCGATAGGGTCACGAGTGGAGATTTAAAATGTCGAGATGAATCTGGAAATTTTCCTTCAAACTGATCCAGTAAAAAGAGAATCTGATAGAACGATGGGAAAGTGGATGGATGTTTGTGCTTCTAGATGGAAAGCAGACTGTCTCCAGTGCTGAATCCTAAACCTGATCCTAATCTGACTCAAGCCAGAGAGACTCCTAATACTGAAGTCGAAAACCAATCCATCAATAATTGAGCATTATTATTCTCTTCCACCAAGATACAATTCATCAAACTTTACAATAAATATGAATTTTACTGAGTCAAAATTTGGTGGTTAAGACACCATAGTTAAACGCAGTTCATATGTGAGTGTTGAGATCATTACAGAAGTCATGTGTGAAAATGTTCGGAGAATCTTTTTTTTTTCATTTTCAGACAGTTAAAAATGTTCTTGGGCCTGATGTTCATGCCAAGAATATTTGGACAGCCCATCTGGTCCAGTTTGATTCAGAAGGAATTTTCGGGTGGATTCCAGCACGTGAAGGAGCCGTTGACCGGTTTCTCTCAGGTACTGAACTGTTGCGTCCCACACTGGTGTCAGACAAATGATTCTCTATATCCAGGAAACCTTATTAAAACATGCACATCTAATCCCACAGAGGGATCAAATTCCAGACAGAGGAGAGACGTCGAACATACAGAAGGCGATGGACTCCCTCGTATTCCCAATCCGATTGTGTGTGTCTCTGTAGACGACATGCTGCTTTTCCATCTCACCATCAATCACGCAGGTACATGGTTTCATCAAACACACGTTTGTTCTTTCTTGTTGTGATTTTGATCTCCTCCCGTAGATCGACATCTGAGCCACTTCCCCGTCTACTATAAAGACCACCTGTTTAACAGCAACCCCGGCTGGGACTCTGGTGTCTTCAGACAGCTGGAGACACTCATCACACAGAGCAGCTTCAACTCCACAATGTAAGAACGGAGCCTTTGTCCTCTCCAGAACAGCTCTGCTGCGTTCATGGACTCTGCTGTGCTTCTCAGGTTTGCTCACGTGTTTTCAGAAAGAGGGAAGTATGTTTTCTTGGACGCTTCCGTCCCAGACTGGAGTCTAGTGGTGGTGGTGAGTGAGGAGGGGACTGAATGTGACCCTCGAAACACAGCCTTCCAGCCCATGACCCCATCGCAGCTGCTGCGCTACGGAGTCGTCAAACAGCATGGACTAAATCTTCTGCCAAACTGGGACGTCATAACAGGTTTGACTGATGCGAGTGGAGAGTGATGGCGCATGAATGGCTGCGTGAGCAGTTTGGCAACTGAAGTGTGGTGGACTACTGCTCCTTCTCAAGCTACATGTGAGGGCTACTGACCCAGACCCGACTTCAGTCCGTGGTTAGAACACTGACTCTGACATCCATCCACGCAACAACCAAACATATGTAGCCCTGAAAACATTTTTCTTCCATCAAATGTTCACATACCCGTCATTCTCTGTGGGGCCACTTCTGTTGCGACGCTGCACTCGCATGACGTCCACTGTTGACGGGTCTATTAAGTATACTATTAAATGACACTGTTCAATTGGACTGTTTAGGGGTCCTGTGTCTTCTGCTGGTGCTTGTTGTGGTTCTGACCACCATGGTGTTGGTTTTACGGCCCAGCAAAGTCGCACTAGTCACCCAGTGGAGGTCGAGGCCCAAGTGGAGGAGCCTCGGGGAACCGATTGGACCCGTGGAGTGTGTTTGCAGCAGAGAGAGGTTGGGTCTTATTGCAGGATAGATGAATCACTGACAGTAAACTGTCTGACCTATAACACAGTCGTGCTTCCAGCTGGGCGGCGCCAAGCCTGGGCAGCCCCCTGACCAGCCGGGGTGTTGGAGAAGGAGCGGAAGCTGAGGAGCATTCTGTTTCAAGGGGAGGTGAGATGAAAAATACCATAACAGCCGTGAATAAAAATGCTTTTTTTACCTTGCTTATTTAGCCTGTTTTCTATTTCCTTATTTGAATTTATCTTTTATAAACTTTTAATAGAATGCAATGTATTTGGATCAACTGCAGGATTGGAAATGTAAAGTGTCTCCTGCATCATTGAAGCCGTCTGTTGGGCTCCATTGCTCTTAATAATTAGATTCACATTTGATTTATGTTGAATTAAAAAAAACAAACCTAAAGCTAATGACTTATATGACAGTCTCATGACCTGTGCCGACTTCTCTGCTCGGTCTGAGCAATTTTATGGAGGGTGTTTAGATTAATCGCTGGCATTTACTGCTCCTGACCAGGAAGTGTGTTGAAGTTCAGCAACTTGGAGGGATTCAATGTGAAGACTCTGTACGACAAACTTGAAGATCAGAATCTCCACATCGCAGCACAACTGGCCCGCCATCGCAAAGACACGCAGGAGTTTTACAGCAACATTTGCCAGCAGGTGGAAACCCTTCAGGTGTGACGCGTTTCTGCTTGTTTCAATTCACAATACATGAATAACTCAGCATGAAATATTCACAAAACAGCTGCCGCACTGTGGGCTTTGTTTCAGAATTTCTTTGAGAAGATGGATCATAAAAAATTGGGTCTTCTCAAGGAGTTGCTTGTCCATAACGCCATGATGGACAAACCAAAGGCAGATGACCAAGGTGAATATTCATGAAAGATATATTGATGCTTGACTGAGATATTCACTTTGTAGTTACACGAATCTGTTATCACAGATGGTGCTTTGAGTTTGGTGGACACTTTTCATTGTTTTGATCCTTGGGTTTCAATAAGAACCTTGGTTTTACTGCTCCTTCCTGCACGTTCAGCCTGTTTGCTCTTGTTACCACATGAATAGCGCCGTAATAGTGACTCAAATAATGCGTGTGGATTATTGTCAACGCTACCGAAAACTTTCACTTGAAATTTACTTTTTTCTGACGGTTGTCTTTTGTTAAATATTTCCATGTCATGTCTTCAGGAAGCTGAGCCATTCAATCACGTCCATCTCCCAGTCAAGTATTAATCCGCTCCCTTAGCCTGTTTGCATGAGTCGGTGTTGTCGGACAGATGTTTCCCCTCAAATCCAAAATGCGTGGTTATCTCGGTCTTTTAGAGCCAAAGAAAGCAAAGGGCAAGTGGCGCCGTTGTCATTTGTTTTTCTCATCCTTGACACGCAGCGGAAGCATCTGCTGCGCTCCTGGAAGCTGTTCTCCGATCTGTTGAGGTGCTCTTGTGCAGACTGTCTTTGGAGACGGAGCTGAGCGTCGCCTCTCACGCTCAGGCTGGTGTGGTCCATGGCAGGGAGCCACAGAATCCATCAGCTGAGCCCCACATGTCTGACCCACAGGTACAGTTCTCTCTTCTTCTGTGTGTGTTTTGTTTTTAAGTTGACTTCATCGCCGTCCATAAATCATCCCCAGCGTTCATCTGTGACCAAGACAGACGCTCTCCCTCAGGAGCACAGTAAGGAGCTCTGTTTCTCTCATATGCTTGGTTCATGAAAGACGACTGACTTCTCAGTCTTGCTTATAAACGTCATTGTCTCGAATTGCTAACTTGTGGTGTCGCTCCAGCCCCTGCAGGTGGCACTACAAACATCTAAAGCAGGGGTCTCACACCGGTCCTCAAAGGGCCGCAGTGGCTGCAAAATACCCGCTCCCACTGTGGTCCTTTTGAGGACGGCTTTGAGACCCCTGAGCTAAAGTTTGGTCTTGATGAGTCTGAATAACAGCTGAATGAAAAGCTAATAAATATAGTTTTATGCAAAACAAAACAGTCTGGATTGACATTTTTGAATTTGGTGAAACTCTCGGAGCAAACCTGCGTCATTTCTGTGGCGCTTGTGTGATTTTGAAACGCTTGCTATACTCAGGGTTCAGCTTGGACCTGTTTTTTATTCATCTGTTTCTCCCCAACTGAAGATGTGATGCTGTAAGCTTGAGCTTAACTCTGAGGGCGTTGGATGTGTGACAAGTTAAAGAGCAGCTCCTTAATCTTTCTCAAACCTGATGAAATCCTTTCTCCAAAAGGACTTGAGCAGCTTCCCTCCAGGACAGGCTCTAGTATCCAGAGGTCTTATTAAAGAATCAGAGGCTAATGATAACAAACTAACGTGACAAGCAAAGGATAAATCATTTTTGATCGCAGCATTCTGTATGGACTGATGAAAAACAAAGCAATAAATAACTGGAGTTTGACACACCTCCCAGTTAAAGTGAACTTTCAGATTTCATGTTTTCTTTCTTCTCACTTCAAAGACTTTCCGAAGCCGTCTGGTCTCAGTGATCCAGATCTCTCGAAGTTAGTCAGTGCATCGCCTCTGTACAAGACACTGCTGGAGATCCAGGACTATCTGAAGAACGTGTCGGCATCAGATCCATTCCAACTCCCCTGCGATGGTGGGTGCGGGCCTCAGAAAGTGTCCTCAGATTCTAACTGTGCTGCTTTATATATTTATAGGACCAACCGTGGAGGAAGACCTTCCCACTGAGCTTGTCCCCACAGCTCTTGACAAGCTCTCACCCCAACACTCAGCCATTTTCCTGTTTGGTTGCCAGGTGATGGAGCTGCTGTCCAGCTGCGCCCAGTTCCCTTCTGTGCTTCTCTTACTGGCTAAGTCAATCCCAGTTTCATCAGCGCTCTCTAATAAAGGTCTCCTGGCTCATTGCTCCGGGGACTGTTATTTTGATGCCACCAATCAGATTCTGTACTTGTTAGAGGCCCAGCTTCAGAGTGCAGGTCACTTCATCGCAGCTCTGGTGCAGTCCATGGCCTACATTGCATCAGGTAAGCAGAGTTGAAGGTCCAGTCGCTGGGTGTGAAATGGACAAGTTGTCTTTGAATATTGACCCCAGGATTCCAAACAAGTGGATACTTGCTCAGTCTCCATGAAGCCATCGCCGCGTTGAGCCTTCAACTCTTCTTCTCCTCCAAATGGAGCTCAACGGAGGTGTGCATTTGAATAATGTCCCGATTCATCTTCACACTTCACACGTCACCGTTGATGTCTCCTTTCTGAAGTGCAAATCCGGCGCCACATCTTGGTCGTGTGGCGATGTGGTTGAGGAATTGCTCAACATTACAGTTCCCACTGAAGAACACTTCACTGAACAACTGATGGCTGCAAGGTCGCACTGAAAGCTGCAAAAGTTTGTTCTGACGAGTCTTTGTCTTTGCCAATACTTTCTCTCTTTGTGCTCCCGAATCCCATTTTAGACTGGAGAAATACAAGTATTTTACTCTGGAGCAGCTTATATCAAACTTCAAAGAGAGTTCAACCGAGGACGGGCAGAAAGGTAGTTTTCTTTTTTCTTTTATTTTCTCATAGCATTTGTTTTGATAGAATCGTTCTGAATCTGTGTTGTCTTATAACATATGTGTGATGCCACAGAATCAACGGGGAATCCTGCGTAGATTTCTGAACCACTTCCTTCTCCGATTCTACTGGTCGTATGTTGCACCAGTAAACCAAAAGCTTTGCTTTCTTTTCATTGCAACATGACATTCAATTGAGTGGTCACTACGAGACTTTCTTCAATACTAGTTGACCTTCTGAGTGCAGAGACACACTTCCAAACTGGCCAGGACGTTGGAAGGCCCACTTGTTCGGTACGGATGTTATGTACGGATACAGAGGCTTCTGTCCGTGCCCTCCGTTCATGTTATCCGAATTTCCGCACAGTTCTACAAAGCCAAACGGGGCAGTACCATCGGGCGCCATGGGGGGCAGTGTTGTAGTTACAACCTGATACGTAGCTCTAATGAGACAGGAAGAAGAAACAACAAAGGTGGAAACTCTCGACCCTGCACTTGCGATATATCTGCGAGGTACATTATAATACTTCTTCCACAGTCGGCATGTTTATTTTGGAGTTTGGAGGGCTGCGCCCCCTGGTGGATATATTGGTAAACAGAAAAACAAACACATGGAAGCATGTGATCAGTGACAGTAACATTTGAAACAGAGGGGTACAATTACGTACATAAAGGGGGAGCATATATGGGCCGTGACTCCTTTCATCCTGAGAACCACAGTCTCAGACCTAAGGAAGATGATCCCCTTCACAACCAAACCTTTTTGCTTGGCCACATCCTGTCCCTGAGTGACTGCCTGTCCTTGATAGATCCGACAGGATGACATCATCTGAGGACAGCGGCAGGAGAAGGACAACAAGATGCAATAAGAATTGACAGGGTTTCATTATGACTAAAGTGCATTGAACATGTCGAAGTGACCTGCCAGAGCAGAATGGATCACTGGACACAGCAATGTCCAGCCAACAACCAGCCAAAACAGTCTGGTGACGACTGGAGTCAGACGATCACAAAAACAACTTCCTGTTTCATGTGAAGCCAAGAGAACAACAGCCGAGGCTCCCAGCCGGCCGCCTCGCCCACATGTTCTCAACTGCGATGTTCAGTTGAACTCTTGGCCCTAAAATAGAAAGATCTTTATCAGACTAATCTGACCAGAGCCAGCTGTCCCATCTGTGTTTCCTGGCTGAGGTCGACTGTGGGGCAGAGAAAAACACATTCTCTCAGTGGAAATTTTTAAATGTATTTTTTATACGTGCGTTCAGTTCGAGTTACACGGCTTGAAAACTTCCTGGAGTCTTGGCTGGAGGGTAACTTGTACTCGAAACTGTTGAATTGCAAATATCAATGGAGGCAGTCTCAGTGGATCTACCTGTTTCGAACACTGTTGTCTGGGAGAGAATGAGAAAGTGGAGTCGGTTTTCACCCGCTGTATCACACAGAAAGGTTCTGGTCCACAAGCGCAGGCTTCAATCACTGTGTTCAATCACTCCACTGCATGGCAGAGCTTCCCTGAGGAATGAAAGAGCAGCTGGACTGCTCCTTTCCTTGGTCAGTAAGGAGTTTTCTCTGCACCACTCCCGCAGGACGGACACCAAGAGGGACGCCGCTGCAGGTAGCACCTACTCAGATTCACCTGGAGAATCTTTTCATCACCCAACAAGTGCCAAACCATCTGCAGACGTCCTGCATCGAGGAGGAAATAGACCGCATGAATGAATCCTTTGTGAGGCTCAGCATGGAGCTTCAGCAGAGAAGGCATTTGAAAGTGAAGCAGAACGAAGAGGCGGAGGATTCAAGCCATTGGACGGTAATTAGCTGCAGGACAACTCTTCAGTCGCCACTGTTTGGTGGTTAGTGTGGTTGGGAATAGAGAGCTACACAGTCATGAAGCTAGTGCCAGGCTACTGTTGGGTTACTGAGCAAACCTAGTCACTCTAGGGTGGAGATAAAAACAAACATACATTTATTTTCAAGAGAGAAAAAAAATAAATAAATTAAAAAAAAAAATGCCAAAAAAAAAAAAAAAAAAAAAAAAAAAATATATATATATATATATATATATATATATATTTTTTAGTGGTGGTACTTTAGGAACAACAACAACAAATAATTTAATGTAATTTAATATTATAAAATTGAAATTCTTATGTAAATATTTTCATGACATGAAAAGAGCTTTAGTTTTAATAACGTGATATAAAAACTGGAATATATGATGCTGACATGTTATACATATTAATGGACACATTTCAACGGAAAAAAAAATGTGGCCAGACAGAAAAACAAACATTAATAATAATAAGCAACTTTTATAAAAAGAAACTTTCAAAATAAAAACTTTCAGAAACAAACCAATCTATGTATTTACACAACGCTCGAAAGGGTGCCAAAATTTGACTCAGTTTTTGGAAGTAATAATAAAGACAACAGTATTAATTGTGGAAACTGCCAATTCGAAGGTTTTTTTATTATAATTTCTTTTAGTTTCTTCGAAAGCTCCTGTCTGCATCCAAAACTATACCTCTGTGGACCAACTTATCCCCAAAAGTAAGGAAAACAAAGCGAGCCCCTGGGAAAAGAAGTCATGAATATAGTATTTTCAACAAGCTAATGTGTATATTTGATGACCTTGTGTCTTCCTTCATTTCACGTTTCATCTATGGCATCATTCCATGTTCTTCCCTTAGGAGGAATTCATTGATACATCCACGTCACATCAGTGATGTTTGGTTTTGCAGGGGGCGACAGCAGTCAGCACACCACGCTGGAGTCGTGATGGAACGGCCCTGCTGGAACTCAAGAGACGCTACATATCACAGCGCCTCACTGAGCTCCAGCTCACGCTGAGCCAGCACCGAGACGGCGAGTCAGAGGAGATGAGCGACGGTGTGCAGACGGGCGGCGCGGAGAGGGAACGGCTGCCTGGCGTGGATGGGTGCTGGCGTTCGACCGACCCGTGCCAGGGTGATATTTCAGGACGGGAGAGTCAGAGCCAGAGAGGAGGTCCCGGTAACTTGAGTGGAGACTGTAGCCCAACTCCTGACCACCTCAGATGATCAGAAATGTTACAGAGTCTTCACGTTTCCGGTGCATGACATCAGCCTCATCAGAGCTGAGCGAGCTGCTGCCGAGCAAAAAGCACCGTTCTGCTGCTGACCGTAATCGTCTGTGATGCTCAGCAGAAATTATTTATAGCAACACATGTCTTGTCCAAATAGTTTCCCGGTCAGGAGCTAACACAGACTCCTCTGACCGGCGCTTCATTAGCATATTCTAACTAAGGCAATAAACTCCATCCCAACAAAGACAAGGTGACACTTGTTCTGGCTTTGGTTTCCACTCACAGCAGCGTCTCCCCTGTGTGAAGGTGATGGTCGGCACCTTTCCATGAATAATTCATTCCACTCAACTCTTGTTTCTCTCGCTTCCTGCTGCACACAACTTTGACTGTTTTGTTGTTTTTTGTTTCTCCGACTCCTGTTGGAACTGGAGTGAGTTTTTGACAGCGCCTTTGTTTCATAATGCACGCCGGGTATTTTGGGCTCGGGAGTGAGGCCTATTGAGAAGGTCAGATTGAACAAGTTTTCACCGGCTACCAGCGATAGCTCAGAGGTCCCCGCGGGTTGAAACTGGCACTGCCTCTGTTTGTGTGTGTGAGTGTGAGTGTGTGGTGAAGTTGTTGGGAAAGATTGCAGGCTTTATCAATGAGATTAGCCGCCATGCCTGGCTGACTCCACGCCTGCTACACTGTTGCATCACGGCCCTCCTGGCCCTGCTGCTGTGGGTCTGTGTGAGGAAATCTGCGCATGATGATTTGCAGTGGCAACATTACTGCTGCTCCAGTGGCTCAGATGAACAGGCTATTTTTAGGAAAGCCTGTGTCTGCCTCATGTTTGAGATGCCATGTGATTGTTGCTGTGGGGATTGCGGGTCTTTTTTAGGCCTGTATTGTGTTGCGTGTTCAATGTGATAAATGGTATATATTCAAAGTATCCGCTGCCTCACTCAATGCACATTAACAGTGAGGCCATAACTATGCAGATTCTCTTTTTCCCAATGCTAAATGGCTTTTAAAAAACTATGTAATCCTCTATTTTATCATCTCTTTTTTATCAGTGACAGCATTTGAGCTACTCTACAATTTAGCAACTGAATCCATTGCACAGTCCAAGGCATTGGACGGTTATTAGTTGCAGGACTCTTCAGTCGCCACTGTTTGGTGGTTAGTGTTTGGAATACAAAGCTACACAGTCATGAAGCTAGTACTGTGTGTGTGTGTGTGCTGACAACAACAAAAAAAATGTGGCCCAAATATTTGCAAAGGAACAGCTGAAAAAAACAATGTTAATAATGAACAACTTTTATAACAATAAACTTTGAAAAAACAAAAACAATAATAATAATAATAATAAAAAACAGTCTATGTATTTACACAACACTCGAAAGGGTGTCAAAATGTGGCTGAGTTTTTGGAAATAATAATAAAGATAACAAATAAAGGCCTTTCTTGTTATAGTTTTGTTTTGTTTATTTCAAAAGCTACTGTCTGTACCCAAAAATATACCTCTGTGGACCAGCTTATCCCCCAAAAATAAGGAAAAAAAGAGCAAACAAGCTGCCAGGAGGAAGAGCCCCTGGGAAAAGAGAAGTCATATAGTTTGAGCAACTGAATCACTGCAGATGGTTTTACAACAAACAAAATTCCAATATGCAGATTCAATAAATCGTAATTCTAAAAAAAAAAGTGCGGTGCGTGACCCCAGTTTCTCCAGTTGGGTGGATGATCTCAACCAATGAAACAACGCCGACGGAGAGCCTGACAGCACTGGCCAGTCCTCCAAATCCCAGATTACAGTTCACAGGACATTCCTAGCGAGTCCAGCTCGGGATTGACATCTCCATTTACACCGCCTTTCATCCACAGAGAATGCATGATACGATCTTGAAATCCTTCCAAATCCCTGGAAATCAGCTGTCTCATCCTAGAAGTACTCAGGCCTCCGCATAAAAGCCATCAAATCTCCCCTGCATTTATTTATAGAAACGCCCCTTTATCCTCTTTGTGACATGAGATTTTTTTTTTTATCACACTGGTGCAGCGATTCGTGGGCCCTTGAACACAACATCCACTGTAGCTGCTCAGTTGCAGCTCTTGTCGTCTAGCGGAGCCCACATCCTGTCCCTAAGCAGGGCTCACCAAGTCACCATGGCGCTGCTGTTCTGTTGCTATGGTTTCCTTATCTGCAGGATGTGCCACCAGCAGGTCTGCCATATTCAGTCTGCTTGCTGGTATTATCTACGCCGTCGGTTCCCGAAGAGAGGACCCTGTTTGTAGTACAGAGCATCTCAATTTACATCTGTTTTTGTGCCTCACTCTCATATTCACAATCAATAGAATAACAAGGAAAGGCTCATCGATTGTTCTCCAGAAGTGATTTTAACTGGAAAATGCTCAGTCACAAACTAATGTTCGACATCGATAATAACAATAATAACTCCATTGTCCATGATTGTCAACCATAGTGTGTTTTAATTTTTCATTAATCTATTTAAAAATGTGTCTTGACAAGGATTGGATTCACTAGAATAGACTCACATCTTTAACACCATAAGAAAGAAGGAACTTCAAGTGTTTGAATTGGCTAACGTTCCTGCAGAGCCTGCGTTGCTGTGATTGACAGGAAGCCAATAGCAGTCTCTTCTTGACCGGACAGATGAACCCTTCCATCTACTCTTAAAATACGCGGTGATTTTGGGGCAGTAAAAAAGTTTGTTGGGGAAAGTTTCATTGGTGAGATTTTATTTTATTTTATTTTAAATGAATCATTACATGTTTAATGTGCCTTAACTTTCACGTTATTCATGTGTCATGACGTTATTCATGTGTAATGACATCATAATTATAAACAGCTCTGAGGCATGTGTCCAGTCCGTTCAGTGTTCGTTTCTGGTTTGGGACATGTAAAACTGGACTAGATGATCATGCAGGACAATCGTGAACATCTTCGCGTTGTGAGGAGAATGAATGTCAGATGACTAGTTCTCTGTATTGCATTGTATCATGACTCTTTAAAACACATTTGAATCTCAGGCAAACTAGTCAGCAGACACTCCTCCACATCTGTTCGGGTCATGTGTCCAAACTCTAAATGGAGCCAACATGTCTCGCGTGATGATCAAATGTGATCATGCACTTCACAGTGTAGGAGGGGAGCTTGGCAGAGCGCATGCGCACCGAGCGCTCTGCCAAGTCCAAAACAAAGGAGGCTCGCCGGACAGATTTGCTGGTAATACCCGGCTTTTACTCGCAACCGCGCAGAGCGAGTGCTTGATAAGGGTTTCGTAGAGCCACTGTTCTCCTGTGTCCGTGGATCTGCCTTCTTGTGAGGACTCCCCGCGTGTTGCAGAAGCCACAGGTCCCTGCTCGGCTGTGACTCAGCAACCGGCGCGCGCGCGGGTGAGCAAATTAAACAAGCCGTGTTGATCAATCGGTAGAGAGGTGTGTTTGATTCTGCCATCATTTCTGTCAACAGTGGTCGCCGGAGGAAGCCGTCGCTGCTGGCAGCAGTTTCAAGAGCGGATTGAAATTCCGGCTGTGACGCGGAGGAAAGTTTCCCGGAGGAGAGGCGCTGTCCTCGGTGCTGAAAAGGAGTCGGCGTGAGGAGGGCGTTGGGCAGCGACGATGCCAACCCGAGTCCAGCTGCAAACTTTTCTACTCATGCTTTGTGCTGGTGAGTACGTCCCGCTCATCTCTCCAGACCAACGCACCAATCGAGCCTGGTCGACTCTCGCGATGAGGAGGGCGTGTGACCCTCACAGTAGCTAAGGAAGCCATGACCCACTGTTTTGTTTTGTCCCACTGACGGTGCTGCGTTCACGCACCGAAAAGAAGGAGGCTCCCCTTTGGTTTCACTCATCCAAGTGCTGGTTTGAGAGCAGGAGAAGTGGAATCAGTGATGTCACCGCCGACCCATGGGGGCTGTCAGTTACATAAGAGGAAGGATGACACAAACGCAAGCATGTGGCGAGCTGGTTGAGATTACTGCTCCACTTTAAAGATCACTATCCGTCTAATCCCACGCATTCTTCCCACTCATCCGCTTCCTGCCGTGCTCTTAATGTTCCAGCTCTCGCTGTTGCCATTATCTTTCCATGCGTTCATCAATATTCATGTGCCTCTGTCTGCCGTCAATAGAACGTGCACCAAACCTGCTTCATGGCTGTTTGTTTTCTGTCTTGTTTGACTGGCGTCGTCGAAAACAAAGAACATGCCTTTCGAAGGGTTTCATTTTTGTGTGGGTGATGTAGTAGACCATCTGATTGTTGTAGTTACCAGGAGTAACCCAGTGTTAGAGAGGCTTCCAAAATCGTACGACAAAAGACAAAAAACAAAGACCATTAAAAAACAAAACAATAAAAACACTAGGTTACGGCCAAGCCAAGTCGGAGACACATATAAATTGACAATAAATGATTCGATTCGGTGAGAGATGACAAAAATAAGAAGTTAAGAAATGCTCTTGACAGGGCCAGACGTGGGCGCTCAATACAGTGATACAATTGTTCTTGATAAAAAATATTTATGCTGACACAGTTTGGCAATAAACAGTTTTACTTAGGTATCCCATGCAGAAATATAATGGATACACACACACACACACACACACACACACACACACACACACACACACACACACACACACACACACACACACACACACACACACACACACACACACACACACACACAAATATGAAACATATACTTTTGAAATATTACAGAAAAGTGCCATATATTTCCCTGTAGATCTCATACATCAACAGGAACTATATACATGTATATGACGTACTTTTCAAAGATACATTTACATATGCACATATTTTTCATATAGAATAGTTTTCATGCAATGATTGAATCTAATGAGTTTTTTATACATGGAGCATATTTTAATAGGATCTGCTCAATGAGTTTTTCAGTGAACCAAAGAAGCCTGTTTTCCTGGCCATTAAGTGCTGTCATCCATGAGTGGTGAGCAGAGCAGCCCGGTGGAGTGTCCCTGCCGTAGATCAGCTACGTGTCACTGTCAAGCAGTGGACAAAAAAAGCAGAGCAGAATCAGACCTTCAGGAAAATACTACTGCTTAAATAAATAAAAATTAAAAAACAAAACATGCATTGAATTAAGTTATCATCCACAAACAGACAAAATTGCATATTTTTAAAATTGTATATGCGAAATAAGATGGACTTGGTTCTTCAACACCTAGATGTTTAGTCGTACCTGCAAGTGCATAATGCTTTTCACCTTCACACGAGAACAACTTCCGTTTTATTCCTCCCATATCTTTTCCTTTGTGGAAACCAAGACAGCCTCCTGCCTGCAACCCTTCCGTTGTGCACCATAAAAACACCACATACTGGGGGTCTGTGGACGTTTTATGTCCACTTTGGGATCTCTTTTATATCCACTCTTATTTTGCAGAATGTCATGAGGTGGAAGTTTCATCTGTAATTTTCTTTTACAGGCTCCATCCAGCTTGTATGTGTGGACGTCCCTTCAGGCACAGAAGCTGTCCTCGGGAAAGACATGAAGTTAACCTGTATCTCCTGCATGAAGAGAGAGGAGGTCAAAGCCAAGACACTGGTGCATTGGTACTATGTTCTGAAAACAGAACGTGGTTCCACAGTGAACAAAAGCCTTGTAGGTCACAGTGCCATGTACTGCATGAATGTCCAGGGCCTGCATGAGTCACCCACCCATCTCTCCCTCCCTCCCCTCTCCATCAGATATACAAGTTTGAGGTAGACAGCCCGGTGCCGGTGCCAAGTCCCTTCATGGGTCGTTTGTTGTGGAACGGGAGCCAGGATTTGCAGGACTTATCCATCAGTATTCGTAACGTCACCTACGACGACAGCGGTGTTTACGAGTGCCACGTATTTCGGCAGTTTGAGTTTGACTTCTTCTCACCCTCCATCTCCATCGTCAAAAACATCTCGCTGAAGGTGATAGAAGAAGGTGAGCCCCGACTCGATTCTGCGTCGTTGCCTTCTGTTCCCGAATGACCCAAATGGTTTGTGCGCTCGAGTGCAGATAGCAACACGGAACCATGTTCTTAAGGGCAATTTGACTCGGTAACAGCATGTGCTGGCAATGTCTTGGCTTCAGGCTTCTTTTAAAGTTACTGCATAATTATTTGTGGTCAAGACCAAGTATAGCTTTGTACTTTCACTGTATTCTGTTATTGACGTACCGTATTTATGATACTCTTCAAGAAGCATTTGATCTGGCGTCACCGCTTGGTTAGAAATAACTGTCTGTTTTGTTCTGTCTGCCAAGCTTTCTACTGTTGTCAGTGAGGGGGTTTGTACAAAGCCACTTCTGTGCTTTCTCTTATGAGGGGTAATGTATCCTGCTGCTGGAATGCTTGGCTTGCTGAATGCCTCACCGTCGATGAAATGCACAGCATAAGTTTTAAGTCTGTATTTTACTTTGCACGCATGGAGGTGCGACTCGAAAAATAAAACCCTCTCGAGACTATATGACTTCTAAAGGACGGTTCCAAAGAAACCTGAAGGCGATGTTGGACGTGCACTGACAGAACGCTGACGTGCGAGAGCCACCTTTACTTCTCCTCTCACCTGTAGCCGTGTGAAAAAAGTGCCTTCAGGATGAGGCATGTTGACGGACTCTAACCCACTTTAGTAACACTAGAAGATGATGGGCCTTGTGGTCTTTATCTCAACATAGTCTTTTGGAAGTCATGTCATGTTCGAGATGCTAAGGCGCCACTGTTTGTAAAAAAAAACAATCATGAGTATTCTCAAACAAAAAAAAGGGAAAAAAAACCCTCCATGTTTACTGACAGTGGCCCGAAAACCTCAGAATCTTGCTGCGTATTTGTTTTAAATGCGCCGCTTGACAATGAAATCACAGTTTACAGTTAAAAAAAACAAGTGTTTTTCACCTCTCATTCTCTGGTGGTCTCATATTCCACATAGCCTTCAGCCGGCTGCTACTGTACATTATTGTGGGCTATCACTTTACAGTGCTGATGTTCACAGTGGTAGAAGGGACTAGCTCATGCTAAATGTCTCTGCACTCCCCATGCATGGGCTTAGATTTCACTAATAGCATCTATTTGCAGACGTGCAGCGAGTGCAGATTCAAATCCGTTGAAGCCGTCGGCTGAGGCTATCTGGAATTGGGTTTTGCACACGGAAAGTGGCTCACATTTTCTCATCCTGTATATAAACGATGGGATCTATTTATTTCTTATCACTGTTATTATGTTTATCCACTGTTATGAACTATGTATTTGTGTGGCAAAGAGCGGTTGCCATTTACAGTGTGATGTGTCACACCGACTGATGTCACCTGCCTGTACATCATGTTTAAAGGGATTCTACAGAGGTTCTTTAGAACCGTTTAGTGGGCTTTCATTTAATAAGAGTGATGGTGATGGACAGGTTGACAGATGAGGTTAGACAAGAAGCCCCTTGGACCATGATGTTCGCTGATGACATTGTGATCAGTGGTGAGAGCAGGTGGAAGATCAGCTAGAGAGGTGGAGGTTTGCCTTAGAAAGGAGAGGTCAGACGGAATCCATGTGTGTGAATGAGAGGGAGCCAAGTGGACAGGTGAAGTTACAGGATGCAGAGATAAAGAAGGTGGGAGGTTTGAAGTACTGAGGCTCAACTGTCCAGGGCCATGGAGAGTGTGAGAAAGAGGTGAAGAAGCGGCTGCAGGCAGGATGGAATCATTGGAGAAAAGTGATGTGTGACAGAAGGATGAAGGAGAAAGTGTCCAAAAGGGTGGTGAGGCCAGCAACGTTGCATGGTTTGGAAACAGTGGCACTGAGGAGAAGACAGGAGGCAGAGCTGGAGGTAGCAGAGATGAAGATGCTGAGCTTCTCTCTGGGAGTGAGCAGGATGATGATAGGATCAGAGGGACAGCACATGTGCTCAGGTGTTTAGGAGACCAAGTCAGAGAGGCTCGATGGAGATGGTTTGGACATGTACAGAGGAGAGAAAGAGAGAGCCAGTACATTGGTAGATGGAGATGTTGAGATGTTGGAACTGCCAGGCAGAAGGTGGAGAGGAAGGCCACAGAGGAGATTGATGGAGGTGGTGAAGGAGGACATGAGGTCTGCAGGTTTGAGAGAAGAGGAAGCAGAGGACAGGGTGAGATGCAGGAGGATGATCCACTGTGGCCACCACTGAAGGGAGAAGCCGAAGGAGGAAGAACATTTATTGAGACAAAATGACTGACATATTCTGTAGCCATTGCAAATGTAGATCATGATTTCAGCAAACCAACCCCATGAGAGTCGATAGTGCCATCTAGCTTAGTGAACGTGACACAACATGAGGCTGAAATGATTTTGTCCTGCTCTGAGTTTTTGTACCTGTTGACAACTACCATGTTGAAGCGGGAGGTTCATGCCCTTCATGCTGATGTGAAGTGGAACCCTTCTTGATAATGAATGACATGTGAGGGTGAGTCAGCAGTGTTGCACTGGAGCCACACATTCCATCTTAGCATGCCTCCATATTCCTGTGAATAAACAACCCCTCAGAAAAACAGACAACTGCAGCCGACTCGCTGAATAATACATGTTCCTGACTCTTGCTTTGTGCTCCACAGCCAGCGTAGACACCGCAGCCATCTACTCCGAGATCATGATGTATGTGCTGCTGGTGTTCCTGACGTTCTGGCTGCTTGTTGAGATGGTCTACTGCTACCGGAAGATCTCCAGGTCTGATAAGCAGGCGCAGGACACAGCGTGAGTCTGACACACACACACCAGTACACAGATACTGTGAGGGCACATGGAGGTGTGTGTGTGTGTGTGTGTGGAGAGAGAGATTTTGGAGGGAATGTGGCAGGTAGAATTCATAGTACAATAGCTTGAACTTGTTTCCTTTGTGCCTGAGAAGCTTCAAAATCTGACCTTCTCACCTCCATTAAATATATATATTTATATTCATCCACACCTCTGTGTCATTTATGGAGAAAGGTGATTCCAAAATAAGACCACATGATCATAGTAAGCAGTAATTATTGCTTATTGAAATTCAATTTGGTTCAGCTTGAACAGCAGCACTGTGGAGTCATGGACACTGCCGAGTGGTTTCTGGGCCAAAAACAACCACCTCGAGCACGGTGTGCAGTCCCATTAAAGTTTGACATTTGAATCACGCCGTCAGCACTTCCAAGCACCCACAGCACCACCAGTCAATCTTGGATGCCGGCACTCAACCTGGAAATCTTTGTCAAAAAATGCTGACCTCTTATGTCCTGACTGAGGTTGCTGTGCATGGTCATAACACACTCTTTTGTTCAGGGCACTGTGGAGAATAGAGTTTACAAAAATCATTGTTGATCGAGGAGAAATGTATTCCCAAGTCCTTGGATGCCTGTATTTTGCCACTCAGTTTTATGCCCCTCATTTCATGTCAAACTGCAGCCTTAAAAAAAACCCTGCTGTTTTAAGTGGTGATGGGCAGATGAGGCTTCATGAAACAGTGTCCTTACTTTTAGAGCGCAGTCGGTGGCGCTGTTGGTTTAACAATGAGGTGAGGTTTCATTGACATGATTGTTCAAATCCAAAGACTTTTGAGCAGTGAGCGCCACCTATTGGGCGCAGAAAATGGGGACACTGTTTCATGAAGCCTCAGACACCCAAGTAAGCATGTGGTTCTGCAGTTAACTGGCAAACAAACGTGTGGAAATTGAACAAGTAGAAATGTGTTGTCCAGATGTGTGTCTCCAAAGACTTTTGTATATCATTTAAACCTGTGGTTTCATTGGGGTAGCTTATTCGGGTTGGATAAATCAGTTATTATTGTGTGAAAGTAGCATATTTTTAGTCTGTAATGATCATTACAGTCACCTGGCAACACACAATTTAAGTAGCTGTTATTGCAATAAACTGCCAAGAAAATTTGTGGGTCATTGGCTTCCATTATGGCGATAAACAAGCCAAACAACGCTGGATAACAATGGGATGGGACCAGATGCAATGGTTCATCATAGCAGGAGGAGGAGAAGCAGACCTCCATCTTTCATTCTGTCTTTGAAAAATAAAGTCTCAAACCATTTCTAATGGAATTTAAAGTTCGAAAACAAACTCTAGCTGTGTTTGAACTAAGCACCACTGAAGTCGTGCAGGTGGTAGAGTGATTGAAATCCATGGTCTTATTGGATTGACTTGTTTTGTCAGAGCATCATTAGTTAAAAAGTACATTTCAGTCATGCAAGTGAAGCATGCGAGTTCGAAGTTACAGCCTGACTGATGTTCCCTTGACCTGAAGTCAATGTTTGCCGCTCCACCGAGTCAGGAGATCACTTTAGTCAGCATTAAGTGATCGAATGTGTATCACTCTGCAAACTTCCATCCGTGACTGCTGCTGAAAGAGTTAATAGCTTATGGCAGCTGCATGGTCCGTATTGACCGGTGTGAGCAGGCGGCTTTCTGTTGGATGTTCACCGCTTCAGTCCGCAGACACTCATAGGTCCATCGTAATGAGCTTTTGGTCAGATATCCATAGCAAGATAGTCTTAATAGTCAAGTTTGTTTATTATAAACTCCCTTTTCTGAGTCGACAGTTGAATGTGTTCCTGGTCCATGAAGTGCACGACCTACACAGTGCTGGTGGAAATCCTGCTTCACCACCCTAATGGTTTTTGAGGATGAGTGCTGTCAGAGGGGAGAGTGACATAAATCTCCCTGTCACCTTCAGAAAATGGCTTGGTGGGGTTGTTCTGGTCGGAGGAAACATGGCTGTTTTTGTGCGACAAATAAACCAGCAGCAACTATGTACGATCACAGGGTTTTCCTCCAACTCTGCTTGTTTTATTTCATATAAGTGGTGTTATTATGGGGGGGGGGGATCGGGGACAGTCAAAGTGATGTCATGCAGTCTTTTCTGACAACTCCAAACATGCTTGCTGGTCTCCTGTTTCATGAGCTGCCACGCGCAGAATCCCAATCCTGCATTAGAATGTGTGTTGTGAGGCCTGTCTATCTGTCAGCAGGTGATAAACACTGTCTTTCTTCTACCAATCCACCCGCAGGACAAACTATCTAGCCGTTCCCTCCGGGCACAAAGAAAATCCAACAGCGCCAATTTCTGAATAGAAAAGTCGGAAACGGTATTTTACATGTCGAGTTTGGTCCTTCACCAGTCACAGTGGACATTTTTCATTTTTTTTGTTTTGAGCTTTGTCATTCATCCTGTCCCTCATTCTGTGTTCCCTGTGCAAACATCCACGTGAAAATGTGAAGCATTTTCTCTGTAACATTTAACACCTCCTTTACTTTACTTTTTAGGTATTGACCAATCATGAAGGGACTTGGAGGTCATGTGATGTCTGCAAGTGCAGCGTTTGCCACGCTACGAGCTGACTCCACTCGTGGACAACATGCTATTGTGGCAGAGAATTCAGGTTCCTGAACAATGGTGTGACTGCTTCACTGCGACGTGCAAAGCTTTGTACGCTCAACTGCCTAGCCTACTTTGTTAATATTTGATACGTGAAATGGATTTCTGGTCACGATTTTATCAGTGTTGGCCGATACTTTTTTGGTGTTTTTTTGGCAATAGAATTGCATTGCTTTTATACCCTTTGGATGTGCGTTCATACCAATTCGTACTGTGGTTGGCAACTTCTTTTTTTTAAATGAATTTTGCAAGATTTTATGCAAGGAAATGAACTGAGTAATAATCGTCGGAAGAAATGAACTTACATTGTTGATGAGATTTCATGAGGCTTAATCAAATTTCAAGATGGATGCTGAGAAGTTTTCCCATGTTTCACCTTCTGCGTTGCCAAATATCCTTGGTGTGAAGTTTGAGACTCACTTGTGTTCATGTTACTCATGTATAACCAGATAATTCATCATAAACAAAGTAATATTCAGAAGTTAGAAATGCTTATTTTGCTGGGAAAACATGAAACATGCCAATTAAACTCACTGTGGTATGAATGAAGTTTGCATAGTTGGCAAGTAAGTTGGCGTATTTATCCACCACGCGCTGTGTTTTTGCATTTTCTTTTTCATCAATTGGTAGTGATGGGCAGATGAGGCTTCATGAAACAGTGTCCTTATTTTTACAGCTGGTTTGGTTTAAAAACGATGAGCAAGTTTCAATAAAATGGTTGTTCCAATCTAAGGATTTCTCAGCAGAGAGCGCCATCTAGTGGGCTCTGAAAATGGGGACACTGTTCCGTGAAGCCTCATCAGCCCATCACTGTCAATTGGTGATAAGTTTCACCAGAGCTTTGTGGCTGCCGTTGGACCATAGCATTTCAATCTGAATTGGTGCCTATTCCTGTGGTGCAACGTTGTGTGACTCAGTTATACAGCACTTTTTGTGTGTATCATGTTGGAGTTCTTGTGTGAATGAGCCAATTTTGGACAATTAAACCAATTCAATTCAGCGCTGCCTTGTTCCTCTGCTCTCTGAAATATTTCTTTTTCAAAGGATTGTACCGTGTGTGTATGATGGAAGCATGCAGTGTTGAACGTGACTAATGGTCTTCAGCTCTTCATCATCATCATCGTCATCAGGGGCGGCTGTGTGGGGTTCAAAGACGTGGCCTCAGAACCGACCACAATAGGCAAGTGCGCTTTTCTAGCGCTCATTAACGCTGCAGAATGGCACCTAGCTAAGAGACCTGTGATGTGCTTCCACTTCAAGTCAACACGGGTTTTTTAATTGCCCGTCCCCTGCCGACTTCAGTCCAACTATCCTGAGCGTTTTTCCTTCAGAAGGTGGTTCAGCCGTGCGAGAAGAGACGAGCCAACCTGGCAAGCAGCTGAGCAAACGCACGTGACGAGTCAGAGAACGGGACGCAAGTGACAGTAAGAGATTGATGTTGTGTGTCTTTTAGCGGGCGGTGACCCACTGCTGCGACAGATATAGCAACAGCTGTTGTTATAGCAACCAAGGCTTCAGTGGAAGGCAGGTTGCTCCCCGTGCTGGTGGAGGTGCTTCCTTATATGCAAAGTCTGATCCTGGATTATGGCTTTGACCGTGTTCTGGTCTATAGAGCTGTGATCTAAAACTATATACTTCAATTCAACATGAGTTACACAACATAAAAGGGTAATAAACATGTCAGTGGGTTAAAAGAAGAAACGATTTAGGCTTGAATGTGGTTAGAATGTCTAGAGACGATACTGTTATTTTATTGAAATAATAAAAAGTACATGTAAAAATAAAGACGGAGATTCAGACAAAAAGCTCTGGCTACATTATATAGACAAATACATTTATTTATTTTGTATATTGTTTAAACAAAATTACAACGTTCTACATTGTCAAAACCAAACTGTAGAATGTTTTCAAAACTGAATAGAGCTTCAAATACATCTTCAGCAGTCCTGCCAGTAGAATGCATTAGGTGTCCAAAAACTTTTTTCTTTCTCCACCACTATAGTTGTGTTGTATCGCCAGTCAAAGACTTCCAGGGCTCACTGGATATTTTCTCACACTGGTGTCTTTGACGGAAGAGTCTTAGCTCTCAGCACAGACTCAGTACTTCCAGCAGTAGCATGAATAACAGTGAACACTGTTGATTTTAGAAAAAAACCCGGAGAACATTGGGGTCCAGGTCTTTCCAGTGGCGTCCTTCACTGGAGGCTGGGCTGTATCTGGGGCAGCCTCCGCCTCTCCGTCTATCTTGGCTGTGAATCTAACCAGTAAAAGGACAACAGGACCAAAGAGGGATCTGTATATCAGGATCATTTTTAAGGGAGGAGCCGCCGCGGGACTAAATGCCAGCGTCACGCATGGCATTTCATTTGAAACATGGAATTATGGCATCATCTACCAGGAGACACTTGGTCACGGCGGCAGCTGCGGTGGAGGATTATCGACGCTAATGGCTAGCATCGCAAATACGAGGAGAGAAATCGTGGCTAATGTGTGAAATGAGGTGCTGAGGCTTGTGAGGCCTTCGGTCCATCTGTATTCTCCGCTGCAAACGCTGGAGTCACTCTCCTGTAACTGAATAAATGTCTTCACAATCACACCAAGGTCAGGTATGGCACCGGAATGGAGAACAGGTAGCACAACCGCAGCCTTTATCCATCCATCAAGTTCACATAAATTGGTTATTGATTGTGCCACATCCCATAAACTCCGCAACACTACGTCATTATGGATGTGAAATGCATTGTTACAGTGCAATTCCGAGCGCGCGCTGCTCTCCATCTTCCACCCGCTGCTCCTGTTACAATGGGCCTCCCAGAGGATAAAGCCCAGTAAAATGGCCCACATTTCCAAAATACGTTGCTATTACGACTCCAAGCTCAAGCTGTTGAGCTGCTGCTTGGAATGAAGTTCGTGAGCTCCGTTTGTGATGGAAAATAATGGCGGACTTTGATGGACAGTGGAGATGAAAGCAAAGCAGCCTTGCTGTTGCTTTTCTCTCATGAGTCACATCAGCTTTTCCATTCATCAAAGGTCTTTGTCTCCCTCTAGTGAAATGTGCATCATGTCGATAAACATTGACAGGAAACCAAATCAAGAATTTTTCAGACGTGTTGCTCATGTCACTGAAGATACTGGAGGCGCGGATGGTGACACCGCTCCAAATTGTCTTGGATGTTTGAGGGAGTGTAAAAAAAAAATCCAGATGCCACTGTGCTGCTCATGAGTAACATTGACCCTCATTCAAAGTTTACAAAGAGAAGAAGCAACTGGAGCTGGTCTCCTCAGGATTGAACTTGGATGAAGCGCATTATAGGAACTCAAAGTTAGCTAGGGACAAATGCAGACAGTTGTTAGCCTGCGTCAACATGAGAAGGTCAATGTTGACTGCCTCCGTTTCAGGAAAAAAGCACAGAGAATCAAAGGACAAAGGTCCATCTGTTGCTTTACATTAAATCCAAGTGTGTTTAAAGCGTCCACGCATGTGTATATTCCTCCATCCACACAGATGCATATATTAGAGTTCAAAGCTGTTTAAACAGTCATGTTACATACACACATACATCTGACACGGAGCAAATATTGGGAGACTCCAAGGTGCCAAGGAGCTTGATGACATCACCCCAGGGATCTGGGACTTCCTCCATTGATGGCCAAAATACATGCACTGGCTGCCAAGTGAACTCTATTAAACATGTATGAAGCCACTGATGGGGGGATGGGAGAAGAACTGACTGGTTCTCTTCCAGAGATCATCTCCACTGCACTGTCAAACTCCAGCTTGTTTTTCCAGGGCAGCAGTTGGTCTACCTGGGAACTGAAAGAGCCACGCTCCATGGTCGGAGCAATGGAGAGAAGGAAGGAATGAGGTTGAGATGATGTGACGATAATGCAGGAAGTCAAGTGCTGGACCATGTTACGACCCCATTGTAGGTCTGTATGTTCTCCCTGTGTTGTTCAGTCACTCCCCTTTGGCAAACTCTGGTTTGAAGCCGTGTGCTGCAGCTGTCAAGTTCTTTTTTTCCTGGGGATGTTTGCTCTTCTGCTTCTTTCACTCTCATTCTCTTGACTCAGAACAGAGGGATTTTTGTGGTTATGCTAGTGATGGGCAGATGAGGCTTCATGAAACAGTGTCCTTTGTGTTAGAGCTCAGTAGGTGGCGCTACTGGTTTGAAAATGAGGTGAAGCTTCATTGCAATGTTTGTTCAAATCCAACAATTTGAGCAGAGAGTGCCATCTAGTGGGATCAAAAAAATAGACGCTGTTTCATGAAGCCTCACCAGCCCATCCCTAGGTTATTCATACCTGAATAACAGAGTGTTACAACAAATAGAGTTTCCATCCTGGAGAGAGAGAGTGATGAACAAAGGTGACAGTGATGTGTTGGTGAGGTTTCTTGAAGCAGGAAAGTTTGACTCAATATTTCTGTGAAAATAGAAGTTGGACACAAGCGAGTGGCCTGGGTTCCACCACACTGATGCGGGTGGTGACAGAATGCAGATATACGTTGTAGCCATTTTTTGAAAAACCGGTTGCTGACGGAGAAATTCTTTCATTCCCAATTATCAGTGACACCTGAACTCACTGACCCTGCGACTCTGCTGAGCAGCACTAAACATGCCGGAACAAAAAACGCAGCGCCTGTTGCCAGAGATTGTTTGAAATCCAGCCGGTTGCCTATTGATGAAATGGCATGCCTCCAGACATCGCAGTCACCCAGAAACACATTTCATTGATCGCTGATCAATAGTCACTTTTCCGGAAAGTGAGCGCTTTCTCTTTTAGCATGAACCAGTTATGATAGACAAGATGGCATCGATCAAATGCAGAATGGCTCATTACGGTTCCGTGTTTTCCTCACGCTAGACAAGTGGACTCATCTGCACCTGAGGACGTCTGCCCGCTCCGATCGTCTCCGACCGTCACGCTTGTGTTTTACACCTGTGGGGACATCGTGAGATAAATGCACACATTTGGTCTGGAACTGACTCACTTGTTCCACTGATGCATTTCAAGCCTCACTCCCGCTTTGAAAGCGCATCACATCTCCCGCTGTTTACACAGAAGCGAGACAGGCTGAAACACCATTCACCTGCGCGCTGCTTCAGGCCTCCTGCCCGAGAAGGTGCTGGTATTTCTGGATTGTAAATAAGCTCAGTCAATGAACCTGAATACAGATTCAAAGCCAGAGCTGATGATGAATCAGTGCAGATGTGACTGGCTCGTCCGACACAAATGAGAAAGCAATATTGGTTATCAGACAATTTGGATTGGTAAGAGAGAGATCATTGCACTGCGCATCAATAACTCATTTGACGGGGAGATTTCCAAACCAAAATGGAATATCATTTTTGAAAGGTTTTAATGTCGTAGTCAGGACGACTGCATTAAAGTACTGACTCTGAACATAACACCGGAAGCTGTCTTCCTCTTTGAACCTTGGTCCGAATTCAATTCATTTCAATTTTCATTATGGATTTTTTTCCCCCCATCTCAAGAAATAAAATTAAAAATAGTATTGGTGGGACTTTAACATGTTCATTACGATTAATTACAACATTATTATGATCAATTAATTTCAACAAAAAAAAATAAAAATAATTCAATGGAACAGTGTGCTCTCCAGACCACAGGGAACCTTTGTCAGTGCAGGAGTTCCTGCTCCACTGATCACAGTGATGCACAAGACATGTGGCAGCTAGGATGAGAACAACAACAACAAACATGGAGGAATCCCTGAACAAAAGCATCTGTTTGCTTTGGTTCAGGGAGGTTTTTCACAACACAATGACCAGGGTTTCCACTGCTCTGAATGGACTTGAAATTCTTATCAAATTGGAATTCTTATACAAATATTTTCAAGACCCTAAAAGAGTTTTAGTATAAATCAGGTGATATAAAAACTTGAATATGGCCACCATGGTGGTTTATTGTGCTACTGTCAAACTGATACAAAATAATGTTTTGTTGTTGAAATTTATGTATGGCTCCATCATTTGATTGCGTCATAATTTATTCAAATTGAAAAATGTGGCTTCTTGTGGCAAATATTCTTAACCATTAAACTGCAATTAATTCATCACAAATTCTCTAACTAGATTCATTTTTTAATGGAATCCCACCCCTAAAAAACACCAACTGATCTACCATTCATTTTTTCCCCCGATTCATCGCAAGGTCCTGAGAGGCGGGATGCACTGGCCAGTGGGAGGAAACCAGAGTACTGGAAGAAGCCCATGCAAAAGCAGGGAGGAAATACAAACTCAAAGAAGATCCAAGGAAAGACGCAGGAAGATGAAGCTTTGATGGCAGTCGCGTGAGCCATCGCCAACCTTTCCTCACTTGAGGACAGCAAAAAAGTTTCCATCCATTCGTCACCTTGGAGATAAATGGCTCGGACCTGCGACAGGTCAAGGACGCAGATGGCGTTTTCAAGGAGCAGCATCGGACGTGTCCCAGGTTCCTCAGCGGGGCGCTGTGTGTACTCGCCGTGGTTCCTGTTGACAACTGAGAGAAGCTTCTCTTTGCTCAGTGATGAGGAAGCTCATTTGCTGCCTCTGATTTTCCTTATTGGATGTGTGTTGACACGGATCCATGCGTCTCCTCTAAAGCTTGAGCAGGAGCCCCTCAGCCTGCAGGAAGTCATTCATCATGCGCCTTCCTTCACGTGAATCCGCCGTCAGAGGAGGAGAGTTCGCACTCACACCTCAGCTCAGTGAAGGAAGTTTGAAGTGACCCGACGCGACTCCTGACCGCACAACTTCAGTTCATCAATATTCGATTAGAGGTTTACCTTTCCCTTCTGACTCGTACGTTCTTGAAAGTCGATGCTTATTTTTGCAACAGAATAATGCTGGCACAGCACTTTTCCAGAGCAGTGTCCTCACGAGTCCCCAAATTTCTTTACAACGCTTCAGGGGGGCCTTTAAACTTGAGCATAATCTGACATTGACAAGTTACAGCGACCCCATGAATAATTCCTCAGTGGGATGATGATCAATTGAGGCTGTTGTCTCCACCCTCCAGTCTGGCACGTCTGCTCTGAATGCATCTCTGCTGTCATAGCATTTCTCCACTTCTTTGCTGCTGCCGCCATCATTCATTGCAGTGATGGTCTCATGAGGCTTCATGAAACAGTGTTCTTATTTTTCAGAGCCCTCGAGATGGCACTCTCTGCTCTAAAATCCTTGGATCTGAACCACCATTTCAATAAAACCTGCACCTCATTTTTTATACCAACAGCGCCACTTACTGAGGACACTGTTTCATGAAGCCTCATTGACCCATCACAAATCAATTGTGATGCAACTCAAGTGTGATACTATTCAGTCATAACTCCAAGCATCACAGTTGAATATCAATGACAGTTTTGTTCAGTGGGCGTGGACCTGATGAAGAGCTATAGTCGAACCACCCACACTGGACCAGATTCAGGTGGGGGGGGGGGAGGACCAGTCAAGATGATCCAGCACCACAGACCAGGTCTCTGAGCCAGTGCAGCCCCATGGTAAATTTCCCCTTGGACCAATATATCTCACTTCTGAGGCGTTAAACTCATAGGTCGACGTCTGAGCGTTGTAGAAGTGAGTCGACTGCGTGGCATGTTGATGCGATGGGTTTACATGACACAAGTTTCACCCTCTGCTCTGTTTCCTGGCACCGAGGCAGTGCCTACAGGTTCAGCCATTGGGTTGCGCTCCTTTTACTCTGCATATTTATTGGTGTATATACCATCCATCTGTGTGTCTGCTTCTGTCTTTCACCAGATCTGAAAAGAAGATGGTGGATGGACAGACAGACAGACCCATCACTGATTTGAACAGCAGGTGGCAGCAACATTCCAGAACTTCCTTCAGCAGCACATAAACCAGCTGCACTCTCCCCACAGCTCCAGCCACAGTGCAGAATTCCTCACAACAGTTTGGGGGTCCAGACGGTGGATCACCACCAAACCTCTCCTCCCCCTCCCATTATCAACATGTCGTGGACTTATTGTTTGAGGATAAAAGCGCATTGCACACAATTGAAGTCCTCAGCAACTGTTAGTCACTCACTCCATCCTGGTGAAAATGCCCATTCATCATCCTGTTCCCGTTGTGTGGCTTGTTTACCACCACTGGTGTGTTTCCAGCACGATCACGGAGTCAATCACCTTTGGCTTGTTTGTTTGGAGATAAGGTTTGTTACCGAGGCGCCGCCTATCTGAAAGCCCAGCTGTTTTTAAACTCCTAATTAAAATGGGGAATAAACAAGAACCCTCCAGCGTAACCTTCCCCTCGCCTCCACTTTCCTCCCGTCCATCATCCGATCCTGCCTTTTATTCGCCGGCCTTCTCAGACAAGAGGCGTCTTTGATTAGCCAGACAAAAGCTGTGCCTTAAATAAGAACAGCATTTACAAGTCAGACCAGGAAGCCGAGCGGAGCTGCGCGTCCCTCCCTCCAGATGCTGATGAGAAGACGCTGGCGTTACAGCTCTATTGTTAGTGAAATGAACACCTGGCTGCCGTGGCGCTGCTCAATCACAGCTGCCTGTTGAGATACACCTGAGCCTCCTCACACACACACACACAATGTCTCCACAAACAAGGCGGGTTTAGCTGAGTGAGGAGCCAGGAGGAGTTTTACGTCTCGTCCTTGTAAACAGCTCTGCTGAAAGTGTTGCTTCATTAACTGCCAGCCAAGAAGACGTGTGGCTATGCAGGTGGAACGTGAGAGATGACGGTGAGAACGGTGCAAGGTTCTTCACCAGAAATGTCGCAAACTTTCTCCTGTGCAGCAGCCAGAGGGAGGGAAAACGTCAGCGTTGAGAGTTGCCCTCACATAGCAGACACCTGTTATGGCCATACCATAATCTCTGCTGGTCCACCAAATATGAGTCCAAACAAGATGTTTTGATTCAATACCAGCAACTGTTCTTTGAGCGCTTCCCATCAGGGGTTGCCAGACCAGTCAGCCGTCGTCCTCCTTCACATCCATGGACCTCAATAGCGCCTTTTCTTCTTCCGCTTCCTGGTATCAGATTTTATTATTGTCTAATCGAATGAAACAGCCAACTGTTCATTCATCTTCATGTCCTCCATTATTGGCGATCAGAGAAGCGAGGCTCGTGGAAATGCTTTCAGTGATATTACTGGAAAGTCTTGCGTGATGAATCCAAATATGCAGCGTTGAATTGTTAGGCACTCAAGTTCCACTCCCACCACTCAGAGTCCAATTTCATGTTCACGTCGTGACGTGCCACCGAAAAATTTTGAGTCAAAGAACCCTCTAAAATATAAAATAGTGGCAGGCTTTTTTCTACGTACGAAACTGGCTGTTTCACCGAATCACATGGCGATAGTGTCAATAAGCTCCATTGGTTACATCATAGAACTGAATCTCTGTGGACAAACTGCATGGTTGACAGCCACACAGCGATCTGCAGGAGAGTAGAAGCGCTTTCGCAGCATTTGGCAAACATATTTCCTTGAACATATGTCCCATAAAAACCATCCCACACGTGTTTGTACTGTGAGGTCCACCTCCAGGACAGGAGGTGGCGCTGTGCCAAAAAGGAAGTGAATTTCATCTTTGATTTGTGGTCATTTTATAGTTTAAAAAAGTTTGATCTCTCATCAAATAATATGGGTAAATTTCTCATGATTTTAATATTTTTGACTAGTTTTAGAAAGATAATCAATGGAACAAAAAACAGATTAATGTGAACTTTTTTTCAGTTCTTTTTTTTTTCACCGACTCCAGGTTCACCACATGATTGAATGTCATGTCATCACCAAAACATCCATGTGCTCATTGACAGTATATTCAAGTCCTTCAGGAGAGAAGCACAAAAAAAAGTGCACGTTTCCACAAAGCTCCCAGATACGGACCACATGGAGCAGTACCACTGGAAACCATGGGGGGCAGTGTTGTTGTTATGACCTGATCCGTAGCTCTAGTGTGACACGAAGAAGACATAACAATGGTGGGAATTCTTCGTCTCAAGTTTGTTAAAATATGCAAAAGTGACAAATATTAACACTTGATCATTCAGCACAGCTCAGTATTAAAGTAACAAAAGTCCAAACTCTGCGAAGGAGAGAAATCCAGGTCAGACCTGCCGTCTGCTAATCCTGGGGGATCAATTAACACTCGGAGAACGGCGAGCGATTGCAGGCAAAACTTGGCTCCCTGGGCTTTAACGGCAGATCATTTCTGAGTCGGAGCGGTTTGCGTTGCTCACAACTCGACCTGAGCACTTTGATAGGGCCTTGAGTTTCCCTGGCAGAGATGAATGCAGCGTTCTCACTGACTTAACTGATGATTTGGAGCTGCCACTAATGAACACAATGAATCAATAGCAAAACCACCCTGCATAGCCAGTTATTGAAGTGAGCCTCTTACATCTCTGCTGCAGCCGGCGACCGGTGGGAGCAGATGACCTTATTTGCCTCGGCACGGGTCAAAGGCCTGGAATCATGAGCAACTCTGAGCCACAATACGAAAGTGGTCGCACATCCTGTTTGTTCATATATATATCTCCTCTCAGAGCAGAGCGTGGCTTTCTCTGATGTCTTGCAGGAAACAAACGTGTTGTTGAGTTCACAAGGGAAATAATATTCAGAAAGTCTATTTGGTTCTCTTCATGCTGAACATTTTATATTCAGCTTCGGAGCCAAGATTGAATTACAACCCGGCTCCTCAGCCCACTGCCTTGCAGCAGGTGAGAGCCATGAGCAAAGGGTTAACACAGATTTTATAGAGGGAAATGAACAACAGCACGGATGCTATTAAGGAAGAAACAAACACAATAGCAGGCGGCGTGACGCAGCGAAAACAAAGCTCTGGATGAGACCCGGGAGAAGAGAACAAACATATTTCTCATATGGGGTGAACCACTGGCAGATGCCGGTCTCCCTCCAGTGAAGGACGGGTCAGCTGCTGGAAGACTGGCCTTTATTAACCCCAAAGACAAAGCTCCAGTCGTCGAGTTTCTGCCGTTTAATAGAAGGATCAACTTCCCTCTCCAGTGAAATCTTCCATACTCCAAGGGCATGTCGAATATTTGCTCAAATGAACGACGTGTCAACAGCATCCCGGTCAGAGAAAATTCTCTGGTTGGATGAATTTGCTTTTGAATGGTGCTCGATACCTTTTGACATCTGATAAACTCCTGTCAGTCAGAGAGTCAGGTCCCACTGTGCTCACACCGTAATAGTCATCCTCAGCCTGGTGCCACTCCGCCTCTGCAGAAAAAGACTAGGACACATGTGCATCCCTTGGCTGCGTAGTGACCAAGTATTTCATGAGCATTTGGTGGTACATTGACTCAGGGTTGTCTTGTTCTGGGCGGAATAAATGCAAAAGCAGGTCTCCAGAAAGTCTATTTTCCGCTGCGTTGCTAAGGTAGTTGATGACATATCTTAATCAGATCTTCGTTCACTCATCACATCGCACATTTCCAACGATAAGGAAAGGTGATGCAGAAAGTCAGAAAATGAATTGATTCTTAATACTTCATTAAGGCTGCTGGATTGTGTTCAAAACTTGTGCCTTAACATTCTTTTGGACTTGAATAACTGAATTTTTTGGTTATTTATCTTTTCAATAGGAAGGTACTTCAGTACAGAGTTTGTATGTTTCTCCGTACAAATAGGTTCAGACGTTTAAGTGAGATAGAAACAAAAACAAAAAACAAAACCGACACTGAGACGGAGGGCAGGACTGTCTCTGGTGCGTGTCAATAAAACACCTGAGAATTGGTGATGGGCAGATGATCCATCTTCTGAGCCCACTAGGTGGCCCTCTCTGCTCTAAAATCCTTGGATTTGATCAACCATTTTGATGAAGCCTCACCTCATTTTTAAACCAACAGCACCACCTGCTGAGCTCTAAACATAAGGACACTGTTTCATGAAGCCTCATCTTCCCACCACTGTGATAGTTTGTGCCAATAACAAAAGTGCTCAGGTACCCATAAAGCGGGTTATTGAAAGGTGTTTCTGAAGGATCACTGACTCACTCAACCTTCTTGAGGTGCAACTGACTTTACTAGCATTAGCAGTGATGTGAAAACGAAAACGGTGTTGCTGTATTTCACACACTCCCAGTCTGTCAATCGGGGACGGGTTCAAAGTCCTCCAGGCTCCGCGGCTGGATAGAATGGCTCAGCTCATCAGAAATCGGGTCAGAAGTCAGGTAGCGTTTTCTTATTCCCATGTCACAAGGCAAGGTGCCCATGAGCAATGCATCTAGCTTGAAGCCAGAAGGAATCATTTTTGATGTTTTATTTCAACCGAGGCATGAACGTACGAACAGGAAATCCCAGGGAGGCGAGTGGAAGGAGCTTGTTTCTGTTGACACAGTGGAACATTTCAGGCTAAACCCACCGGAGGAAAGGCTTGCATTTCTGTCATCTGGAGAACGTGACATTCATTTTGAAAATGGACGGTAGCAGAGCAAGGTTGGCTGCATTGCTCCTGTTAAATGATCTTTTGGGTTTGTTTTTCACGAGACAGGATGATATGCAGAGGTGAGGGGCTCGGTGTACGAGCTTCCTTTCCTATTAGTTTTCCATATGCGACAGGATATGTGTGAACTCTTGACGTCGCGATTCGTGGCTCATGAGATCTGAAAAATGATTTGACTGGCGTTGCTGTCTGTGCTTTAAAGCTTGAATTGATCAATGGCTGTGGTTCTTTAATTTCTGCTCCTGCAGTTGCAGACTGCTTTCGAGCGAAAACAGCCATTTTCCCATCTTCATGCTGCTAAAGTGCACCTGCTCAAGTACATGGATTTAATTATTATTTGTTTAAAAAGGGCTTGTTTATCGTGTCTAACTAAAATGTTCAGCTCTCAAGTGCATGGCGTCGCACACGGTCCTTCTCAGGGTGAAACATTCCCCGCAGCAACCGTGCGTGCAGGACACGTAGCGCTGCATGTCATTGGTTTCCACTTGAAAAAACGAAAGTGGGTTGTTGTTTGAGGCCTGTTTTAAAAACTGTCGCGTTGTGAAGGTTCCATCCAGGACAGGGACAAACTCCATGGGATCAGAGCATTCAGCACAGTTACATGGCCACCTTTTTTCCACCGTCTAAATGAACATCTTTCGTTTTGCAGGTTAAATCTTCCCTCTTTACGCGACATGAAAAGATACTATCCGATTCAAGTGTGTGCTGACCTTGCTGGCGTTAAATCTGACCTGCACATAACCCTGAATGCAGCCAGAAGACTAGAAGAAGAGACTCTTCCACCGCACTACTCCCCATATCCGTCTCTAAACAAGGCCACCACTTCCCAGTAAAGAATTCTACATTATTCAGAATTAACCTGCTGCTCCGAGTGGTTTTGGTCCTGCTGCTTTCTTTGTCAAAGTCTACAGCTGCACATATGCAGCATAAACCACTGCGTTTCATTCCTCAAAATAATCACAAAGACGTGTTTGCATGACGCATTGTCATTCATATCAAAGCTTTAAGTCTTGACTTCACTGTTCCTTCTTATTCAGGGCTTGTTCCAGCTAATGTCTCTCCCTTGTTTAGCGCAGCATCTTACATGAACTCTGTATCCTATTTTTTTTTTTTTTCTTTTTTACCTCACTTGTTTCAGATTTGTATTTAAGTGGTGATTTTGTGAACTTGCAGATGCACATGTTCACTGACGAAATGAGTAAATGAAAGAGAAACTCATCCTTGTGTGGGCATTCTTCTGTATAAGCTTCCTCTATCATTGTCTCGATTCATAGGTCAAAGATAGGGCTTTCAATAGAAAAGAAAAGTCAACAGAAGCAACATTTTAATCTCAATTAATCGGACTGAAACGTGTTAACTCACGATTAATGGCAAATAAATTAAACATATTGTCTCAGTTCAAAACGTAACTTAAAGGAATGTTTAACCATTCAAGAGAAACAATTAGTGCTCACAATATTACACTTAATATTGTACTATATTATACTCAGCATGTTTTTTAACCTTGACAGCGCCGCTGAGGTGATTCTACAGAATGTTCCTGACGGTGTGTGCGATGTTGGGTTGTTGTGGTATTTGTGGTTAAATAGTATTTGTGGTCAAAGCACTAATGGCCACAGTTTTTGAGAACATCCTCCTTTAATTTTCATTGAGAAGAGAACGTAGCGAATGTGAGTTAACTCAGCTTAACTCATGATCTATTGTCAGCGCGAGTGAAGAACCTTTCTCTCATGCAGCTACAACTTGAAAATGGAATTTTGATCTGATTGATGTCAAGGAAAATAACCTTGGAAAGTCTCTGTGAAGTATTTGTTAAATGACTGACTCAATGAATCAGTATCGTGAACTCAAGTTGGTTCAAGTACAAAGTGCTCAGATGAAAGTACATCCTTCACTTGTGTTGCCCTGGTTACACCAGGCGCTCACAGTTTCCTGGTTTGGAGTGGAGACGTCGTCTCTTTGTCTGGTCTTGCTGTTCCGTCTCTGCTGGACGTGTCAGGCAGACATCGTCGTCCTTGGCGAGAGACTATGGAGACTCACCTCTGACCCTGAAATCGTTTCCTTTCATGGTAACAGAGGGACTTTTTCCCCAAGCTTGAGCCTTAAAATGGAATAAATCTTCAGCTTCTTGACTGTTTTCGATCGAGTGTTCAGGTGAAGCTTCAGCTTTTGGGAGTGGGACGGCCATGGTTCCAGTGAGAGGCAGAGACGGTGGTCAACGGTTCACCTGCAGACCTTATTGCAGATGGCGTGTCCTTGGAAGAACCATGACTTTCTTTCTGTCTCTTGTTCCATCGACAGTGCCGCGATATTAAGAGTCATGAGTGCATATGTTCTCCCGGCGCTTCCTGCTCCCTCAGATGACGCTTACTTCCACTGATAGTCTTTCATTTGTTTCCCTGTACGGTGGGTCTCATTAACTCCCTCTGCTTATCGGCCCTAATGTGAAACTGCGAGAGGATTATTGTGGTCATATCAATGGTGCCCTTGAAATCTAACTCCACTGGCTGTTCACTTCTTCTCTGTGGTGATAAGAGAGGACTGGATGATGAAGGTTGTGGAGGAGTCCACATGCTCAGCATGGCCACTGGTGTCTGTCATTGACGTGTCAATCAAACCACTCCAGCGCTGGTGCTGTCACTCCGGAGTCCTTGAGCCACGCGATGAAACCATAAATGTTAATGCTGAATAGATTTTAATATGTAAAGTTCTTGCACTGAAGATGAAAAATGAGGGTCCAGCTCGTGGCTACAGTTTAAAACTCCTCAAAGTAAAGGTCGAACCAACTTCTAAGGTGCAGCGCACATATAAGCTGAGCCAAAAGGCAAAGCTCTCTCTCAGTCTTCGTCCAGACCTTCACCTGCGGTCATGAGCTGTGGGTTACGACTGAAAGAACCAGATCCTGGATCCAAACGGCTGAAACGAGTTTTCTCCGACGGGTGGCAGGCGTCTCCCTTGGAGATAAGATGTCAGTCGGGAGAGTCTCAGTGTAGAGCCGCTGCTTCTTCTGGGTGAGATCAGCCAGATGATGTGGCTCAGGCATCTCTGGAGGTCTGGAGGTCTGACTTTGGAGGTGCTCCAGCCATGGACAGCTGGGAGGAGACCGAGTGGTCGACCCAGCACCTGGCGAAGGGATGAGATCTACTCACTGGCCTGGGAGCGTCTCAGGATCCCCCAGTCAGAGTCTGCTGCCCTGTGACCCAGTCAGGATGGATGGATTTATGAATGGATGAAAAAGCTCATCCACTCCCAACACGTTGCTTAAGAGACATAAAACGGTAAGAATTTGTTCAGACTGTGTCCGTCCACTTACTGCGCCTCCAACTCAAGAGCCGCGGCTTAAACTGGCAACTAAATTCAAAGTTCCATCACATGTTTTTGTTCAATAAATCTCAAATTATCCACAGAAGTAATGGGCCCTTTTCACCCCGTAACACGCCTGCTCTGCTGAGATTGGTCAGGGCTTCAGCACGTCGCATATCTATCCCAGTGAGGTCCACACTCCATTGTGGGGTCATTTTGCTGAACCCCACGAGATTAACCCTTGTGAGGGTGAGGGTAAAAAATCTGATCAGTCACATGTCAAACCTCAATTAGATTTCTTTTTTATTTATTTATTTATTTTTGGTCCAAACTCTAAAGGTTGTAAATTCTATAGCGACGTGGAATGAATGAGTTCTTCAGTGTGTAGAAGCACATTTAGGGAACAGACCGCACAAATCCGGATCAAACTGGAACTCGCCAGCGCTGCTTATGCTTCGTGCTTGGAAAGGACAAGACGCAGATGGAGCCCCTGTAACACGCCTCTGCCTCGAAGCCTTTCAAAGCAGCTTCCATCACAAGCATGTTCACAGACAGAAAAACGGATGCAACAAGGAGGCACTGTGTAAACAGGTTGGAACGCAGAGAAACAATCAGCCGCCCCAAAAATCCAACTGATGCTGTGTTCTCTTTGCCTCATGTCGTCTGTTGAACATTTATTCACTCCCTTATAAACCAAATTCCACTGCTTCAATGTTATTTTTCACGTTGTTTACAACTTGGAAATGTCACTATTCACCTTCACTCCAGATAAACTCAGAAGTGAATTTCACGCAACTTTTTGCCTCTGTGTGTTGGAAAAGGTAAACGTCCATCACAGCTCCACGACGCTTCCAAAAATACAAAAATATATTGAATAAAAAAAAGCTCATCTGCTGTGATGAAATGTTGATGAGGCTTGGATGCTCCCACTGGTTCCGCCTGATGAATTAAAGCGAACGCATGCGTGAACGAAACTGCATGTTCCAAACTTCATGGCCATCAGCTTTGTAGACAGCGGGAGACTTCTGATGTTCCCTTTGTGCTGCCGTTCCCCATTATTCATGGCCTCCCCCAGCCTCTTCTCGATCCCCCCTTCGCCTGCGGAGCATTCACCCTGGCTTCTTCCCTTCATCCCTGATCCCCTCGCTGCGTCTTCCCCCTACTGTACGTACGCGTGCGCTCACGTTTGCTGCTGCGGAGCGCCTCGCCCAGCGCCACACACTCATGCTCCGACATCACGTTCCGTTCAGGTCACCAGCGGTTTAGCGAAAATCACAAGTTGAACAGCTCTTAATGGGCTGCTCCAAGTCTCCCCGGTGGGACTGATGTTGAAATTAGAAAAAAGAAACGCTGACAAGCTTAAAAGAAAGGAGGCAGCGAGTGCTGGGAAAAGGCTGTTAAGAAGGCGAGAGACACAAAAAGGTGACTTTGAGACGGAAAATGACCGCGACTCAGGATGTGCGGCACGATGGCGTGAGACGGGGAGGAGAGATCAGATGGAGGGAAGAGGAGTGGAGAAGAAAGGGGCCGACCTGATGACAGCCTTCAAGTTGACAGGCTGCGGACAAACACAGGCAGGTGGCCTCAGGATGTCAACAGAGCTGCAGCTCCCAGGGCAAGGAGAATCCTCCGACTGATGGAACTCAAGATCACCGCTCGCCAGTGATTCCCAACCATCACTGTGTTGACGGTGAAAACACGCTTCACCCACCAGGAGCCACCACGGACGACGGGTGCTGACCACGTCAGAGGCAGGCTGGGCTTGACGTGTTGTAATGTAAGCAGGTAGGTGAAAGCCAGCAGCCAGTACGCTCTCATGGCGATCGATGCGCGGCCTCTGACACCCAGCCTCCACGCTCCACTTCCAGCGCTGTGAAGTCGGCGGAACGCCGGCCCAGCTGCCTCGCTGGGCGACCGTGTTTTAGCCACGGTTCATTTCCCCGGCTCTCTTGCGTCTGTTGTTTGCTGACACCTTCACAGAGGTCTCTGCTCTTTGGATTGTTTTTCCTCATAAATGATTGTTTCCCTCTCTCTCGGAGCGCAGGAGTGGCGTCACGCTCGGTCACCCTGCCTGGCTCCCGTAATGACTTATAGAATTAGACGGAAAAGAAAACATCAAGTTCCAAACAAAAGCGCTGACCTTTCATGTCGAATTAAATATTAAGCTGCAGCTCTGGATTTCACTTTAATTACGGGTCACAATATCACGTTCCATGGTTATGTCACGGCGAGAGGTCCATGTGAGCAACGTTGCTTTCATTTCATGGTCGTAAATGAAGAAGTAAAGATGGTTTTTCAAATGTGTACAAAATGGCTGTATTCATCAAACATGACTAATGACAGAGGAGACTTTCTGAGACAATATTGGGCTGAGCTCACTGTGACCCCAGCGGGTCATCAGGTCCAAACTCTGCAGAGCGACGGTGCCGCACTGTCACCATCGTAGAGTGGTTGAAGCAGCGGCCAGTTCTGACTCGACATGAAGTGGGAGGACGTAGAGGAGCCGGAGCCCACTGGTGTGTGCAGAAGAACAGGGAGTTCTCCAGGTAGCCAGCGTGGCTAGTTCTTTGGTGTCCACATGGAACGCCGCCTCCGCCTGGTCTGCTTGGTCTTGGTGTGGTCTGAATGATGCTGGAGGAACTGTTCATCCACTGCCAGACCTTATCAGTGGAAGGAGCTGCATCCCCGACTGCTGCAGGCTCGTCCCATGTGTCAGCAGTGTAGTGTCAGCAGTCGGTTTCACTGTGTCTTCCTTTATACTGTAACCCCTTTACTCTTTTGCTGTTTCAACACAATGTGTCCACTCAGGTTTGCAGATTTCTTTACTGGGCAACTGGACAAAAGACAAGACCAAGTCACACTGGGTTGGGGTCTCTATCAACGCCACCGCTGCTCACCCACTGACAGAGTCCAGCGGAAAGTAGTGATCGTAGAGTGTATTATGAAACCCTCAGGACATCTTTTAAAATAAGCAGTGGACATTCAGGGACTAAATACACACAGGCTCTTTCATTCACACTTACAAATCACATACCTGGACAAAAGGAAAGACAAAGTCCAGCGAAAAAGAGAGCAAACTGCTGCGAGCACAGAACGCTACCCTTCAAAATAAAAGTCCACGAACAAAATCCAATAGAGCCTAGAGCATAAACATAAAGTAGTAGCTCCCCAAAATAAAAACAGAAAAGCATTTCTTACATTTCTTACTGAGTCCACCATTTGCCTCCATGCATTTCTGAATCCATTTAAAATTCCAGAGTGAGGGGAAACATGTCACTCCAAATGAGGAAATGAATGAGATGGAAGATAATCTGATTTGACAGACGCATCCATCTTCAATAATTGCTGTTTCTAAAATGATTGATGCCAGACTCATCGTAAACATTTCTACATAAAAAGGTGTTTATTCCGCGAACAGAATGTGTAACGTCCTTGGCAGCAGACACCGTTTCTGAGCCATAACTCCAGTCAAAGACGCCCGAAAAACAAGGCGATCCCCTTCAGTGCCTGTGATTTTTAACAACCACCAGGCTGCTGGGTTTATCAGCAACACTGGCCCCATTTCTCCCTTTGCCTTTTACAGGAGAGGCCAGGCCAGATGCTCCCCACAGCTCTTTCTGACACAGATGAATTGTAGCAGTCCACATTTAGCCCTCATATCTCGGCTGTCGGAGCGTCAGTGGTTGAACATCACATTATTCCTGGTGCTCGCTTGTCAAGTCCAAGTGCGTCCTGCAGCTCTTCGCGCCCATCTTTCTGCAGGATCGGGCCGTTTCTCCACACTTGGGCTAATGATGACACACCAGACTCCCTCACCAAGCCCCTAATTATAGAGCACAATTCCCAACCCCTGTCTTGCCTTCGCTGCCTTCATACGCGGCTGTGTTTTCCACATGACAACGGGTGAAGCGATCACAGTTTCATGTGTGAAATGTGGTCAAATATTTTGTTACATCTGTGTTTGTACTGCAGTGACCGTCACCCATGTACAGGAAAAACACACTGAGGACTGTTGTTCAAGTAGCAGACAATACGTATGTGGAAAAGAAAAATGTCAAAGTGATTTAATGTGTAACGGTACTCGGTATCAGTATCGGTGAGTACTCAAATGCAAGTACTTGTTTGTTGCATCACTAGTTACTGTGAAATTGATGTAGCCAACGTTCCCTCGGAGCTGTGCACGTGTGCAATTGCGCACAGCTGATAACATCTCAACGCGCAAAAACATCTACGCTGCGCAAAAGAAAAATTACTCCTGAATTGAATATAAATTACCGCCGTTTCCAGACTGCAGACTTCTTGCCGTCCAGGCATAAAGCCTTGTGACATTAGACCAGTAAAATGAAGCGCTCACAGCACTGTTCAACCGCGTGTGTCCTTAACTGGCACTTTCCAGAGGTCCTCCGGTGCATCATACATACACAATGGAAGGAACGGCAACTAGAAGAGCTGCCAGTTGAAGTGAACTATTGGAGCTGGCGCATGTTTCAGAGATGATTTCTCCTGAAGTCACTGGTGGTTGGTCAAAATGTACACATTCACCGAGCCAACTGGGGGGTGGACTTACGCACAGGTGAGAGAGAAACAAGAGAGAGAGAGAATGGTTGCAGTGCAGGTTTCAGACTACAATACACAGAGAGTAGACGCGAGTCAGGTGAGGAAATGAAGTGTGGAGTCACTGAAATAAGTTGCTCACAGAATACGGTGGCCTCAAGTGGACAAAACTCAGTCTCACATCAGACGGATTCGCGAGACTTAAGGATTAATGTTTGTAAAAGTTGCTTGAAGTTCTTTGATATCCAGCACCCTCACTGGTGTCATGTGACTTCAATGACTAGAGTTAGTTTACTTATTGTTTTGGAAAATTCTTGACATATATATATATCGTGAATATATTACATTATGATTCTGTTGAACAAATATGTTAAGAATCTGTACAGTTCAAAGACAATTGAAAACTTTCATTTTTTATTTTAAATTTCACACGTTCCATTTCTCAATGTGGATTATGCAAACTGTAAATGCTTTTTTAAAACTCCATGCCATTATAAACTGTTACAGCAGTCACCACACCCAGCAACCACAGGTGGCTCACAGAGGTCCAGGTGAGTTTGTGTGTTTGACCACACACTTGAAAAATGAGAGGGAACATTGGATGTAGGGCAATAATAACAGGGAGGAAATGAGTGGAATTGAGTCTTTTTTTGACTCAGTTATACGTGGCTTTGCCTCAACAAGCATGCCTCTCATGTCTTCGTCCTTTCCAGCGTGTGTGATGACAAATCCTCAGCCGCACCAAGACAGACAGACACACACGCAGAGAGAGGCATTAATAACTATTCATGTGAAACAGGAAGATAGCAGCCGTCACAAAATGGCACGTGCAAATCTCTCTTCATGTGAAACTGTGAGATATGGAAATGTTGCCCACACCAAATCCAACCAGACTGAAGAAGACGTAATGAGATGGAACGTGCTATTAGGAGCTGCTGACTTCCATCCAACTAACCATGTCTGCATATTGTAATGCACCGTCTTGTGTGATGCAGAGTGCAGAGATATTTCCTCAGAGGCAACTGCAGAGGTAGGAACGCTTCTCTGTGCACACAGCCTGAGGATGGCTCCAGTAATTCTGCATTTTAAATGGAACTGCATTGTATGCATTGGAGTCCATGTGTTTATATTTACGGGTGAAAAAAATGGTTTGACAGATCTTCTCTTCAGGCATGATTTACCCTTCTGTGTGACCCTCTAAGATCTGGAAACAGTCTGAGACAGTAAAAGTGACACGACCACGCGGCTCGTGAAGGAGAAGAGTCCATTTGGCAGCAGCACTGATGCAATCCAATGAAAAACACCAAACAATGTTGGACTGGCAACCGCTGCCCTGCTCACTGGCAGGCAGTTCTCCCAGTCACGGATGTTTCTCATGTACAGGCCGAGGGAAGAAATGTACCGTTTAAAAACTAATAAATATGAACTTAATTCATGCCATAAATACAAAAAAGAAAGGAGTTTTTGGGGAAAACACTCGGGTTGACGTGGTAAAGATAATGGGGAGGCTGCAGATATCAGATGCCTCTCCAGGGATCCGCATTCAGAGTTCATCGTGCCCAGCTTGTCTCTCACAAAGGAGAAGAAAACAAGCTCTATAATGACAGGAGAGTGGTAGCACTGCTCTCTTGAAGTCACAGCCAGGTTGCCATGCAAACAGTAGTCGCCTCCGGGAGAACATGACCCTCAAAACTACTGTACTTCTAGGAAGAAGGAACAAACCGAAGGAAAGCCAGCGAGGGACTGACCCAACAGTAAAACCCTCCACTGCCTCATGTACCCTCTGGTGAAGGCTTCTGGTTCAGCTCAACATTTAATTCTCATATACTCATGGGAGAAACACTGGGGTCCCCCCGGGACAGGTCACCGGCCCCTCAAAGAGAACTCACCTGCAGACGATTCCGCATCTCAACAGCATGTTTTTTGGCGACTAGGAGGAAGCGCCACCCAAAAAAACAATCGTCCCAACGCCATTGTCTCCTCACGCTGTCATCAAACTGGAGAACGGCATTCGCCACGACAAACACGTACAGAGAAATTGACAGCAAAAGAAATTGAGGGAAGAAAAGTGGATGAGAGAACTATAATAGAACAATGAAGTAGCAGGAGCACCACATGCCAGTATTTGCTTTTGTCTGACAGTTTGTGGCTTGGAAATGAGGAAGATCATGTGCAGAGAGCCAGTTGAACCACGTGTTGTTGCCACTCTGAAGCCAGTTCGGCATTTGAAGGATGCTATTGTGAGATGTGATATTTAGAGTCGCCGTTCGGAAGACATTTAGGAGCAAAAGAAACCAGACAGTTGCTACACTAAATATTTGATGACAGGAAAGCAGGCTGTATTTTTCCTGCATTGTGTTTTGACATTTGTCCTCTGAATCACGCTGTAATTTTAAGAGCAACGCAGTCGCTGTTGTGGTTTGAAACTCTGTGAGATAATGCTCGCAGCGCGTGCAGTCCAAGATGAGCACAGTTTATTTGATTCATACTGGAGAAGAATGAACAATTTATGTTATATTTATATATATTTACATGTTAAAAATCTTGAAATATGCAAACAAGTTTTTGCCTGGACTGCGTTCTATTAAAGTATATGCACAACATGTGTGACGCTTATTTCTAAATGTTGTATCAAAAGCTGGGTCCAGTAGTGATGTTCTCATGTCCCCATTTTATGAGCCCACTAGATGGCACTCTCTGCTCAAAAACCTTTGGATTGGAACAAACATTTTAATGAAATTTCGCCTCATTTTTAAACCAACAGTGCTCTAAAAATATGGGCACTGTTTCGTGAAGCCTCATCTGGACCCAAAAGCCGTTTAGAGTCCAACCATGGTTTCATCCAAAACAAACACTGTAATGGGTGAAACCAAAGGAGGACAAAACATTGAAATTGGATCCATCTGTGTACATTTAGATAAAGGCAACCCAGAAGTCGTGCAATAGGTGCAGAGCAAAATTAGTGATGGGCAGATAAGGCTTCATGAAACAGTGCACTGATTTTTAGAGCTCAGTAGGTAGGACACTGTTATATGAAGCCTAGTGACGGGCTGATGAGGTTTCATGAAACACTGTCCCCATTTTCAGAGGCCACTAGATGGCGCTCTCTGCTCAAACATCTTTGGCTGTGAACAACCATTTCAATGAAACCTCACCTCATTTTTAAACCAACAGCGCCTCCTACTGAGCTCTGAGAATAAGGACACTGTTTCATGAAGCCTCATCGGCCCATCACGAAGCTAAGTGTGATATTGGTTTGTTTCTTGTGAAGAAATCAGCATGAAAATAATGCCATGGAAATTGCACAGCGCACCAAACTGTTGAAATGTGGTCATTTTCATCAAATATCAGCTTTTGATCCGGGAGAAAACTGTAACTGAGTTGTCTGAAGCGCTTCTCAAGTCCTCTGCTGTGTTTCAGATGACGTCTCGAAAGCAGTCACTAAAAAGAAAAGACTAATTTCTCATCTTTGCGAGCAGACAGGAGCGGCGTAATGATGATGAACTCACAACAGCGTCTCGTGGCACAAAGTCAAGCAGGACTTGGCGCTGCAGCGCTACGCTATTCCTTCATTAGCATCCCAGGTTGTTACACCCCTCCCGGTTTTGTTTTGCTCCATCCATTTTCCATCAGTCAACATCAGTGTCGGCTTAAAAAAACCCCCGATGATAATCCTTTAATCTGCCGAGGTTTATTCTGAAACAGGGCTGGATAAATAAAAATGAGGCTGAGACATGAGTGAATACAGATAATCTGCTATTACATGATATTAAGCATTCAACAGAATGGTTGAATTCATGGTGACACCCGTCCAGGATCCAAGACACAGCCAATAAAATCAATCTCCATCCTGCTGCCATTAACTACAGTATGGTCTGGCAGCTTTAAATGTTTACCTCCCGACCAGCTCCTAATATGCAGCTAATCCACACAGCACATTCATGGAGTCTAATGATAACCATATAACCCTGTTGGACTCCGGAGTAGCTGCTGGGATTTTGACAAACTTTTGGTTTAACAGTGTGTACCAGATGGGAAGCAGGAGAGAAATTGATTTTGTCACTCAGTTGATGCACCTGTTTACTGTGAAAAAGCACAAACAAAATTGAAGATTAAATAAACATACATTCCGTTGTGAAATAAGTAGCTTCCCGTTCATGCATAACACAGTTCTGGGTTTCTAAAATCCATATATGTACAGAAGAAAACTGCCAAATTTAAGTAGAATTACAACTGTTATTTTCTGTGCCAAATTGTCTGTGAGTCATGAGCAGAAACTTAACAAAAACACAACTGATAAAATGACCGAAACAAAAAGTAACCACCAAGATCCTTCAGCAGTCCACCAGCCAACTGGTCCGGAGACAAACCCGGCGAATCTGGAACCAACCCTACAATCATGCTGGAGCGGAGGAAGCTGAGAAAGAAGGGCAAATGTAAAGCGATGAAGGCCCGGGAGCACAGATTGGGGTAACTAGGGTTGAGGTTGCCATTCAGAGAGGAACCACTGACTATTCGCCAGAGTTGTGTCGGACAGAAGTAGGAAGTCATGTCTGTGTGCAGCATTCATACGGACATCGGATGATAACAGGGTGTTACGTGATGGTTCTTGTGGAGAAGACTGGATCAGATTCCTTATTTCTGGCATTGATTGAAGAAAACAGAGTCAAATCTGTGGAATCGCTAGTCTTTTTTACTCTGAGCTGCATCTGCAACCGTCAAAAAGGAGAAAAACCTGAAAGAATGGCCTCTGCATGGAGTCTGGTAGAGACCAGTGTGATCATTCTTGCTGAAGTGGAGGTTGAAGTGGGTTGTTCGGAGCATGTTCCACTGGGAGGAACCACACAAGAGAAGAAAGTGAGGCAGCGTTGTATGAGGCGGTGGTTGGTGAGGCTGGTTAATATATCACCACTGGAGGATGGAGAGTTTCCACCGTTGTCATGTCTTCTTCATGTCTCATTTGAGCTGTGTATCGGGTAGTGACAGCAACACTGCCCCCCATGGTTTCAGGTGGTACTGCTCTGTTTGGTCCGCATCCATAAGTGTTGTGCAGAAATACTGTACAGGGAAATGAACGCAGAGCAGGGACAGAAGGCTCCGGTCGGGTCCGGATCCAGTTCCTTATGGAACGTTGAGCCTAAATAGGCCTTTAAGGATGAGAGGAAAGTCACTGTCCCTGCAACACAAACTCACAGAAGCAGACAATAATGGCAGGATCGAAGAGCCTCCTAAAAAGAACCGTCGTCACCTCTTTTTTGGGGGAAGTAGTCAATCCCTGCATCTGAGGCCATGGTTTTCAACAGAATATGATGGGCATCCTGAGAATCCCATAACGTCTTGGGAGGAGAGCATGCGGACATGAGATGGAGGACCTGGTTCAGTAGTGAGTCACAAACAAAACAAAACGTGGACCTGGTCATTCTGACCTGCCCATCTCACTTTCCTCCCTCATTTGGATGAAACTGAACGCCAGCTGGCTGGTGGAGGACTTCACTTGAGAGGGTCACCTGAGGAGAGCGCTTTGGATTTTGCCATTGTCTCCCCGTCCGGCGAGCTCTGCCTCCCAGTGACCTTGAGCTTTTAGATGTTCTCTCTCACAAACCCTTCATTTGCATGAGGCTGTGCACAAAGTTAACATGAAAACACTTCTTCTGAATATGATATTACACAGTCCTTTTCTTTTTTTTCTTTTAAATATTCCTGCAAACTTGCGGGAAAGTTGTCCTCTCCACGACAGAACTCCAGCGCCTCGGACACTTGTGCTTCTAATGAACAAAGATGAATGGCTGTGCTGGGACGGTACAATTAAAAAGGCTGATGGAATAAACATCAATCCTGCCCGCAGACAGCAGCGTCTTCCTCGCTCTCTCACCGCCCTCCAAATATAGAATTACTCAGCATGAGTGGACCAGCTGCGAAAAAACAAAGTGCTCCGTGGCCTTGCAGATGAATTCATTGTTTTTTTAATGAAGAAACGGAGCGACTTCACGACAGCACACATTTGTTGAGATGATTCCACTTTGCGCCGCAGTCGACTACTTCTTATTCAACTTATGTCTTTGCCTTAAAAAAAAAACAAACAAGTCAAGCCAAAATACAGCAACACAGCAAGTGCGTGACTCAAAAGGTGCGCTCCCAACTATTACTGTGATTATTTTTTACCATCGATTTTTAAGTTAATTAAACTTTTTTTGTATTGAGAAAAATATGTTTTTTTAAATAGACCACATCACGATAAAAGGCATCTTTACAAAGCAACTCATTCTGTCTCCTGAGGCGCTAAATTGCTGCTTTCAACAGGTCATGTTTTGTCCCAGAAGTCAGCCTTCCGCCACGCCGTTGACAAAATGGAGCCATTTCAGGCATCCGAAGAAGCGACTGAAAACAAGTGGACATAATGAGTCGACGCTCAACTACAAGTCGGCAGAGAGAGTGGCCGGGGACGTGTCTTTCGTTTGCATTTGAAGCAGATCTGCGGTCACCTGCTCCATCCACGCTGTCGAGGCTGCAGGGTGATTTGTGTGGATATTTACAAAACGCTGAACCTTTGTTGCTGAAGGAACATTACTCTATAGTCCTCTGGCGTCGTGAAGCGACAACCTCATCAGTTGTCCACACAGATCTGCCATGGGTGAAAGGCCGATTGGACATCTGTGTGGCACATCGCTACAGTGCGGGCAGTGCGTCACGCTAAAGAAAGTTGGAGCATTAAGCTACGTGTTCGGGCTCCTTTCTTCCTGGATATTGATTTGTGTGACCCCAAATGACAGTGTTTCATGGTCATTTCAGGTTCTAACCCCACCCTTTCCATCTGGAATGACATGCAGGAGGGACAGCGTTTGACTGGATTGAAACACCGTCGAGCAAGTTAGATGCAAAAGTCTGCTTGAAAATTTATTATTGCCGTTCACCAATATATCCACCAGGGGGAGAAGCACAGAGTGTTTTTTATGTTTTATCTTACGACAACAACAAACTCCAAACCCAACATGGTGACTGTGGAAGAAGCACCTCAGCTGGTTCCTCTGGATGTGGAGGAGCAGCGGCTCCACCCCGAGCTCCTCCTGGATGACCCAACTCCTCACCCTATCTCTAAGGGTGCGCCCAGCCACCCTGCGGAGGAACTTCATCTCAGCCGCTTGTATCCGCGATCTCATTCTTTCGGTCATGACCCAAAGCTGGTGACCATAGGTGAGGGTGGGAACATAGATCGATCGGTAAATCCAGAGCTTTGTCTTGTGACTCAGCGACCACATCACTGCTGCCGCTGCACCAACCCCTCTATCAAGCTCACGCTGCCCTTTTCCCTCACTCGAGAACAAGACCCCGAGATACTTAAACTCCACCACTTGGGGCAAGAACTCTCCACCGACCCGGAGAGAGCAAACCATCTTATTCCGGTCAAGAACCATGGCCTCAGAGGATCAGCTGAGGAGGACGGAGCATTTCTGCTATAGTTATGTCTTCTTCGAGTTTCAATAGAGCTATGTATCGGACAGTAAGAGTAACACTGCTCCCCATTGTTTCAGGTGGTGCTACTCTGTTTGGGCTGTATCAGTAAGGTTTGTGGAAACTTGAAGAAATTCAGATGAAATGAAGGCAGAGCACAGACAGAAGGATCCGACCAGATCTGGATCTGGACCTAACGTTGAGCATAAACAAGCCTTTAGAAGTGAGAATTTGTCGTGCGTCTTTGTTTTGCCGGGCTCTCCTCCAAAAACCCTTTCTTTCTCCTGACTTATGCTTTTGCCAAAATAGTTTTCCATGAAATTCAGTGAAAGAGTCAGAAAATGAATTCAAGCTTTTCGCCTCTCAGGTCTGTCCAAGACTTCTCCCAGTGGTGCCCACACTTCCATCACCCCACTGTCTTCCCCAGACAGGCAGAGCCTGACACAGGCTCTTCCTTTTGGTCCGGGCCTCGTGCAGCTCACACGCGCATGCACGTCTGAGCCTGCTAATGACGCAGAGCGCCAGCTCCGGATGTCACACCTGCGCTTTCCATTCTAATCCTCAATAATTTCATCAATTCTTAAATTCACGGCTGCATAAAACATGAAGCAATTCTGAGACCCAGCTCACTGGTGTGGCTTTTACGCCGCTGCCCCTCAGTAGCCCCGGCCCCTCACTGGGTCTCCCTCTGGTTCCAGTTAGTGGAGCCAGATCTGAGCTTTGTCACAGGTGTCGATGTGTTTGGAATCGATAATCCGTCTCTCCAGACCTACTGAACCTGTGGCTGAAAATAGGATTCAATATGAACTTCACCCCAAACGAATAAGATTCCAATGAACCCCAGTGGGTTCCACTCTTACACACCACTGAAAAAAACTGCGTTTCTGTAAATATCAAAGCTGTTTATTTGCACTGATCTTCCTAGCAGAGGAGCAGAAGCTGTGTCATTGTGATCCATCTGAGATCTGGACTGCTCACACCTGAATCTGCCTTGGAAAGCGCTGCCTCCACTTCACGCTAAACTCAGCAGTGAGTCATTTCTACACCCTGCTCGTGCTACCACCCACAGAGAATAATTCCACACCCAATTTGTCTCACTGATCTCTGGCATTTAGACTTAATACTTTTAATGACTCTGTGGGACGTGGCATCACTTAACATGCTCGCTAAAGGCTACTGCCTTTCGGCTCCCGGGGTGGGCAAGTACTTGCATTTGCAAGGATTACGAGATTTATATTTTGCCTTTTTATTTATTTTTTTATATCTTTTTTTTTTTAATTTATTTTATTTTGTTGACATTTGAGCTACTTGCATATTGTCTTACATCAGCAAAGGCAATTGATCTATATATATATGTATATATATATATATATATATATATATATATATATATATATATATATATATATATTCTGTGGCAGCCAGGATGAGAACAACAACAACAAACATGGAGGAATCCCTGAACAAAAGCAAACAAAAGCTTGCTTTTGTTCAGGGAGGTTTTTCACTACACAATGACCAGGGTTTCCACTACTCTGAATGGACTTGACATTCTTATACAAATATTTTCAAGACATTGAAAGAGCTTTAGTTTGAATGAGGTGATATAATTGTCGGTTTGACAATGGTGATTTATTGTCAAACCGATGCAAAATACACAATATTTTGTTGTTTAAATGTACACTATGGCTCCATCATACGATTCACTAATATACCAAATTCATTCCATTTGAAACATGTGGCTTCTTGAGGAAAATATTCTTATACCATTAAACTGCCATTAATCTCAATTAATCGCAGTTATATCCTGGGGTCTTGTTTGCGAGTGAGGCAAAAATGCATAGTAGAATCGACGGAGCAGTCAGTGCAGTATGTTGAGGATGGCGCGTCGTTCCATCGTAGCAAAGATTGACAGTGAGCGTTTCCACTGTCATCCTGAAGAGTGGTGGAACTGGACTTGTGGTTCCACTATGTCCATCTGTTGGGCTTTTTCCAGTGACCAGCTCACGTCTCCAGTCTTCGAGAGACGCGACACCTTTAGACCGAGGTTCTGAAGATGTGACTCGGTGGACGGCACTGCTCTTCTCTGAGGCATGATACTGCTACACCAGTAATACATAAACAAATTCAATTCAACCTGCCGCAAGTATGCCGAGTCTGCATTCTTGTGCAGCAAATGAAGTTGCTGTATAATGAGATCTGCTGCCGGCACAAATCTAGCTTTACTGCTCGACTGCAAACGACATGGGACTCCGCCTCCTCCCAGGCCAAATGTGCTTTTGTTGCTTCATTTCAAGTCGGTTTAGCTGAGTAACATGAGCTGGAGCGACACAATTCCAATGACAGTCTTAGATCATTTCAACTTTTTAACGATGAAACGAGTCACTGTTCTTCATTCACAGATTTTTCTGGAGAGGTTTTTATGCTGTGAATGAATTTGGTTTAATGGATTCACAATTAACAGAACCACTCTGCGACCCTGGGGGTCGATTTAACTACAGAGTTAAGAACCAGCAAACCAATTCAACCACAAAAAGTTCTCGTTTATTTCTCGTTTTCAAAATAGTGGAGCATGATTCTGAGGACTGAATGATACGTTCGTGCAGACGGTGTTTTACAAGCAATAAAATGTTGATAAAAGAAGCCACCAATTTTACTAACATTTACAACATCAAGGTTAAAACAAAATAAATAAAATAAAGATTTAAAATTTTCAGTTTTTTAATTCTCAATTTGGATTTAAAATGCTGAAAGATCATTTGATGTATAAATATTTTGGCTGCAGAATTCTGTGTGAATTCTATAAAGATATTTTATTCCCCCCATTATTTCCTCCCAATTTTAGGTTTTCATATTTACAGGAAAAAAAAATGTTAAGAGTTAAATAAATGAAAAGTGTTTAGAATTCAAACAGTACTGAATGATGAAAAGAAATACAATATATTTTTCACAGTTTTTGAGCAGATCCTCCTCATGGAGAAGGTTTAACAGAGACCAACAGTCTGCAGTCCTGACCCCACCACCAGACAACCGCTGCACAAAGACATTCCTAGATTAAATGGTTCTTACATCAGCAGTTCGAAAAAGATACATGAGTTTTATTCTTTATCGATTTTGCTTTCATACAAAGAACAATAGACGTGGACAATAACAGACTCTAGATGGGGCTGAGAAAACAAATTAGACCCATAAACATAGAGCATTTAAAGCTCCACAAATGCACAGGACGCCACACTTGCCGTGCAAATGTGTGGCACAAACACACAAAGCGCAGTGAAAACCAAGATCTCCAGACCAGCATCTGTGAACTAGAACGTTAATAATGTATATGTTGTGTTTAAATAACATGCTGCGTGACCTTGAGATGAACCGGGGACGGCGGGGCTGAGTGCGCTCCGGCACTCAGGCATCTATAATTGGCGTCATGGCGATGGACTGTGATAGTTAAACAACATTTTGTGTTTTAATGAGCAGTTCATACTAGTTTGTTTCAGTAAGAGTGAGCAATTGTTTTTCCAAGTTGTTGGTGGAGAGTGAGTCCTCGCCACCTCTGCACTCTCTACGGCCCCTAATGACCAACTCCAGCGTCAGAACTCACAGCAGTTGAATGGACGGATGCTCCGGAACAATGGCACTGATCATGTATAGACAATGGAACTCTGGCGGACGGTGGGAAATCTGCGACGGAGACCTGGCAGGGCAGATGTTCTGTGCACTGTCTAGCGCCAAGCACACCTTGAAAATGATTATTATTTAAGCCTGTTTCTCCGACTAAACAAACTGATCTTGCTTTTGTCTGCTCTGTTTAATTGGGGGAATAATGGAACTAAGGGCTGCGGATGAGCGCCGCGATGTGCCACTTACAAATGGTGGAATCATTGAAAACGTGCAGCTGATTTGGTTTTGAATAGCTTATTTGTGTCGCTATAATACGGGATAATGAGAATGCAGAAGGACTTATTTTGGATTTCAATCGCCCCAGTAAAGCAGCGGACAAGGCTGCTATTGAATTTATTAGGAACTGGATTTTAGAGGAAACTCTTCGTCCATTTTTGACACATTTTACATATAGATTGCCTCATTTACAACTTGTCCAAACACAGTTTGAGTGTGAGCTGAACTGATACACTCAGCTGTCCATCCAACTTTGTGCTTAAAGTTTCGGCTCAATAAGACTTTTAGGTGAGAGAATTTAGACTCTTCTCTGTCACTCTGTTGTGTTCCAGCCTCCTCTTTTCAGACGACTTCATTCAGAAGCTATTCCACTGGTGGAGAATGGAAACTGTCTCAGTTTATATTTTGAACAACAGGTTCAAAAACAAAAACTGTCTGCCACCTCTGTCTAGCGTTTCCCTTCTCGGGGTCGCTCAGTCTGCCACACTATCTGGGGCCAAGAACAGGTGTGTGCCCTGGCTTGTACCGCACACTGTGGCTGGAGATCTGGCTCTGGACATGATAGCACTGCCCCACGTCCTCTCAAGGATGCTCCTGTGTGTGGGTGTGTTCAATAACGCCTTGTAAAATCGATTGCAAGGCTAAAATTTGGCCCCCGGTCCTTGGGTTTTACATGTGTAGTAGAAGATGTTATGGCCCTTTCGGTTGTCTGAAGCAGGAACAAGACAAGTCACCTTACCTGAGTTACACTCAGAGCTTTGACTAGGAATAACTTGTGATGGGTTTATGAGGCTTCATGAAACAGCGTCCCCATTTTCTGCGCCCACTAGGTGGCATTCTCTGCTCTAAAATCTTTGGATTTTCATTCAATGAAAACGCACCTCATTTTTCAACCAACAGCACCATCTACTGAGCTCTAAAAATAAGGAGGCTGTTTCATGAAGCCTCATTGAACCATCACGAGAAATAACTCACAAAGTCCCCAGAGTGTGTCGCGCCTACAGCTTATCGGCAAGCCTTCCAATTCATGGATTATTCCTCCACTTCCTGCCATAAATGATGGCTCCTTCTGAGAAGGCAAGCGATCACTGCAGAACTGTTAAGTGCCGACCCACTTTTCGCCTTTGGTAATGAGAACAAGGCAAGTTATTGACTGAAGCCAGCGTTATATTTCAGTGCAGGAGTGAGTCTGGGTTATGAGTGAGGCCGCGGAGGAGGCTCCCCAGATTGACGTGCTTCTATGATGCACTGACTGCATCCTCAACAAGTAAATAAAGTTCAATAAAGCAAGGCGACAGAAGGTCTGAGACAAGCAGACAGCTCATTGTGTTGGATGTAGCAGTCACTAACTCTCATCGAACACCTCCGTCAAAGCCATTCCTGTTATCTCGGGCTTGATGAGAATGAAACAAATCAAATAAAAATGGAAATTTCATTCAGTCGTCTTCCCACACAAACATTCAGGGGGTGCTTTCCTCTCACCGTCTCCGACTCAATGCAACGTTCCACTGGGTGCTTCAAATTTATCCTTAACAATATTTTTTTAAGGATAAATTTGAAGCACCCGTTGTTTAACCCCCCCCCCCCCCCCCCCCCCCCCCCCTTCTTTTCTATTTCTAATAAACGACAAAAATTATTCTGGAGAAAGCCACTTTCTTTCATCATAAACCACTTTCCCCGTCTCTATAGAGAACGAATTTTCTGACAGCAAAATGAAACATTAACATGAAATGGGTCTTTTTCAAAAGTACAGGTATGAAATGTTTAATGGTTCATTCAGGCGGAAGATGTTTCATGAACGCGCAGAGAGTCTGTTTCACATGAGGTTTTTCCTGCCCTCGCCTTCCGACTGTGCCCTCGCCACTGTTCTCCAGAGCACCAGCGCATTTCACATCTAAATAAGTGATGACAGTGAATCGCTGACACGCGCAGTCTTTCTAAAACACCTCAGCGCGCTGGACTGTTTCGCTTTGCACCGCGATCATTGCATTTTTTCCAAGGTGGAATTTGAATTTTGCGGGAACTTGGGTCATCTGTTTTCAAGGCTACTGAGTGAAGCAACAGCGAGGTTACGTCTCACATCCGTTATTGAAGGAAACGCACGCCTCTGACGGGGTTTGAACGCACGTAACTCCGCCTCGACGCTCCGCTGAGGTTCAGCTGCTGCCGCTCGCCCTCCACTCTCAGTGCTGGAGGTAACTCCGTGCGTAAAGGTGCCAGACTCGGAGCGCAGCGCGCGTTTCTTCTTCTCCTGCGCGACATCGCTGCTGAGAAATACTGTAACCTGTCACCGCTCGTTAAACAGCCGCCCTGGTCTGATTCAATTGGTGTCTTTTTACACCTGCGTCCTCGTGAATTCCATTATTGGATTGCGCGTAAAAAAAAAAAATGAAGCTCACGACTGGAGATAACAGTGGACTTAATTTCTGCCTGTGAAAACGCGCACCGAGTCAAACTTATGGCGTGAAGGTAAGATCCATCTTTATGTTATATTTATACTCATGTGCAAAACTTGATTTAATATGGACCGATGTTGCATTCAAGGCACCGTCCTCGATAGTGACGGGGGAAAGTGGTTTATGATGAAAGAAAGTGGCTTTGTTTCTTCTCCAGAATTATTTTTGTCGTTTATTAGAAAAAGAAAAGAAGAAAAAGGAAAAGCGTGCGTCAAATGCCAGCACTTGTGAGTCACAGTAAAACAACGGGTGGGATTTAACATGCAAACATGTCGATTGATTTCAGTATTGATTCTTATATTTTCTCCTGATGTCAAGCAGAGCAGGATAAACATTTCCTGCCTGCTAATATAACCCCAAGTCGATTTCATCGGCGGCAAGAGCCGCTTCTATTGGAGCTGTATTTCTTGGGGAGCTGGTCCCCGATCAGTCCGCTTTCCAGCCTCAATGAAGAGGCTCCCTCCACGGGCTCAGCTCCAGGCAGGTGCTGTTCTGCCTCAACATCCCGGCCAGGACCTGCCACTCGCACCAACGACACCGAAGCTGTTTGGTTTGTGTTGCACATCTGTCAGACCAAGGAGTCACATAGGCGTTGGTTCGGACTTCTCACTCATGAACATGTTTTATTTTACTTTCTGTCTGAGAGATGTCTTGAGATGGCAGTAGAGCCTGATGCTTGTATTTCCTTTTGTTATTCTGCAGAGTGAATCTTGTGTTTTCATCTCAGTTGAAGCTTCGGGTGGTGACACGAGAACCTCCATATCTCCGATTGGTTGGCCAGTTTCAGGTGCACTTTACCTTTGAATGTATACAAGCTCTCGTGGGCCACAATATAAGGCTCGCAGGTCCGTGTTTGGCCCCCGGGCCTTGTGTCTGACTGGTTTGATGAAGAGCTTTGACCTGAATATTGCGATCAAATGGAGTTGAAGTGTCATCTGAAGGGCCTTTATTTTCTGTTTCCACGTGATTTGAATGCTGTTTTAGACCTGTTTATTGTCATGTTGCATATGAAGATAATATTTACTCGATTCATTTCAGTGGTTGATAAGATCTGCAGCACCATCACAAATCCCCACAGGGAAATGATTTCCTGTTCATATCTCCTGGTGGCGCCGCCTTCTCCAACGGCAAGTCGGCTACACTTTACGTTGGCGACTCATACAATTGTAATTACCGCCGTTCATGCGGAGCATAATTGCTGCCTGCAATTTGAAGGTATGAAGGAATGCAACGGCTGAACTGAGCGTGGCCTCCAGCGTGATGTGGCTGCAGGGCCAGCAGGTCTCCCACAGTCTTCAGAAGAGGCTTTATTGTGGTCTTCGGGTGGCATTTCGGTATCCACGCTTGTAATTGCTTCAGTGACTCATTTTTCAAGCGGCTTGTGTGTTAGCCTTTTCACATTTTACTGCTCACAATTGAATTGAATTTTTTCTCAGGCAATGAATCAGAATCAGCTTTATCGCCTATGTCGGTGAGAAGCCCACCAACTAGGAAAGTGCTTCAGTACACTGTTCAATAATGGACAAAATAATAATAAAATAAATGAATGGAAAAAACAACAGTAATAATAGCAGCAACTAATAAATAAATAATTCAGTTCAATAATAGTTCACAAATTCATCAGTCTGTCGACAGAGGGGAGGAAACGGTTCCTGTGGCCGGAGGTTCTGGTCAGGATCGACCGCAGCCTCCTGCCAGAGGGAAGAGGAACAAACAGTCATGACCAGGGTGAGAAGTGCGAGAATTTAAAGGGACAATGCAGAAGATTTGTCTGAGATAAGATATGATATAAGAGAGGATGGGAAATGTCGGCAGAAGAAAAAGAAGGATCAGTTTGACTTACTAGAAATGGCCTTTTTATGTCTTTATGTAGCAGGTTATATGAGATTTGCATCAGCGCTGAGTGTTCTTGCGCTGAAGGCGGCTGTTGTTGCCTTGAAAAAGTACTTTATATCTGTTAGCGCTTGGTGCTCAAGCGTATGGATTTTACATCTGACAGGATCCGCACTTCCTTCAGTGAACAACAGCCAGATGCTTGACGCAAAGCTGGATCACATTTCTCGGCGGCTCTTGACAGGCTGCTCAGAGCTGGTTTTGATGTCCTGGGAGATTGAAATGATATCAGCCAAGTAAAACGGGGTGACTTGGGTTCGAGAGCATCTGCTGTTTACACAGGGAGAACTTGTCAAAGATTTCATTTGCGGTAAACACTTTGACTGACTCCCAAGTGGAACCGACAGCGTCTCCATGGTGGTTAAAGGGTTTAAAGCCACAGCGCTTGATGCAGCCGCTGTGTCGATGCTGACATTTTACTTTTAACTGGGAGCTCCTGAGGGAGCGAGCATTAGCTCCCTGAGCGCCGGGTGTGGGAGGCTCTTCTTATCAATTCCAAAATGAATGCCATTTGATTGCGGGTGTCTGATTTAGAGGAAGCTCCATATGGAAATCATCAACTCCTTAGCATCATGACATGTCAGTAGTTTCACAGTCTACGACTAGCACCGTCCTGTTTTCTATGACAACAGTGAAGTTTGGCGCTGGAACAGACCTCCGTGCGAAGAAGAAGCCATGGAAATGTTTCCAGTGAGCCTTTCATTGAATTCTTGGCCCCAGACTGGGTTTGAGTTTAGAAAAACATGAGCAGTTGGACTCCCTAAAATTCCGATCATATGTGCTCTAATCCTGGTGCCGTTGCACTGGTTTCCATGAAAAGAATGTGGTCCCCCCTCGTGCCTTTGTGGAGCCGCGGTTTTTGTCTGAACCACAACCAGAATTTCATCATGACTGTAGGCATTTCCTTATAATGTGGATGGATTGTCAACATGTTGGTGCCTAGTATTGTTATTTTGAGTTATTAGATTCTGACTTTCACAGAGGCTTTTTCATCCAGTGTCGCCAGTGTCGTTTCCTGTACATTGATGGGACCATGGCTCTGTCCCTGCTACTCCGCTGAGACCGAAACAAAGCAGCATGAAGAAAGTGTGAAGCACTCTTCTTCAGTACAAAAAGTACATCCACTAAACTCAATAGTTACACCAGTAGTGACTGAGACTGCTCTTGGGTTTTACTCGGTCGAGCTGTGCGCTGTACAGTTATCTTGCAACTATTACTGTCGTATCGGGACAAAACTGCCCAACTCCATAACATGGGAAATGCTTCTTTCCAGAGCCGGGGTAGGGTGGTATTTGGCACCTCCTACTTTTCTATTACTAAATGGTCAAGTCCTATTGCAGGCTTGGAAAGAGTCCATGCCTTTGGGAAGGAGTTCAGGTATCTTGGGGTTTTGTTCTCTAGTTTGGGAAGGATATGGTGTGACCTTGACGGGACGAGGACATTTAATCATTCTGCCACGGGGAGGAAAGAGCGGAGCTTAAACCTGCCGCTACCATGGCTGATGTTCACAAGGTGGCAGTGGTCTGAGCGAGAGTGAAGCAGCTTCTTGTATTCAGAGCTGTTTCATTTGTCAGAGTTGCATAGTTGAGCCTCTGTTCCTTTGAAATACACAGAGTGATTTCAGGTTCTTTGTTCAGGCTTTCTGGGCATGTCCTGCTTTAGGGACGTGATGGGCAAAAATGAAAGGCTTTAGATTCAGAAGACGTGGGAAAACATGAAATCAGTTGCCCTTCTCTCTATGGTATTTATGGTACTCTCTATCTCATGCGGCTCCCTCCATCATCCCGGTGAGAAAACAAAACAACAGGAGCATGTTGGCATCTGAAACCAATGCAAGCTAAAGATTTCGCTGCTAAAAATGTCAAGACAAATCAGGGTTTACTCGCAGCAAATTTCTGTGGTTCCACGAGCTGCCATCAAGCCGCACCTGAAGCCTGGTGCGACGTGAATACAGCAGTTTTTACAGCAGACTGGTGACAGGCAACAGCGCTAACTCTGGATTATAAACACAGTTTTGCCACGACAGCGAGGAGACAGCAGCAGGTCCGTCTGACCGGATCTGTCAGCGGAACAAAACTCATTCAAATGGTATAAGAACAACTTCAAGTGTGACATAAGGCTTGACACATTATTTCAACATGTCTTCCACTCTTCAGCATCTGCTTCTGTTGGGACCAGTCAGGTGCCTTTCTCCCGCTGCACCGGCCGCCTCAGCTCGAAGCACAGAATGAGGTTATGTAAGCACAACGGAGCATGTCGTGGAGACGGAGCTGGGTCAATGTGCTAAGTGCAAGTTGGCCTTTTGAGATTTTACCCAAAAATTTATATAAGAAAAAAAAAGAAAAATTGTCATTTTCTTCTCAGTCAAAACTGCGCCGCCCCAGCTGAAGGTCTGCCTCAGTTTTCCTGGGAAAGTCGGTGTAAAATGGGAGCCTCCTGTGACTCAATACACCTCATAAAGCGACATGTTTGGACGGCCGCCTCCACAGGATCTCTGATGGCTGATTCTGTCATAATACTGTTTGCTCAGCAAATCTGAATGATGAATGAACCTTTTCAGCGATTTGCCATTCACTCTCAAAACAGTTGACCTATATTGATGCCATTTCTTGGCAAAACAGCCTCAGCAACTATCGGCTGGAGTGTGAGAATGGAAAGACTGATTTCAACTTTTAGGAAGTCTCCACTCCGGTCCTCGCATGGATGGATTGGTGGGGTGGGGGGGTGGGGAGAGGGGTGGGGGGTGGAATTTATATTCCTTCAGGTCCAGCAGAGAGAGTGCAGCGCTCCTCTGCTTGTTTGTTTCAGATAAACAACATGCGTATGGTGGGGTTTTTTTTTGTCTTAGAGAGCCGCCTGGGGAGCTTCGGCCCATTAGACGCTTCACTCTCTGCTCAAGTCTTGAATGTGTGATTGGTCCAGGAGTGGAGAGCAGTTCAAGACGGCAGAGCAAACATGCCTCACTGTGGTGTGAGGATGGGATCATGAATGATTTCATCATGCAGCTGCACCTCATTTACCTCCTCCATTTGGAGCATTACAGTTAGTTTTATCTCTCTCACAAAGCTCCATTACTTCACCACCGAAACCAGGATCCAGTGCCGACGCAGAGCGAACGTCCCTCATAACCAAAAGAGAGATACAAATCCCACTATTTTCAGTGACTTAACTCACTTATTTTTTGTTTCTTCTGCTCTTTCACCGTCTTCCTGATTGTGAATAATAGAATATTGGCGGTTGTGTCCCTCTCCTGACAGCTCCCTAGATGTTTCCAAATGCTCCCCACCACCCACCACCCACCTCCTGAAACACGCTGAACAGTATCCGCTGCAACCCTGGAAGAAAGAGGAGCCAATTAAGTCCAAAATTCAATACGGATCCATCAAGATCTAGTTATGGTCATTATGTGCTGTCAGACAGGCGCTACGTCCTCCTCTGTGCACATTTAATTGGAATCAACATAGCAAAGTGATGCGTAACTCTGAATCCGTGGTGTGAAAACACATGAATTGTGAATTTCATGTAACGTTTTCTCACTGATACGATACGATAGTTGGACGACAGAACTGCATCAGTGCTCCCCAACAGGCGAAGATGGTTGCTGCAGTTTCCCTGAACAGAGGATGAAGGGCTTCGCAAACAAGCTGAACCCAAAATACTCAGAAAAGGCCTCTGTAACATTACTGAGCCCTGATCTAGGGCTGCAACTAACCATTACTTTCGTGGTCGACTAATCTATTCATTATTTTTTCGATGAGTCAACTAGTCACGATGACCTTTGTTTGGACCTTTATTGAATCTCTGTTGAAGCTAAAGTTGCTTAAATCACCTCACTGTGATACGTTATTAAACAAGTATATTAAAGTCATGACACATCATCCAGGAACATGTGTCAACCCTGTGAAGCACGAGGCATGAAACGGTCGACAGAGAGCTGCAGCTCTTTAAAACGGTCCATTTAAAACCATGACTAAACACGTATGTATCCCATATAAAATATCTGATCAACATCCACATCAAAAGGTCTTATTTGAATCATAATCTGAAACCATGTGTTCAGTGCAGCTCCCTAGTTCAGTTCTGGTTATTATCAGGAGGAGAGACACTGAGGACACTTCACTACGTCACTGTAAAACAAAAGTCACTCTAGTGGCGCAGATGTGACGTGTGTGACATCATTAAAAACAAATCCATCTCCTCTTACAAGGTAGCTGCGTGCTAACCCACATGCTAGCTGTTAGCTGGAGGGTGTGTGGCGTCACAGACCAAACACGGAACACTCTTCCATCACTCTAAAGTGGTGTGGAAGGGGTTTGCTCATCCTTCAGACGTGGTATCTTCACAAACAAAACGCTTCGACCCGTTGCCGCTTGAACTCCTCCGTGACTGTGACTGAGGCGCTCAGTCGGAGGTGGTGACGTGCAACTACGGAGGCCAGTTGGAGTCGGACCTCAGTCAGGAACCAATGAGAAGAACAGAGCATGAACATATCTTCAGGATTCCAGAGAAGGTGATATTTTCTCACTGCCTCTGAATAAGAACCAGTTCACCAGTGTGTGTTTTCACCAACAGCAACACGACGCATCGACGCACAGATTTAGACGTCGACCGCTTTTTGTGGTCGACACTATCGATGAGGTCAACTAATCGTTGCAGCCCAACCCTGATCCTCACTAATATTTAATAGACTCCATTACATCACCGTTTTAAGGCGACTTTCTATTTGAGCTGCATCAAACTCCATTAAAGAGATTCTGCTCTTCAGAGTGAGAATAATGGTTTATACGTGTGTGTGAGTGCACGCGCTCACACACTGGTCAGATGCATGCCATCACACAGGCACTGTTGTTAAAGGCTTTTCGCCCCTCCAGACTTTAATAAAAAATGAAAAAAAAAAACGGCGTATAAACGGTGAGCAGGCGGCTGCAGGATTCATCAAACGTTTCCACACAGAAGAGGGCTCACTCCAGCGGCAGCTGCTGGTTGACTGACAGGTCAGAAGAGGAGGGATGAGGATTAATGGCCAGCTAGACAGAAGGAACACAGTCGCCAAGGAGAAATGAAATTTCTCCCCAATTATCGCGCTGTGTACCCGAGAACGTGCAAGCCTCATCTCCTGGAGAGTGTTTTCATCGCGGGCTTTAAATGAGCCGCTCCAGCTCCACATCAATCCAATTCCAGCGGATGCCGCCTGACATCCAGATACTTAGGCTGCGAAGGGAAGCATTTATGTGTGCAGAACTGCGTGGCTTGCATGCGGAGAGCAGCGCTTCACAGGCCCGCGAATAAAAAGCTGATGTATGAGTCTGATGCCTAAACACAAGCTGAATGTGAATGGAAGCAGTTATTTAGCCCTCAGTGGTTTTAAAGCTGCTATTGGGAATCAGTTGGCCTTTTACTGTCAAACCTGGGGTGTTTTCCAGCCACGCACGCATGGATCTTCATGACGGCGACCTTTTGCTCTCAGCTTTCATCAAGTGTTTCATCAAATGTGGCCAGCAGGAAGCGTAGCACCATTCAAGGTCAGTTAAATCGCCTGGATTTTTTGCGTGACCACTCCTAAATGTTGCTCAGGATTTCATGACTGAGGTGCTTCCTGGATGTTGGTTTGGCGCCGCACCGTGACCAGAGTCGCCTTAACTGAAGAGCTGAGTGTGAGTTGTTGCGGCTGCACTGTTGTGGCCGGAGGGGAGCAGCATACCAGGGCTTTGGTAAACACTTGGACCTAAACTAATCCGGTGTCTTGGTCTTTCATTGACCGTTCCTCCGCCTTCAGGGCTATTCTCGCCGCTATTTTGCACTTAGTTATCATCAGATATGAATTCATTTACAATATGACTTCAAGCCTGCTGATCAAACGCCTCAAAATCTCAGCCCTCCGGACATTTGAAGTGGCACAAAGAAACCAACTGAAAGAGCTACTCAAGCTCAAATACACTTGAGTTTACACTGAGAGTCGCTCTATAGTTGGATGCTCACGCTGCTCACCAGTGTTGAAGAGCTTTGCTGCTCTTGTGCATAGAGAGAATAAAGTCAGCTGTTCAATACTAAAATGATTTGAGATGTTTTGACTGTTATGTCGAGCAGAATAAAGATACATTGGTAGGATCTGTCAGTTAGGGACATGGACTATGATAAGAGTGACCGTGATGTATTCTCCAAAAACCCTCCACCTATGTTATGGAGAAGATTATTTCTCTGTTTATGCAGGACATAAATGATTATAATGATTACTGTTCCCTCTGATCAAGTGCGGATGAAAGAGAAATAATTCTTTCCCATTTAGACGATCTAATGAAGCTCAAGAAGTTTATGGTGTCATTCAGTATCACACACACTTGCTGTAACATGATAAGAATGAAACTTGAGTTGTTGCTGATGTCACCTCAGTTGTTTACAGAGTATTGTGAATGCTGAGGTGAGAACCTCCAAACTGTGTTCATCCTCTAGAGAACTTTGGAGTGGTCAGTGCGACCAAGACAGAGCCCAAATTGTGACAGTACTCAGGCGTTTCATGGGAGAAACAAAGTGAGGCAGAAACCGAGACCGAACCAGACACAGCATGTGAATACAAGCGCCAGTCCACTGCACTGAGGTAGGAGGGAGAGGATCCAATGCATAAAAGCAACAGAGCATAAGGGGGAGAATATTGACTTGTTATCGCCGTGTTGCCAGCTCATTGTTAGAGGATGTAAACAGGATTTACTTGAAGAGGAAATAGGGATGGTATAAATTGTTTTTTAGAAAACACCACTATCTTGTCGATGATAAGCCCGAGCTTCGGAAGGAGAGCAAGCTAGCGATCAGTTTTATTATGTTCAGGGGCCGGGGTTCCAGAGGTGCCATCCAGGAAGTGCGTATTTTTAGGAGTCGTCCAAAGCAGCGATCTGTGTTGTATCTTGTCCTGGAGCACATGGTTTAATGTTTGGAAGAGCGCCTGCTTATGGGGCTGATGCTGTGTCGTTTCTCCACTTGCTCAGTAGGTTCCCTTTCCCTCATCTTACTCCTGAAAAGTGTATTTTTGCTTCAGACCTTCGATGTGTATGTTGTATCACATCCCCCTCTTGCTTTCCACCTGACTCAACACTTTCCATTTCTTGTAGTTTTATTCATTTCTATATTTATTTTTCTGTCATTTTGGTTGTGACCTTCACAAAACAACACACTCGCCTTGTTCTGCCTTGAATATCAAGAGAGATTTTGTAATTACTGTCTGCATTTTTTTGACAGCAGCTGCAGTAACGTGCCTCTGTGTGAATTAGGATGTCGCCTATCCCAGCTACTCGGGGTGAATGGCGGGGGACACACATGATGCCCACACTCACTCTATGGACAATGAGGAGTTAGTAATTCACCTCTGCATGTGTGAAGAGGAGAACTTGCAAATCCCATGAATTTTGTGGTGAGGCTGCAACGTGCAATAGTAGTCGCTGAGCGGGAACAGAAATAATGTTTCAGATCGCAGGGCGGCATTGAGTCAGCTTAGAAAACACTGCTACGTTTCTTACTTTGTCTGCACTGTAACACATTCATTTATACATTTTATACTGCTTTTTACCTGGTCATAGTGTGCTGAAGCCATCCACAGTTATTGGAAGTGACAGCCACCCTAGAGAGCTTGGCTGTCTATTACTGGCTCCCGGCAGACAGGTGAGGACAGGTGTCAGGTGTCAAACTCACTGAATCGGAATTGAACTTTGTGCACACTATTATGTGTTTACTGCTCTTGCTGGACATCATCGACCAGGTGGATGTGGCCCCCAGGCTATATATATATATATATATATATATATATATATATATATATATATATATATATATATATATATATATATATATATATATATATATATATATATATATATATATCTCACCTCACCATTAATCCATCATTTTTCATATAAAACACCTTAAAAAAAACAACTCATGTTGCGTCTTACAGGAGCATCTTATCACTTGAGAGCCTTGTTGGGGGAGTTGAAGGCTGATCTCTCTGTGACTGACAGCGTGGATGAATCTGAGCTTCTTTCCACGATAATTGGCCAAAATCACACTTTCATCTCTGTGGTTATTCATTGGAAATGATCTGCTGTTCTCTCCTGATACTCCCTGAAGTTCGACAAATGATACCCTAGAAAATCAATCATAAAAACAGCTTTGTCCATCCATTGGATATGGACCTGCATATGTCACCAACGCCAAGATCCTTTTTAACCCCCTGCCAGGATCAAGAGTGAGGAGAAGTGAGTGGATTCCGGTTGGGATGAGGAAGACAAGGTGTGTCTGCAGTCGCTCGTGCGTGTGCTTCACTGTGTTATGGAAATACATGTGGTGGTTGGTGCGTGTGTTTTCCCTGTGCGCGTCCTCACAGGAGCCGCGATGTTAAGTTGCTATATAATGAGGCTGGTTGTTACCAACCCCCATCTCCTTCCTCCTCTGCTCCACCGTCTTCAGCCAGATGACATAATGAGATTGAGTGTGAGCCCAAGTCATCAGGGGTCAAACACCGCTGCACTTTATTCAGTCTAAAATAATCTGCCTGTCTGTTCTGTGCGTGATCCTGATCATTCTGTGGCGGTGTAGAGGTGAGCTCCCGTGATGTGTGGTGACTGAGGGTCTGTTCCTGGAAGGCAGGCTTTTGCATGTCAGGTCGCTCTTTATATTCGGGAACAATTTCTACCCTGAATAAACTAGGTATTTTGATGTGTATTCACAGCGTACTAGCTAGTAATTCATCACTATAAAGTATTGATTTGTGTCTTGCTACAACGGACCAGATTGTAGCCTGGGGTGTTCACTGGAAGTTCACTGTAAACAGCACCGTAATGACACAGTACTAACCGTCACTCAAACGCCTGCCTTTCCGCCTGTATTTGTATTCAAGACGGCGACAGAGAAACAGCATGAACGTGACAATTTATTCCAATCTTGCTCCTGATTGAAGTCATAAAAAGCTCATCTGTTCAGTCGAGTATGACTTGTGGTTCCAATAGATTATGACCTTCAGGTTCTGTCAAACACAAAGTCTGGGGTCCACTTTGCAGGCCATTTTATGCAGCCTGCATCGATTTAAAGATGTATATTTCACGGATGCACCCATTTTTGAAATAGTGATTTGTGCGCCCTGGATTTTTGAAACTTGTAAAATACTTGCAAATACAGCTGTATTTGTCTTCAAAAAAATAAGTTAGGCAGAAAATAAAACAAGTGATTTCATAACAAACTAAGTGTCTCCATCCGGCTGCAGATGAGTAGTTCACATTGTACCGGGGGATCAGGTGATGCACTACTTGGTCCTCAACAATGTCTGGTCTTTTGAAACCAATAATTCAGTTTTATTGCTATAGCGTTGCTCTTCTCAGTGCTCAGTGGAGCCAGCAGCATGCTACAGAGGGTCCGCACTCACACTAGCTTTAGCATTGGCTCTTCCTTTTTCACATCCCTGGTACAATTGGTACAATTGATATAAAGTGCCCCGAAAAGAGACGATGTATGTGGGTGCTGTGACCTGTGTGACAGATAAGACTGCCGAGGACACAGATGGAAAGGAATCCATTGACCTGTTTTCATCCATGTGGTCCAGGACTAGAACTGCGCCATTATAAACCGTGAATTTTGATGTCTGAGAAACACATACTTTTATTGCTTTACCGAGTGCAGAAGCTTTCAATGCAAAACTAAACTTCACTTATGAATAAATACGTGAGGGACTTGTGTGTGGCTACGTGGAGCACAGCGAGACTGCCGGTGCGAACAACAGCCATAATCGACAAAAGCTCGAGAAACCAGAACAGAATAGAGAGCGCTAGAGAAAGCGTGACAAACGGGAGCCACTGTCCAGCACAGGAGCAAATGCCTTCTGGTGCACAGTTCTGGAACAGGAGAGCTTTTATCCTGGTGAAGCTGAGTAGTTCCAGGCGCGTGCCATTCACTCTGAAGCTGACAGGGACAGAGGGTTGAACACAGCAAGACACACTCCAAAATACCAAACACTCAATCAATAAAGAATAACCAAGTATCAATGGGAGCAAATATGCAATGACAGTGCGCCACCACAAAGTGCACCACAACGGAAACTACTTCAGAATACATGACAGAATAGTATTCTAATGTGCCTTCCGCAGGTATATCGCTCGAGCGTGACAATTTCGCCTGTGACTGTGTGAGCACAACCTTAGCTAATGATGTGGAGCAAGAGGAGCACAGCCTGGCTTCTTGTGAGACAGCGTTCGTATGTGCTTCCTCCCAGGCAGCGCACATAGAACAGCAGCCTGCCAATATGTTTACACCCACCAAATATATTGGTGGCAATGTGGAGCTCTGAAAATTCTGAGGTCAGTGGAGTTCAGTTGTGGAAACGTATGATCAGAACTGTAATGTGATACAGTTTATGTGATCTGGATTAAAGCTACAGACTGTTCAATATGTATTTATGTATTTATTTATGTCGGCCCACGACTTTGTGTTTAACATTGTGATGGTTTACGGAAGGCTACTATGGAAACTTCATTGTTATTTTTTCCCCTGCAGATTGAAACGCTGCAGAATGGAAAAGCAACTGAAACTTAACAGGCAGCACTTTCTCATTATTTCCTCAAGGAGGCATCAAACATTACATTATTTAATGGCTTCCAGCAGGAGGAGCTGTTTCAATTATGCCTCAAAAGTGTTGATTTTTACCGGCATGACGATGCCTCTCAGAGCCCTGTCAGTTGAGAGAGGCATGTGCCGTGCTATTGACACTTTACCAACCTTGGTGTTGGCAGCATTAAATCCGATCAAAGGCATTTCCACGCGACCCAGTAACCATACTCTCAGACGATTATACATGAGATGATGCGGTACGAGGTTGGCATCACGTCAGGGTAATGACATGGTAATTACCGCCGTCAGGTGTATTTTCAGCAGAGGGAGAAACCACCTCCACAGTTAGGCTCCAAAGAGGTGACAAGACAAGTATAATCACGGCCTTCTTCACGCTTGCCACAACAAAGGCGAGCCATTTCCTCAGCAAAGGGAATTCACAAGATAGCCATCGACGTTGCCAGCATCAATGGTTCTGACTTGGCTACTACTCGGGTAGATAGGAAGCTAATTAGGTTGCCCACTATCACGCCCTGCAATCACATGCTTTGATGGTATTGACGGGCTGCTTTTAAACGGAGGTTTGGCAGGCTGTGCTGCACACTACATATATCAAGCAGTGACTATTTCGGTAGCCGACGAGTCATCGACGACCATAACAGTTAGCCACCGTGTGGTTTGATGCATGTACAATGTTGTAAGGTCTTGTATTGTGCCAACTGCTGTTTTAAACTTTTGGATACTGAATCGTATGATGGAGCCATACTGTACATTTAAACAACAAAATATTGTTTATTTTGTATCAGATTGACAGTAGCACAATAAATCACAATGGTGGCTATATTCAAGTTTTTATATCACCTTATTTAAACTAAAGCTCTTTTCATGTCAATATTGAAAATATTTGTATAAGAATGTCAAGTCCATTCAGAGCAGTGGAAACCCTGGTCATTGTGTAGTGAAAAACCTCCCTGAACCAAAGCAAACGGATGCTTTTGTTTGCTTTGGTTCAGGGCTGATTCCTCCATGTTTGTTGTTGTTGTTCTCATCCTAGCTGCCACGTGTCTGGTGCATCAGTGTGGTCAGTGGAGCAGGAACTCCTGCACTGACACAGGTTCCCTGTGGTCTGGAGAGCACACTGTTACATTAAATTAAACTACATTAAAATGATTAAATGCGATTAAAATACTTCGTAATTAACTCATTAAAGTACCACCACTTAGTTGTAGTATGTAAATCTAAATTTTAAAAATGCTTGTAAAATGTTGTAAGGTCGTTTTGTGCCAACTGCCATTTGAAATTAGATGTGTCCTTTGATGTGTCCTTTGTGAAATTGGTCAATGAATATAATGGTTCATTATAGTCGCCGATTTTATATATACCTGTATATATATATGTGTGTGTGTGTGTGTGTGTGTGTGTGTAGCCATTGAAGAACTGAATAGACTGCTGGCACATGCAAGTGCAGAAGACCAGCATGGAACATTAAAATATTTATTAGGAAATGATGCAAGGTCACCATTTATTCCATTAAAATGCCAGAGGTGGATATATTTTTTGCAACGTTCCCATGTGTGCTTCATAGAAAAAAGAATATGGATGGAACAGATGTTGTGTCACAAGAGATTCATGTAGCATCAGACATGCAGAGAAGGAATGCAACTTCCAGAGAGTCATTTATTCATTCGTCCTCAACCGTGCAGAAGGACCATCATGCACTGCTTCTGTGTGTAAATGAGGGCCAGCGATAGCTTGTACAATAATAGTGTTACATAAATTACATGTGGAATATATACAATACACTTATGGGAGGCCGATATGCACAAAAATAAATACTGAAATATTAATGCAAAAGAAGAAAAGTGAAACGCAAAGAAGAGCACTGTAATGTGTAATTAAATATGAATTATTTGGCAACGTGCCCATCTCACAAAATAACATTTTCAAATACACACTGTGTCCAGGTCGCGGATATCCGAGGCTTCAGTCCTGAGTTGCAATACAAGTGTGATGTGCCATATATTTACAAATACTGATATGCGTACGTTTTAAAAATATTTATTCATAGTTTTTTTTAGAGCTCAACTGAATTTATACAGTAAGTATTTAAAAAAAACATGCAATTAAAGATGGGAAACCGTATTGAAAAATAATAAGTCTTTATCTAAAAGTGAATTCAAATGAATATTGGAGTTTCACAGTAACTTCTGGGTGACGGATGCCTCTTTGTGCCTTGTGCACCACAGTGAGAGGAATAGGCCTCAGTCCATGCCAGTCATAATCCCTGAGGAAAAACAACTTATATTTGGCTGTACACTGTTCAGAAGTCACATATTCAGATTTAAACATGTAAGCGTTATCCTTCCCCACTGTGAGACACAGACCGTGTCCCTTTCATGGGCCAAGCTGCAGGACAGGTGGTGCTGAGGTCTCCCTCCTCTCTCTCTGTCAGGAGTTCATTTTCCAACAGGTGATCAAAACCGAGTGGCCCTTGGCTACGCTGCATGACAGTGGCATTACTGCCGCAGAGTAAATCAATTTCCCGGTTTTAGCCGTGTTTTCTCCCAGTGAGAGCCACAGCAGCGTCTTATTACAGTGGAGATGCCGTGCAAGCTGATCCAGCTGTGGAACCACACGCCATGAGAGATGTGTTTGTTGTTGTGGTGCTGCATGAACTCAGTCATGAGTCTCATCAGAGTTTTAATGGTGTCACGCCACCCATGATCGCAGGTGGTTTTTAGGGCTAGAGTTGTGTTCTGAGCAAAACACAACACACGCAAACCTTGGTGCGTCTCATTCTCAAGGCCTATTTATGCACAAAGTTAAGCACAGACCTGGATACCCTGCTCTGTGTCCGTATTTCAGCACATTCCCACAAAACGTACACATAGGGACCAAACAGAGCAGTACCATGGGGCACCATGGGGGGTGATATGCAGCTCTAATGAGACACGGAGAAGACAAAACAATGGTGGAAACTCTCCATCCTCCAGTGGTGATATATTTAACAGCCTACAAACCACCGCCTCCTACAACACTGCCTCTGTTTCCTCTTCTGTGCAAGAGCTACATGATGTTTCTTCCACAGTGGCCATGTTGGTTTTGAAGTTTGTTGTTGTCATAAACTTCTCTATGCCTTGATTCCAACTCTACCATCATAAAAATAGACATATGGAACAGAACAGTACCAGACGATGTAAGTAAAAGAGTAGGACAACATGGCCTGTTTGAGTGGCACTTGATGTGGTGTGTGAAACCAAAGCAGCGCCACTGGACTCTTCCCTTGTAGAAGACCGGCGTGCTCCCGTATCTGTGGAGCAAGTCAGACCTGGCCGAGCCGCGGCACTCGAGCAGGGATGGTGGGATCATGCCTCCTGCTCTGACAGATCCATGGAAGTCGCCTGGGAGTGTGGAGGAGAAAGAAGGTGCTCGGGCTATTTAGGGATTATTCCCAGCTGGTCAAGTGCTTAAATTGCAGATGCTGCCTCCTGCAATATTTATGATTATTGACGACGAGTGTTTACGCAATACGCTCAGCAAACTTGCCTCCTCCATCCAGTTATGGACTGAGCTGCTGGCAAACGTCCGCTGCTCTTGTGAGCTAATAAGTAGAAAATGCTGTGTGTACAAAGTGAACTTCACAGTAACACTAATGGCACTGAAGAACAACTTGAAATGTCCCCAGTGAGGCGGAGGTTGAGGAGTGATGTCAGGTCACGCTCTGTTGCTGAACTGGCTTTGGGGGGAATCGAAGCCAAGCAGAATCTGATCTTTCTGGGCGGCACACTGGAGCCTTTAGAAGAGGAGTGTGGCAGTATAAATGATATGTGGTCGCAAGGTGAAGCATTGACAAGTGGCCGTGTCCTGTAAATCTCTTTTGTCACTCAGCCAAGTGTGTTATTTCCTGAAGGTATTTCTCCTGAATCACAAATGAAATGAGGCTATAAAGCTAAGAACAGTGGGGTCTCTTTATGCAGTTGTGCACATCCCTCACATTGTAAAGCAAACGTTGTGAAGCTGCTCAGGTGCAGTGTTGGTGTTGCTGAAGGTGGATCCTGGTCTCAGTGCTGGATCAGTCTTGCACCACTCTTTTTACCCGGTCATAATGGAGTGGCACAATGAGGGACTGGAGTCAAAAGACAGCAGTGTGGGGACACTTACAGCAGGAGGTGGGACTAGGAAGGAAAGTCTTCAAATTGAGAAGGATCTCCAGTGCACTTGAGGTCCCACGCTGAGGCTGCTCTAAGATCGCTCATCTTCGGTTTGTCAAATCTTTCATGAGCGACAAGTGTAAACCATCTATGTCACGTCATCTTATGGTGTGTAGTCACCATCCATTCTATGGTTCACCTTTAGAATCGCATGCATGGATCAGTGAGAGTGTGAGCGGTGGCCTCTCTTATTGATGTGCCACGAAACACTTGCTGACATATCGATGGAGATGTACGGAATATGTGTGCCTTTGTGTGAGCTTGTTTCAAAGATGATGCCATTCGTGGTCACATTCAGTGTCACACAGTTGGACCGTTGCTGGGTCCTGAGTCCGGACGAGGTCAGTATTAGCATTTGATCCGTCCTGTTGAAACAAAGCAGAGCTAAAAGGCAAAGCTTCCAACTAACCGCTCCACTTATTTTGCTGCCCTCAACTTCGCTCAGAGGTTTTGACTGAGAACCTTCACTTTCTGTCCGTGTGATTTCTGGCTCCTTGGCATTGGGGCTGTCCATAGCTGGGGTTTGACCTAGTAACAGCTGCTTTCTCCTTGTTCCATTTTACCCCAAGGGTTTCTCTTTTGATGTCTTGAAGCTCCAACTCACACACGGTGATGGAGATTAGCTGTGCGACGGGTGAAGTTATGGAGCTGGAGCCAGAAAGTTAAAGCCTTTGAATCGTATCAGAAGGTTAGTTCGCCCACAATTCAAACCATTTGGACCATTGAGAATCGACAAATGAAAATCCTTCTTGACCCACAGTTTTGATGTGTAAAAGTTGGAGGACAACTCCGACCACTTTTGACCAATTTTGATCTGTTATTGATACGTGACGGGCTGTGAATCGAGGCTGAGGAACGAGGTTAGCATGTTGTTGACGTCTGGTCTGGAAATCTGTCACATCCCTGTGCCGAAGCAGCAAATGGAGGGGACACACATGAATATGGCAACTGGCTTCTTGGGGCCTGAAGCTCTCGTGGTTGGTTTCTAATGTCCCATACTAATGTCATCAAGTGATTTCTGCTGAACTGAAGGCTTCCTGGCTGCATTTACTGGTGACCAAATTTAGTCGAGGCAATATGTGAGAGGAATTTTCTTATGAAGGAACTCAAACTGAACACTCCGTATGCCCTCATACATGAGTTTTATTAAAAGTTATAAACCCATGTCATGACAAGGTAAAGTCATTGAAACGGAAACACAGGAAATGGCAATGGAAAATAAACAAAAATCTATTTTGTCATTCAAATAAAACACGAAGATATTCCTTTGACCTTCAGGCAATGGAAGCCACCCAAGATTCAAGACGCTGAATACAATATATATATATATATATATATATATATATATATATATATATATATATATATATATACACATATATATACACATCAAATATATATACAATATACATCAAAGTCACAAATGACTGATGTATATTGTGATAACAGTAAAATCATTTGATGGTAAAATAGATTTAGTGAAATAAAAATTCAAATTGAGAAGGAGGAGGCTGAGGCTTCTTGAATATCACTTATCCTTGAGGTTTGTCAAATCTTTTATGAGTGACGAGTGTAAACCTTGGAAAACAACATCTATGTCACGTCATCTTGTGCTCAGGTGTGTAGTCACTAGTGATGGGCTGATGAGGCTTCATGAAACACTGCCCCCATTTTCTGAGCCCACTAGATGGTGCCCTCTGCTCTAAAATCTTTGGATTTGAACAACTATTTCAATGAAGCCTCACCTCATTTTTAAACCAACAGCGCCACCGACTGAGCTCTAAACATGAGGACACTGTTTCATTCCTCACTGGCCCATCACTAGTAGTCACCATCCATTCTATGGTTCCCCTTTAGAATCGGATGCATGGATCAGTGAGCCTGTGAGAGGAGGCCTCTCTGATAGAGTATTATTGATGTACCACGAAACACTTGCTGACATATCGATGGAGATGTGATTATAACTATAAAGACGTGGCTCGATTTATTTGGCCGATGTGCCTTTATATATATATATATATATATATATATATATATATATATATATATATATATATATATATATATATATATAGGCACATCATTATATCCCAGTTAGAGTCGCGGGGGGAGTCTTGACGTCCATGTGCTTTTGGGCCGTGAATGAAAGTGGACAGGCCAGAACAAACCCACTCAAGCACAGGGAGAACACACCATTTCCACACAGAAAGCAGTGGTCAGGGTGAAAGTGTGGAGTTGCCTCCAGGTGAACACACAGCGCTAACCATTTCTCCAGCTCACTGCCTTTGCAATTGGGGGCTTGCTAGCTAATTCAAATGGCCAGGGGAAGCACGTGAGGGTGTTTTACGTCCGAGAAGGTCGAGTATAAGTGAAGACCATTCTCCAACAGTCTTAATATTCAAGTCATATGAAAGTCACCAGTAGGATTCAAAACCTGGACTGGAAGCCAGAAGAGCTTTGGTAGGTCATGATTCCAGACAGGAAAAAAGAGAGTGACAAACAGTAACCAAGCTGCAGAAATAGAAATAAAATGGAAAACTGTTTACATGCTGCAGAAATGGGACACAAATGGAAGCAGGTAGTTTGCTGTTTATTGCAGGTTTTATTCTTCAGCTGAGGAGATGCGCTAGCACTGAGAGTAGTTTTTGACTTTCTCTCCTCCGACATGTTTTTATTTTATAAACTCTTAAAGGTGAACTTGTCCTTCGCTTTGTTTCCACGATCACACTCCATCACAAAGAGCAATCTAATCATGAGCAGGATTCAGGAGAGCTCCACCGTCTCAATGATGCACAGCAACGGAATAAAGTGCCAGAAACATGAAGAGGAGATACAATATAGCTGAGGCTGGTTTCATCTATGATGTGCTAATATCCAATCTTCATGGTTCTCACGGAAGGTTGACAGCCTCAGCAGGCTTTGAGTTGCTGCTCTGAAAATCTCCCTTCTGTCACATCAGTTTGAGTCGTCTCTGAAGTTGTTTGTTAAAAGCTGGATGCTGCCTGGAATAAATGCAGCTGACCAAAGGACTTAACCTCTCTGTTGGCCTCTTTTGCTTTCCCCCTGTTTTTAACCAAGTGGGGAGCTGCACTGTCACCAGCATTCGGATGGACGGACGGACAGACGGACAGATCCTGGTGGCTAAACTTGATCAAAATATATTGAGGTCAACCTTAAGAACCCCATTAAATGATTATCATCTCACTCCTCTTCTCCTGTTGTTTGTGTCAACTGGGTTACTGCGAGGCTTCAGAGACAGTTAGACAACACAGTTCAGGCCAATATCAGCTGGTGTCACCCTCACGTGTAACAGCTGATAAATCACACCCGTCTTCCCTCTGCCACTGACAGAGAAGGCATCCATTATCTACTGAGAGCCGAAGATTCAGACCTCACTTTCTGGACTCTCAAAGTAATCAAACTTCAGGAGTGTCTCACTCTGTTCCACAGACGCCAGCGAAACAATAGAGTACGGACGAATCGCTCTGTTGACGTTGAGGAAACTACAGGGACCCTATAAATATTACATTTTTAAACTAAATTTTGTCCTACGTATTGCTTTCTGAAACCCTCTTTATAGTGTGGATAGTATCTTTGCCTCAAATTGTGTTCTCGGTTTACAAACAAACTGAAAAAATAGTGAAGCGAAACACTTCTGTGCTTCTGTCTTTTATTTATTCTTATCTTTTTCAGATTCGTCAGTGTCATTTTATTGAGTCTCCTTCATCAGGGATGCTTTTTGACATCACATTGTACATTGTACACCTGGAATTTGGTTGCCTGAAGTTTTTCTTTCACTCAACCATCAATTCAAATCAACAAACCATCGTGCTACAATGTGGGAGCGGAACATGTGATACGTTTGGGTCTCGGCTTCAATGCTAGTGATGGGCTGATGAGGCTTCATGAAACACTGCCCCCATTTTCTGAGCCCACTAGATGGTGCCCTCTGCTCTAAAATATTTGGATTTGAACAACTATTTCAATGAAACCTCACCTCATTTTTAAACCAACAGCGCCACCGACTGAGCTCTAAACATGAGGACACTGTTTCGTGAAGCCTCACTGGCCCATCACCTTTCTTTGGGACTGTAGGAGCATATTTCCAGTTTAAAAACTGTGGTGACAAGTTGTGGCTCTTTCACAAGTGATGGATAGAGGAGGTATCATGAGACAGTGTTGCACGATAGGTGGAACAGTGTCCAACAATTTTCAGAGGCCACTCGATGGTGCTCTTGGTTTAGAGAGATTTCATCGAATTAGCTGTTCATATTCAAACATTATACACAGTTTTAACATTTAACACCAACTACACACCTGTTGGCGTCAGATTGTGCTGTGACTTGAGAGACAGGAAAGTCTTGAGTGACTTGGTGTGAGTTTACAGAGACACATTCACATGAAGAATGCATTTCATTCAAGCAACATTCTGCTTGAATTCTGCGCTGCTGAAGTTGTTTTTGATTGTGATTTATAGTATCAAGCAGCTCTACTGGCTTTGCCTCCCCCCCACCCGCCTCTCCCACTGCCCTCAACGGGTGAGACCATCCACCAGACCATGGTGTCTCCTTCTTTGTCTTGTGAAGACCACGAAAATGACTGAGAAACAATTGTGGTTTGGAAGCTTTTATCATGGTGAGGGAAGTAAACAGATTTGTGCCGGCGCAGATGAGAAATTTGTTCTGATTCGTCAAGAGAATTGGAACTTTGGAGCCGAATGAATAATGAATGAATAATGGGTGAACAGCGGAACGCATCACTGATCGGCAGAACTCATGTGATTTCCTGTTTGTGTCTGTTTAATGTCTTGGTTTTCATGCGTCAAACAGCCCAACTTCTGCAGTGACTTTGTGTTTCCTTTTAGAGAGTATTTTCGGAATCGTCCGTGGCAGATGTGAAACCTCATCATCATTGGTGTCTGTCATTGTCTTGGAGGCAGTGATCTCACTTTTGCTGCCTCAGTCACTGAGGAGACTTGGCGCTCACCTGAGCTCAGCCTGTGGTTTGGCGTGTTGCCCTGCTGAAAAACAGCTGAGTGGGTTTGCAAGAGAGATGCTGGAGGATTATGTCCTTGTCACTGCACTTACTTCCCGCAGGACACCTGGGGTGAAACAGCATTAGGATGTTTGTGCTCTCTCTCACACACTCCTCCTCCGGTCTCACAGCTTGCATCTTGAGTCGCCATATCACATTTAAAAAAAACCCAAAAAACTCCCATTTTGAAGAAATGAGGCTTCACGAAACAGTGTAGACATCACAGCCCACTAGATGGTGTTTTCTGCTAAAAAAAAATAAATAAAAAGGAAAACATTTCAATGAACCCTCAACTGATTTTTAAATCAACAGTGCCACCTACCAATCTCTAAAAATAAGTACATTGTTTCATGAAGCTTCATCTGCCCATCACTACCATTCACCCCCTCCAATCCACCCATTCATTTATCCTCATTATTGCCCAGTATGTTTATCATGGACTTATTTATTAATTCATGATGTGACTAGTGATGGGCTGATGAGGCTTCATGAAACAGTGCCCTCATTTTTAGAGCTCAGTAGGCGGCGCTGTTGGTTTAAAAATGAAGTGAAGTTTCATTGAAATGGTTGTTCAAATCCAAAGATTTTTAAGCAGAGAGCGCCACCTAGTTTGCTCAGAAAATGGAGACACAGTTTCATGAAGCCTCGTAAACCCTGTGCTGTAGAGTTTCTATTATCTATTTATTGAATATATTTTTTGCCAGCCATATTTCTCCCATCCATCCACTGAGGCTCCCAATCATAGACTTGATCCAACTCTATTATTTTTGTGCAGTTATTTATTTACAATTGTTTAAATAAATCCATTTATTCTCAGCAATCTGAATTAAACAAAAGTCGGTGGCTCTCAACGGAACTATTTACATTAAATTTTGGTTCACTTCAGTTCAAATCGAAATGGGCCTGAATTTAGCACTAAAGGATCGTAGTAGTAGCCGTGCTAGTAGTGAAGTGGTGTCAGTTTTGGGTCACATTTGTTAAACGAACACCACAGTGATTCATCCCAGTGGCGTCCCACATGCGGGGAAGGATCTACAAGGCTTATTGAGATCTTCAGACAGTGGCCGCTGGTGTGGACTGGCCTGCGAAGGCTGCTGGTAATGAAAGGCTGCTTATCTGGAAGAGGTCACGGAGGACAGGTTTGGATGGCAAGCATCAAAAGCTGCAGGCTGCAGAGAGCAGCAGTGGCCATGTGGAAGCAGCAGCGGCAGCAGCAGCAGCAGCAGCAGCAGCAGCAGCCTCACCCAAGTCAGCAAGTGCAGTGAGCAAATAAATACGATCAGACAGCCGAGACTTTTACCCTCTGGCACTTCTTTTACTGCCGTACAAGAGCACTCCCTAAATCCTCCGCACACTTCCTCTCACTTTGACATTGCTCGGTACGTCTTTGTGCTCTCTTCCTGCTTATTTATTCATTAGCTGCCGATGCATTGTCAAGACACGAATAAGAGAAAGTCCAGCACGGAACTGGATTCGTCTCCTGTTGATTCATGATTTGGCCTTCTCTTAATGGTTTCCCTTTCGCCCTGATATTTATCAAAGTAGCTCCGTACTTCTCTTTATCATGATTACCAGCTCCAGTTCACACATTTTCCTTCGAGTTTTCAAGTTGTGGATAATCTGTCCTTAGCGCACAGAAAACCTCCATTACAGGGATAAAAAAAAAACAGCACTGCAACACTCATTTATTCAGTTAGTGCTGCTTCTCCAGGGACTGAATCTGACCCACGGAGCAAACAACCAGGTCAAGGTCATTCGATGACTCAGTAGTTCAGGAGCAGGTGACGCTGGTTCCATTTCCACTCTGTTCCACGCAAAGATAGTCACCCTCATCATAATGTTTTAACCTAATCTAATCCAGGTTCTCTTGGTGCTAACGCCCACCCACAATCATATGAACAAAGTTTGAGAAGGGCAAACAAGATCTGCCTCCTACACGTGTATGAACACCACAGCCTGAGCGGCGTTCGGGATTTCAGCACCCTGGACAGTGGCTTTGAGCCAGTTAAAAGGGTTGTCATTGGGAATGACTTGAAGGTTCGACTGTCAGAAGGACAATCAGGCGCAGGAGGTGGGAGCAGGCCAGGTGGTTTGAAGGTGAAGAGGAGTGGCGCGAGAACCAATCAGGTTCATGGCTCAGGGCATCTTCCCCGCGACGTGCAAGATCATGTTCGCAACCTTCAGTGGGCGCTAATCTCATCAGTGCGGTGACATTCAGATCTGGACGGCATCACAAAAAGAAAATGAGTTTCACCTTCATGTGCGAGGCGTGTCCCAGTAGCGGGGAGCGGGTTTGCTCAAGATTGGACGATACAGCTCCCTCCAAGCCTGAAGCGGAAGCACAAGAGGAGATAAGGCGGAAGAGGAGTTTGCTTGTTTTTGAGGTGCGTTACGAGCCTCGCTGGTCGGTCGAACAAGGGCACGACACCCTCGTGCGTCCAAGTCAGCCATCTTGCTGTGTGCGCCATCACCCTGCTCCTTGTTTAGATGCCGTTTCTTATGCGATACAAATACTGTGGATGTGTTAATCACCGAGGCCGTCGCTGGTAATGATCCATTTGTGCTGACATTTTGGAAATAATGCGACAGACACAGACAAATAGCTGGATTCATTGGGCTAATCTCATCGGTTATGCCCATAACGCCGCCTCGACGCGTAATTGAGGGAGATCAAATACAAGTCGACGAAATTAGCCGATGCCAAATGAATCAAAAGGAGCTAAAAGGCATTTGTCTGTTCAGACAATGAGGTTTGCTGATCAAATAAATGCAGGTGCGGCAGGGATTGGAGGACGGTGGTGTTGAGCTGAAACAGCTGCCTGGAAGGCAGAGGAATCAATTAAGAGTGTGAAAAAGACAGAGGGAGTGAGAACAGCGCCGGAAAATGTGGGGGTGGATCTGACACCAGCATTGATCTTTACAGGTGTGAGCCAAAAGCGTTGAGGAGGCAAAGACTAGTCCTGGAATTGCATAATTTAATGGCTTACTTGGAAAAGCCCTTTGGCAAATACAGCTGTATTCACTTGGAAAGCAAGTAACAGTTCAGCACCAGCTGGACTTAATCTTCCAAGATGCATGAATTCAAGCCGTTTCATTGAGTGAGAGGATTCACAAATATGTCAGTGGCGAGAACCCACGCTCGCTCTCGCTTTCCTTTTATTTGGCTTCGCTTGTGGGGAGGTTGGAAGTGGTTTGTTGCGCAGAGCTGCTCGTTGATGTTTCCTGGTTCCCCGCAGTCCAAACATCCTGTCGGGTGGTTCTAAATTAGTTGTTGTGCGTCTGTCTGACAATGGTTTCGGTGTTTCACACCGCTGTTGGAACAGTATCCTCTGACCCTAGAATTCAGTACGTTTGAAGGAGAGGAAAGGATCGACTGAAGTTTAAAAGATAAAACGTGTAAATGACAAAACAAATTTTCTTTTAATAAAGTGAATTGTTTCACCGTTCATTTCTCTCTCATCACTATTATCCCTGGTGCACTCTGTTGTGATCCTTTTATTTGAGCCCACAGAGGACGATTGTCTCACACTTTTCTTTTCCAGTACATGTTTGTGAAAAGGTGGGGCTTGTGTGTCTTTCTTAATCGACTTCTGGCTTGGGGAACGTTCAATTGCATTTCTATCTACGCTGGTTGAGATCTCCAGGAGGGTCACGGTAAAATGTACGAATATGAAAAATAGATGCACAAGAGACGTACGCCGGACTCGAACCAGCGACCTTGTGACACACAGGGACGTGCTTTAACCGTCATACTGAGTCATGTGACCAGCTGTTCAGGTGAAGCCTCACAGCCTGACATGTTTGTAGCATGTGGCTCTGTTCAACGACAGTGAAACCATGTGGCTCTTGGCCTCGGACAGGTTGGTCACCCCTGCAGTAGAGCAAAAAGTAAAAGTAAACATCTTATTCCAACATGTCTTCTGTGCTCATTGGTCGAATATCTGGACAAATATGGATTCAATATGTGTTGAGGGTGGCTGTGGATGCTGTCATACATGTCACAATTTAGGTTGTTAAAACGGTTGTTTTTGATCCGCCATGTTAGCTTTGCCGACCCACTAGTTTATGTAGTCTGGCTGCTTGAAATTTTTTTTAAAAAACTCGAGCTAACGTTGCAGCTGAACGACCCAAAGCTAAGGATATTAATTCTGCTCCTAGCCTCAGCAGTATTTTAATGACGCTCGTCCTTCCGCGCCTGTTAAAAGGTCCAGATCATCATCCGTGAATTCAAAATTATCTTCCGACTCATAGGTCACTGAAGTGCAAATGGGTTTGTCCCCAGCAGGCGGTTTTACTCCAGATAAGACATTCACTTTGATACAGGTTGGAAAAGATCACTGCCGCTCTCATTACATGCTGAGGCACCTCCTGCCTGGCGCTTCATTTTGTTGACCAGTGTGACGCTGAGTCAGTGACTGAACAGACTCAGAACAAAAACTTGTGAATTTACTTTGTTTCAGAGAAGTTTTAAATGGACTTTGAACTTCTTCAGGGCCTTCAGATTCTTGACGCCATCCGCCTGTGGCCAACTGACGGTTGACTGGCCAACCGTGTCCAAGAGCTCAGCTGTGGGAGCGTGGAAAATGCTTTCAGGCTTCACTTCCTGAGACAGACTCTTCGAAAAAAACAGTTGAGCCATGTAATGTGATGACTGATGAAAATACGATTTAAATGTAGTGTGTTATTCTCAAGGTTCCTGGAAGTTGCAAATGTATTCAGCTCACCTTGTCATGTGTATAAGTACTGTACAGAATGTGGAACATTGATATCAACATCAAGAGGAAGAACCTTAATGTGGCTCCAGCTACGATGCTGGATTGTAAAAATGTGTGTTGACTTCTTTGTGCACCATAGTAGACAGTTTGACAGCGAATAAACAATGCAGCAGTGAATGGGCCTTTCTCTACCTGTAAGACTGGCCCAGGCTACTTGCTATTGTGCAGGTCCAGTGGCCAGTAGATGACATGTTTACACAAGCCATGTTCACCTTTGGTTTCCAGCAACGTCTCCATATGGATGTAAAACCTTCATTGGTGGATGTGTGACATGGTGTGTGGAGGGCAAGATTTTGGAGCTTCACCACGGTTGAGATGTTGTTAATATTTCCACCAGGCCTAAACAGAAGGTTTAGAGTATTTAAAACTTGACCACAATGACCAACCTCAATTTGCCCGGGTCAGACGACTGGCGTTTGTTTACGTCTCCTGAAGACATCACAAATACCTTCAAGGATCACGCTTAACGGAGCAACCAATCAAAATTCAATATATGCAGCAAATGTTTGTTTTCAGACCCTTAGAGAAATGTATGTCACAAAACACCAAGGAGCAACGTAGATGATGCTAATCTTAACACCATCCTTACGATCGAGGGGTGTCCTGGGGTGCAGGACTCCAGGGAAATTGGTGGGAGATTTTTCTTGTGCTGTAGAGGTCTGTCTTTATAATGGTCGCTTGCAGTCACTGAAACCATTTACGTACGTTACGGACGTGAAGTTCAACGCTGAGCGAGGATTGTACCATTGAGCTTTACATTGGTAGATGAAGATGTTGAGGTTGGAACTGCCAGGCAGAAGGTGGAGAGGAAGGCCACAGAGGAGATTGATGGAGGTGGTGAAGGAGGACATGAGGTTTGTAGGTTTGAGAGAAGAGGAAGCAGAGGACAGGGTGAGATGGAGGAAGATGATCCACTGTGGCCACCACTGAAGGGAGAAGCCCAAAGAGAAAGAAGAGGAGCTCATTGTGTTTAGTGTTGTGCAACTTGCTATAAAAGGATTCAAATAACAAAGCAATGTATGTAGGGCAATAATATTTGGGTGAAAATGAGCAGCTTGGGAATCTGCCTTTGCCTTTCAAGTTTCAACCAGAATGCCTTTAATGTTTGAACCAAATGGGCTCACAGATTAATAGTCTGTGGTGGGTGGAATACTTTAATACCCAGACCTGAATTCTCATGCAATGAACTTGCAAATGACTGCTTTGTTTTTCCAGATGCAGGTCGATAATGTTGAATGTGTCTGCTCCACAGAGCCTGTTCTTGGCCTTCGTCACTCACAGCTAATGGATGTCTTAACACAATATGCCTACAACGACAGTTCATTTGACAATGGAACATGGGGCTTCAACCAGACGGACGGCGAGCAGAAGCATCCGTACAACTACTACGCCATGCTGCTCACGCTGCTCATCTTCGCCATCGTCTTCGGCAACGTGCTGGTGTGCATGGCTGTGTCGAGAGAGAAGGCTCTGCAGACCACCACCAACTACCTGATCGTCAGCCTGGCAGTAGCTGACCTTCTGCTGGCCACACTGGTGATGCCCTGGGTCGTCTACTTGGAGGTAAGACGGCGCGACGTAAACAAAGTGACGTGCCCTATTCAGCAGACACGGCTCCCCCTCTCCCTGTCTCCGTCTCCAGTGAGTCTTTGGTCTGTGTGTGCCGTTTGTCTTTGAGAGGACTCTCTATCACAGTGAAATATTTGGTAGACTGACCTGCAGAAACCTGCCCTGGACCAATAGGATCTTCCAGACGTGAAATGTCAGAGGAGCGTTCGGCCGGGCCGTTGAATTAAAAACACCAAGCAGAGACCTTGAGAGGCTCCTCAGCTGCGACGCAGCAGCTCTGTTGTGCATCGAGCGTCAACATGTCAATCCATCCGGCTCAGACCTGGTGAATAATTCGCCTTATTTCCCTGAATCATAACTCTGCATCGGCCGCTCTCGCCAATGATGCACACCTGATATGAAACATCAATGTCTGCTAACCAGGGCAGCGTCACGCCGAGCAGAGACGCTGCTGGAAAATGATCTGCACGTTCAATAATCAATGCGCGATGGAGCCTTTAGAAGAGTGGCTTCCATTTCCCGTCATGTTTGCTGCCTCTCCGCCTGCTCCTGAGGTCCGGCCTCTGCACGTCAGAATTCTGCTCTGGGTAAATCTTCAGTCTCTAATGTGAAAAGTTTGAGCTGCCTGGAGAGGAAAATTACAAACGCCCAAGACGTTTGACCACATCATGTCACAACGGCAACACATCAGCAGTGAATTGCCTTGAATATAGTATTCCTGAATATTGTGTGAAATCCTATTGCTGCTCCTATTAAAAGTGCTGACGCTCCTTCTTTTACTTGTTGGCTAAAGTTAGAAGACATTTCATGTTTGGTTGATTTATTCACAGCCAAATTATTCATATGAGCCTCAGCTGCTCAAATGAAAATTTAAAAATGCATTTGATTCATATTTTAGTTCACTTTTGAAGACGTCTTGAGACCTTTGATTGAAGGAGTAAAAAATATTGAGGTTACACAATGTGGGGAATGTATCTATCCATGCACTTTAATGCAAGAAACACTCGAATGAAATATTCCTTTTCAGACCGAGTGTGAATAAGTGTTGAGCGGATTTGGGAGTTGCACATTTTTATTGATCTCTGATCTCCTCATTTTTCCTTCAGAAATATTTTTGTCAATTTTCAAGATGAGTCAGCTTCATGAGCCAGAAGAAATGATGAAGCTCCCACTCGTGTACAGTCCTACACGCTGACATGTTTTTGGGTCGTTCAGTGAAACTGCACAGCTTCCACTTGCACAGTATTTATTATTTTATTAATGGTTGAGGACGGCCTTCACTGGGTGTATGTGTCACATGAGTTATGACAGCACCCTCTTGTTTTCCAGTGCTGTGAGGGATAAGATGCGCTTCAATTTTGACTTTTTTTTTTTTTTTTTAAAGTGTCTTCCCTGTTAGAAAAATGCCCATTCATATTTCATGTTCTGGGGTGGTTAGATGGACACTTTACGGATCCGATCAAACTACTACAAAGAGCAAATAAATCGCATTAAACTGCAGGGGAATTTGCCTTTATAAGGCTCCTGCAAAGGTTTGACTGATGTTTCTTTGCAAAGCCAGAACATGTGTTACGGGGTGGTGTGAATAAAAGTCTGTTTTGACTGTCTATTTCTCATGTCGACACACTTCCTCTTCACCGTCCTCAAGACTGGGTCTTAATCCATACACATCTCTCTGAGATCATGTTTAAAATCGAGTCAGATTCCAACCACGTTTCCCTGCTCACATCTACTTTGGAGATGAAGCACAATGCAAACCGAAGACATAAACAAGCCCTTTTGTTTCCAGATGGTGAGCCTATTAAAACCTGGGATTCCTGCTCTGCCACCTGGTGGTTTGTCCCACCAGAGGCACTGGTTCTCGGAGTACAAGGCCAAACAAAAAAAAAACCTGCAGGTTGTCTTCTGGAGTGGGAGCGGATGAGATTGAAGTTATGCAGAAGAGGCACACTTTTGAGTTGCCGTGACATTGCTACACGCTCACATCCACTTATCTCTGCTATTGTTCTAAACACTGGAAGGTGCTCACGGCCTTTTAAGCTGCTGCTCCATTCTTTGAAGACATGGCCTTTTGTCAAAGATTAATCACTTCCACAAAGCTATGGAAGCCCCCCGCCCCCCACTGACACCTCATCCTACCCTTTTCACAAGCATGGGAGGGGGAGCAGCTGGCAGTGTGGTTAGCATCAAACCCCTCATGGCTGACATCTCTGACAGTGCTACAAAGAGTGATGGGGCGAGGAGGACGGTGTTGACCGGCTGGCAGTTAAAGACACGGTGTTGGGGGATAATTGTTTTTTTTCAGCGTTTCATGTTCCCTGAATGTGGCACACGTGTCGAGCTGTAAATCATTTTGCATGAGAAGAAAAGCAGTTCTTGAGGGGTACGATTCTATCAGGCGTTTCCCTGTTCTTATCGGAATGCTGCACAATTCTATTCACCGCTCTGTTGTTAAAGAAAATTACGTCGCTTTCAATCTAAACAAACAAGTTCATTCAGTTCACTTGGGTTTCATTCATGTTGTGTGTAGCACCGTAACCTGCTCTGCTTTCACCAAACTCTGCTTGGATGAACATCATCACCTGCTGTTTTTTACCAAGCAACATGCGACTTTGAATAAAGGGTGCGACCTTGAGTGTAACAACAAGATGAGCAGTGAAACTGAGACTTCTTCCAATCCACTTGGTTCTTATTGCAAACTTTACAGAGCTTTGTGTGAGCGTGACAAGGTGACAGCGCAACAAGACAAACATGGCATGGCTGCAGAAGGTCGGGTTCTGGAACCTGGGGGTCACTTTCATGTGGTCGTGCTGATGAATGATGACCTCCACCTGCACCGATGAGAGTTGGCGGCAGCAGCTGTGTACACACCTGGAGCTGGTGAAGGGCTGATGAGGCTTCATGAAACAGTGTGACGGCCCACTAGATGGCATTCTGTGCAACCATTTCAGTGAAACCTGCTCATCATTTTTAAACCAACAGCACCACCTACTGAGCTCTGGAAATATCGACACTGTTTCATGAAGCCTTGTCTGGCCATCACTACTGTCTGACCATTGAATGAAACCCCTCCAATATACAGAAATGAGGCTGTTTTAGAACCTGACATTTCACCTTCTCAGCTTTCAAGAATGAGTCCGTGCGCAAGTGTCTGTTTACAACAAACATGGCGTTCACCCTGACCTGTTTATGTCTGCTGCTGACACTATCAGAAACTGTACAGTAGGTGGCAGTATAGTGAGAAGAACAACAACAATGTGTCCCTCTGTGCTTGTGAATGCAAACATGCAAAGTGGGCTTGTACCTATCTATTCTGCTGCTACTCAGAGGGAGGATTCCGTCGCATACTGTCATGTCTATAATCAGAGTATTTTCTAGATCTGTGTTTTTGAGAAGCATCATTTCCAGAGGCAAATTCTCTGTTTGCACATAAACAAAGGATTTTTTCCTTTCTGAAAATAGCTGGCTACATGTTAATGGCGCTTCCGTCACTCACAGCGTCAGGATCAGTTACCAAAATATGTGTGACCTTTCGAAAGACTCCCTAACTGTATGTGCTACACTTCAGGACAGATACGGCAACTGAATCATTGTATATGGCCTGGAAAAGCTTGTGGGCTCCAAACAGTTGAAGACAGCTGATGATCTCATGACACATCTTTTGCTGTTCAACTGGTTCAGAAATGTTAGTCATCAGTCTTGAAGCTCCCAACTTCTGAAAATATTGTGAAAGAGAGGAAAGTGGATGCAGGTCTGGGCTTTCAGGTGGAATCATGGTGACAAACATTAGAGACTGATATTCTCTCTGTTTCCACTCTTCCTTGTTGAAGGGGTCTCAGTTATACACTGTTCAGGTCAAATCTGAGCCTGAGCCTTGAGGCGTGAGTTTAAAATGTTTCAGTTTAAAACCCCCGCCTTAAACCTTCAACGTCTTATTTACCGTAATTTCCAGACTACAGAGCCCAGCGGAATATTCCACCCACTAAATGTAAAAAGGAAAACAGAGTCTGTTCCTCCATAAGCCGCGGGTGCAGCGGTGCTGTCTGCACCGTAGAAAGGCTCCAAAATGCACGAGCATCTGATGAAGCTCATGCCGCTCCTCAATGACCTGCCATCTGAGGGGGAATTAGCGTCTAGTAAGGCCTGCAACATATCCACTGGGAGGCAGTCTTCCAAGTCCCACTCCAGGCTGGCAGGCCAACAACATGTTCTGATTCATGCCCCGGCCGAAACTGTGCTACGACAATGAGCATTTGAAATGACGGAGGATTGAAAGAGCGTTGATGATGTCACTTCAGTTCAATAACTGCTATTCCTGTTTGGCCTTCGACCTGCCCTGTTCATGCTTTAATTGACACATTGATTTACACACGCTGTGCTCTGTTGATAAGAAGTTTGAGCTGTCGGCTTGGACTGATGATCACAGCCCACAGACATTGATCCCCAACACGAGAAGCGGGAGCCACACACACACAAGCGGCGTCTGAGCTTCAGCTTCCTTTCAAACAGTCTTCAGGGCGGCTGACATCAACACCTCGGACTCAGGCCCTGACTATGTGGTGGGCTGCTGTGCACGTTGTGGTTCAACCATTGACGTGCTCGTGTCCTTCAGCTATGTGGAGATGTTCTGCCCGTCCGTTGTCTTTCACTCCAGGACAGGCATCTCCCCCTCTTGACTCTGGAGTCATAAGATGCAGCAGGAAATGGTTGCCTGCATAGGCCAAACTACAAAAATGAAATACACACTTGCAAGTTTTATCACGCATGCAATGGAACTGTACCATGGTCAAGTTAAAGCGCACTATTATATGAGTAGAATTACTGTTTTGTCAGGTTGTACAACAGTAAAATCTGATGGACCATTGTTGATTTTTGATCATTTGTTTATTTATTTTCTATTTATACAATTTATAATTTATACATTTTATCATGATCTATTTATTATGTATGTACTTATCTTTACTCATATTTTATTTATTTTGTCAAGTTATTTGTTTATATATTATAGGTATTGATTTGTGTTTGTTAGCTGAAGTCTTTTTTTTTTTTTTGTTGATGCGTCTTTGTTATTTGTTATGTATCTTTAATGTCTTTGGTATGTGTCAGTGTCTTTGTTGTTATTGGCTGCTGTGACACGTTGAATTTCCCCTCTGGCTTTTTAATCTAATCTAATCTAATGAATACACCATCGGTCACAGGAGCAGAGTGAAGCATCATTGCTCGAACTGCTTAAATATAAGAAGCGAGAGCAAGAGAGCACCGCACTTTTTGAATGACTCCGAATGCTATTCACAGTGTTCTGACCATCCACAGGCCTTGTTGATACCTGTGATGTCATGAATACCATCTCACCTGTCACGTCCGTGGCATCAGGGAGACGTGATGTGTGCTGCAGATCTGCCTCACGTCTATCAGCGTGTCCTGCAACCTGTTATTGTCCCTGTGTTTTGTCTGGCAGGTGGTGGGAGAGTGGCGCTTCAGCAAGATCCACTGTGACATCTTCGTCACCCTGGATGTGATGATGTGTACAGCCAGCATTCTTAATCTCTGTGCCATCAGCATTGATCGGTGAGTCACAGGTTGCTCCCCCCATCCTCCACGCCTGGACAGAAGCTCAATCTTTACCGTCAGAAAAAAAAAAAAAACATCAGGGGACGTTTAATAAGGATGACCACACAAGCTGAAGTCATGAGTCTCAGCGTGGGATAAGACCGTCACTCTTCATTTTAATGGTGGACTGTTGATATATAGTGATGGGCTGGTGAGGCTTCATGAAACAGTGTCCCCATTCTCACAGCCCCCAGATGCACCCCCTGCTCAAAAATCTTTAGATTTGAACAACCATTTCAAGGAAATGTCACCTCTCAAGAGCGCCACCTACTGAGCTCTAAAAACAAGGACACTGTCCTGGCTGTCAGACCCTGGAGTCAGACCCAGCCACTGAATTGTTGGTGACTCACAGACGACTCTGGAGAACAAGAGTAATTTAACAAGGTTTATTTACGATAAATGAAAGCACAAAGACAAACAGGAACAAAGAAACCAAGGATGTCGGCACCAAAAGGTGGAGCGAGGACAACAAACAGGAGCAAGAGAAAAACCTGAAACAGAAAACAGGCGAATGAAAAAAACCTGGCTGAGGAAATGACTCGCGAGGCCCAAGTAACGCTCGGCGGTGGAACCAAATACGCTAACAGGAGGAATAACTAATACGAGGAGAAACCGAAAGGGTGAATTAAGCAAAACACTGATACATGATCTAAAAATAGAGAAAAGGGAGAAACAAAAAAACGGAGCGAGGAGAACACAACTAAGAAGGCGTCTGAAAAGAAAATCAAGCACGCACAGAATTGAGATAAATCCGAAAGCAGGAGACAGTAGAGTCGCAAGGGAGTTTACCATAGGAACGCAAAGAAACCATCTGGCAACACGAACTGGCACCTTGGTGTAGATAAGGGAAAGCTTTATTAGCTGATGGATGCCAGCCGCGTAGCTCGGGAAGCTGGAACATAAGCAGGAAAAGGAAACGCGACAAAGTAAAAGCAGGAACCAAACGCAACACACTGTTTCATGAGGCCTCATTTGCCCGTCACTAGTGATATGTATTTGGTCTGTTTGAAGAGTAGAACCTCCTGAGCTAGCTGATAGTTGGAAAAGAATCAATGTTTTTTTCAAGTGTTCTAAAAAAGACTTTTATTTCAGGCCAGTATGATGTAAGACTAATCCAAACGCAGAGCTCTACTGTTCATGCCTGAGCCAGAGCTGCACATACCAGTTCCCCGACTGTGGTTTTCTTGGAATTCTGCTCGGAATTATTCAGTATTTTTCTGCCAGGTTTTCCACATGGCTGCAATTTCATCTCACGACGGTGATCGCCACAAGGACGTTGAATAATCTTGCAAATTAGTGTTTGTGCAGATTCGAGGCGATTGCTGCCTGAATGCCGGGAAAATTAGCATTTAAATGGAATTCATGTGGCACGGCTGTTTAGATCCGCGTTGATCAGCCAAGACATCTGTTGACATCATACAAGGTACGACCAGAGCGGGACGAAAGTTCAAGACCGCCTTGGAACTGTGTTCCGACACGCTCTGTAATTACAGTGTGACAGTGAGCCGCAGCTCTGTGGGGATGGACAACGCTTGGTTTTCTGCTGTCCATTATACCAGGACTGTGTGCACAATTGTGTGTTTATCCATGTGAAGTGGCACAACACAGCAACCAGCACAGCACTGGCATGACCTTTACAGAGATTGAGCCACGGAAATCTGGGTCATTACTTCGGCGGCTCATTGTTACATTTCAGTGTTTTATTCTGCTTCTGATCTGAGGGTGGCTCTTTTTCCAAACTGTTTAGAACTGACTCGTGGTCATCCGCACTTTGACATTAAACAATATAATATGATATAATAGGCCAAAGAGGAGATTGATGGAGGTGGTGAAGGAGGACATGAGGTTTGTAGGTTTGAGAGAAGAGGAAGCAGAGGACAGGGTGAGATGGAGGAGGATGATCCGCTGTGGCCACCTCTGAAGGGAGAAGCCGAAGGAGGAAGAAGAAGATAGTATAATGTAATATAATATCATATAATATGATAAATATACCTTTGGAAAGTGTAAAAAATGATGCAAAACTTGTTTAAATCAGATATATACATACATTGACTTTATGAAGAAACATGCTCCAATGTGCGTGTTGTTTTGATAAATTGGCTGTGCACTCCAGTTTCCTCCCATTGTCACCCGTGGCCCCAGGTGGCTCAGGTCCCTGTGCATGAGCATCATCGAAGGATGACTCTTTCAGGACTGGGATGATGGTACAGCTCTGGCTCAGTACATACACCAGCCATGGAGGGACATAAAGATCTCATGGTATTTCCTGAGAGCGATCCTCCTCTTCAAAGTCCTGGGCCACTTTACGTCTTACCTCCTCCTAAACCAATTACATGGCAAATCAATGCCGAAGATTCTATAGAAAGACGGGCATTTCCTGGTAATTACAGCAGGTCCATTAAAATGAAGGTCAACTCATGTAGCAAGGTTAGATGATAAGATGTAGACAAGAGGTCTACTCTGAAGTGCACCTTGGTTTGGCGGCAGGAAACTACGCAGTAACACTGTACTGTTGACGAGAAAAAAGAACTTGAGCGTGTCTGCTGGACTCTACTCAATGAACCATCCGACATATTCATAAATCAAGAATTTAAAATGAATGAATGAAGCCGTCTTTGTTTTACGCTTCTTTTTGACTAGGAGAATTTGTGGGAAGAACTTTTGGAGTTGTTTGGCCGCGGTGCTTTCAAGTCCTCAGCGCACTGGAAAATGTAGGTTTTCCGTGTGAATGTAGACCTTTAAGTTATATACCTCCAAGTCCGGGGACATTTGCGGCGGCTCAGATTCAAGTATTTCCTGTCCTCTTTTGTAATGTTGTTGACACAAGTCCAACTACAGTAGCAAGCTTTTGAACATCATCACAACTAACAATTCAGTCAGTTCCTTCTCTTCCAAGAGACTCAGGTGAGGTGTGTACGCTTGTAGAAACACCACTTGACCTGCAGTCAGCCGCCCTCGGTGAGCGCTGCTCTCATCCCAGTGACCTTGAAAGAGACACTAATGCACCACTGTGATTGAAGCAGGTATAAATGCTGGTCACGTCATCAGTCCAACCTGCTCTTTGGTCCTTCTTCTATCCAGAAACCAAATGAATTGTCGACCTAACTGGTGGTGATGTTTCCTCCTCTCCAGCTACACAGCAGTGGCGATGCCCATGCTCTACAACACTCGCTACAGTTCCAGGAGACGTGTCACGATGATGATCTCAGTGGTGTGGGTGCTGTCTTTCGCCATATCGTGCCCCCTCTTGTTTGGCCAGAACAACACAGGTGAGGAGACTGAAGCCTTTGAATGTGAAAGAACATCTGCACCACTGCTGAGCATTTCGCCCTCGACACGAAAGCGACACGTCAATTGCTCTCCCGAAAGTCGCTGCTTAATCTGCTCATTCTGCTTCACTCAAAGGGGATATTGAACATACAGCAACAATTCATAGGAGGCATCAACTTGTTGCTCACACAGCTCATGAATCTGACTGCATTGATGTTCAGTGATGTGAAAGATGAAGACACAGCACAGACCAGTTTCCCAAAATCATTTGAGCCTGGCAATAATAAGGAGTAAAATACTGCATTTATTGAGCCCTCATGAATGACACATTGAACAGAACAATAAATATGTATCGTGAATTATTTATATGTACATAAAACACGGCACCAACATAGTCAGTACTGTTTCAGTCTTTTCCTTTAGGTGAGTATGTCCGCTTAGTAAGTGTGGTGGACCCAATGGCCAATGTCAGTATTGTTTCGGACTCAGACAAAAAAGCCTAAATGTGGCAAACCCAGATGGATTCAAAGGTCTGACAACAGTTCTTCTTCCAACCCATCCCCATTGCTGGGGGGGAGATTAGTGGGTGAGGGTGATAGAAGTAATAATGAGTCAAAGATCTTGATTCACAGGAGAAGCCTCACAGGATTTAAAAGCAGAGCAAAGCAGACGTCCAAAATGAACCTCTGAAATCTTGAACGAAAAATCCATCTGAGCAGGCAAACTGGGGTGATATGATCTCTCACTTTGGTGGAGAGTCATCCTCGAGTCGAACAGACAGAAGGTCAAATAAGGTGGAAGGGAATAAGCAATAGAGAATAGTGGTCGTGTGAGTAGCCTGCAGATGCAGTGAGTGAAATCTCCCATTTGGAATCTAACCGTCACTTCATATTGCAGCTCCAAGTCCGTTTGCTGACTTACATTGCAACCTAACGTTTGTATTTCTCTTCTCTTTCTTGTGCGTGTGTTTCAAGCCACTCGTGATGCGTCTCTGTGTGTGATCGCCAACCCCACCTTTGTGGTGTACTCTTCCATCGTGTCCTTCTACCTTCCCTTCATTATCACCCTCCTGGTTTACGTGCAAATTTACGTGGTCTTGAGGAAGCGCAGGAAACGCGTCAACACAAAACCGAAGCAGCGCGTGTGCCAGGCTGCCCCACCAGATTTGCCCATTTCGCTGAAGGTAAGGTTTTATGCCGCTTGTTTTACTCAGATTTATACCTCTTTCTCCATTTTTGTGGGAAAAGAAAAACAATAAATGAATGAATAGAAACGGCTTTTGCCCTTTGGGCTCAGTTACCCTCGTAAAATACAATCAATGCTGTTCCCAACCCAATTACAGCCGACAGCTTCATGGACAGGCATCGGGTTGTGTAACAATATACTGTACTGACATGTCGAGGATTGATTTCTGCGAATGAAAATGAAATGCAGCCGAGTCAGAAGGGTGGAGAGAGCGAGGCGCCTCTGGGATTTCAAGTGCCTCCACATTTAAATGCATCTCTGCAGAACATTGAGCAGATACATTTAATGGCGCATATTTGTGTCAAAAGTCACACAACGCTGATCACAGTGGCCCCTCACTGACCTTCCACACTGGCTCACAGTCATGGTGTGTAACCAGACCCTCAGTGGCTTCATTGATTCTGAAATTTTGAATTGGAACACCTATTCGCAACATCGTTATTTAACCTGGAATCAATCCCTGATCCCTGTCAATCTTCTAATGCATGGGTCAAACTCGAGGCCTGGGGGCCTTATCGGGTCTGCCTGGTCCTGTCATGAGGCCTATGAGGCTTCATGAAACAGTGTCCCCATTTTCAGAGCCCACTAGATGGTGCACTCTCCTCAAAAATCTTTGGATTTGAACAATTTCAATGAAACCTCATCTCATTTTTAAACCAACAGTGCCACTTACCGAGCTCTAAAAATAGGGACACTGTTTCATGAAGCCTCATCTGCCCATCACTACATGAGGCTCAGGGGTTGTGATCGGTTGGTGGGCAGGGTTTTTTATGAAATGCTTGTTCATTGCGAAAGCTTATATAGCAGACAGTGCCATCTAGGGGCTTATGAATATTAGGACACTAGTTCATGATACCTGCGTGAGATTGAAATATGATTCGATTGAATAGCTTTCATTTGTCCCACGGTGGGGAAATTCGACAGCTGCAACACTAAAAGATGTCTAAACATCAAAGATGTAAATAGAAAAAAAACATATCTCCGCTAATGGCTATCAAAATTGTGCTTCTTCAAGATTGGAGTATTGACATTTTGCCATTGTAGAGGCATCATTGCACACAAGTAGAGATTATACATTTTGGGCCACAGTGGCATTGTGACCTCTTGTGTGATCGAGCTGACACCCCTAGTTTATGCAAGACGCATATTCATGAGGGGCACATGAGCCAAACAAAATCATTTAATTTCTAATTCAATTTCCATGTTTTCGTAACGTGATTATAAGTCACCGACTCTGCTGGAAGGTTGCATGTTTGCTTCTAGCGAGGGGCGGAGCCAACAATGGCGGAAATCCTCCGTCCTCCAGTCAGGGTATATTTAACAGCCTCACTGCGTCCGTCCGGAGTTTGTCTTTGTCATAAACTTTTCACTCTATACTGACACCATTCAGTGAAAAGGGAGCTTAAATGGGCCTTAAATGAATGACAGTTTGTCGTGATGGGCAAATGAGGCTTCATGAAACAGTGTCCCTATTTTTATAGCTCAGTAGGTGGAGCTGTTGGTTTAAAAACGAGGAGCAGGTTTCAGACCCAAAGATTTTTGAGGAGAGAGAGAGCGCCATCTAGTGGGCTCTTGAAATGGGCATAGTGTTTCATGAAGCCTCATCAGCCCACCATCTTAGTTTGTGCGTGCCCAGTGATCAGGGCTCAGGGTATCCCCTGCCTCTGACCCCAGGCAGCTGGGACTGGCTCCCTGCAATCTCAGTGAGGGAATAAGCAGTAGTATGAAGTAGTACATGAAATATTTGGTTGATAACTCTTCTTTGATCATAGTATTTATCACTCCCATGCACAGCCAGTGCAGTTAATAAGAAGGTATCTGAAGACCACACACTCCGGCTGGTGTGTGTTCACTGCGATGACTGGGGAGGGTGTGACTTTAATTCAGTATGAAGTCATTTATGTGATGTGTCATTGCACACATCGCGACCCACTGGCAAATGGCGGTGGTTATCATTAAGGTGCGGAATAATGATCAGCGCTTCAGTCACGCCATTACGTGCAGGATGACTTTTCTATTGCAGGAAAGTCATCTCACCTCTGCTTTGCTCCGCCGACGTAACAGGCTTTCAGCAGTAATTAGAACTGTATGAATGTAAGGGAGCCTCGCTGGGACAAATCAGTCAACACGGGGCGCTAACACCGCTTCATTCTCATTCCAGGATAAGTGCACTCACCCGGAGGACGTGAGGCTGTGCACCGTGATTGTTAAAACCAATGGGAGTTTTCCTGTCAACAAGAAGAAAGTGGTGCGTTTGCCTCTTTGTAGTCTGCGTGATACACTTTCAACGTATCGTGACTTTCAAAGGAGCCATTTGATGCTGTTTCCTGTTGTGTTATAAGAGACACTCATTTGTTTCTCTTTCAGCTCTTCATCAAAGAAGTCACCAATGACGTGGGAGAAGATCTGGAGCTGGATGAGGTGAACAACAGCGGCACCAGCCATAGGCAGCAGAAGCAGGCGCAGTATGCGCTTGATGACACCCCGGCGACAAGCCACCAGCTGTTGGTTCCCAACCGAGCCAACGCCAGCCCGTCGTCCTCGCCGCCTGAGCAGAGGGCGGAGCAGAACGGAGACCCCTCCAAGGAGCCTCACGCCGATCCTGCCCCGGTGGTGACCAAAGTCTTTCAGACGCAGGCCTTACCCAACGGAAAGACTCAGACCTCTATGAAAACCATGAGCAAGAGGAAGATCTCGCAGCAAAAGGAGAAGAAAGCCACTCAGATGTTAGCCATCGTTCTTGGTGAGTGAACCAGTCTACCTCGGGGTATTTATGAATGGACGCCATTGCGATTGGATGTGCAACACTGGGTTGCAACTGTGTTAGATTCCCAAAGGTAAACTAGGAAAACAGGAGGTCAGGTCTTTTAGGGCGGAGCTGGAACTGATGATCCATCTCTCTGGACCTGGTCTGGTCAACGACTTTTCCCACCAGCTAGACATTTTAGCATGTAAAGCCTTCTTAGGAACTTATGAGACTATGTGTTGGATTTCAGAAATTCAAATAATTTCTTACACGTGTCTATTTTTGTCCACAAAACATGTCGGGAGATTGAAAAACAACTCCCTAATTTCAAAGTATTTGTTAATGATATTTGTTACCCAATGAGTGGATAAGGGAGGGGAGCCTTTAGAGTGAGGTTTCTATTGGACATGTGAAGAAAGAAGTCACTCCCAGCCAGCCACTCGTGCAGACCATAATGACCCACCCGTCTTCTGGGTAACCTTGCAGATAAATTAAATCTTCAATATTCCAGTCGGTTCAAGGAACAAGTCTACTGGACCAAACCAGAGACTTTGGAAGAACATGAAATACAAGAAGTGATGTCTTCATCCCACAAGAACTAAAGTCCATAGCAAATTTAAAGTACAGCTTTTCAGTCACCTTGTACAGTGAAGACTTGGGACTCCTGAACCACAGTAGGGGACCATCAATGCATTGTATAAAGATGGGTTTCCCCCTCCTAAAAAGAATCCACCTTCAGAGCTCTGATGACAAGTGGAATTTAACTCGCCAGTGTCTGTTTTAAAGGATCAGGGAATATTTAATGGGAGCGTGGCAAGCAAAAATCTCAACCCAAAGCCCAGTGGTCGGAGCTATTATCACTGAATCGCTGGAAAAACAAAACCACCTTTGCGGTGTGGAGGCTGGCACTCACAAGGTGGATAAATGTTATTTTTGTCTATTTTTCTGCATTTTTCTGAATTTTGGCACTCGTGGTATTCCGTACACAACTAGGCGTTTCATGCTTCAATGTTTATTTATTTAATTTTAATCATTTATTTTGGTCCTTGGAAGTAAGCATTCCTTGTGTTCTTTGCTCCCCAGGTGTGTTCATCATATGCTGGTTGCCATTCTTCATCACACACATCTTGAACACCCACTGCACAAGATGCAAGATCACTGCTGAGATCTACAACGCTTTTACTTGGCTGGGCTACGTGAACAGTGCTGTGAACCCCATCATATACACGACCTTTAACGTGGAATTCCGGAAGGCATTCATGAAGATTTTGCACTGCTAGTGGGAGGAAGCTGGAGTTCAAAAGGGTCTTCTATGGCAAATACCTCATGTACGGGAAAACAAAGCGCGGGGGGGCAAAACCAAACATTCTTTCTATGACTGTCAACGGAAAGACATCTTCGCTCTTCACGTGAAATCGATGGTGGAGTCGTGCTCTCCCAAATCACTGAATGTAAAACAAGAAATGTCTGTAACAATGACTCGTATCCCGGGAGAAGAAAAATGTATTATCGTCCTCTAAAACCATCGTGCTTGTCAATTACAGAGCCATTTGTGTATATCACACAGGTACAAGTCGCAAAATGCTATTTATTGTGTGTGAGTTTTCGTTATGAAGATGGAATTTGATGCTCAAATCTTTATGAATATCAAGTCAATGTCCACTGCAGTGTTATGAATCACGACTGGGAACGCGAGTCAGTGCTGGGAAGAGACTTGTGGTTCTTGCTGTCTGATGTGGCCATGCCAAGATCCACCTATTTGCAATTTTATAAATGAAATATGTTGGATTTGTTTTTCCCCTCCTCATTGTTTCCTGTACATACTTTTTGAACCACACATTAAATGTGACTATATGCCTGCGATCTAGGTGTTATGCATGCTACACGGCTCCTTTACTTGACTTCTCATGAAATGGATGTTTAGCAAAAAATGACAAAATGTTGTCAAATAAAGTTCTGAGACACTTTCAAGTGCCATATGAACGAGAGTGATGTGTCTTCGGCCGCTGCTCCAAGCCTGTGTTCAGCTCGTAACATCTTTAAGCTCAGCTACGGTCTAAAGGTAACCCAGACGTGTCAAGGTCCCCGTCACAAATGGAGCCCCAAAACACGGAAATCTCAGGTGCAGGTTAGAAGGGTAATCTTTCCCCCTCAAGTCAACTCCACGCTCTCCTCAGCCATCGTTTCCTGCTTCCCATCGGTCACTGGTACCTGCCCAGATCCAGATGCCAGCAGCACCTCAGCTGGAGAACAAGAATGGAGACTGACTGTCTCACTACAAACCACAATGGCTGCCACACTCCACCACACTCACCATCCGTCACTCTTAAAAGAGACTGAACTCCTGTGTAAACTCTTATTCCGAACCTGAAATGGCCATAACAGGTGAAGGTCCACGGTGTCGGATTGGGACCAGCGTATCCCAGCTTCCCCAAGTTCATTGTGGACGGTAGGAGTCTTTGTACAGTGGAACATCATCTACAAAAAGCAGAGATATGATCCGACATTTATTTTTGTCTGCTTATTCCCGAATGGATATCAGTGTTTGAGGTGGCTGTTTAAGGCCACATGAAGCATTCATGCACACACTCACACCAGTGGACTGTGGGAGGAAATTGGAGTACTCAACAACTCCACTGGTCCATTCCAAGAGTTGCCTCAAGTCAGATTCCGGCCTTCGCTCTCATCGGCTGCAGCTGCAGTCCATACAGCACCAGATCAGATCTTAACTCGATTGAAAAACTCCCTCACCAGTGAAAGAGGACAGTGGCTGTCCAGCAGTGATGGGTCGATGAGGCTTCATGAAACAGTGTCCTTATTTTTAGAGCTCAGTAGGTGGCACTGTTGGTTTAAAATGAAAATGAAAGTGAAGTTTCATTGAAATGGTTGTTACAATCCTAACATTTCTGAGCAGACAGCACCATCTAGTGGGCTCAGAAAATGGGGACACTGTTTCATGAAGCCTCATCAGCCCATCACTCCCATCCAGTCTAACAGGAACATGACCTGATATATCACATTCACATATGCGCCAGTTCCCCCGTCACCTCCCTCAGCACCTCATGAATAACATGACAAAACACCTTCCAAGGTGCAGGTCCCTTCACTGTAGATCAAAACCACGAGATTCTGTGCCCATACAGCAACACGCCTCTGTTTCTGCTGCTGTTTAGCCAACACTTTATCAGGTATAGTTTGGCCGCCTGCCCCAGCTTTCATTACATGTATTGACATGTTTCCAATAATGAGAAGCCATTTTCAGTGGCTGGTAGGATATTGCACAAACGTAGTGCATGTGCTGACTTTGTTTTGACGGATGCACAAAAACCCGTCTGATAAACCACAGGCCATTTATCACTGCCAAACTCAGGTGTCACTTTTCGTACACGTATAAAAATGCAATTAAATTGTAGCGGAAGAACAGACCAGGCTGGTGAGTGTTCAGGCGCAATGTTGACAAACACTCGCAAACAGGTTGGACGGAAATACCTGCAGAACAACAAGTACATATACATATATATATGACAGAAAGTGTCATTAAAGACGATAAAACTAAAGTGACGGAAAAGTCATGTAAAAAATAAAACCCAAAACTGTGCGGAGACGTAAAGAAACGTATTCGCCCTCTGGGTTTATGAATGGTGAAGGATGTACAAAAGAGGCACAAGTGACAAAAGAAACCAGCTTCATTTCGTCTTGTATTCATGACAGATGAAGTTGCCGTCGAGCCACAATTGAACCATTTCAATAGTGAATTTGTCCAGAGGATTGGTGGAGCAGCGGTTGTTGATGAAAATGAATGTGCTAAAATGGAAATAAATGTGCATTAAAACGACTTATAATCGTCATGTTTCCATCACCAAGGTTCGGGGGAGCAGAGTTCAAATGGCGTAATAGACATGGGGATGTGTTTTCCTGCGGCAGTAGACATCCGTGTTGGGACTGTTGCGTGAGTTTGGCCGAGCTCCTTCAGGCCACAGAAGACGGATGCGTGATACTGGGTGACACAGCTCAATACACTTGGATACTCCTTGGACAGCTGTCGCTGTGGCAGTGCTCAGCCACGGGGAGAAGACCATTCATAACGTTCCAGCAAATATTAATATGATAAGATGAATGAGCGCCTCCAACCAAAGAGGCTTTTTACGAATTAATAAGCAAATCGCAGCCCACGTCTGCCACTGACTCTGCTATTCAGGCTGCTCACTGACACAGACCCACAGGCCCAATATAGACTTTTCTTTCTGTCGGGCTTGAAGGATGGACTTATGGAATTCCATAGAATCATCAAATCCCTGGGGAGGTTATCCTCCACGCTATTGTTCCTGACCAGCACCAATCATGTTGCACTTCCAGTGAATCGTTGCACCATTTCTGTCAACGTAAAAGACTTTAAATCATTATAATTATCCGCAGCGCTCATTAACAACATGGAACTGCATCAATGTATGATGCTGTTTCCTGGGAGCGTTGTTGCAATGAATTACAGCCAATGTCTCCTGGGCATTTTAAAGCCTGTAGTACATATACTGTGTAAATATATATATATATATATATATATATACGATATATATCACGAAATCGTACTGATCTACTGATCCAAATACATTTTTCACAATTATCAGAGTTAGTGAATGAACTGAATCTGACTTTCTTGTCTCGTATTTCTCAAGTTCATCCACTTCCTTCTCAGACGGGCCACAGTCAGATGCCCAGCGGATATAGTCGGAGGTTGGGGACACAATGCTCCCCGACACAGCAGCAACTCCGGCTCTTCCATCCACTTCTTATTCTTATTTGAATTTTAATAGTGAAAATAAACTATGATGTTGGACTGGGAACATTAGATAAAAATAAATAAAAATTTCACAGAACATTTGCAAAAAAACAGGTTTTACGTGTGAAGGGTGTGGATTTGTCTGCGAATCGATAAAGTCATTTGTCTGCGAATAAATAAAGTCAGCGCAACCTCATCACCACATTTAAAGGTAGAAGTACATTTTTACAAGTTTTGTAGTACTATATAAGTTGTGTGCATATATATATATATACTGTAAACAGGCTCCAGCATGGAGACTGACTCATGAAACAACCTGGGCAATGTTCTGAACTGCTCAAAATGCGCTGTTTTCGGCCACGTGTCCCAAGTTCCGACACCACAGCCCCCAGCATGCGGCCGAAAATGGCGCAGTTTGAGTGCTTTAAGGTCAGTAACACGTCTGTGATGTCATGGGTTTGATGTGAAGAGCCTCAATATTTTGGTAGCGTGACGCTCTTTAGCCTGCTAAAATCCATATATTAGTTGTATAAGCCGCAGGGTCAGACTGTGAGAAAAAGTAGCGGCTTATAGTGCAGCTATATATATATATATATATATATATATATATATATGTATACAGGGGTTATGTATGTATGTATATATAAAGCTTTAAGGCGTTTGTATAGATACACCTGTGTGTGTGTTTGCTTGTTTATCCTACTTTGTGGGGACCAATTCTTGGCAAAACACTGACCTTGTGAGGACCGTATGACTTTGTGGGGACATTTGGCTGGACCCCGCAAGGTTAGGCCTCAATTTCAGGATGAAGACTTGAAAATAACTGGGTCATTATAATTACATTTGGTTCCGAGTCATGGTTCATGTTTTGGGTGGTTAGCTTTAGGGGGGGAGGCTGTCAATGAGAAATACAGAACTGTGTGTGTGTGAATGGTGTGTGCCACCTGTCCAGGGTGTATTCCCGCCTCTCGCCCAGTGACCGCTGGGATAGTCTCCTGCACTGCCCGCAACCCTGACCAGGACTCAGCGCTGGCTCACTGAGGATGGATGGGTGTATTTATGCCTAGAGTGGTGGCTAAAGTTTAATTACCGTACATTTAATGGAAGTGTTCTATTGTTGTGAAAGGACCAGTTCAAACCACTCAGGAATGAGATAAGTAGCTCTGAGAATTTCCTCCAATTCAGTGAAGACACATGGTACAAATGAAGCAGAAAACTCAAGACTCATGAGCGGAAACATTTATTTATTTATTTTTTTTTTTATCTCCGAAGAGCTGCACTCTGCTTCGCTACATGTCTCAGGTGGACCCCCCACATTTACTGTGGTTTTCCTTCCCATGCTGCGCTCCCTCGCTCGTGTTGTGTTCGCCTTTTAGCTGCCGGCTCAACCAAACTGTGGAGCTCATTCTCAGACCTTTGAACTCACCATAAGGAGGTCAGAGCTATACCTGCAGTTTGAGGGTCACGAGTCTTTGGAATCAATTTGCTGAGTATTAAAGCGCATTGGCAGCTCTCTGGTCGGTCAACATCTTTCAGTGTATTGATTTGTGACAGTCAGGATGAGTGAGCGCTGTGACACATCGTGGACGGGATCAAGGGATCAAAAGACTGCGTCGGCAACAGAGCGCGTCGGCGGCGTCTATTCTTGACCCGCCGAGGAGGCAAGGTGAGCGTTAACAATCAAGACTATAAACCCCAAACAGACAAGGGGAAAGGGATTTGATGGGGGTCCGGCAGACAGCTCAGATGAGTAATGGCCAATGAAGTGGAAATCCAGGTCAGAGGAGCGACGCAGGAAGTCAACCAGCGCAGCGAAGAGTTCAAGAGGGAGGCACAGTTCCATGTGTGAGGCTTACCTCGTGGAACTGAGCAGCCACTGGATTCCCAAATGTTCAAACACAGTGGAATTGGAACCTTCCCTCAAAGAGAGAAAGGAAGGAAGACAGGCATTAACATGAAAGAGTGACCACACCCCCCAAGCTAACGTGGCAGAGGGCGCCAGACACACTGAGGCAGGGAGCAGTTACGATTGTGTTTCACACTTGGCCAGTCAATTTGCAGGCCACTGCTCTGTGGGGTCCGTGTTCACACAGACCCTCCTAATAATACCTCCACCACCAGAGCTTTCATTAGCGCTGTGTTATCTTGAGCCGAATGTACTGAATTGCTAGGGAATGACCTGTTGTTCTGAGATGATTCTCTTTTATTTTAGTTCTGTATCTTCCATTTTGTGTTTCTCCCTTTCCTCTTGGTTAATGGCACACGGCTGGAGTTTATCTTCTAATCATTGTCAAGAGCTCTTAAGCACCTGGACTCCAGCTACAATGCAAGATCGACTCCATTCGTTCCTTGATATATTTGCTCTCCTCATTTGTCCTTGCTATGACTCATTTATTTCATTATTCCTAGTGCCTGAGCCAGTGTTTTGTTCCTTCCTCTGTTTCTTGGTTTGTTCTTATCCTGTATTTCCTCTCCTCCATGAGTTTGTTTTGACAACTGTGTTTGTGATTTTGTTATTGAAGTTCATTGTGTTTTGTCTCTCTGTTTAAAGATTTAAGTTCGGTTCGGTGACACTGTCTGTTTAGGATTTTCAGTGTTGTATAATATAAAATATTCCACTCTCTCCGCATCTTGCCTCCAGTGAGTTCCTCATCACGGCGCTTTGGTCCCGCTCCGCTCGTCGGTCGTAGCAGTATCTCTCTGATGGAAGTGACCAATGCGGTGGAATTATTTGAAAAAAGCCTTTAGTCGCTGTGGTAAAAGTCATGAGACAGGAAACACGACGGGGCTGAAGAGACCCACCACTGCAGGAGGGTGGAAGTGATATCATTCAGGCTCATCAGCCTGATGCTAACGCTGATCATGTTTGAAGGCCCTGGAACGACAGGAGGACACACTTCATCATGTGCCGCAGCTGTGCTGGCGCCGCAGGTGTGCTGCGTAATTAAAGAGCAGGATGCCAACTCATGCTTCAGACTGGACACAAGTAGATATTGAGGTAAACAGATCAGAGAGCCCCAGCAAAAGCATGTTGTGTCATGAAGGATCGGGCGACAGCCTCGCAGAGAAACTGCCGTGCGTATGCTAGTGACTTACAATGTCCAAGACAGCAATGATTCCAGCGGGTTTTATGTTGGAGTGTCGCAGGGTTCTTGTCCACGCTACAAACAATGATGCCACAGTCAAAAAAGAAATTCAGAAAAAGGTGCAGTTGATTGTGGTCTTCTCCTGCAAGTGCAGTGAACTCGGTGGCTATTTACAAAAAAGTGAAAAAATGCAGCAAAGAGCGCGAGTTACAAAATGTACATGAAAAACTGGACGTTTCACACAAAAACAACCACTTCAGCTTTCCAAAAAATAGAAAAAGAAACAGCTCCAATTCACGGGTTTCTGCTTTCTCAGCCACCAACAACACTCAGCCACCAAAATGGCCTCCGCCTATATCAGGAGGCCATTTTGTATTGTTTGATACCATACAAATCCCCTCCCCTGGACGAATCGCAGGGCATCAAATTCTATTTTACAATAAACGTTGTTTCTGTCCTCTCATTTAAGTTAGACAGTGTACCATGTCAATGAATTTATTTTTATGAGGCCATTTCTCCAATAAAATGCCCCAAATTAAAGCACAATTTTAAGATGCGTGACACAAACCCAGCGGCAGAACTGCTATGAGCCAGGGAAGTCGGAGCGTGCACCCGCTGTTATGCCAGCAGAACAGTTTGAATTAAGTTTAGTGACCGCTCACCGGACCAGTTTTGGAATTGTGGAGGGTAAAATAGAAGTTCTCTCGCAGGAAGCTCTCAGGGACAGACTGTCGGAGCGGCTCCGTCACATGGAGCTTCTTTAAGTCTTGTACGATCACCTTCAGTGTGTTACATGGCAAAAACAAATCCATAACTGAAACATTATAGCTTCCATCAACCTTAGATTTACAGCTGGTGTCGAGCGACTTTGATACATCCTGTCACTCCGCAATAGACAACTTGAAGAGAATGATGGGCGGCTGGACTCGTAATTCCGGGACCACATCAAACGGGGCCGTCTCTTCAACGTGTGTCTCGATCTTGTTTGACTTTTAATCGGAGAAAGTGGTAACGTATTCATAAAGTGTCACCATATCGTGGCGCTTTGTCTTGCCTCTGAGGTCCTCGGTAGCTGGCGGTCCCGCGGCAATCCCACTTGAGAAGGCGGCGCCTGGGAAGAAGAGCATTTTAATAATTCAGGACCGCTATCGTGACTCAGTTCATTAGGAGTCTCCTTGCTGCTCCAACATCCCACACTGACAGCCTCGCTACTGCTCTCCGTCAACCTCGGGGAGTATTTTTGGACGAGCCTGTCACCAAGCTGAGCTTAGCCAGCGAGTGCACAAAGGTGACAAGACAAAACACGCGCCGACGATTGAAGCGGCGAGAGAAGACAGGAAGATGCTTCTGCCCTCGGAGACCTTGTGTTTCTCGCTGGACGTTCTCCCTTCATGCACTCCTGACAGCCACGTGCTTTGTTATCGAAGGCAGTCTTTTGATAGTTCTGACCGCAGGATCAATGCCGCGGCGTGTAAAACGAGGCATCAAGGGCGATGTGTTGCATGAGTGTCATTTCAGATGTGGTATTAAAATGGGACTGAGATTGACAAGGACGGGACTGGGAGCGTGGACGTGCGGGCGCTGGTGCTGAGAGATTAAAGTGTTTGCTGAACGGTCGATCAAAGCTTCCAGCGTACAATGATGCCTCAATTACTGCCCAGCGGCGCTGGAGGGAGCGAGACCAGAACCAGATGTTTGAGACAATGTCATCAGATAATAAGAAACGCTGCACCACCAATGGACGGGTGACCCACCTCTGCAAGCGACAAAAGAGCCTCATGCTGCGTGATCTTTTTCTCTCTTTACAAGCTCTAAAATGAAGGACTTGGATTCTGGTCTCTACCAAGAGTGTCTTCAGTGTTGGTCAGCTTTGCTCATTTATTTCAAGGGAAAGTCCAGTAGTGAAGTGGACGCAAGGACTCGTGTGTCCGTCTATAGTGAATGGAAAACTGAGTGTATATATTCTTTTCCTGATAGAGAAATGTGTTTTTCCATTATGCTATTGCTACTAAAACAAACAAAAAAAACCAACTGTTTGGTTGCCATTTTAACTGCCTTTATTCTGTCCACTCTTGTGTAATGCAGTCACCAAAAAGGAGTGTGGTCATGTGGGTTGAAATTGCTAAGAGGAAAACCCCATTTACTGATGCCATAAAAGCCTACAGGGGGATTTACAGCAGCATGCTGGAGGAATGCTTCAGCGTGGGGTCTTGTCATGGTTCACTGGCAATGACCTGGTGTGATGCAGGATGTCCAATGGCGTAACTTCACATCATGTTATAAATAAACTGGCCAGACAGATGGAAGGAGACACATGTGGACGGCCTTCTCTGGTGCCTTCCATTTACCTCAAAAGTTGAAGGTGAGAAGGACGTCACAGCCGAGTTGCAGTCGCACAAGTTGGAAGCTGTTGCCAAAGAAATTCTTATAATATTAATATCAATAAGTGAACTAGCAATTTCAATTTTGCTGTCATCAGGCACTGACCAACATATTGATTTGAGCAACTGCTGCTTTGTATTTATCACACACACACACACACCGTGAGTCTTGAGGCTGTGGGAGGAAACCTGAGTACCCACAGGGAGACCCAGAGAGGGTTCAGTCCCTGTGAAACTTCTTCCCGAGAGGCAGCAGTGCTAACCATTGTTGCACCGTGCTGCCGTATGTGTGGATAATGGACCCAATAAAGGTTTATTAGCAACCACAAGTCGATAAAAAAGTTGGTCCCCTACTTCTTGTGAGGGGTCACGGAGCCAGAAGACAGAAGCAAGAGAGTGTTCAGTTAGGTTACTGAAATCTGAAAGTGCAAAGGCCCTTTGCTACTTTATTCATTCATATTTTATGGACATGAAGAACTGCAAAAAGAGCATTGCTCAATAAAATAATCACATTTCAGATTTCAATATAACTATTAATAACTCAGTGCACGTAAATTGGACACACAAAAAATGGGGAAAACAATATTAAAATCAGAAAAAAACAGATATTTAGAATTAACGTAAGGTGTTCAAGTCATTGTTTTGCTCTGAGTTCATGAGGGCCACATAAATACAGGCAAAGGGCCGCATGTGGCCCCCTGGCCGCACATTGCCCACCTCTGATCTGAACACGAGGATATCATGAAGAAAGGCATATTTCCAAGGTAACACTTTTGGAAAATGTGTTGGTAGTTTGCATTTTCATGTCAGAATCATAGACGTGTGCGTTCACTATGGAGCTGTTGTGATGTGGAATGAAATGAAGACATCCAGAGTTTCACTACATTTTTATCCCAAAATGACTGTCACACCTCAGCAACCTTTTACCGTTGTTTTCCCCACCAGAATGTTGGGTGCTCTGATGACTCATTCTTGCTTTGAACCATCGAGACAAATGACATTCCGATCAAAGCAAGCTGCCACCGTGACACATGTCGAAGCATCAATGGATTTAAACGTAACGTCAAGTATTTCTGCTCTGATGTGATTAACTTGTGAATAAATAGTTTTTCCCATTTGCCATGGCATCCCATCTCTTCTGAAGAATGCTTCAAAGCTTGTCTCACTTGTTTTCCTTCAGACACGACGCCCAATCGTGTGGCGCTGACAGAAAACACGTTTGCTCTCCTATTAGCTCCAGCTATCCTCCTGCACACAGCAATTATTGCGATAAATAGTGAATTCATTTGGCTGGCAAAATGGAGTCTTGACTCCAGAGGGGAAACAGAAAAACAATAATTGCTTGTTTCACATTCCCACTAAAACAATGGTGCATTATGAAGAACGGTGGCGTCAGCGGCCAGATGTAGGGGACGTGAGACAATGTCCCCCGTGCACGCGCAGCCTTTTTCCTCACTAAATGATATTTTCCAGTTCTCAACTCAGTGGCTCCTGTCGTATGGTGGGTCACTGTTTATCGGATCAAAGATCAGTGAAAAGGTTCCGGAGGAAAAAGCAGCGTGGGGATGATCGCATGCAGTTTCAGTGAACATCACGTTTCTCAGTACTCACCCAGGGTCCAGATATAAACCCTGGAGATGTTGCTTTTGTTATGCAACGTCATATTCAATCAAATCAGCAAGAACTTTCTTATACCATAATTCAGAACTGCTTTAATACGCCTTATGTAGAATGACTTTTTACTTTCATTTTAAAGGTACTTTACAAGGCGTGAATGGTATTATTTTCTGTATCTCTTGCTTGTCCTTGAAAAAAGAAACTTTCCACCTTAAAACTGGAGCTTTTCATCCAGAGCAATTCAATGTTTCAGTCGTGTCCATTCTCTGACAGGAAGGACCTTCAGAGATGAAGCTTCCAGACCAAACCACGTGGTCAGAGCATCGCTTCTCGTGTTTAATGTAACCGGCGCTAACAGCTTTGCTTCACTTCCATCTCTGTTTCTGTCTTTCCATGCATGAGAGCTTGATATTCAAACAGAGAGGCGCCGTTGTCAGACACTTTCCTTCCAATTTTGCGGCGTTTCAAGCCCGGTGATTGGGTTTGACTCTCTCCAGCTGTTATGGATCACAGTGATGAGGCGCTCCAGTCATTTGTAATCAGTCCCCCTCCACGCTACAATCCATTCAGATGTGTGACGGCGGAAGTCAGGAGCGGAGTCGCGGGGCTCCGTGCGAACTGTGCTGAGAGTAAAGCACGGTTATCGGAGCGCTTACGAGAGACCATTCCAATCGCATCCATGGGAAGATGAGCTCTTCCTCTCCTGCCTCCTCTTCACTCTTCACTCCCGCCTTTCACACTGTGCAACAGGAGGAACTGAGCTCACTTCAATTTTCAACGGAACCCTTCGCAGAAAGATTTTTTTAATTGTGTCAACAACCTTTTTTCTCCAGTGACATTTCATTGTTGTACCAATTACATTTCTGCTGCTCTGTGAATTGCTACTAACTCTTCATTTTGCCAATATAACTGTATTTATTTGCTCAATAGCATTACCTTCACCTTCACCTGCCGCTTATCCGGAGGCGGGTCGCGGAGGCAGCATTCGGAGCAAGGAAGCCCAAACTTCCCGATCCACTCAAACCTCCTCCAGCTCCTCCCGGGGGATCCCGAGGCATTCCCAGGCCAGACCGGAGACATCATCTCTCCAGCGAGTCCTGGGTCTTCCCCGGGGTCTCCTCACGGTAGGACACGCCCGGAACACCTCCCCAGGGAGGCGTCCAGGGGGCATCCGGATCAGATGCCCGAGCCACCTCAGCTGGTTCCTCTCCATGTGGAGGAGCATCGGCTCCACCCCGAGCTCCTCCCGGATGACCGAACTCCTCACCCTATCTCTAAGGGAGCGCCCAGCCACCCTGCGGAGGAAACTAATCTCAGCCGCCTGTGTCCGCGATCTCATCCTTTCGGTCATGACCCAAAGCTGGTGACCATAGTTGAGGGTGGGAACGTCGATCGATCGGTAAATCCAGAGCTTCGTCTTGTGACTCAGCTCCCTCTTCACCACGACGGTCCGATACAGTGACCGCATCACTGCTGACGCTGCACCGACCCATCTATCAATCTCACGCTGCCCTTTTCCCTCACTCGAGTACAAGACCCCAGGATACTTAAATACTTAAATTCATTTAATTAGCAAAAGCTAAGTAACTGCATAATATATTTTAGTCACCTGAATTCAAATAAATACAAAATTCCAAATCAGCATTTCCACACTTTAAGTTTGCTGTGCAAAAAAACGGTCAAAAAAAGTGCATGTGCTTAATAACATGCAACGTTGAATATTAAAATGTAAAAAAAAGTGTAAGTATCCAATTCAACAGACAAAAAAAAAGATTTCAAAGAAAATACATGACACACCTGCTTAGTTGCAAACCACCACAGGTATATAGACATCAATTACTTGGTAGAATAATGATAAAAATAAAGAAAAGAAAAGAAGATGATGAGCCAAGTCACAACCAGTTTCCATGAAGACACATTGAAATGTCTCTAAAGTGTAATTGAGGGCCTTTGGCTATGAGATATTGAGAGTGTACAGCACTCCAAAAAGGTATCTAAGTGCTGATGGAAGATGTGGCACATCCTCCAGGACAATGGTCTCCTTCAAAACCACGGATATGTTCCGCACCTTTGTCGACGCAGTAGGTGTAGTACAGTCCTCCAGGACACAGATTGTGCCGAGAGCGACTGCAGTCGTGGCCCGATCTTCAGGATCAAGTCTGACGTGTACTTTACTGTTAAAAGGTTGGAATTTTTAGTTTCTAGTTCAGTCAATTAAGTATACCAACTCTGTGGAGGAGACTGACTCGTCTTTTTTACAGTAGACTCTTTCTGTGGTCCTCCTCAGGCGAGTTCCTCCAACCAACAGACATGAACATTTGGTGACTTTGTTCTCCAATAACTTCAGGTGGAAGCGAGCGATCAATTCTTCCAGACGGTGAAGTACCACGGAGTTAAAAACTCTCAGTGAGAGCAGATCCAACCGTGTGGGGGCAAATATGCTAATCTGTGGTTGAGGGCGTCTTTTTTTTAATGTTCCTAATTTGTGCTAATCGATTCAATTACTCAGACAGGAGGTGGTCGGGGGCACGTCTCAATTTTGGAGACAGTTCATCTTGCTGCACGGCGCTCCGGAAGACTTTCCGGAGGGCAGTGGTTTGATTTGTTTTTCAGCAAGGTGAGAGCATGCTGGACCCACTCACTCTCCGTCCTGACAGTCGCCTGCGCTGGGTGCTTGTCCGCCTCTGGGCCATGAAATGTATCAATCCACGCTCACTTCATAAAGAGCATGTTAAAGCAGGTGAAACAATGCAACAGTCCACTTCTGCCTGGCGCTCAGTCATGTGCCGCCTGTGTTGTTCAGCTGGCTGATCACTGTGTCATGGTGGCTCAGGGGCACAGATGACTGGAAACAACGAGAGCAGATGAAGCAAGAGATTTAATATAAATACGCAAAATATCACACAGGAACGAAGAAACAAGGAAGTTGACACCAAGAGGCGGCACAAAGAAGACAACACGCAGGGAAGGGGAAAAACTGAAACGGAAAATAGGTGAATCCAAACTCAAGCCTAAAATAACATGAACAACAAAAACGCACTCAGATAAACTCACGAGGCCCAAATAACAAAGAGTAGTGATGGGTCCCGCAACATCCTGAGTGCGACTCTGTACGCGTACCGTATCACATGACTGTGTGGACTCAGCAAAAACGTGCATCTGTCAGCAGGATGCAACTGCTGAAACAATCCAATCTCACGGTTCCTTGTGGATCTCCAAGGGAAACGCAAGTCGTCTGCCGTGTGGGACCATTTTGATCTCCTATCGGAGAGTAATGTATTTATTTCAGTCTTTATCCAGTTTATATTATTGACAAGTCTTGTTCCATTTGGTATAATTTAATTTATAAACCTTCAAAACATTGGAAAACATTTTTGAATAAACATTTGTACAAACAAAGGGTACACAACCATCCTCATTCGCATTCTTTTCACAGTTTTCACATTATGATACATGTTTACATCATTTAAAGATGTGAAATAATGAATTAGTGATGGGCTGGTGAGGCTTCATGAAACAGTGTCCCCATTTCCAGAGCTCACTGGATGGCACTGGATCTGAACAACCATTTCAATGAAACCTCACCTCATTTTCAAACCAACAGCGCCATCTACTGAACTCTAAAACAAGGACACATCACTAACAAAAAGTTCTCAGTGGTGGATTGACTGCTACGCACACACACACACACACACACACACACACACACACACACACACACACACACACACACACACGAGGAAGAAAACTAACCAGAAAAAAACAAAAGGTGAGTAGCAGAAACACTCACACGAAGCACACGGCTAATAGCGAAAGGCAGAAAATAAAACGTGAAAGAAACTAAGAAGGCAGAAGATAATAAACATGCATACACAATCCAAGACACGAGTGGAACCAGTGGAGGCGGAGTAACCATCTGGCAACACAGTCTGGCACCAAGGTGTTGAAATTCACATGGCTTGATTGGAGGACTGGTGCCAGGTGTGTTGCTGTGAAGCTGGAGGAGGTGTGACAAAGGAGGACAGGAAACTGAACAACACACAACCGGGAAATGCCAAAATAAAAGCACACAATACAGAAACATGACACATTGCCCTATAAGCAATACCTTCAGCACTGTTAAGTCAAGTGAGGTGTCGCCATTGGTTAGAATAGAAAAGAAGGCTTTCTTTTTCAGATCTATCTTTGCCTCACTTGCAGAAGTGCAATCCATAACCAGGTGCAGTGATGATAGTGTGAACATGAAGGTCCCTGGGGTGACAGGGTAATGCGCTTTATTTTGCAGTATCTGATTTAGTTGCTCTGCTGCTGTTATTTCACGTCCCATCTTTCCTCTATTCTGAGGGACTAGGTGGTTACAGTAAAGGTCAGCTGGTAGATTTTTTAAATCCATGAACTCGACAGGAGCATTTAAAACACATTCTAACTCCTAAGGCAGAACATTTGAGCGCAGTGAAACCCAGTCATCCTTACTTTCATGAGGTAATATATCCACGTGGCTTCAGCGTTGTTAGGCTTCCTATTGAAGCCCCCTCCTTTGTCACACAAATGTAGGACGCCAACGTGCAATTGTTCCTTTTGGAGAATTGGTCGTCCTCCAGCACCTGCCAAAAACGCAGACAGGTTTTTTTTTGTTTGTTTCTCCTCGATCATCACAAGTGAGGACAGCAATGTTCATTGTTCGCAGGATTCCTTCCTCATATGCCTCCACATGTCCAATACTCCTATTAATTAGCAGCTCTACATAAGTGGCAGTGGAGGCGTGATAAATGGTCTGCGCTAACGTGTGTGTGAACCACAATGGACTGGTGGCCATTTCAAGGTGTAAAGAGCCTCTTGTCCAATGTGGACTTGAATTGCTTCTGCCCCCCATGACCCTGCCGCACTCACCTTAGCAGTAAATAAGTGAATTAATACAGCAGTACTCTGCATTTCACATAAAACTGAATTCATAAGTGCTCCTGTGTACCTCGCTGTCGAGTCTGACCTCACGTAAAAAATCTGAGGGCAGGTGTCACATTCATAAATTACCTTCAGTATTCAGCACAAGTGTGGATGCTGCCGGGTTTTAAATCCCTAAACAATGGAATTTCTGACAAACTGTGGACTACACACTTTTGTCGGCGAAAAGATACATGGCGCTCATGTAGAAAAGCCCAACTGGGATGAAAATATCATAACATTTTAACACCTTGTCCTTGAATCTGCTCAGTGAATAAAACTCCAGTCTGATAAGTATCCCTTTCATTTCCTCTTCCCTTCACCTCTCGTCCTTCAGGCTCCAGGGGAGATTACATCCAGGCACAATTGTTTTCCTCATAAGGTTCTTGTTTTTCTGCATCCCAGGCCAACTATCGTCCGATGCACCACTTCCTTTCACTCCCTCCGTTGCTTTTCACTGTTGAATATTTGACCTAAAGTCAGTGTCGTACTACTTGAGGTCGGTCTTGGTTTCAAGTCCACTTTGACTCTGCCCTGTCTCTGGGTTTCTATTCCAGACCAGTGACACCGACAGAGAAAACTGTCATCATTGGTAGATGAAGGATTCTGTTCAATTTTGTTGTTTTCTCTTTGATATTTATCAAGGGTCTCAAACTGATCCGCTTGTTTCAGCTTTGTGGATCAGTGTGAGGCTCCTTATAAACACTGTCTTGGTCTCATCTCGGCCTCAACCTCCAAACATCTTGGTCTCTCAGGTCTTGATAATGTCTCGGTCTCAGTTGCTAGCTAAAGAATTCCAGTGTCTAATATTCAGACTCAACAGAAATATACAAATTTACTTCATCTGTGATATTGAATCATCAAACCTTCTTACAGGTACAGTAAGCATCAACTGATGAATTTGTTCTGAAGCTGCTGTAAAAAATGAAATTCAAATCTGCTTCCAGCTCACAAACACCTGGTCGTCCTCTCAAGTAAGGTAACTGAGGAGTCAAAACCAACAAAAATCTAAGGCCTTGTCCTCTTGAAAATATGTGTCTTGCTACTGTATTTGATCTTTTAGAGTGCCATATCCAAAAGAGTTTCCTTGAGGACAAAACCACTGAATCCACTATTGCAGTGCACATGCCCGGCCTGTGTGTGGCGCGGTAAAGCACTCGCAAAATAGAAACGCAGAAGAAGAAGGCCTGATCTGCTGTGTAACATGTTGTTGATTTATTATAAAGTGGTACCTTGGCCGTTCCAGACGGCCGTTCGAGAAGCGATTTGTTCGAAATCTGAATCGATTTTTCGCATAACAATGAATGGAAAAAGAACTGATGCGTTCCAAGCCTTAAAATAGTCTTTTGTAGGAGTGAATGTAGAGTGTCTGCTGCAGGTGGCTGTTCCTCTATGTGTGTGGCCGCTGCATGTGGGAGGGGTTGCCGAGTGAGTGAGGTCTCTCCAGAAGTGAAGAGGTGCCCGGTGCGTGTCCAGCTCTGAATGTGCGCTTCTGTGCAGTTTGGCTGTGACAAAGTCATAAACCAAGTCACGCTCTGTCCCAGACTGGCCTCATCCCTGTCCCAGCTCCAGCCCACAACAGGACATCAAACCCTGGAGTGAGCGCTCCAGCACCTCCCCTGTGACACTCGACCACGGTCCAGTGTGGAGACAGGAAAGGTTTTACACCTCAATATGAAGAAAAAACAGTCAGTAAATGGAGCTAACGGGACACGTCTGCATACAGAGGCTGCGTTATACACAATAACAAAGCGCGTCGTGTCTCAGCTGATCAGTCCGCGCACGCTATGTTTTTTCTGGCTTTTTTCAGGGGCGTTCAAGTTCTGGATTTTCGTTCAAAATCCAAAGAAAAACAATCTCAAAATTTTTGTTTGAATTCTGATTTGTTCGAGTTCCGAGATGTTCGAAAACCGAGGTACCACTGTATTTATTTTTTTATTCATTATTATTATTTGTTTATGTTTATTTGTTTTGTTCATTATTGCACAATGTTCCCAAGCAATTTCCTAGTTAGTGGGCTCCTCACTGATATTGGCAATAAAGCTGATTCTGATTCGAAACATCAAATTTAAAACTACATCTTAGTCCTTTGGTGGCGACCGACGTCTCAGTCCACCTGTTCTTACAGGCCACAACAAAGCAACAAAGACATTACGGGGTGACAAACTGGAATGATGAGGCTATGCCATCATCAATACATCTATGCCTATGTCTATATCGATCTCCTGAGGCATCCACTCTTATAAAGCTGCAGTTTGAGTTACGGAAAACACCAAAGTATTGGCCAAACTGGACTGGATTGTCACCACGTTTAAAGAACATGAGAGCAACATTATACTCCACACCTTGCTGAGAATTGAGTCACTATGAAGCACTTCACGATGTGACACACAAGCAAAGGTGAGAACGGAAATGTGACAAATGATATGCATCAAACACTATCTGATTCCCTCTCTCTTTCACACGTCCATCCCGAAGCTGTTACGCAGCATATGATAGAAGCTGCATATTTTAAATCCTTTCATGTGTTCGGCTCCTACTGTCAGAGATGAATGGTTTATTTAAGGTATTAATATCACATCTTCTCCTCCTACCTGGTGATCACATTCTCCACTCCACTGGTGGTTTCACCTCCCTGCTTCATGCCTTCAAGCTTGATCATCTTCACTCCATTTTTCTGCCTCGGTTCAATGAACCAATGCCCTGTAAGTACCATCTTCTCAGTCTGATCAAAGCAGTTTTTAAAACACTCATGGTCAAGCCAAGTCAAGAGAGGACTGTCCTGCCCGGGGCACAACACACGCTCACTCGCTTTACTCGGCACTGGTGATGGGCCGGTGAGGCTTCATGAAACAGTGTCCTCATGTTTAGAGCTCAGTCGGTGGCGCTGTTGGTTTAAAAATGAGGTGAGGCTTCATTGAAATGGTTGTTCAGATCCACAGATTTTTGGACACTGTTTCATGAAGCCTCACCAGCCCTTCACTCCTAAGCACCTCAACCACAAATCTTTACATTGTTTATTAGAAATTCTCATTTGGTTAGTCCATTGTTTTGTTTGCTGTTCAGCAATTATTTTAAATAAAAATGTTAGAAATCATCAATCCATGTTTGACCCCGAACAAAACCTTTAAAATGAGGTCCTCGGTATGAAGTAAACTGGACTGTTTTGGGCCTCTCGTGCCACAGCGAACCACCCTCAGAGCCTATTCACTCATGAATTCATGATCTGGGGTGACAGGGGGCTGGAGCCAGGGGCGAGGGACACCCAGGACACCCACCCGTTCATCACAAGGGGCGAAGGGGCGTCATCAATAATACAATGTATGCACAGTGGGAGGAAACTGGAGTGCTTGGAGGAGACAACGTGAGCGGGGTGAGAAAATGAAACCAGCACTCCGTCCACGGTGCGCAGCCATTTAAGGTGAAGGAGCGGCAGATGAATGGCCTTGGAAAGGTCGGCTGAACTGGGCTGTTTTCCGTACTGGAGATAATCTGTTCCCGTGATATTTGAAGCTGTGAGGTGTCTTCACTGAGGCAATCTGGTGAATGACTAGACCATGAGTTTTGTCTCACCCGCCGTCCATTTTTGCAAACGCAATGAGCCTCATGACTTATTTACAGTGGTCCCTAATATGAGGCTGCAATTCATCCTGGTGCGTTCCACCTCAGAGTGCTCCCTCCCTGGCTTTCATCACGCAGCCATTCATTTACGGGGATAGAACTCACACAAACATCCATCACTGAAATGGATAATGCAGCAGGTGATCATTATTCCTATTATGAAATGAGAAGAGCTTGTTTGTTCAATCAAAAGTTCAAATGAAAGTGTTAAGTCAAACAATTTATTTTTGATGTATCATTTTTTTAACTCATGGAATGAAACATAAATCAACCTGATTAAAATATACAAAAATATATTTTTTATTTTTTTATTTTTTTATTTTTAAATGTTTCAATTTATTAAGAATTGAATAATATCTATATATGGATACATTTCTGTGCAGTATTGGAAGTTGTCCCAAATCCAAACCCACAAACTCCTTAATTTACTGTGTTTATTTTTGGTACATGATTGTCCCAGTATTTTTGCTGAAGGAAAAAATAAGACGGCATTTATTCTCTCTGTGATACTTCCCACCCTGTGGCGATGCTTTAACCTACAGAGTGAAAAAAATAAAACCGTATAAATGGTGTGCATGTTTTTTTGTTCCAGGAATGTTCCATTATGGCTCCGCTGACTAAATCGACCCTCTACCTCACAAACAGCTGAAGAGGAATCACTGCATGACAAAGAGCCGTTCAATCTCCATCTGCGTCTCCTTTACGCAGCAGTTCTGTCTCTGTACTGGGTGTCACCAGGCCTCCGCAGGATTTCCTCTGGAAACATACACTTAGATACACTTCTGCGGGTGGAGATGGAGAGGAAACCGAGTTGAGATTTCATTCTTCTTTCATTGATTCCCATAATTAGAAAGCAGTGAGAAGACGAGCAAGAAGCTCCCAACTTCCTTTTGCACCCCGAGAATCCACTTATGAATTGCTTATTATAATAGTTGTGTGATTGCGCCACTTATTCAGCGCGGAGATAATGAAGTGGAAAGCGAGGAGCATGAAATGAGCGATCCTGGCCCCGGCCCTTTTCCCCGCCGCCCATTTGTCACGTCAGATATGGGACATAGAAGTCGCGTCCCCACGAGAGACGCCGCCTCACTATGCAAAGTGCACCGTGCGGGACGATCAAAAAGTGTTGCGTTAGTATTGAGGTTCTGCTCTGGGCCGCGGCAACAGCTCTGACGCCGACCATTAATCATTTCACGGCACTGTGAAAACACGGCGACAGAGGAGCTGAAGGGATGATAATAATACACCGGAGGAAACACTGAGTGAATTTGGTAATGTGGATTAGATTCCCTCACTTCAGTGAACCTAGCAGGACGGCTTGTGCGAGCTGTCATGTGGGTCATATCAAAGGACTGAATCGGCTTTGCTTCACCATCGACTGGGTTAAGTCGTAACATCCGGAATAAACGCCTGATCTGAATGAAACTGGTTTACGCGATCTGGATTCAATTCCCTTCGACTCCAGAGGGGTGGGTTCCGCCGACGGTTGGTGTCACTTTACCACATGGGACATGTACAGAGAAGCACCGCAGCAGAGCCGCCTGCCTCAATGGTGAAAGCATCGCAAACAGTAGCGCACGCCGCTCCATGTTAATGTCAGGGTGAATTCCAACTCCTTCCTTCACCTTCAACCTCAGTCCTCAATGTCAAAAATGCAGAGCAAGGGATGTCTCGATTCCCAGGGAGTTAAGTTGAGGAGCAAGTTAAGTATCTGTCTCAGCGTTGAGATTCGCCGGGACCTACCTCAGGATTGAGGAATACCCAGGCTACTCAGTAAGGATGCACCAAATATAGTTGTACGAAGCACAGCAGTAGTGTGTCACATAATCTGTCAGTGAAATACTGTGCAGAGTCGGACTGAAAGATTATTTTTAGCGTCAAATCGATGCCACACTACAATAGAATGTGGTTCTGGAAACTGAGCCACGCAGGTGAAATGAGCTCGGCACTTCAGCAGCAACAGCGCCAAATTCCCCAGCTCGACGCCCAGTCGGCTGGTGACCCAACAGGAGCAGTGCAACACAAGTCGAATTTTTTGACTTTCTGACACGACTCACACATAATTTCTTTGCTGTGCATGGTGTCAAGTCTCAAGTTCACCCAGCGCCGACCGTCACTGTGACGCTTTAGTGCCAAGTGAGATTTACAGAACGCTGCCCCCCACAGTCTGAGGTCGTGTTTGTCCCATATCCAAGTCACTCCTCACACAACCCTGAGCAATAGTTACCCAAACATAGACCTCAAATGGGCGATACAGACACTGAAATTGAAATAGTGACAAGAGCCACACATCCTAACTCCAACACCTTTTGGAACATCACGTGGGAGAGGAAACGTATACCGCTGAAATACCTACGTACACTACGTACACACTAGTTGTCCACGTGAATATTGCCGCTATTTGATGTCTGGCTGAATCGGACGGTATCTTTAGCGTCATGACTCAAGGATGAGTTCAACTGCATCCCTTGAAATTCCCCCTCACCTGGGGAACGTTCACGTTTAGGGGTGGTGTGAATTTGGCCTTAAAACTAAACCTCCAAATGTGTTGAGGTTGGTTGCAGACTTAAAACAAGGGGAAGATGAAATTGCCCTAAGTGACAGGTTGCCATCTTTAGATATGATTTTCTATCAACTATCGAGGTGAACATGACGCCAAAACTTTTAAACGAATACAAACCTAGCATACAAACAACAAGCCTGAACTAAGGCTACGCACGAGGGAGAAGTCGTACGTCTTCTGTTGCCCACATTTCATCTCTGCTCATTCCTGAGCCGACGGTAAACAAACGTCAGCATGAAGCAGCATTTATCCCGGATGAAACCCGTCGTTTGATGGGTGGAACTCCATCAGCCGGCGACGTGTGCAAGCACCTTGCTATGTTCAGTATGCTAAACTGTATTTCGTGGCGGCCCATTTTTACAGGGAACGATTACCACCTGACCGGGGGACTTGACTGTCGAGGGCACTTAAAACCAAGAGGAGGATTTAAGAGGGAGAATTGCCACTGGGCCTTAATCCCCACAGCAGATTGTGAAGTTAGTGCCTACGCCGCTGTACAGATTTAATTATGTTCATGTCTTTGGCGCCTGCAGTGTTTACGTGTTTTGCAAATCCCAAATTATGGACGCGCCTCCATTATATAGGGTTGTTGAGTAATGACTTGGTTGGAACTATTGCATATATTTGTTTTTATTAGAAAGGCAACGTGGTTGACTGCACTCCAACAGGGTTAAGAGATGAGCCTGAGCTCCTCACACCACGCCTCCGCCACTCAAGGACGCGGAAGCTGTGCCTTTAGTGGGTCTAACTGGGAGCAGCCTGACAAGATTTTGAAATAGTGAGGGAAGGAAATAATGCTGATGTCTTTAATTTTTTAAAGTTTATTGTCGCTTTGCTGTCTCAGTTGAACTTAGCACTTTGTTTCTACAGCAGTTTTAATACAAAACAATGGCATTTGTCGCTGTTTTATATCTCCCCACCTGCAGGTGTGGTAGTCTGTCTCACCTGCAGGTGAGGTACTCTGTCTCACCTGCAGGTGAGGTACTCTGTCTCACCTGCAGGTGTGGTACTCTGTCTCACCTGCAGGTGTGGTACTCTGTCTCACCTGCATCTCTGCATTTCAGTTTGCTTGCGTTGACTGCAGCGTCGCCGGCTTGAGTTTTCCCTTAGCATTTTCACTTTTAAGTTTTCTTTTTAAAAATATTTTGTCAACTTTATAATTTCAGTTCCAGAAAAAAGAATAACAATGTACGAATAAAAGGATGCGGTAGACGCGGAGGAAGAAGATAAGGTTTTCGCCTCAGCACAGTGTACACTAGACGTAAACTGATGACAGTCATTTCGACGCGTCAGAACTTTTAATGAGAGGCTAGAAACACACACCCTGGCGTCTCGCTCGCTCTCTACAGCTGGAGAATCCAGTCTCGGCGACTCCAATTTAGCTGTGTGCTGCTCAGTTATTGCAGCTCGGTTCAGTTATTTGACGTAATCTCCTGGGATTTTAGAAAACCAGGGTGAGTCCGCGACTCAGCAGGAATCCGGAGAAGTCCGTGCATTTCATTTAAATTTAATGGTACAACTTTTTGCCGCCCTTCGTTCTCACCTCTGTGCAGACCCGACCGCTTGCAGGACGCTTAACTCGGTATGTGACTTCTTATATGCAATTACTGATTTTTTTTTTTTTGTTTGTTTGTTTTGCTCAAGACAAAAATATTTAAATAACAAAAGCAGAAGCCTTTTGGCATCACTGTAACTGAGGGTTAATTCCACTCTGCTTTCACTAACAACTTCCTGTATCCTTCCCAAACGGCCTCATCCATCCAACCTTTTAACCACACATCCATCCGACTTAACTCGATCAACCATGGCAGGTCACCAGTCCTTCAAAGGCTCACAGAAACTGAAAGTACTATGTGAAAGTGGACAGAAGACCGAGTGAACAAATGTTTCCCCATCGATTTCTTTGATAAGTTAAAGCTCTTCCGCAAAAATATGCATACGCAAGTGGATTTACTTTCCCTCCAATGATGTTACATCACCTGCCCATCAATCAGCTGTCAGGGTCTAGTGGCACATTGCTGATGCATCAGTTTTCCCTTTTATCTCAAACCTTGTTGTGTCTTCCACAAATATCTTGATGAGCGTTGATTCAGTTTGGGGAGAGTGGCATCAGTGACGGCGGCAGATGATGTGAAGGCTGCTCTGCATAGTGGATGGTGCTCTGGAGGCTGTGGTTTGGATGACGTGCGCCATCTCTCCCTCATCTGTCTGACGGAGACTGATGTGTCTCGCTTTTTGACAGACAACCCTCGGCTGCTGGCAATTGTTATGCTGCTACATCCGCTAAAATGTTTTGGGGCGATATGCTTGAGATTGCGGTTCAGAAGAGGGAGGAGCAAAATATCTTCCAAGAACTGTCTGAAAATATTTATGGCTCATGAAAAGCAATATTGCTAACCTTATCTAATCTAACGTAACCCATCCAAGAAATGGCGCAGAGCCAGAGATGATGTGATTTTATACATGATTTCAGTGACGCTTGTCGTCTGTAAGACGAGAGAAAGCTTGAGAAGGCTTTTCAAAACGGAATGATTTTTGACTTTTCCTTCCTTATGAAAGGAGAGGAGACGAGTAAAACTAGAAGCGAATCATGTCTTATCTGGATGTGTTTACCCACACAGGAAACCTCACAGGTGTTATCCTGGATGATGGCAGTCTGATGCAACAGTCCGTTTCGCAGCGGCGACAATAGGCTGCAGACGCTCTCCTCCTCGTGACCTATGCCGAACGCCTACAGGAAGTGGAGGTGTGTTGAGCTCTGCAGCTTCAGTTTTTCTTTCGTCTTGTAGCTTCCTGTGCTTTCCCCTCTTTGTCCTCTCGAGCTTGACACATTAGTGACACACACCTGTAGCACATTTAAGGCTCAGTTATGCTCATCGTTCTACACGGATCCAGATACGGACGGAGCCTTCTGTCCATGTGTTCATTTCATCCGTATCTGCTTGTTTCCACAAAGCTCACAGAAACTGACCAAAGCAGAGCAGTACCACCTGAAACCATGGGGGGCAGTGTTGCTGTTACCACCCGACACGTAGCTCTAATGAGACATGAAGAAGACATAACAATGGTGGAAACTCTCCGTCCTCCAATGGCGATGTATTGAACGTCCTCACAGACCACTGCCTCCTACAATGCTGCCTCTGTTTCCTCTTCTGTGCAAGAGCTACATGATCAATGCTTCTTCCACAGTTGCCATGTTTTGGAGCAAACTGTGGGCTGCTCCCCCTGGTGGATATATTGCTGAACTGCAATATCAACTAAAGAACACATGGAAGCTTGTGACCAGTGACGGGAACATTGTTTGGGGAGTTTGAGGGAGTATAAATGGGATCACCTGCGCTACAGTGTTCAAATGTTGCATGTCGGTGCAATTTTTGTCTTGTACAAATATCTTCGACTGTTGTTCTGGTTCCCTGTAGTTGTGCGGTTCTAATGTCAGTGTGTTCCTGCCAGTGTGTCTCTCCCTCCACCTGTGCTGATGCTCTGTATGTTTCTCGTTTCTTTTGCGTGAGCTTCTGACCACTGCTTGTTTTCAGATTTCTCTCTTGGCGCTGTGTCGCCCTCAGTTCTTCTGCCTGAACTTGTTTGTGTTTGTTTTGTTTTACCAGAAACTATACACACAGAAGCAAAAGCGCAGCTTCATTCTCATGACACTGACCCTGGAGCCCAATTTTTTAAAACATTTTCCTGCCTGTTTGTGAGGCTTTTATTGGATTGCAGTCACCATCCTTGTAAATGAGTTCTTCCACTGGCAGTTATTCGCCCTTGAAGTTCACTGTGGTCATCAGTCAGTCAGTAGAGCTCAGGCACCGGTGGAGAGGGATGTGACCTGAAGGACTCACCTACTGAAACTCAAAATTTCATAGGATTTGCTCAAAGTCAATAGGAACAGAATCCAAGACGTCGGTCTCTCGTTTTGGCAGGAAGGAAGGAGGGAAGGAAGGAGACACTGATGGAGGGGTTCGGTTGCCTCTGCTTGGGAGGATACGACTGGGACGTTTTCCAAAACGCTGGAAGATGGATTTCTCTGGCCTGCATCAGGATACCAGGATCACTCCTCAGATCTCAACCAGAACATTGAACCTCGGGAGCCAGGTTTCCAGACTGACCTTCGGAAAACACCAGAGCGTCGGAAATAGTTTTATCTGCCCAACATACGATCTCATCTCTTTCGACTTAAAATGATAAACTACCTTCCTGCTAAATATTCTGGGGAAAACATTGAGAAAGAGCCGAGAAGGCGCATATTTGACAGCTTATTGGTGTGAGGGTTTTATTTATTGATCAAAACAGCCTCAGTCTGAGAATCCAGAGATAGAAAAAGACCCGCTGGGGATCCTTGTGGCCCCCTGCACGATAGATGAATATATAAAGAAGAGGTCTTTCACTTACACAGACTCTGTTTTTCTTTGCAGAGTTAACTTTCCCATGAGCATTGTTGAAAATAACCGATGAATGGCGTCTGCCAAGGCTGAGCGCCATTGTATTAAATGACATAATGAAACTAAATAAACTTGGTAGTTTGAGCTGTTTATTTTTTTTTATTTATTTCATTAGACTTCATGTGCTTGTCAGTCATTCACAACTGTATCAGGACTGATTCAAACCATAATCCTTCACCATGTATCCTGATAAACAGAGGTCCAGATAAGTTAAATCTGGATTTCCTTCAGCGTCATTACTTGAGTTTTTTTCCTCCATCAGTCATCTACATTACCCCGCCAGCAGCTCCACTACATCCCATTTCTCAGCCCTTCGGGCCACATCCAGGGGTGTGGATCCAGCAGAGTCCGTCCGGTCTCTGTCCGCTCCATTCTGCAGCAGCGCCTCCACCATGGATGTGCTGCCACTGAGCGCCGCAATATGCAGAGGTGTTACCTTGTCTTTGCTCCCCACGTTCACATCTGCATCGTGGGCTATCAAGTGAAGGACGCTCGGGAGGCTGAGGCTGGTGCAGGCCACGTGCAGCGGTGTCCATCCCTCATCGTCTTCTGTCAGCTCCAAATCAGCTTTGGCTTGGAGAAGCTTGGCCACCACCTCAGTGTGACTCTGATGGCAAGCTAGATGAAGCGACGTCCAACCGTTATCGCCTCCTGAGTTCACACAGGCCCCCTGGCTCACCAGTTCTGCTACAGTTGCCGCATGTCCTTTTACGGCAGCTAGGTGCAGGGGAGTCCAGCCTTGGAGGGTCTTGCTCTCTGGGCAGGCCTTGTTGGACAGCAGGTGTCTGCAGATGCCTGTGTGACCTCTCAGCGCCGCCAGATGCAGAGCAGAGAAACCTTTGCTGTTCACACTCTTCACGTCGGCTCCAGTCTTCACCAAGTGTCTCATGATTCGGTTGTGTCCTTCGTCAGCTGAATGGTGCAGAGCAGTGGAGAGAGTTTGGTCGACAGCATTTGGGTCAGCTCCCTGTGAGAGAAGGAGCTTGACAATATCCAGATGTCCAAAAGACGAAGCGAGGTGGAGAGGGGTTCGCAGCTGCCCCTGTTCCCTGGCTTCCAAGGCTTGGTCGCTGAGGCGCGACAGCAGCAGGCGCGCCACCGTCTCGTGTCCATTCTGACAGGCCAGATGTAAAGGCATCCAGCCGCCCTTCTCACACGCGTCTACCGTGGCGCCTTTGTCGAGGAGAAGACGGACTGTCCGGTTGTCGCCGCTCTGGGCTGCGAAATGGAGCGGCGTCCACTGGTCCTCATCCCCGATGGAAACGTCTGCTCCATATTCCAGCAACAAGGAGACGATTTCAGGAAGCCTGGGCAGAAGATGTCCAGTCAGTTAAAGTTGCATTTGCCTCTTTACTTACAACATTTAGTAAACAGTGAATTGGTATTGGTATCCGTCTCGAGGCCGTTTTGCCAAACTGCGTGTGGGGCAACACAGCTGGACAGAGTGGGCATTTCACCTCTCAAGGAGTCACTTGAGAAACATAGCAGAAAAGGTCCAGACTGTTGAAAACCACTTACATCAAGTGCTCTGAAACGCACGATAGAAAAAAGTGGATTTTAAAAAATCGTAACATTCTACTTATCGCAGGTATTTAACGGTTGCCAGATATTTGAATAAAAAGTATTCGAGGCACTCATATAAACAAGGTCTTATCCAGCAGGGTTGAAGGAAGCACAAGGCTGTGAGAGGCCTAGTTTCCCTAATCTCTGAGTGGGTATTAAATACCCAGATTAAAGACATTAGGATCAAAACCTGAGCCCGAGTCGACGCAAACGTATCCAAACTCATAACAGGTTGCATTAAGCTGCGGAAAATATGCATCAACAGAGATTTAATTTTGATTAACCTGCTTCTCCAAGTCACTGTAAGGAAGAAGGCAAATGAGGCTTTGCACCAAAGTGCAAATTCAGCCCATGGATTTATTAATGGCTTCATGTGAGCTGTCTCTCGTGCACCTAAGTGTTCTGAATCCAAAAGTAGACAGTGAACTTAAGGCCAATGAGACGCTGATACCTATTTCCTCCGTCGCCTCCTTTTCTACTGCAAATGGGATCTCCATTTACTGCAAACAATTTCTACTTTATGCCATTCAGGCCCTTTGTTTCTGATTCAAACACCCCCTCACCCCCTTCCCATTCAGCCCCTGGACATCAATGCAGTCCACCTTTGTAGTGCTTATGAGATGGTTTTGATCTGACAAGCCTTGACATCGCTCCTGCTACTTCCCATTCGCTCGTGTTTACATGTCGGATGCAAATTTCTATTCAACGTCTGTTCACCATTCCGCCGAGCCTGGCCTTCAAAAAGGGGCAACACTGGGCGCCCAAAGGATGGGCTCAGCTGAACACACTGCCTTTCCAGGTTATTCTCTGGTCTCAGGGAGAATCTTTTCCCCGAGGTTAGTGTCGAACCCTAACCCTTTCCCATCATGAACCCAAGGTATCGGTCAATATTTCATGCAATACTGAAAGCTTGCAGAAGCTTGTCAAATCCATGGCGTAAGCCAAAGGCGGAATATTAGAGGGCGTGCGGCAGGTTTGGGACTGCAGCTGCTGACTGACGGAAACTCAAAACTGTAAGCAGAAGTACAAACCTCTCAAGGACAGCAACAATGAGCGGAGTGTAACCCCGAGCAGTGGCGCTGTTCACGTCGGCGCCCAGACTCAGGACGTGCTCGATGCTCTTCTCGTCCCCACTTGCTACCGTGAAGTGCAGAAGACTCTGTCCCCCGGAAAACTCGGTGAGAACGTCATCCCTCTTCACTGTCTTCCTGAATCGACCAAAGTCCTTTCTGGAGAGGAATGAAAGGAAGATATCCCGGTCGTCGTAGCGATCTGTAGGTTGACAAAATAAAATTCAAGGTCGTTGTAAGAGTATCATCAGCATTGAGTTTTCCCTTGAGCCTCTGTACTATTGCTGCTTCTGGAGGGTGAGTGGCTTCAGTGAAATGACCAGGAAATATTGACAATGGGAGCAGAGCGCAGCATGTTTTTGGACAATAAAATCCAATGAAAATCACATTATGGGTGGAAATGAGGAAATGAAATGATTTAACTGCATTGTTTGAAATGTACCTGATGGCAGTAAGCCAATGTTAAGCGCTTAATTTTGCAGAATGTGTCGTGGTAAAATGTTACCCTCATCCATTAGTCATGAAGAGGAAAAGCACTTATCCTTGCTTTATTTTAATGGACAGTAGCAATTAAAAGATCAATGGTACATACTCTCCTCCGTCCCCCTGATACTGTGCTTAATATTTCAGAGGGCAAGTTAAGGTACTTTCCTTGTCCGATTTCTCTGAAGCTGTTTGCTAACTTGGCTATTGTGCGACCACCATATAAGGAGTGCCTGGCGTGTTTTTTCTGTTGGTACTCACCTGAAAGAAGGTCACATGTTCCAGACGCAGGAATCTGGAAGTCAAGACCTGAAACATTAATCTCAGCAAGGTATATTGTTTCTGGAGACGGAAGTCAAGACACCAAAATAGAAGCAGGAAATTAATTTCATTCTGAGAATTATGAGACAGTCGCTTGCAAAGTCTCCATGGGGCTTGGATCAGTTCCACGAAGCGAAGATGATGAGAGATTCAAGTCCCATCCATACACAAAAGCTTGCGTATGTTTTGGTTGTGGACCATGTCATTGAACTGTCTGGCTTCAATAGGAGTAATGGGAGGTTTAACAGCATCCTCTGTCTTTGTTTTACATGAGCCGCTACCCACTGCGTCAGGGTACGAAAGTCTAGAGCTTTAACATGCAACACAGACGGCTGACCTCAATGTCACTGTGGGACACGAAACCCACTTGAAAGTAGTCACCGTTTGGACACTCTGGGAGTGAGAATGTGTGGTGCGACGGTGGTAACAGGAAGCAGTGTAGCAGGTAGAGGGAGACTGGAGCGGGAGTGGATTGTCCTCTCTTAGTTTCACTGACATCTCTTACCGTGTGTGAATTGTCCATTAATATGACTGAAAGATTGTCCACCTCCCTTGCTGAAACCAAATAGTGATTTGGCTACAACTTTCGCCCAGCGATGTCATGCAGCTTGCGTAGGGCTTGTCAAGTTGTGACAGCCCTTCTTTCATTTATTGATTTATTTTTTTATATATGAATTACCTTTCCTTCTAACTCTAAATGATGCTCGATGTAGTGATGGGCAGATGAGGCTTCATGAAACAGTGTCCTTATTTTTAGAGCTCAGTAGGTGGCGCTGTTGGTTTAAAAATGAGGTGAGGTTTCATTGCAATGGTGGTTCAAATCCAAAGATTATAGAGCAGAGAGCGCCATCTAGTGGGCTCTGAAAATGTGGACGCTGTTTCATGACGTCAATGGCTCAGGGCCTTTGCGTCAAACAGTGCCACAGGAAGATCTTTGACTGTCACTCAGCATGCAAGTCTCGTTCAACGCTGTGACGTTCACAGTACAAACCTTATCGCTGCAGGACCCCAGATGAGTGTCATCAGCCGTATGCTGGCTGCCGTCCATGCTGTCAGTCTGGTTTGGATGGATGACTTCAACTCCATTACACAGACCCTCCAAGTCTCTCACAACATCTGCCACCCAAAAAAAAAAAAAAAAAAAAGAATGAAAGAAAGTTTCAAGCATGTGTCCCTTCCACAACAGCTCTTGCTGATGTGGCACAACGGAAGTCCAGTTATATATTAGCGTTCAGCTGCACTTTAGATGAGGGAACGCAGTGCTCAACAATAAACCACTTAATCATAAGAGCAGTAGCAGGATAGCAGATCATTATTCCTCAGGACTGAGAACTTACTAGCATGTTGTTTAGCATGACAATATTCCACCCAGAGATCGAGAGTCACAGCTCACCTCGTTCATGAATAATAAATCGGAAAGTTTACACATGGTTCGAATGTGTCCGTGTCTCTTTTTGCGGGTCCTTCATCCTTCTTCGAAGATGAAAGCTGAAATGTTGTGATCTGGGTGCCACTTAAACTTTGTCGCCATCGATGTCGCATGTCTAGTTTTGAGCCTAATGCATTGGATAAATAGTCAGAAGTCATGTCATTCTGATCAACCCTAGACTTTTCAAGCTCTTCATGGCTACGAATAACAAATGGGATGAGCAGGATTTGGCCCCCAGACCTTGAGTTGGACACGCGTGATTCTAAGCACAACTAGAACGTGTTATTACAGTTAACAAACTGCCCCTGAAGCATGTGGTAAGAGCCTGCTGCGAGTGTGTGCAGCCCACAGGGAACACTGTCCCCGTAGCATCGCAACAGCCCCACTTCCTTCCCACAATGCATCATGTTGTCTTCCCCAGGTAAATAAAGGCGATTCATCACAGCGGAAAAGGGTTCCGTCGCTGGTCCAGTTCTGGCAGTCATACACTTCAGCAGTTAAAGAGAAAGTAATATTCGATGAGTAACTGGTGAGGTTCAACAACACGACAGGACTTTGGCAGCAGCAGCACCTTCAGACACGGTCGGCCAAACCCACGCCCTCAGATCTCAATTTACAGGGTCATATACTGAGAAATGATTTTCACTGTCAGCCATGATTCACATACTCCTCATACACTTTCTGGGAACATATTTAAAGAGCAATTTGCTCTGTATGTATTGTAAATGATGTGTCTAATGAAGCGCTGGCTGCCATCGAGCCGCACCTTAACAAAGCACTTCACCCCTGTGGTTTGAGAATGGCAGCGCACTGATCAAAAGATTCAGAGAAGCTGCACTTATTTTGTGTGCGTGTGTTGGTCGGCTCACGGATTATTGCGACTGATCTCCGGGGTGGGTGATAAGTGGAGAGCACAAGGTGTGGAGAAGAAGGAGGAAAAATAATGACACACTGGCTTTTCTTGGACAATTTAGATGGATGACGAAGAAAGTCATTCGACCAGTCTTTGAATAAACAATAACTCTGTTCAAGCTCATGTGCAGTGTCAATACTGGGAGGCTGTGTAACAAGCGCTCACACAGGCTTTCCAGTGTAAATAACATGAAATAACTCAATGTTGCATTTGAGGATGAGAGAAAGTGAAGCTGATACCTGTGAATTCCGGCCTCTTCCTGCGCTCCCTGTCCCAGCAGCGCGTCATGATGCCGACCATGTGATCGCACCAGCGTGGCCTCGGTTCAGGAATCATCTCCACACGCGGCCTTTTACCATGCGAGACACTCAAGATCACAGAGGTCATGCAGCAGCCTGCGTCAGACGGCGTGAGTTGGCAGAGTGGGATGGAAAATAAGTTTCATTGTCTTTACCTGCGTGCGGCTTCTGCTGCGCCAGAATCTCCCACATTATGATTCCGAAGCTGTAGAGCAAAGCAGACAGGGAAATGACGACCCTTTGCCTTGATCTGCGTGAAGCTCGTGCTCAGAATTGTGATCTATAAATTGCATTCTTTGAAAACTGGTGCATTATTCCCCAAGAACACAGAAAAAACATAAAAGATAAAAGCACAGCGGAGCAATGGGTTTAACCTGAACGAGTGAGTGATGAAATAAGGGGGGGAAAAGGCAGCTGAATCACCTGTAAACATCAAAAGCAGTTCCTGGACGTTCAGAGCTCTGGCTGAAGGTTTCTGGGGGGATGAAACTGACGTTCCCTCTGGCCGTCAGAAGCTCCATGAACAGTCGGTTGGTCATCCCTTCTTCCCATTGGACGATGCCGAAATCTGAAATCTGTTTGACCACAAAATAAAGACATAATTCATGGTCACTTTGTCAAGGTTTGCAATGGGGTCACAAACCTTTTTATTTTATTTATTTATTCATTTATTTTTCCATGTGTCCAAAATATTTCAACTTCCTTCCCATGTTCAATCTCCAGCTGTCTCCACACGATCCACATGGTTATGTGTCGACCCTTCCACGAGATGTGCAACTCTGTGGTCTACGATTTGTTAGCATGTTTGTGATTTATGTGAATGAATATTAATTCCCTTGAATGGAGCAACATCGCCAGTACAGAGAAGCTAAATGAGAACCATTAATATTTTGGGGATTTTTATTTACTTTGGCCATAAAATTTTAATCTTCTGAACAAAAATATGTGAAGAAATCAACAGTTCAGTGAGGAAAAAAACACAATTCAGAGAAAAAAAATAACACAATAAAATAAAAAATCTGCAATGTATCGAGCCAATAAAAGCAGAATCACTGTATTCAATATTTTTTCACTATTTTGTCTTGTCTGATTTTGGACCTTTAGACAGAAACATCTGTCAGCGTTAAAAACCCATATGTATTTTCTTAGCTGCACTCGACCTTCCAAGGAAAATATCAGTTGTAGAACAGTGTTCACTCCTTCGTCTTTCAGGGCCAGAAGGTTGTTTATTCTTCTTTAATGTTTAATGTTGATGGATTTACACAGTGGGAAAAATTCTTCCTGTGTCAACAAATGATAACACATTCAGGTTTTTAAGCTGCTTCTCACTGCTGAACTGACAGAAAAAGGGGGTGAGCCATCAAGTAGTTTGTGTATATGGTCATGAATACTGGTCTTAAACTGGAGCACGAGAAGATAAAAAAAGAGAAGCAGTTTGACCTTTATGATGTGACCCCTGTTAGGTGCAGACGTGAAAACCGCCACACTGACCTTCACATGAAGATGGCCATCCACCAGGACGTTGGACGTCTTCAGGTTGAGATGGAGCAGTGGCGGTTGCAGGCCATGGAGGAAATGCATCCCCATGGAAGCCTCGTGAATCATCTGGAACTTCTTTGGCCACATCAGAGTGTGACTGGTCAGGAGATTGTTCAGCGATCCATTGCTCATGTACTCCATCAGCACGGCCGGCGCGTCGTCGCACGCTCCGTAGACAGACACTATGTACTTGCATTTGACTTTGGATATGACGGACACCGCCTCTGCAAGTGTCCTGCGACAAGGGGACGACCGTGAGGGTTACTTTGACGCTTTAAAAGAAAAAGAAAGGAAGCGGCAAACGAAAAGCAAACACACTTGTCTTTGACTTTCCCACCTGTGGAAGTCGTCTGCACACGCGGTCGAGTCGAAGACTTTCAGCGCCCGCCTCTGCTGGCCATCCTTGAGCCTGACCTGGTACACCTGTCCAAATCTGCTCTCCCCAACTTTAATCCAGTCCCTGTCAAAGCTGTCCTTGGTGAAGGTGGGAGAGGAGCCGTCAGGATGATCCATGATGATCAAGTCCCGCCTGCCGCCAGTCCCCCGAACACAATGGCTGTCTAATCTCACACATAAGCACAGCCTTCTCCTCCAGTGGAGCGCCGCGGCACAAAGGGCCGGGAAATGCTGTCAAACACGGGCGCACGCTGCGCTCTGACACAAGGAGTCACAAATTCACTCTCAGGCTGGGAGGAGCAGGGACAGGGAGCTCTGCGCAGCAATGTTGAAAAGCCTGTTCCGGCAAATGGGTTTCATTGTGGATTCCAGGAATGCCTCACTCCGGCTCGCTGACACACAGAACTTGGCTAACGTGCTTTATGCAGCGTCTGCTTTGAATCAGCAGGTTCTTTTGACAAGCAGTGGGCGACAGCATGCTGAATAAAGTCTTGCATCACGTGGTTAACTACAGAACACAGATAGCCATCACAGAGGAGGCGAGTAAAAGTGACACAAACCAGACCTGCTGGTCTTGTCAACTTTATTTGACTGTTTCAATGACGACGTCTGAAAACAAAATCCCACTGTGTGGGATTCGACAGCCAGACTCAGTGGTCAGAGACGTCAGTTGTGTTTGTTTCCTGGAGGAGCATGACTGGCTGAAGACACGACGCCTTCCAGGATCACAAAACCACTCACTTCATTAGGACTTTTGTGGGATTGGTGAGCCAAGTTAGCATGCAAATACCATGGATATCCACTAGGGCTTGGACTATAAGAGAATATTTTGCATTGTTTAAGTACCTATAAAAGTAATCAATCAATCCAAGAAACATCTTTCAGCCACCCATTCCTGGAGCACCAGATTAAATATGTGATGTCATCGCCATCAAAACGATGGACGGTTCCCTCATCCGTGGCTCACACAAGAAGTCATGACTCGTAAAGTTGCCATACATGTACCGCCGAACGTTCTGACGTCAGAAATGGACAGGAAGTTGTGCATGTTCTCACAAGATGTGGGAATATGATGGCGTGGAAATCCAAATGCTAGACAGGACTTGCAGCCTCGTGGTCATATTGAGCAACACCCTGCTTGTGGTGTGGCTTCGGGGACCAGTTTTTTGGAGTCACAGCAGCAGGACTCCTGAACTCCCGCAAGCTTACTGCTCATTTAAAAACCATGCTCTCACCGTTCTTCGCCTCACCTGTCCATATCTAATGCCTTTCTTAAAGTCCACGCTCCAACACTCCGTATGCTGCCCCGCGCTCCCCTCAAGTCCAGCATGGCTGTTGACACCTGGACCCTCTCCCACAGGAAATCTGTCCAGTTACCCTCATTAAAACCCTCAACTGAACTTTACCGCGCTGTATTGGAATCGCCTGCATCACCTATTATTTACCTATATCCAGGAGATAACCGCCGGTGGATCCCCCCCCAGCACCATCACAGCACAGCAGCGTGATGATGGGAAATCCTGGAAGATAAATGAGGAACGCCGACGGGGATGGCCTATCCTGGTGGTGAAGTGACACTGACAGCACCACTTTCATTTAATTTCCCAAGGTGTCAGGACATTTAGTGTCATCCTGCCTGGCTCGGCCAGTCGGCCAGTCAATATGCTGGATTTCATCTCTCCGCACCGTTAAAGCAGCTTGTTATTCTGGCAAAGCAGCCAGGTTACGCGAGAGATAAGACTTATAGGCATCTCATTCCGAGAGACAAGGTGCCCTCCCTCACCTTTCATCTTCTCCCACCTGCTGTCTCCGTTTATAGCCACGTCTTTTCTTTATTTATACTTTAACCGTCGAATGTATCTGGAGACACAGCGTGTTTTGTCGCAATGATAAAGGAGACATCTATAGCGCGTGAATGTGCTCCGGAGCTTCAACACCCAGTCAGTCACACACATATTGGGGTCGACTCCCTTGGGTTTCTTGGGTCTTGTCACATTGCACATTTAGTTCCAATATGACTCTCGCTGTGAGGCTGAGGCAAATCTCCATTACCACTCAGAATAATGCACAGCCTGCGCGGGTGGTCTTCCGTCACTCTTCCCACCAGTCTTTTGACTCTCCTCTCACATGGGATTCATCACGGCCCCTGTGAGAATCTACCCGAGCTCAAGTCACAGCACATGTCCCACACTGTCTGATCACAGAGTCAAGACTTTTGTCATTTAAAGATGTGCTCATCTAAAGAAACAGTTCCACTTGACTGGTCGAAATGAGTCAGATGATTCCGTCATGTATGTAATGGAATTTCATTTGGGCTTACTTCCGTCTCCTCAGTGGCACATCGGAAGCCCCCGCACATGACTAATATATTTAATACACCAAAATAATGACCTCAACAATACATCCCTGTGCTACATGTAACGTATCATTTATCTTTGACTTAGTTTCCGCCCCCGGGGGGCAGCACTCATCACATTGGAAGCCACAAACATACACTACGTCAACATTTCAAGGGTCATTTGTTTCCACTCTGAAGGTGTTTACTGCATTCAGTGGTAAAAGCATGGCACAGCATGTTAACATCAAAACATGTGAAAGATAATTTGTAAAATATTAAAATTTCCGGGAACTGGTGTTGCCTTTCGCGTTTGTACCGCGTCTCTCTGCATGTTAGCAAAATAACGGATAAACAGTATTGATCAACTAATGATCATTCCACTTTAGAGGGGGTTGTTCAGAGGATTAAAAAAACCTCAATAGAGCATCCATGTGGCGGTGGCACCAGAATGTGCTGTGGCCGGTTTGTTCCCAGCATCCTAGAAACATAGGATCACACATGGTGCAGGACAAGTGTCACAACAACTGGCACAGCTTGGGGTGCATCTCTGAGAGTTTTGTTGTTATTGTCATGATGAACTCTGTGACCACGACAGACTGAAACTCACATAAAACCTGTGAACAACTCTTAAACCCCAAGAACATAAAAGGAGTCTAATGTATTGAGCACAATGCAGCCTGTATTCCTTTAAATATGTTTTGAACTCTGCCACAGGCATTTTAATGTATATACATGAAACAATTTTCACATTTGTGTTTGATGCAAATTCGGAGTCGGTGACCTTGGCTGCGCCTGCACTTGCCAACCCTCTCCATTTGTCATGTTTAAGGTCTGTGCCTCGCCCCCTTGTGGCAGCCAGGTGTCTTCAAGCGAGTCATGTGTATGTAAATGCATCGCTATTTAATCTCTCCGCCCTTTGTTTTGTGTTCATCCAAGTGATGGCTTGACATGTTTGAATCAATTATGAAAGCCTGATAGTCTTATATCTTTATACTGTGACAGAGAAATGAAACATGAAATCCAATTATTGTCCTATCGAAGGTGGCCTAATAGTTATTAAACTGAGGTGTCACCCTATGTGTCTGTAATGACCCAAACCTCCCGCTCTCTCTGATGTATGCACCAGCCTGAGCGGACCAATTTACCAGTCACTGACGGCCACCGTTTCATGCCCGACTACCTCGCACCATTATTTAGGAGCGACTCATAGATTGAATCTCCAATGAAAACCATCGGTCGTGATCAGACTGTAGATCTCCGAGGCCCATCTTTATGGAAGGGACCTACATGCCGCTTCCAATTGCATCGTCATGCCCCACCACACAGGGAGAAACGGACTGGATGAGGCTCAGGCAGCTTTTGCGTGGCCCTTCGTAGCCTCCGCATTCAGGCTGAAACTCCCGAGATCCATACTCCGTTAGCATCACTAAACATAACCAAGCAGAATAGGGAGCACAGAGGTGAAAGACGACCTGTTTTCTCTTGTTTCATGTGCAGGGCGGTGGGTCGTGTGAGGCGTCCGGCTCCATTCATTGTTTTTCATGTATCTCTCTGCTGTGGACGTCTTCTAATCCAGTTCTTATCTCAGGCCTCCTTCTACAGAATAATAAGCTCATGAGCAGCGTGAGAACGTGAACCTGGTCTCAATGAGGCGTAAGAGGCGGTTCTGTCCTCCATTCAGTGTTGAGGGCGCTTGAAAACATGAATGTTATTTATAGTTTATGGAGATCAAAGAGGAATTATCACTCTGCATTCATTTAAAATGGGCCAACATGAATGATTGCATGTCAAGAATATATCCAAATGTATCTCCATTTTAGTCATTTTGAAGAAACAGCAGTATATTTGTACTCGTGCCTTGTTTACCCACTGACCTCCAGCCATGGATCACGCTTCTGCTGTGACCAACCAACCTTTCTCCTGCGTGGAATACTCATGTTTGGCAATGTTTTATTTTTGGAGGGATGTTTTTCTTTCTTGGTTCCAAAAATTCCAAAAAGCATGGAAGAGAGTTGTGTGGACTGCGCAGACCTGCCAGGCTCTGCAGCGTTTTTTGAAAGCCAACTGTGACTGAGCGCGTTAAAGACGTTTAAAAGTAACTTTGAATAAGCCCTTGAGGTGAATACAGTTCACGTTTGAAAGCCTTCCAACAAGCCAGCGCGGGGCTCTTCAATTTCCATATTCCTCTCTGAAACACACTTCAGTTTTTGACATCTCTTACATTCAGGGAAAACATGTTTCCCTTCTTAAGAGTTTGAAGTGAACTTCAGAAACAAACGTAAAAGGCAAGGTATCAGGAGCAGGTGAAGACACGGTATTTGGAACATGACAAGACAGCGAGCTAAAAATGACACAAAAAGTCCAACAAACGTGTACAGATAGAGCGCGAAGTGTGATCAAATACCAACCCTCATTTCCACCGAGGAAAGTGTCCTTCTTGCTAAGGTTCAATCTTCCGACCAACTAAACAACTTCCATCACTAAACACGTTCACAGCCTCAAATAATAATAATACACTAACTTTCAAAAGCGACTCACCAGATCTTATCCCTCAATCTTAAGTTGATTCATTTCAGAGATTCAGTTTCATGTTGTGTCATATAAAGTCAAATATTCCATCCATTGTCTTCATTTTCAACGCAGGTGGTCACATGACCAGAAGTAACATGGCCGTAAGTCATAGAAATGAATGGCAGAGTCCTCAGAATTTCTCTAACTTTACTTCGATCAAATCACCAAACAGGCTGGACATAACTGTCAAGCCACTGATGTCTATTATTCCCAAAGTGGGTTTCAGAGAATATTGACGTGCTGCCGCAGGAAGAACGAATGATTCGCTGGAGCGTTTCTATTTGTGAGCGATGATTACTTTGGCAAACAATAATAGACTGACCGAGTGTGAAATCTGACCGCAGCAGCTGAGTCACCGATATGAGGAAGTGTGAATTGGATTGCTCCCCACAGATCCCAGGTCGGGGCTAATGCCAGCGGCCACCGCGGCTGTATGCAGAACATGATTGACGGCTTCGCTGTCTCTCGACTAATGCAATTGCATGCCGTTGTTTTGCCGGAGATAGGATCACAGTAATTGGCAGAGGTCCCCTCTTGGTCACAGCAGAACAGCGGAGGCACCAGTCACCACCTGGTCAGTGACTCATCCCAGATGGGACGCTCAGGCTCAGGCCGGCAGGATTCAAAGCTAATTTAAGTTTGCTCGCACGGCCCACTCAGTCATCCACCGCGCTCTCTCCGATCTTCCCCTTCTTCTCTTGCCCTGACAGGTGAGGTTTCCAGGGCATCCCCGGCCTCGCTGGGCTCGGCTCTCCGCCACAGGCAAACCCAGATGGGCCTAACCTCTGGAGGAAACCATATAAACACAGAGAGGACGCAGCGAGCACCGCGGACCTGAGGCGTAAAAATTAACCGCAATTCCTCTGTGCTGCCTCAAATAAAACCAAAATGGAAAAAAACCCATTTCCAAGATAAATGATTCGGTCATCGCTCATGTCCTTTCCGAAACCATTTCCGATGTCTTTCCTGTTGCTTCTGATTTATTGGTCTCGTTTTAAGGCAAATAATTACCTGTCTCTCCTGGTAAGGTATAAATCCTCCAGTCTTTCAATGTAGACTGTGATCAGTAAACATAACATCTGAACCCTCTGAGAGAAATTCGCGAGAATAAACATGCCACACGTGACGAAGAAAAATGACAGACTTGCAAAAAGTAATTAACTCTGAAGGAGAAAAATGTTTTGTCTTTATTGTCTCGGATGCTCGAGACGCTGCGATGGCAAGGAATGAACTCGTGTCGGTTGTTGCTAGCTGATAAAAGCTAAACACAGGAAGTCCGTACTAGATGAAAATCTTGGTTGCTTTTAATGTGAAACGCTGTGAGGATGTTTAAGAAATAAAAAGGTGGTCAACAGTGGAGATGCTGCCTCAAGTTCAGCATCAGAATCAACTTTATTGCCATGGTCAGTGGGATCCCTCCAACTAGGAAAGATGGAATAAAGTCCTGTCGTAAAATAAAATAAAATAAAATAAAACGGGGGCTGATCACAAATTCAACAGTCTGTCGGCCAAGGGGAAGAAGCTGTTCCTGTGACGGGAGGTTCTGGTCTGAATTGACTGCCAGAAGGAAGACAGACAAACAGTCCATGACCAGGGTGAGAAGGGTCGGCTCTGATCAGACCTGCACGTCTCTGGGTCCTGGAGACATGCAGGTCCTGCAGAGGTGGCAGGCTGCAACCCATCACCTTCTCAGCAGAACGTACGATGCGCTGCAGTCTGCTCTGGTCCCTGGAGATGGCGCTGTTGTACCAGACAGTGATAGACGAGGTGAGGATGGACTGGATGATGGCTGTGTAGAACTCCACCAGCAACTTCGGCGGCAGTCGTAGTTTTCGTAGCTGCCTCAGGAAGAACATTCTCTGCTGGGCCTTCCTGATGAGGGACCTGATGATCGGCTCCCAGTTGAGGTCCTCGGTGATGGTGGTTCCTCGGAAGCTGAAGGAGTCCACAATGGGAATGGGCCAGCATGAGAGGGGATTCTCCTGAAGTCTATGACCATCTCCACTGTCTTCTGGGCGTTGAGCTCCAGGTTGTTGTGGCTGCACCAGGACACCAGCTGCTCCACCTCCCTCCTGTAAGCCGACTCATCTCCATCTGAGATGAGCCTGATGATGGTGGTGTCATCCGCAAACTTGGTCAGCTTCACGGACTGGTGGCTGGAGGTGCAGCAACACATTCAAACCAGGAAGCGGATGGTTGTCGCAGCAATGACATGATCACAGGGAAATGTATGTTTGAAATAAAAGTCAAGCAGCGTCGCTGATGATGGAGCACAGAGCCTGAAGAGGCGGACGAGCGACCCGACCCAGACCTGTAGAACAGCAGCCCAAATCTGTGATGAAGTGGGAGAGGTTTGTTTCCTGGAGTGCGAGACACATTTATTCAAGTGTGATCTGATCACTTTGCTTTTTGCTCCCGTCATCCGCGTTCGCTGTGGTGCCTCCGACTTTAGTTCCTTCTTCAAAGGTGCCTTCATCTGTGAGCGTATAAAAGATTCAACTGGGGTCCTTCATCAGTCTGGAAGGGCCATTTCTGACCTTTATCCAACCTCACTATCGACCTCCTCCCCGCGTTTGATGGTGTTCATCCTCTCACAGTGAAAGTTTTCTCTTTTGCTCTTCTCTTCATCTCATCCTCACCTGTCTCCGCAGCCCATTTGCATCAGTCCACTCTTCCATCCGCATCCATCTCTGTTTCCAGTGTCACACACCTTGTGTCACTACATTTAAATCGCCCACTTGCATTCATTACGCTGCACAGCAGCCTTACCCTTTCGCTGAGAGTGGCTCCTTCTGGCAGACACTGCGAGCACAGAGCAGGAGTACTCCTGAGTAATGAATCACTTGGAAGAGACTGATGGTGGCGCCGGCGACGGTTGGCAGAGCGCTGGGCAGCGCTGCGATCCCTGCTGACTCTGCCGTTAACCCGAGACACAAACACACAATACAGCGGCAGCAGAGTCGATGCTCCGGAGCCTGAAATACAAGTTGTAGAACTAAGTCTATCCCGCAGAAATCAGTCGTATTCTCACAGATGTTTCTGTGACATTTAAATTAAAAAGCCTTTTCCGCTCACTGTTTGAAAACATCTGACATGAAGAAGCAAAGGAACAAACAGGAGAGTTTCGACGTAACATGACCAAATTTCCGTGTGAGTTTTCGCAGACAGCCAACATCAATATAAAGCCTGTTATCAATCTCTTAATGCCCTCAATTTGTTGCTAGTTGTTTGATGTACCTTATCGGTTCTCCCTCTCTCAGGTACCTGTCGTTGGTGTGGGTAAGAAGAGGAACTGGGAAGAGCCTCTGTTCCTCGATGTGAAACTCCTCTTTATAGCCTCGCATTTATCTCAATTTGTGAACCGTTTAGTCACAAAGTTTTCATGTTGGTTCACTATCACTGAAAGTTTCTCCGCATCTTTTGCTAACCTTATTCACTTTTATTTTGGTTATTGTAACTTCCGTTTTGGGTTCTCTGTTTCCTGGTTTGTGGCACACGGCTGGAGTTAATGATCTAATCAGCATCAACAGCTCTTAAGCACCTGGACTCCAGCAACGTGTGTCAGATCGGCTCTGTTTTGCTCCTCCTGTGTTTCTGCCAGTTTCCTAGTTAGTGCTGTGATTTGTTATTGCTGTTCATTGAGTTTCGTCTCTGTTTACAGATCTACGTTTGTTTGATTCTTCTGGTTTGGTGGCGCTTTGTTTTGGACATTTTGCCGTCACTTTGTTTCTCCCAACTCGGTGACTTTTTCTGTTCTGGACTTATTGTTGTGGATCATTAAATATTGTACTTTCTCCGCATATTGCCTCCTGTGAGTTCCTCATCCCGGCACTTGGGTCCCCCCCATTAACCCCCCATCTATTATCTCTGGTGTTCCTCCACTAGGGGCCGCCCTGCGAACGGCACGACATCTGGCCATACATCGGTGCCACGCTTTGGACTTGGTTGCCTGCCATCCTGACCGTAGGGTTGAGCCTCCGCACTGCCCTGGTGTGGTGCCAGATCTGGTTCCCAGTCTGACGGTCGCGCTGCTCTGAGTAGAAAGCACTATATAAATAAAGTTGGAGAAATTGTGATAAATTTCAATGACGCTGAAAACCATTTCCTCACGGTGACCGAGACAGTCTAGTTTTGGAACTGTTTGTCTTTCATGCTGCCTGACAACAAAAAATGAATAACTGATAGAAAACTCCTCAGATGTAAAGCCCCCAATTTTGCATCCAAAAATGCTCAATGTTGTTTGCATCACTTGCTCTTCAACGACGTGATTTATTGCTCTTCTCCCAATTCGACACACAATTCCCCTGTAACAAAAACAGAATTATTTTTCTCCTTGGACAGATTTGTTTATACACAAATCTAAAGTTACATTTTCTTTAGCCGCCTCTATCTCCAAACACAAGGGCATAAGATTCATTTTAATCCAGCTGTCTCTGTGAGATAGCATCTCGGCGCAAGTCTTCTGTTTCCCTCGCACTTAGGAACGTGCCCTCATATCTCCGGGTTCAGGTTGAATTATGGCGCCGATGTTTTCCCAGTAAATACATTTCTCAGGTATGACTGGCCAAGTTTGGTCGAGGTTTTCACGCAGTTCAAAACACGACACAATTCACGTGTTTTATGGGCTGGAAAAGGCCGAGTCAGGGTTGGAGCGTTTATTTTGCAAACCCTCATTTCACCTTCAGCAACAATGGAATGAGAAGTATGAGTTGAGTCTGGACGTGTTCGGCGCTGAAAGAATGTAAACACTTGCTCACACCTGACACCTTGTGAGGATAACATCTTTTAATAGACTGTCTTTGTCTGTGTGGATGAAGCTCATCTGGAGCAGACACTCACTCAGTCTCCCTTCCATCCAACATCTTAACTGCTTCAGCTTGTTCTGCTGGATGCGACTCTGATGTAAGACATCCTGCTGACAACCTCATCACCTCATTTGAGGTAGTAGCTCCGGCAGATGCGCCTTTCTTTGGAGTGCATCATTGAAACTGTCCATGGCGATAGCTGAGGGCATCGCTCACGCTGCAGCTGCTGAAAGCCTGACCGTACAAACGGGACCAGGGCCGGGCCAGTCACATAAAACCCCCCCTCACGTCAGAGGATCTGAGAACTACATCCGCAGAGCTGTGGAGCGGAGATGGCTCATCAAACACGTCCCACAAACTCTTTTTGCGATCATAACTCACACTTGAATCCCTCAGTTGTTGGTCCCTAGCACGGCTTTCACTCACTGTTGAAACGGAAAACGGCGATCCACGACCTCATTTTTTCCTGTCTAGCATCAACGACGACCTACAAAGTGTAGTACAATTACAAAATACCTCAATTTACTCATCACTATTTTATCATTCAACATCCTAGTAATGAATTTATTGTCGGCCAGGTCATTTGGACCATGAACCATGCTCGGTACAATCCCTTGGAAATCCAGTTCTGCTTTTATTTTGGTTTTATTTTGTCAGTTTCCTACCCTTCTCACTTTATGGCACACGGCTGGAACTTATCTGCTGCTTCCCTACGTATGAGCCAAGATTAAATTAGCCTCTGTTTCCTTTTCCTCTTGCGATTTTCCTGGTGCTTTAGTTGTTGCTTTTATTCGTACACCAGTGTTTTCTGCCACGCTCCTCATGTTCTCTTTACTCTGCTTCTTTTTCTGTTCTGTACATGAGTCATGACCATGATGTTACTCTCTGTCACAGTTTTCATATTTTAATTTTTCTAAATTTTCTATTATATTCATGTTCTGCATTTTCCAAAGTGTTATTTTACCTCTGTTTGCAGTATTGTTGTTTGCTGTGCTTCTGTTTTGTCTCTGACATCTGTGTTTCTTCTTTCTTTTCAGTGTTTGTGTTCTGTTCATTACACATTTCGTACATCGGTTCTGTTTGTGTGATCGGTGATGGCCTCTGGTCTCCTCATTGTCTGTCCTTTCAACCCTTCCTCACACCCATGGCCTCACATACGGACATCGGGAAAGTGAACTTTTGAGTCCTTTACTGACGAAAAAGGCAGCCTTCAGCACTGAATGTTGACACGTAGGTGTTTCTATGGACTGAGAACGCTTTCCTTCCAGAACATTCCAGGCAGGGCAGCGTGGATTGTACCTTGCACGGGGCTGCATGGCGCATCAGGAGTGGGGGACAAGGAAAAGAAACACATTTTAATTCCATATAGCTGCAGGTATTAATAACGCACAGTGCTCTGCCGTGCAGAGAAGTTGGGACATTCAAAAGATAAAAGTTCAGGTGCCTGGGTCCAGGTGTATTTTCCCCTTGACCACAGCAGAGCCTGACCTTCTGGCATTTTGTGCCTCAGATAATGTAACTACAGCTGCTAAATTATATTTGGGCTTTCTGTCAGTGAGCTTACACAAGGCTTTTTGTGCTTTGTGTCGCACTCGACTCAGAGAAGAAGGTGACCGCTGCTGCGGTGTCAGAAGTCTTTCAGTGGCATTTGTTTTGTTCTCTGGCCCTGAACAAGTTCCAAATCAGCCAGTGTGTTGTGACAAATGAGCTTAAAGGCACTTCAACAAAAACGCTTTACTCTCACTGCGTCCTGAGATTCTGCACCTGGAGAGAAGAAGAGATTAGAAGTCTGTGCTGGGACTACAAATAAACAAATTAAAAAAAAAAGGTCCACTGCTTCAGACAAGGAGCGCAGCCAGTTCAGGTTGTTGTTTCTCACACGAGTCGGAGGCCACGGGGCAGACCCACCGCCAGGTGGAGCCACTGAAACATCAGGGGAACGTCCGCAAAATCAATCAAATATTCATCTTTAACTGACTATTTTTCCAGAAACATTAGCTGTAGTTAGTGTGGGAGCCTCACAGCAAGAGAGCTGTTGCTTCGATATATTCATGTTTTTTCCATGAATGAAGACATTTATTTTTTTCTCCAGTTTCACGTCCAACATCTGTCTGTTTGGACTGGGCATCCTTCTCCCCAGACCATAGCCTCTGTTGCGAATGTTTCGATATGTAGTTGCCCATCAATGGAAACTCTTTTTACTTTACTTTTTCAACTCTCTCCTGTTTGTTTTTATGCTGATCAAATAAGGTGGTCTTCAACCTGCTCTCAGCACATTCGTGCGTCTCACACAGCGAGGGAAAGATACCTTCTGGTATTATGAGGCAGTTGGAAACCAAACTACACTCAAAGGGTCAATCGCATCATACTGTATGTAGTCTGTCACACCTGAAGTAACAAGACGAACGCCAGTAAAAGTGAGTACATGTGGCGCCACATCTCTTCAGACACGCTGCTAGCTTCCAGGCAACAAAGAGGAATTCATCATGGATATGAAATAATGGCATGTGGATGTCAATATAAACTCCTGGGTACGAGATCATGAAGCATTTTGACATTGTTACAGTTATGGCTTTCTGTAAAGCTCTATATTCCAGCTCGTAATGGTGAACTGCTGTGTCGGCAGAAGTCAATATTTCCAGGCGGATGGGATGATGGTGCCTCTTGAGGCTGGACTGAATATAAAAAAACATTTTGGTTTTATACACTGCATTTCCCTCGAGCGGCAGGATCAATCCCTGCCGCTCGTGAGTCAGCGCTCCGAACATTCCCCGTCATTCTCAGTTCAGGCTCATCCTCATGTGGCCGGTGAAGGTTTCTACACTGAGGGAAAATATCCCTTCTTTCCTTTGTTGGTTCCTGCGGCTCTGTCTGCGACCTTTCCACTGCTGTCTGGATGACCAGCTCGGGGTCATGGACAGGACAAATAATTGTACGAGTGGAGCAGCGAACACATGCTGCCTCTGTCTGGTGTTTTCCTTTGTCACGACTGACTTCACCGGCTGATGAGATCAGTCCATCTGCATGGTGACTCTCATGTTGTGTTTAGAAACAGGAGATTAACTCAAGCACTAGTCTGATTGGTTTCACACCTTTCTTTTTGATTTTCAGTTGGGTTCTTAATGGCAACCGCCGCTGGGAAATCAATACAGCTGAGCTGGCTGAGAGAAGACGGTGAGATGGAACAAAATCGAAAAGGTAGTTTTGTATTTCCAGTTAATATTTGGTGGAATTAGGCTGTGTCCCATTTCTCACCCCAACACTGGGTTTTGACCCTAACACTGGGCTCTGCGCCTCACGTGTCAGTGTGGTGTGTCCCTCTCCTCCTCACTGGCCATTCACCACTTGATCACATGATGCCTTCAAACCCAGGGAGCTCCGGAGCTGACTAGACACCAAGTTGGAATATGAAGTGTGGAGAGATGTCCAGGAGACCAAAGGACTTGATTTCAAAACAATGGTGGACAGGACAACAGGGACATGTTAGTAGCCAGGACCACTCTTCCCTTTGACTTTCTCTGGTGTCCCTTCCCTCCGTGGTGAACAACATCTTCAGGGACTGGGCCCTAAAACTAGTTACCACCGCTGCTGCTGCTGAGTTTGACAGCTAGTTGTGGATCAGTTCTCGGGTTAGTGTCGGAGTGACGTCGGTTGCCAGGTAAAGCGCTAACTCGCCACAGTCTGACATGCTGCTGAGGGGAAATGGATGGTGTTTGTCTTCAGGACTGGTTGCATCCATGAGGACCTTCACAGATCTCCAGCCCTTACTGTCAACACGAGTGTGAAGTTGTGTTGCTTAAACCTGAGGAACTGCATGAGGACGAACAGGTGGGTCGTGGCTATGTGGCACGAAATACCGCACTTTGACTCTCTGGCTTTTATACAACCACTCAGCTGATCTTCTGAGTAATTGTATTTTTTTTTCTTTTACGTCTTAATTCTATGTATTTATTATTGTCAATGTTTGTTTTATCTTGTGTTTCACTGTACAGCACTTAGCGACGATCTTGTGTTGTTTTTCCAAGTGCTTTGTAATAAATATGGTATGGTAAGCTTGTGTTTCTCTCCATGTTTTTGCATCATCGGCACTGTGAGTTTGAGCTCATGAGTCATGGTCATTTATCTCACACTGTTTCCCCACTAGTGCTTTTATCCTGTCGTGTCTTTTGTTCTTGTTTTAGCCGCAGCTTGTCTCTCTGTGTTTCCCCCGTTCATTAATGCTGCTCTGTTTTGTTCCCAAAGTCACATCCACCTCTGCTAAGTACATTTCTCGACCATTTTTTTCCTAATTTTTCAGCGACAGTTTCTTCAGCCACTTGCTAATCTTTGCTCTTGTCTGCGATCTTCCGTCCTGCACATGACATCATCCGATTCATTTACATTTTAATTTGAGGACGTATTGTCAGTGACTGCGATAAACGCCTGATGAGGAGTCAGCCAAACCAAACATTCATGGAAATTAGCTTCAGACTGATCCACATAGATAAGAACTTTCTGTCACTCCTACGCTGAGTCATCTGAGGACTTCAGGAAGTTTTCGACTTTTTTGTTGTGGAAACATCAGAAAAGTGGGTGAAGACAAAGTTAAGCTCTTGGTCCAAGTCTTGTACTCCATGGACATAACGTCGTCCGTGTTGAATCCCCCTGATCAGGTCAGAAAAACCTGAGGTCAGACGACAAAACAAGTTGGTGTGAGAGGAATGGTAATGGGGCCACAGCTCCTTTTATAGCTTTCAATGATCGAAGACAACTGTGAAAAAGAGCGAGCAAATGAGCACGGGACGCGAGGCCACCTGCGTGTTGAATGAATTGTCTGCAAGGTTTTCAGGATATTGCCCGGATACTTAAAAAATGTGGAAACATGGCGCACAAGTGGTCGCAGATAAAACCAATCCTAGCACGTCTGAGTTATACATAAAACATCTCTTGTACAAGCTGAGAACCTAATCGAGCAAATACGGGAGGACAGACAACCTCCGCCGCCCTTGTGCTTGGAATAAGTGATGCTCTCAAATATGGGGACACATTATGCACCACATGATGTTTCTGTTTCGTTTTGTTTTTTGCTTGTAGATTTGTTTTTGTTCCATTATTTGAAAACAGAGGGGAAAAAAACTAATTTAATTGGGTCACCAGGGACGTGTTTGTTTTGCCTACCAAGGTTGTTTTGTTTATTTATGAGCTTCATGTTTTAGAATTATATATATATATATATATATATATATATATATATATATATAATTTTTTTTAATGAATGGCGAAGTTCATCTGTCTGTCTGTCTTCAATGCGCTGTATGCCAATCATTGTGTTCAGCTCTCTACATGCGGCGCAGAGTGTCACCCTGTGCACCGCATGTGAAAGCTGAACACAATGAACTACAGCCCAGAAGTGTGAGACAGGAGTCAAAGTCCAGATACAGTGATTTCGATCAGTCTCAGGTCGCTCACGTTTGGTCATCTGCAGGCCGTACAGTGAGTCGGGGAGGTGAAGTCACCACTGAAGTGGGGGATTGGGATGCCAGGTATCGGCAAATGAGGAGCTAGGTTGCCAGAATTTCCACAGTGGTTTGACAGAGCTCACTTCAGACCCGCTGAGCATTATTATTATTATTACTATTATTATTATATTTGAAAATGCATTCTGCTACATGGCAAAGGATATCTGTCAGATACGAAGAGACTCAGCAAGAAATGCATGAGAGAGCAACGGTGGCCAGAGCCCCGATCGCAGTGATGAGCCTATGAGGCTTCATGAAACAGTGTCCTTATTTATCGAGCTCAGTAGGTGGAACTGTTGGTTTACAAATGAGGTAAGGTCCATTGCTGTTCATGGTTGTTCAAATCCAAGATTTTTGGGAGGACAGTGCCATCTAGTGGGCTCTGGAAATGGGTGACATTGTTTCATGAAGCCTCACGAGACCCCGATCATTCAGGCTTTTATTTTTGTGGTATAAAAGGAAATCACTCCAGCTATGGTGATGAACTTCAACAGACGCACTTTCTTCCAATGTGACGCATCGAGGCACAAGCTGAGCTAAGAACACAACAGGTTCATAAAAATGTGGAGGGAATCTGGTCAACAGGTGTGTTTTATGTCAGTTCACTCTCCATCTTTTGAAATATTAACACATCCAATCCAATCTCTTCTCTCCACAGTTCCTGAAACATTTGTGTTGCTGCGTAATACTAATAAGAAAACTACATGGAACACTTGCATATTTGTATTTATTTATTGATGATATGCTTTTTTTACATTTTACAAATTGAATTGTTTAAAAAGGATCATGAACAACTACTGCGGTTAACAACTACCCCCCAACACGAGTAGTTGTTAACCATGTGTCCCTACAAAAGATTCAATGGACTCACCCCGCTAAGGTTTGAATCTCTTTACAACCGTAACGGCTGTGGAATATTGAGGCATGCAGAGCATTAGGAATGGCATGGCAACCTCCCAGATGGCCTCATATCTCAAGACGCCCCTGTGGCACAGGGCTGAGAGCATTTTTCCGCCCAGCCTTCTGAAACAGCAGGTAAGCTTGGGGCCTTCAGAACCGCGTCATGTTGCCCATTAGAAAGGTCACACCTCCACACGGAGGTGTTAATGGTATGGGACTCCTCATTACGGTGTCAGTCAATGGTGTCACACTCAATCACAACGGGGGGCAAGACAGAATTACGATTTGTTTAATCCCAACTGCAGTTTTTTTCTCTTGTCCTTGAAGAAATGCCCTTAACAAGAGAAGGCGAGGGTGACCTCTGGCTTGCTTCAGATGCGGCCCATCGTAGCGGCGAGTGACGCTCTCAGCCATCGGCGGCCTGACAACAAGGCGGCGAGGTCTCATTGTCCATTTGGACCTGAGTCGGTGGTTGCAGGTCTGTGATAAGTCAAGCACGAAGAGTCTTTTCCTTCTGCTCTGGGAGCTTCAACAATGGCAGTGCTTTTGTGACTAAATACGTTATCAGTGCTCTGCGAGGCCGAAAAGAAACGGCAGGTCTTCTGAAATGTGCCAGTTTGGCCTGAACCCATTTTCCGAGATTTCAGGATGCAACGCCTTTGAATGTGAAATGACTTTGTTGAGCAGTGAAGTGCTGAGGGATGCAGTCTTTGACAATATACAGTTTTCAGAAGCATCAGTCTGTGAAAACAGTGACACCTCAACTGGCATCTGCATCAGTGATGTGCCTCAAGACTTTCTGATGATCCAACAGAAAATCGTCTGTGGTGTGTAGTCGTCCATCTGTTCAATAGATATCTCAGATGTTCAGGGAGATCTGGCCACAGGGAACGGACGACTACAATGGTGGTGTTCCGGGGTTCCATCTGAACCCAGGATGGATTTGAAACCTTTGTAACCCGCTCCATTAAGAAACAAAAACTCCCATGTGACTGTTGATCCAGGGTTCCTGGATAATGTTCTCCCTCCTTTGACCACTCAGTCGCAAATTGGTGCATTACTGGTTAAACCCGGGATTTCAGCCAGGATTTTTGAAAGTGAGGCAGAGCTGGACGTTGTTGGAGTCCCATAAGGATCTGTCCTAGGCCCTCTGCTTTTTTAGAAAGCTTTACTGATGGGCAGATGAGAATATGTGGTTGAAAAATATTTGGTTTTGAACAACCATTTCAGTGAAATCACCTCATTTTCACATCAACAGCTCCGCCTACTGAGCTCTAAAGATAAGGGCACTGTTTCATGAAGCCTCATCAGCTGCATTGCTTGCTACTGGATCAGTTCCTACCGACATACAGTAGACCCCATTCCCAACGTACCCTCCACAACTGAGCGGTGAGTGATTCACCCAGTGCCTAAATCCTGGGTGACAGCTGACGTCGTGACTGGGGCAACAGGAGGACACGTCCCGTTCTCACTCAGAAGACCGCACAAGTTGTACTCTTGTGGTTTCTCGACTTAACTACTGCAACTCTCTCCTGGCCAGTCTGCCTGCTGGTACCAACAGACCTCTGCAGCTCACCTGGTCTTCCACCGGCCCAGGTTCTCTCGCACGACTTCCCCACTTCATGATTGTAGCCAGAAACCATGTCAAGACTGTGCTACTGAGGACCGTTGTACATCTGAGATCTAGTGAAACAGTAGCTGTCATCTGTACCGCTGAGACTCTTGCGCTCTCCTGACACAGACTCACCACATACTTCACCTTCAATAAAGATAACGTGCTGCTGGCGCCGCTCTATTAGCGTCGCATTGTTGCGATCATAGAGTTGGTTTCATAACGTCATGTGATCGGAGCCACTATTTTTCATCAGCATGGCTCCGACATTCTTCACGGTTTCCATGTGTGCGCTCAGTAAAGAGCTCGGGACTGAGTCAATCTTCAGGTGGTGCAGATGAAGGAGTTCCCTGAGCGAGGACACAGATTTCTCCACGGACGCTCCATCTTCCATCTTTGAGATAAGTCCTATACAAGCTTATTACAGCCTTGCCACTCACCGACTCTTCAGCACCGCGATGTTGGATGATGAATCCTTTGGAACTTACACTTATTTCCAGGTTCCCCTTCCTCAGCGGAGATTTGTCTTCATCATCGCTTTTAAGCAGCACAGGCGAGGCATCAATTACAGAGCGCAAGCGTCCAGCATCCAATTTAACAGTGGCTCTTTCTTACCTTGCACTTCCATTGCACTTACTGGTTACATCATGTCGCATCCTTCTTTTCGGACTCGCTGGTGGAGACGACAAAGGTCAGGAGGATTTCTGATTTCATGTTCAACATTTTCCCATTTCTGAAAGCAACGTGAGCTCAGGAAGAAAATGGCAGTGAATGTCGTCGAGATTTCTCTCATCTGTTTTCTGTCGCCCCAGGGAGGCAAGCAGAAGCCACTTCCTCGCAATTTGTAGCGAGTGCTTTTCTTTCCTCGTGCTTTTGATATGCAGATCTTCTCTATTCCCATTTGTTGGGCCACTTTGGAAATGTTCTACTGTGTTACTAACTTGATGGGAAAGTAAATGTCATGAAGGATTTGGAACGCATGTAGAATATGAATCAGTTCATCCTAAAAGGAAAACCATTTCAAATATATTAAAGATAAAGTGTTTCACAAAAGAGTTGCTGTGCATAACTTATAGAAAGTAAAGTAAGGAAAAGGTCCACCACCTGGCGAGGACGGTGACAAACTATTCAGGCACGGTTTGGTGAGATGTGCAGGATGAAAACAGATCATAATTCTTAAATACATATTTCTCAGTGTCAGATACAGAGACAGCCAGAAATCTGATCCGAAAACTGTGGTAAATCAGGGGGTTCTAATGCTCAGAATTCATGCCTGATGGTTGACCTTCAACAGGAAGTGGATTTAACTTTGCTGAAGTTTATCTTATTTTAAGGTGTGATCACTTCAAATTGCAAAAGTATAATCTGTGTTTGACGACATTCATCTACACACACACAGCAGTGTATGAGACAATCTTGTCATGGTCTGTTTTCTATGAGCTTTTATTTTGTATTTCCTTGTATCTCCTTGGCTGTTGGTGTTTCCTCTCCTGGTCCGGTGACACCCTTGGTTCCTCCTTCTCATCCATCTTGGTTTTCTTGTTTATATTATTGTGAATAAATATTTATAATTGTTATCTCACCTGCCCGAGTCTCTCTGTCTCCAGTCACTACAGGCTTTTGAGTCCAGTGCTTCCAGGTTTTGAGACAAAACCTGGACTCTCCTGCTGAAAAGGTATTCAGTTTTGTCACGATTGAGTCGGTGTGAATGAATCTGTTAAGAGTGGAGAAAATGGTTCGACAGATCCATCCTCGATAGGACCCACCTACGGTTAGGTCTTTTGAATACAAGATTGTTTTGTGGTTCGCACACTAAACTGAGTCTGAGTCATGTGCTCCTGGTTTGCAGTGGAGATAAGTCAGATAACTGTAAGTAATGCTCCTCTGTGACGAGGAGTGGCACCGGGAGCTCTTCAGTCCTCCCACTTCTGCCGTCTGTAGAAGAGTTGACAGGTAGCGAGGAGCAGTTTCAGACTGTAGTATTGTGGGCTGCCGTCACGGAGCTGTAAAATTAAATATTCCAGAGACTCTGTCTTTGTGTTACAAGAATGATAGAGGTCTAGTGACTAGTGCGCTCGCAGTGCAGCTACTTGCTAGCTTAGTCCAGCTGTTATCCAGGTCGCGGAGTCCGACTAAGAGAAATTCCCCCAAAAAAAGATCTTGCATTATTTCATATACTCGTGTTTTTAAATTGCCAAGGGAAGCAGACAAATAGTCTTCCTGTTCCTACCGCTAGTTTTAATGTTTGAGTCAGACTCTTATGTCTGAGGCTCTTCAGGAGAAATGTAAGGCTTGTGCTCGTCCAAGTCTGCTGGGACCAGTAGGCCTGTCTGAGCTTGCTGTTGCTACACAGGCAAATGTGGGGAGACAAGTGCGCTCAGCATTTCACTTCATATGGATTTCCAAAAAATAAGCAACCTTGCTGTCTGAACACTGGTCGCCTCTGATTCTTCTGTGAATGATTTTGAGCCATTATGACTCACTTGTCTTTCCCCTTTACCTTGAGCTACAAAAAAAGTGACAGTTCTCAGCCAAAATAAAATACAAATAAGAGAAAAGCCCTTATTTACAAACATGTATTCTTCAGATTTTCATTCCCATTTCATTTTCCACCAGTCAAGGCTGACAATGCCGGTCCAAGAGCCAGTGGCCGGGACAGGAGCAGGTTGTGACTGTTGTGTCATGGTGACTGTAGCTGGCTCACAGAAGACTCCAACACAACAAGGTTAAGTTTAACAAAATTGAATGCACAAGAAAATAACAGGGCACAGACAGGAAACGAGGAACTAAAGATGTCGCCACCAAAAAGCAGAGCGAGGGAAACACTCGAGGATGAGGGAAAACCTGAAACAGAAAAGAGGCAAATTATAATCAAGCCAAACCTACGGGGACAACCAACTCACTCAAACACACACGAGGAAGAAAAAGCCAACAAGAGAAAACAGGAGGCGAGCACAAAGAACTCTCACAAAAAGCACACGCTGATAGAAAAAAAATAAAATAAACTAGAAAGAAACCAAGGAAGCGGCAGAAAAGACAATCAAAAGTTTAACAAAGAACGCGAGAACTAGAACTACTCTCAAGAGGATCTTTACCGATGGACACGGAGCAACCTGGCAGGTCAGGCTACAACCCAGGTGTAGAAATCAGTAGAGCCTGATCAGCGGATGGGGTCCAGCTGCGCTGCTGTGAAGCTGAAGGGAACAAAGGAAACAGAAAACTCCGCTCCACTCGCATGGAAATCCACTTCAGTAATCCTTACGAAAACGTTGTTTACTGTTGTGGTTACATATTGTTTGACTGTTTAATGAGCCAGTACACTCCCTCCAAAGGAAAACAACTCCATATTTCAAGAACAGAAGAAAAGTTGCCATCTGTGCTTGATGACACACCCCAAGTTTCCATCTCAGATGGATTAAACAGCTCAGTACCAGGCTGTCAAGAACAGAGACTCGCATATGATGCTTCTCTTGTGCGCGTCCCGGTGTTAATGCATGCGCTCATGAATGTTGAGGACCACACAGAAGGCCATTATCATTTCAAAAGATCTGGAGTTGAAGAGAAAATGTTTCCTCCGCGACGGCAACGGTGTTTTCCTCGTGGCTATCATTGCTCTTTAAGAATTGATGATTACATGGGTGTGAAATAATGACGGCGCTCCGTGACAACACGCAGCACATTTATTTAGCAAACCACGCCGCTTCACCAGGTTGAATATAGCGTCGGCGCTAATTCATTTCTGCGCCGCAGGCGTTTGAACATGTGAAGCATGAATCCTACCGCTGCATTCTTCAACGTTCAGTGTGACCCAACTTAGTTCACTGTTCACAAGAGTCTGAGACCGTGTGAGTGTCTGTGCGATGACATGCTTGGCCACATGTGCGTCCACTCTGCTGCTCTACTGAAGCACCTGTGTTTCAGGAACATGCATCTCAACTTAGGAGCTTCTGGAAGTCAAAATCACAAATGAATTCCAAGAAACAAATGCTTTTATTTCAGGTCTAGGACAGAAAACTTGTGTGAAGAGTAGAATGGTGAAGTCTTTTTCTGTTACAGTGACTTATCTCTTCATTAGCGACTAAACTTAGATCACAAAGTTGAGCATTAATACAACCACATATGTTTCAGAGGATCTTACAGCCAAAAAAAAAAGATGGAAAACACAATGTCAGGCCATAAACTTTGTGCAGGAATGTAGGATCTCAAATCCATGCAGTTCTCGAAGTGTGTTCTTGTGCCTGAAATGAAGAAAAAAAAAGGTTTTAGAAGTTTGGCATTTCAAGTGACATAGAATCTAATGATGTATCAATCTTCATCCGTTGCTGGGTCGCGGGGGCAGCGTCTTCACACGGTTATGCCAAATGCCCTTCTCCTGGGCGACATCCACCAACTCCAACTGAGACACTTCCAGGCCAGTGAAGAGATCTCATCCCTCCACCTGGTCCTGGGTCGACCCCTCGGTCTCCTCCCCGCAGGCCGTGACTGAAACGCCTCCAAAGGGAGGCCTCCAGGGGCTTATCTGTGTTTGATTTTAATAACATTGAAGTGCTCCATACATCCATCTTCAGTGAGCCAGTGCTTGTCCTGTGCTGTTCAGGGTCGCGGGGAGTGCTGGAGCCTATCCCAGCTGTCACATTGGAACTCTGTGAGAGCAGCTTCTTCGGCAGGATGAGCTAAGCCAAAAGGCAAAGGCAACCGTTTACCAGATGAGAGAATGAGATCAGTGCTACAAGAAGCCAGAGTGAGGCCTCGTTCGCAATAGGCTCCGAGCACGTTGGGCATGGTGGTCATGTTGATTACGGAACACATCCGAGGCTCTGCAGGAGGGAACCTGGCCGCTGCAAAAGGCCTTTGTGTTTTCACTTCATGTCCAGCTGTTTCTAATAGCATGTGATAAAGAAAAGGTACTGCATGAACAGTAGTGACCATCGGCCTCCAACATGAGCCATTCAGGACCTCATGGGTTGATGAAACTGGAGCTGGATCACTACATGGAGTATTTATGGACCGTCGAATTTATTAAAAATGTATCTGTCCATACATTCCAGCAGATTCACTTGAACTATCTTCCATTCCCAAAAGCAAACTTGTCGTTCATGGCTGTCGCCTGCCTCGACAGCTTCGAACAGCGGCCGCATTAGGACGCTTCTCTGCAGCGCACATTACTCTGAGTCACCAGGAAAGTCTGACAGCGAAACTGAAAAGTTTTCCACAAATTTAGAAAAGAGAATTCAGTCAAGTAAGTGCTCAGAAATCACGTCAGAAGAGACCAATTTCATTGGCAGTATTGCATTTTTCTTTGCCCTCTAGCGGCTCACGACCACTACAAGATGGCGGTGGTCGATACGTGACTCACCACACTCTGCAATTTTGCCTGAAAGTGTCATCTAGTGCCTAGAAACCTGCAGAGATCAATGTGACTCGAGTCCCATCTCTCTTGAATCCAAACCTTTTTAACATTCATCAAATTCATTTCACTATAAAATTGTCAGCGCTGCGTCGAGTTAAGTGGCTGCAGGCTGAGAAGAAAACTCAATTATTAAGGCGGCATAAGGCCATTTATTCTGTTTTCCAGCGATTTAAACGCGTTGTGTTTTTCAAATGTTACATGGCTCATCATATTCATTAAACCTTTACTTCAAAGTCAAAAGTTACAAAGATGAAAGGAACAGCAGGGATTCTTGATGTGAGAAAAAAACATTTGTTCTTATCAGACTGGTTGGAAGTAGTGATGGGCAGATGAGGCTTCATGAAACAGTGTCATTATTTTTAGAGCTCAACAGGTGGCGCTGTTGGTTGAAAAATGAGGAAAGGTTCCATTGGAATGGTTGTTCAAATCCAAAGATTGTTGCGCAGAGTGCCACCTAGTGGGCTCTGAAATGGCTGTTTCATGAAGCCTCATGAGACCATCACAAGTTTCAACAATATGGCTGGGCCTAGTGGAACTTTCTTCTTCAGTCGTAGCTCACACGTGGTAACCACGAGTGCAGCGCTGTGCAGCGACTGGCTTGAACACCGGAGTTCATTCTCACCTGGGTTCCAGCTGACAGAGTTTGCTCAGGGCGATGGCTGCGTTCAGCTGCACGTCCGACTTCTTGGCGTCCGCCGCGGCGTGGCGCAGCAAGAGCGGCACGATGTCGGTGCCGAGGAGCTTACTGGCCAGGCCCTCCATCTCCAGGCAGTGAAGCAGGCACAGAGCTGCGTTTCCGAGCTCGCTCTCGTCGCGGCTGGAGCGCAGCAAGCCGCGCAGCACTGATAGTTCTGGGGGAAGAGGTGCACTAAGAACGTCACAAGATAATCGCTTGGAAAGGCAGTTGGCTATTTGTTTTCCCTGTAATTCACCGCATTAATGATAGGGTTGCACAAACACGTCAGTCAGTTCTCACTTTTATCTGACTTCAGCAGCTCCTCTCGTGCACCACGGCTGGAAGCAGTGCAAATTGCCAGGGTCCTGATCGCATACGGAGCGGCAGTTTGTCCGTTTCCCTACGGAGGAAACAATTCATGGGAATATTGTGAGGAATGTCGGGCGACAGATAACTCAACAGCAAGTTTCAAGAAAACATTGTTTCTCCTTTAATTGGAAGCATGGTTTGTCTTTGGAATCCAGTCAAAAGAACAGAAAGGTTTGCATTGATGTTTGAGTCACTGCGTCACATCTTTAAGAGTTTCGACGTGAGGACGGTATGTCGTTGGCTAACAGGAGTGGAGCTGGGCGTTCTCATGCCTGACTCCCTGGCGGCTGCACAGGCGAAGAAACTGACAGGTTATGGAAATAGAGTAAGTGACTGAGCAAAGAACTGGAGAAGAACAAATATTGAACTGATTTTAATGAGTTGGCAGAAACTACCAGCCGCTTGCGGATGCGAGACTGGTGCCAAGCTGCCGCGCTGCAGTCGGATGCACAGTCGCTCGCTCGCTCGCATGTGAATGTGCTTCTCTGCCTTTGGACAGCAGTGAAGGGTGGGTGTTGATTTAGACTCACAGAACTATTGGCAGCGTCTACCATGAGATCTGTCAATCCAGTAAACATGTAAGTAAAGATCGGATATTTGTGGTATTAGTTCCTCTTGTGAAGAGATGCTCTCTTTGCTGCTTGACTTGTTTTACCTTTTATGAAGGTCTTTCTGAAGCCATTCCTCAGAACAGGGTTATGGTTCTATTCTATAGGACACGACACGTGTTCTCAATGTTAAATTCCAAAAACAAGGCATAAATGCCTGTGCTAATAGGTTCAAGTGGTGAACAACAGTGTGTGTTTGTTCGTGCTCCTCCCAGCTGGACGTGCCTGAAACACCTCCAAAGGGAGGCCTCCAGGGGGCGACCTCATGAGACACCCGAACCAGATCAACTGGCTCCGAGAAGCAGCGGCTCTACTCCGAGTCTCTTCTGAATGACAGAACTCCTCTCCCGATTTTCGAAACTCAGCCCCTTGGATCAGGGATCTGGTTCTTTCAGTCATGACCCACAGCTCAGGACCATAGGTGAGGGTCGAGACCAAGGTTTATCGGTACAGGGAGAGCTCTGTCTTTTGGCTCAGCTTTTGGCCTCTTCATAATAGGAGCTGCCACCACTGCATGGCAGAGCCACATGGAAGTTCTCCGAGGACCATCACTGTCCTGCAGTCCCTCTGAGGCTCACCTCAGCTGTAGAACAAGAGAATGACTGTGGCTTGTGTTTGATGAGAGAGCGCCATCCCCAGGTCAGACCCTGCAACTCAATAGAACCCAATAGAAGTGGGGGGGTTGGGGTCATTTCTGCAGCTGGAACTGGGCCCTTTGGAGTGGCTGCCACTGTGACATGCAACAACTATCTTGGTGACAAAACAAAATCTCTTTTTTTAAATGTCAGTCGACATTGCTTTAAGGCCCTGCACAGTCAGATGTAAGGAATACAGCCGAGCCCATGGCTACTGAGGCACAAGGTCATGGGTTTGCCTCAGGCCCTGACATGCTACATTTCATTGATTTGTCATGAGCCAATATAATTCCTCAGTCACATCCCATTGTTTTTATACACAGGAAATGGTGGATGTGTGTCACTGCCTCATTGTTTTTGGAAACCCACACGTCCACTCACCTGCAAACTGAAGCCAATTCATTTTGACCACTGCACGGCTGTTCAGTGGTCAAAATGAATTGGCTTCCCTTCTAATGCAGTGCAGTATAAAGACTCCGTGTCTCATCCCTTCTGTCTCGCCACATACCTTCAGCAGTCGACACAAGGTGGGCACCACGTCTCTCCGCGTGACACCCTGAACGGCCTCAGAAGAGTGACGCAGGGCAGCGCTCAGCACGCCTGTGGCTCTCTGGGAAACGGACCGGAGAACAACAATCAAGAGACCTCCCTTCAGGTGACCCTAACGGAAGGATTTAAAAAGCCAACTCACATGATTAAAGGTTATGGACCATTATTGCAGCAACAAAGAGCAGATTTTTGGAGGCGGTTCAATTTGGAATGCTCATATAAAGACAGTGATGAGGAAAACAAAAGCTACAGATGTCGACTTGCTCAGGGGCACATTTAGCATTTCCAAACTCTGGACGGCAAATGGAGGAGGGGGTTATCAGTAATATGTGTTGCTGTTTGTATAATGCCATGAGCGTGTCACTCCTGAGCATAACCCCATTAACACTTTGTTGCTGTTTCTCACTGCTGCCAACTCTGCAAGGAAGGATGGACAAACCAGGCTGCTAGTCTCCTTTACAGGCCGGAAGAAAGATATATATATATCCCTTTACTCCATTTACACTCATAAGTCATTCATGTACGGTCGGGACTTTGGACTAAGTCCATCATGGAGGCCATTTCTGGGCCACAATGTGAATGAATGGCCCCCTGTCTTTGTGGAATACTCATGAAATCTTTATTTTATGGTTCACAAACATGCTACTCATGGAAATGTTAGCAGCTCAACACAAAGATTTGAACTGTCTGACATGAGAAAGAGAGAGATTTCTATTGGTCAGTATGGGTAGATGAGGTATCATGAGACAGTGTTGCAGGGTGGATGAAACAGTGTCGTAATTCACAGAGGCCACTAGATGGTGCTCCTGGTTTAGAAATGATGTGAGGTTTCATTGAATTGTTCAAATCCAAACGTTATACAGCAGACAGTGCTATCTGGTGGCCTCTGAAAATGGTGACTAGTGATGGGCTGATGAAGCTTCATGAAACAGAGTCCTTACTTCTAGAGCTCAGTAGGTGGTGCTGTTGGTTTAAAAATGAGCTGAGGTTTCATTGAAATGGTTGGTCAAATCCAAAGACTTTTTTTAGCAGACAGCGCCTTTTAGTGGGCTCTGAAAAGTGGGACACTGTTTCGTGAAACCTCATCTACCCATCACTACCTTACAGTATGTTCCCACCAAACACCACATGGCAACACTTGTTGCTCGCACCCAAGTCGTTGCTGGTTTCCAGCCACCAATGTGACTTTCTTCCGTGTGACATGTCATGTCAAAAAAAACCTCGCTCTGCTGGTAGCGTGTCTAAAGCCAGTGAAACATCAACATGGCAGATCCAAGAGGCAGAGTGAGTCTACTGTGAAAGGATTTGAGGGTTGTGAATTCTTTCACCCCGACTGTCATCTATTGCAACCCATTCTTGGTTGACTTGTCCTGACATGTCGCCGTAGTTGACTTTACATGGTGTGAACCTACAGTCAGAGTTTCGCTTCAAAGCAAAAATGCCATGAAGAACTGCCCCAAGCGATTTGACCTTGACCAAGCTAGTCGACTCTGCTTTCTCTCACCAATGCACCACAAAAACTGAAACACTGACGGACAGTCACTGGTCTATACAGGTCTGTCGGGATGAATAATTGATGAACTGTATCGCGTGTGACGCTGTGCACCCACCGTTATAATTCCTCCATCACTGTCTTTTAGTAGATTGCAGCAGATTTCACTCAGGGAAGTGGCATGTTCCTGGAAAAAAAGGGCAAATATTAGCAGGTCGGGGGGGGGCATGACATACCACGTTTTTCACTCCATGTAAAATGTGTCATTTCGTGGGATTGTTATTCTGCTGTTGTGTTCCGTGGCTGTTGATTTAACATTAGTATTCGCCATTTTTGCTGTACACGATTCAACAAGGAGGAAATTTTGTCACACAAAAACCAAATGGTCCGCTGTTTCCCAAATGTCATGCAGGATTTTAGAGTGGTCTCTCCCATGGAGTCCCGGTGTCAGGGGAAGCCACAGGGTGGACGCACGGAGTTGGCTGAGGAATTCGGAGAAATATCACTTTGGTCCATGAGTGTCAGATTGTTTGTCGGCTGTCGCCGTCGCCACAGACGGAGCTGCGTCCGGGGAGAGTGAACAAAGCTGTGGGGTGGAATATTTTTGCACCTCAAACATGTATTCATAAAACATTGAAATAGATAAGCGGCACCTATTCAAGTTTTTCTCTATTCATTCAGCAGTTTTGTCATGGAGGTTCTTCTCAGCCGCTCAAACGCGCGACACACATCCCGTCTTACCTTTATGACGGAAGACTGGACGGTAGCAATGTTGATCATGAGTCCAAGCAAAGGGTAGAGGGTTTCTCTGTAGCCATTTTCAGCGCACTGCTTCTGCAAAAGTCAGCCAAATATTAATTAATAATAATAATAATATCCAGTGCTGACACCAGCAGCGCCGCATATGTTCAGCAACAGCTGTAAAATTAATGAAAATGAAGGGGGAAAAAAAGCTTTCACTGGCAGATTTACTCACAAGAGCCACCAGAAAGGCTTCCCAGCTGGCGGGGTCATGAGCAAGAGCGTGGCGTATGACGTCATCCAGAGCCAGGGAGCCCACGGCGTCCAACAGTGGCGGCAGAACGTGCCGAGTGGCCTCGTTGATGTTGGTCTTGAAAAGAAGGCGGAAATGAGGCCACAGAGAAACACACCAGGGAGATGTGCAGAGAGGCTCACCAGCATTGAAGAGAATGGACTTGTGATGGAGTCCTTCAAAACGTCCCTCAGTTTACAGCAAAACCTGCAGCAAAAGACACGTCAAAGTCCCCGTCGCTCTGGCAAAACACATGATTTACAAGAGACAGAACATGATCGAGAGTGGCGCTGAGGATGACAAGGTTTGACTGAGGGAGGGAAGGAAATCACAGCTCAGCGTGAAACATGGAAAACCAGCGAACCCAAAGCTACAACAAGCCGGCGGAGGAAGCACACATGGAGGGTTTGGAGCCTCCGTCTCATAAATCTGAATCCAGCTGCACAGAACACTTCAGGAAATGCCCAACATCGGAGTCGGTCAAAGTTATTCAGAGTTGCTAGTTGGCATTAATCCAATGTTTCATTATGCAACAGGATTCCTTGTTTAGATTCTAATCCAAGATAAAACAAGGCACAACAACTCAGCTCAGCGTGAGAGTAGCGTCTTGAGGAAGTCAGCGTGCTGGTAAGTGCAGTTTCATCCAGACAGAATGAAACTTGTCACACTTTACAAGCGCGTGGATTGTCAGTCACTCTACTTGTCCAGTGATGGAGCGCCACCTGTCTATAGGTTGTCACCAGCTTCTCACCTCATGTAGGAAATGTGAAGGAGAGCAAAGGTCAGACGGAGAGAATCCATCTTAGTCTGACTCGTGAGTGTCTCACATTGCTAAATCAAAGCTGAAAAGATTATAACAAGGCTGAAAGTTGAATCTGTTGTCATGTTTCATCCATTTAACTTGATTTTCATGCTTCAACAACATCATCTGGACACAAAGGAATCAACCTAATCCCAGCAGAAGGCTCTCAAAAACACGCAGAGTAGTGAAGCTGAAAATATCCATTAAAAATGGACCCTGTTAAGTTGTGCGGGTAAAAATGAAGCCTCTGCAGGACGAGGCACGTGGTCATAAATAAGTCATCGTCTGTGTGAAATAAAACACGGGAAATGGATTGTTCTATTTTGACAGTTTCTCTGCACTGAGGCTGAGTCGACTGATTTAAAAATCTCAAATTTTCAACATCTTGCCGGACCATCAAAGGCTTGACGGTGCCTTTGATGGTCCAGACATATGGATTGATACGCAGTGAAATGTCATCCTGTGGAGCTGTGTGTGTCTGGGGTGCAGATCCAAAACAAAATCAATTGAAAAAGCAGTACCTTTTCTCGGAGACCAGATTCTGCAATATTTTAACCGCTGTGTTTTCACGCTGCCCCTGGGGTGTTGTGATGCATCCCATGATGTTTGACACCAACCTGTTGGATCCAGAGAAACATCGTTGAATTAACATAAAGACTATTTTTGAGCAACCAACATGGCCACCACACAACTTTGAATAGCGTCTGCAGTCGATGAAAAGATGAAAGATGAAACCTGGGCCTGTTTTGATAAACTTTCAGATGGAAGTACCGTAATTTCCGGACTATAAGACGCTACTTTTTTTCTCGCAGTCTGAGCCCTGCGGCTTCTACAACAGCGTGGCTAATATGGATTGTTACAGGCTGAAATAAGATTAAATCAGAGGCTTTTTATTGACCCTTAAAACCCTCAAATGCGTTGTTTTTGCCTGTGTGTCCACAGCTCCGTCAACAGAGTGGATCTCCTGGCGGTCTGGAATCGAGAAGCAGCCGCTGAGACCGGCAGTGGTGTCTGAACTTTGGGCATGCGGGCGAAAACAGTGTATTTTGAGGGCTTTAATGAGAATAAAAGATGTCAGACAAAATGCGTTCAGCTCAGAAGTCCGATGCGAACATAAATGAGTCGGGTATGTCCACTGACTTGAGCCCAGCTGGAGAGCTGCACCTTGTCTATTGTGAGAGCAGCATGGACCAATCAAGACGCTCCGTATTACGCAGCATGTTTCCACTATTTCCTCACTCTCGATGCTGGACCCTGTTTTCTAAATTAGTTTAGTATAGCTGGTGCATCACTGACCTGTCCACAGCGCAGACAGCACCACTGAACCTGCGGCTTATGTATGAACAAGATGTATTTTCCTTCATACATTGTTACATACATTGGGAGTGGGTGCAGCTAATATTCCTGTGCGCTCTATAGTCCGGATGCTACGGTTTAACCCCACAGTGAAAAGTACTTCATTTATATTTGTAATAAATGTGTCATGACCAATAGGTTAGTCTGTAATGTAAATGAATGACTGTCAAAACTGCAACATCACAGTAGAAACAGAATTCAAGCGTGTGAATTGGAGGCGTCTTACTTGCTCAAGTGGAGGTGTTCGATGACCAGTCGCCTGCCATGTGGCGTGTCTGAGTAGGAAAACATCAGAGCCAGACATTCCTCCTGCACAGCTGGGAGCTCAGATGAAAGCAGGTGAACCATGGCCTGGCTGGAGATGGGACACATCACCAGCATCTTCTGGTTTTCCTCTAGAAACAAAAGCTCGTGGTAGGTTCGTCACACGTCATTGGAAAATGAAGCATTTCATTGGAAAAGGTTGACTAATATTGCAAAAACAAAGACATAAATAACAAACCATTTCCGTGGCAGACGATCCTCCATAACTTGAGAACAGTCACACACAACTCCTGCGTGTAGTGGTCATAAATATTTCCCTGCAGACAGCTGTGGAAACATGACTTCAATATTCTTATCTGGCACAAAAGCTACGGCTCCTAAACTATTCAAATCCTCATACTTGATTGAGAATAACCTCATGTTTGCAGGCAAAAATGGCAGAGGTGTTAGTGACAAAAACTGAGGGTTGGTTATTGAGAAAACAGCTCTTTCCACTGGCAAATATGAGATAGGTGTCGGCACATTCTGTGGTTAGTCATGAGGCTTCATGAAACGGTGTCATCATTCTCAGCGCCCACTAGATGGCGCTCTCTGCTTAAAAATCTTTGGATCTGAACCACCATTTCAAAGAAAGCTAACACCATTTTTCAACCAACAGCACTAAAAATGAGGACACTGTTTCATGAAGCCTCATCTGTCCGTCAGTAACTGTGGTTATGAAAAAGCCAAAGAAAATGTTTCAATCAAAGATTACTGGTGTAAGAAAGGTATGGGGCGCCGAATGGTTTTCTCATTTAGCACCAGTGTTCGCCGACGTTTTCCCAGATTAAGTGGATGTCAAGTCTAATTCTCACATCTACATTTGAATATAAATCTAAATGCTAAATTTGTCTCGTAAATCTATATCTGAATCTTTAATCTAAAACTAGATACAAATGTTTAAATAACGTATAATGTATAAATGGTATTGTTGAATGTAAATCCGTATATTAAATTTTAATGTAAAAGTTAAATCAAAATGTAAAAGTTAAATCTAAATGTTAATGCTAAATCTAACCGGAGAGCAGTCAGAGCGTACGTGCGCGCACATGGGAAAGAGCCGTCTAAATCAGTTCAGGTATTTATTCTAGTATTTTTTTGTTTTTTTTTTGATTCCCCAGTTCAGACCATCTTTGCTCCTGGAAGCATCTCCACTTGTGCTCATCTGTCAAACCTCCACTGAGAGCTGATTTCCTCCCTGTGGCTTCCTCACCTCCTCACCGCGTCACTGCTGCTGATGATACTAAACCCGTTGTGCAGCCTGAATAAGGTCTGCGCCGTACCTGCGTAAAGAGAATAGGAAGTGGGGTAAAAAAATGCACGCATCACTGCCAAAAAAAAAAAAAGCAACATTCCAGAGAATCACTTTTGATTTATTTCTCTGGATGTCAAGGACAGGAGAGGAAAAACATAAAAGGTGAGAGAGAAAAAATGCAAAGTAGTGAATGATCTAACTCCCATGGAGGGCTGGGCGGCACAGACCACGGCGTCAGGCCATATTTCCAGGTGATAATGCTGCATTTGTCACTGCTCAAGCTTTCAATTTTGGAGCTGTGGAACTTTTGCCCTTTACTGTCAACAGGTAAGATTTACGACAGTCTTTACCCCAGAAGCCTTGAAAAACTGTGGCGGCTTCCTGCCAGGAAAGATGGGCGTGGGAAGCATTTCCTCCTCATGACAGGAAGACAAGTTCATCTGAGGAAAAGGCTGTCACAAGGAAAACTTGTCAGCGTGAGAAACGGTGAGTGAATGTCACGTTGGTGCTAAACACAAATGGACACAATTTAGAGCAAGGCGAGCGCCGCCATTAGACCCCAGCGCTGTATGTATTGTTGAGTCAAGGCGCAACCATCACTTCATGCCGGTGTTGAAATCCTTGCACGCGGCCTTCGCACTGCACGGATACATGCCATCACTGAAGGACAAAAAATCCCTCCAACAATGTAAGGAAATGTATATACACATTACACCCAGAAGCCAAAGGCTTTTTATTCCATTTTTGTTCGAGCACTGGTGGGTCAACAACAAACCTCTTAATCCTTTTAAGGCAGGTGTCTTGCACTCATGCCGCAGGATCTGTCAGTGCCGCTCTTGGGGCGGGGCATATGACCAGACCATCCATACCCAGAATGCACCTTGGAGCTTCATAAAGTTTGGAGGTTGGGAGAGTGTGTAGTTGGTGACAACAACAACCTGGAGCTCAACGCACAGAAGACAGTGGAGATGGTCATGGACTTCAGGAGAATCCCAGCTCCTCTGTCCCCTCTCATGTTGGCTGGTTCGCCCATTTCCATTGTGGACTCCTTCTGCTTCCTAGGAACCACCATCACTGAGGACCTCAAATGGGAGCCGACCATCAGGTCCCTAAGGAAACTACGACTGCCGCCGAAGTTGCTGGTGGAGTTCTACACGGCCATCATCCAGTCCTTCCTCACCTCGTCTATCACTGTCTGGTACAACAGCGCCACCTCCAGGGACAAGAGCAGACTGCAGCGCATCATTCGTTCTGCTGAGAAGGTGATGGTTGCAGCCTGCCACCTCTGCAGGACCTGTATGTCTCCAGGACCCAGAGACGTGCAGGTGGGATCAGAGCCGACCCTTCTCACCCTGGTCATGGACTGTTTGTTCCTCTTCCCTCTGGCAGGAGGCTACAGTCCAGCCACACCAGAACCTCCCATCATGTTTATCAAGTGACCATACACTGACCCTGCCAATACATCAACATCCATTTTTTGGCAGAAAAGAGCATCGAGGAGCAGCAGGATGCGGAGGCTCAGTCACAGCTTCAAGGTCAGAGTCACAGGTATCTGTGGAAGATCAAACGTCAGGGTCCAGTCCCTGATAACACAGGGTGCTCTTCACAAATCAGGCGATTAGCATACTTGCGATAGCATGTCTGAGAGGCCACGATACTCGGAACTAAGTTGTTCCTTTGTTTTTTCTTGTGTGGTCTATTGAGTCCAGGTTCAACCCATCCTCACTTGGAGTAAAATGTGTACTTTGGGATCATGGACTTTTGCGTCTTATACTGACGCCAAAAGCAGCCTTCGGTGTCACATGTTGACGCTTATGCTTTTCAATGTTTTAAAAAACATTTTCCTTCCCTGTTGCGTCCCAGGCAGAGACTCACACGGTGGGGTCGATGGGGTAACGCGAAAAGCATCGGGGGTGCGCAGTGTCGTCAGTATAGGACATAAGTGTCCACTTATCCAGGGTCAGTACATGACGCCACAGCAGTGAGGATGTGTTTTCTTGTTTTATTGCTCTTTAAGTTCTGTTCCTTTCCTGCAAAATTAACTGAACTGTTTTTTTTTCTCACTCCAACGCACACAGCCTTGCTTTAGGGTCACTTGCTAATATGCAATTGGAACACCTTCAACCCCCTTTTCTCTCACTCCATGAACAGGAGATCCTGTCTCATGTTCGGCTGCCCTTCGCTGAGACTCCGTGAGGCCGTCCTCATCTGCGTGGCCTTCGCAAGTATATCAAACCGCTCTTTCATACGGGGAGAGAGGCTGCATCTGAAATGGAAAACCATCCAGGAAAGGCAATTTGTCTTCAGGAATAACTGCATCTTTTCATTGAGTGGGTCAGTTACAATAGCTTGCTTTGTTTTTCACTCTTGCTGTTCCGTCCTTGAGCCTCAGTGAGATGGGGACACGAGAGCTCCATCAGCAGTCGCTCACGTGCGTTAGCCGTCCATGGAAGGACACTGAACGCCAGTTGCTATTGGACAGCATCAGTGCAGCAATCGAATCGAATACAAACACCAGAGATCCACTGCCACATATCGTGTTCATGACTCATTTCCTCAACAACAAAAGTCCAAAAAACAACTTCTCCCTGGGTCACATTGAGATCCTCATCAGAGCTGCAGCGACAGACACAGATTAGTTTCTTCAGCTCGCATTTTAATTGCAGATGAGCCGGGAAACGTCCCAGAGCGCCACGTTATTGTTGACTCTCTCACCACAGGCATGGAGCACATTTAGCCTTGAGGGCCACTTGGATCTCAGCGTCTGGTGTTTGAGAGTTGTGCGTGATTGACAGCAGGCCGCCCCAGAGTGAGAGTTGAAATAGCAGCATCAATATTTCTCAGTCGGCCATCAATGCTTGATCTGGCTCGCCCTCGGTTTTGCTGCAGGAAAAACTCTTTTTTAGCATCTGCCAGGACTTTTGGACTGGAGCAGTTGCAGTCGTGGCCATGGTCAATTTGCACAGTGGTAGTTGCTGCATCGTCCCTTTGTGAAAGTGTCGCTTCAGTTTGGCTCGTGCAGATCAACTTCAGGTGCAGCCTCTGTTGCATCAGTCGAAGCAGGAAAAGAAGCTGCATTTGCCGACGGAGCGATGGATGGCACGATGACTTGCACCGTCTTCTGTGGTCCAGCAGGTGGCTGTGTTCTCACTGGACTGAGAGCAGCAACAGACTGTCACCTTTCATGCAAGGCAAGGCCAAGTCATCTCCTCAGCATAAACATGCATGTTCCTTGTGTGGTGATGACCTTCTTGGACTCGTTTTCCTGTCTTATTCTTCCTCCCTTTAACAGGTTAAATCATGTCAACGCTCACAAAAGCGTTCATGACTTTTCCGTCCAACTATAAAGGCACATCTTCTTTGTATATACTGTAGATGTTACGGTAACAGCTGTTGTTGGCTCTGGAATGCCGCTGCACTTCAAGTCAACCCCTCCATCTTATGTCACCCTGATGAACTACAGCAACTCTATTGAAAGCTATCATTGAGACTTTTACATTTTAAAACCCCTCCGCCCTGAAGGCCGATACGCAGCCATCATTGTGGCCATAGAACCGGAAAATAAGTGAGTCAGTGAAGCAGGGTATTGAGGAAAGACTGGACATTGAGAGATTACAGTAGGAAGATAAGCCATATATAAAATATACATATATATAAAGCATCCTCTTGAATGAAAGAAAGGGAAAACACTTACAGTCGTTGAGTGCTCGGGACAGGACCTCCATTCCACCGTGGTAGTAGAGTGGCATTTGGCCGGCAGCGGAAAGCTTCTCCAGCAGCTGAGGAACTGACGCGGCCTTCCCTCCCCCCTGCTTTAGTTCTCGCCTGGCTTCGTGTTCTTGGATCTCCCTTTTCTCCTCCAAGTCGACTTTTGTCAGGTGTTCTAATGGGAAACATCACAAAGGAAGGACAGGCTTGGTGTGATGAGGCTTTGTCAAGACAGAAGAAGCTGTCAACCACAGAAGTGTCGCGTGAAAACCACCCGCCACTTAACTGCATCTACTCAGACCTGCCACATGTCGATTCAACGGAGGCCTTCACAGATCGACAAATACACATTCCACTCCTTCTGCTCGCAGAAAAACATGACTTCTTCTTGAAGTATTTGTCTCTGGTTTGGTCAGACTCTTTTTTCACCTGCGCAGGTCAAACCTTCTGTCCGGCTGCGACAAGGCCAAGATGAAGTGGAGCGCGGATCAGTCTTCCCCAGGATTCCGCCACCACAGACCTCAATGTGACCGTTTTTGTGCAACAGTTTCCTCACTTCTGTGCCTTGTTGCCTCAGTCATTTCATTAGTTTGTCTCCACCTGTCCTGAGCCTGACAGCCTCCTTTGTGTATTCAGTCTGAGTGAAGATTGAATATCTTGTTACCAGAATCAGACCCTGCTACCATGAATAAAATTATTGGAAAGATAAAAACACGACTGAAGTGAAGCTACGTTGAGGGCATTTCTACATTAGCTCAGGATATTGTCCTTTGAAGAACACAAAAATACATTTGAGTGGCTGTTCTCGCTCCGTTTCACACGTCCTCCTGCACTATTGCAGTCATCTTGTGTCATTTTTATAATAGTTAATAATCGCCTCACGTTGCTCAATAGTAACAGCTAACCTTGACTCAGCTGATGTTAATGAAGACGTCTCACATTGCTTATTAAAATGCTGCCGCTCCATCTATGACACTTTCAACTCTCCTGTTCATCTCCCCGTCATCAAATTGGATTTTATTTTGAGAGTCTTTTCACGTATTTGATGAAGCTGACCGTCATCCCAGCGCCTGACTGAACAATCCCATGAGCAAATCAACCAGTGAGTGACACAGACTCATCTGGGGTCTCCTCCAATAAGGTTCATGAATATGACTCTTTTTCAACACAGATTCACTGATTTAAATGTCACGTTAACGTTACAGATATATTTTTTTACATCCTTCTTACTGCCTCTCATCTCACCTTGCATCTTCGTCTCCCACTTTGGTTCAATTTCCACTATCTTTTCGAAGCAGCTTCTGGCCTGAAGGAGACACAAATATCGGTGCATTGGTAATGGAATGACATGCTTGACTGGCCTCCTCTGGTCCGACAGCCAATGAGTCGCAATCAAAAGCAGTCTGCGGCTGATAAAAGGAGCATATTGAGAGTCCAGAAAACCAGTAGCAACTCTGGAGAGTGGGAGCACGGACCTCTGCAAAGCCATTCATTTCCACCCCTTCATGATTTTTAACCCAATATTATTGCCCTATACCGACTTTAGCTACATTATTAAATACATTTTTATTTAGCTTTTCACTTGTCATGGGTTGATGCAGTGTCCTGAATCACTACTGAAGGGTTAATGGAACAGCGTCCTGATTTTCAGAGGCCACTAGATGGTGCTCTCGGTTTAGAAATAATGAGTGGTTTCATTGAAACCAGTGATGGGCTGATGAGGCTTCATGAAACAGTGTCCCCAGAGCCCACTAGATGGCAATCCCTGCTCAGATTAGACACCATAAGGAGCAACTGTACTCACCTCATCGTAGCTCTTCAAAGCCAGATGTGCTTTCCCCATGTGCAGATACGCCTTGGTGCATCGCTCATTGCACTGAATGGCAGATTGGTATAATGTTATTCAGTGAAACATATTTAAATCTGAGAAGAGGCAGGAAGGATTCAGAACATAAACCCATCAAATTCCACTGTCCGTTCTGAGACCATTTCTCTCACATAGACAGAATGTCTTCTTCCTCTTTGGGCTCCTCCCTTCAGAGGTGGCCACAGCGGATCATCTTCCTCCATCTCACCCTGCCCTCTGCTTCCTCTTCTCTCAAACCTACAAACCTCATGTCCTCCTTCACCACCTCCATCAATCTCCTCTGTGGCCTTCCTCTCCACCTTCTACCTGGCAGTTCCAACATTTCAACATCTCCATCTACCAATGTACTGGCTCTCTCTCTCTCTCTCCTCTGTACATGTCCAAACCATCTCCATCCAGCCTCTCTGACTTGGTCTCCTAAACACCTGAGCACATGTGCTGTCCCTCTGATCCTATCATCATCCTGCTCTCACTCCCAGAGAGAAGCTCAGCATCTTCATCTCTGCTACCTCCAGCTCTGCCTCCTGTCTTCTCCTCAGTGCCACTGTTTCCAAACCATACAACGTTGCTGGCCTCACCACCCTTTTGCACACTTTCCCTTTCATCCTTGACGACACCCTTTTGTCACACCTCACACTTTTCTCCAATTATTCCATCCTGCCTGCAGCCGCTTCTTCACCTCCCTCTCACACTCTCCATGGCCCTGGACAGTTGAGCCTCAGTACTTCAAACCCTCCACCTTCTTTATCTCTGCATCCTGTAAATTCTACATCTTACTGCGGCTGATCTACATTCCTCTCCTTTCTAAGGCAAACCTCCACCTCTCTAGCTGATCTTCCACCTGCTCCCTGCTCTCACCACAGATTATAATGTCATCAGCGAACATCATGGTCCAAGGGGCTTCTTGTCTAACCTCATCTGTCAACCTGTCCACCACCATCACAAACAAGAAGGGGCTCAGAGCTGAGCCTTGGTGCAGTCCCACCTCCACCTTGAGCTACTCTGTTCCACCTGCAGCACACCTCACCACTGTCTCACACCTACCACACATGTCCTGCACCACACCAACATCCTTCTCTGCCACTCCAGACTTCCTCATGCGATACCACAACTATTCTCTTGGCACTCTGTCGTACGCTTTTTCCAGGTCCACAAAGACACAATGGAGCTCCTTCTGACCTTCTCTGTGCTTCTCCATGAACATCCTCAAAGCAAACACTGCATCTGTGGTGCTCTATTGTTGGCATGAAGCCAAACTGTGGCTCACATAACTTCTGCCCTTAGTCTACTTTCCACGACTCTTTCCCACAACCTCGTCGTAGACACAGTGTACCGGCACATAATGGCAAAGAAACACCTGAAACTGAGCCTTATCTGCGCAGGAGTGACACTGGCGCCATGTTTTTCCTTTGACTCCGTCTCGCCAGTGAATGTCAGAGCCACCAAAGTATTTACTGGCCTCACCTTTATTGCCCACTCACAGTCGCTGATGGCCTCTTTGTACTTCCTCAGCTTGATGTAGGCCTGGATTCCACCGAGACATGTAGTTAGTACTGCAGACGTCGGAGCATCTCACACAGCCCGAGGTGGGGACTGAGGAACTGAACAGCGTTACCTGAGCTCGGTTGGTGTAGAGCTGCTGCATGTCCCGAGCGTGAGCCAGGCCCGCGCTGTAGTGCTCCACCGCCCTCTCATAGTCGTCCTGGGCAAAGGCTTTATTGCCTTCCTCCTTGAGCGCTGCCACCGCGCGACAACAGTGAAGATGGAGTCGGGCGAGAGTGAATGGAAACACCGAGCGAATCTGACAAACCTGTTGCTTTTTCCTCTTTGGCTTTTCTCATCTTTTTCCGATCTTCAATATCTTTCTCCATGATCTTCATGAAATTGTCTACAAAAAAATAACGTTAACAATCACATCTGACAAATAATAATTGTATTTAAAAACTCATTATACATAGCGGTTTAAATGACTAGCAATAATGTTCTTAAATGTCGTTATACGCACCTTCATTGAACCTGAACCTGAGTTAAGGTCACTGAAACTTCTGTAGAACTGCAGCTGTTGAAAACATCGGGTTGTTCTGATGCTTTTATTTACAGTGGCGCGAATACACTTGTAGCATATTGGGGTTTTTCTTGCTTGTTTTTTTCATCACCTCTAGATGGAAACCTAATAAGCCAAGTGTGGCATGAGAGATGGATGTGGGCATCTGATAAGAAAACTACACGGTGGATTTGTATTTATTTCCTTCCCTCTCCTGTACTTTGTTTCCAGTGGTGTTTGCTCACCAGATCCCCTCAGTGTTTTGTCACCCGAGAGCTTGTGAAGCTCCTGCTTCATACTTTTGTTTGAAAACTTTGAACGTTAAACAGCACCATTTAAATAGAAAAAAGAATAACATAAGTCATATATTTTTTAGTTTTCAGGGTAAGTTTGCAATTGATTCATTCATGTAGTTAAAAGCGCATTAGAAAGGCAGAAACAAAATAAAAGCATTGCAACTTACCTGCACTTTCCTCAAATTTGCTCTATGAGAGAAAAGACAAAACAGATGCATTTTTTGTGGAACGTGGAAGCTTGCGCCACAACGGTGCATGTTGTTACCGTGGAATTGCAGCTTGGTGGCTTGGTGTTTATGGCAGTCCTGTTGAGCTTGGTCCGACACGGACCGTCCAGGTCAGCGAGGTGCTGGTCAGCTTTCTGCAGAGCCTTCTGTCGCACCTCTGCACGAGTGGAGCTCAGGTCCTTCACCAGGTCACCTGCAGCCACGATCGTGAGGTTTGTCATTGCATTTCTTTATGATCATGTTTGACGTTTTATAGCGAGCTATTAACCTTTCCTCAAGAGACAGTTCACAATGTGTTAGTAGGCTGATGGACGTAGTTCAGATTGTAAAGATCATTAGGAATGGATATCGCTATATCACGGAGCCCTGGAAGTCACATGCATGTGTTTATTTTTTTGGATGTGACATTCATGACTTTTTTTCTCCTGAGATAGCAGTTATCTCGAGATAATTTGTATCTCATGATAATGCGTAACAGTTTATTTTTATCTCAGGATACAATGGTAAATGTCAGCAGCGCATGCGTAGCTGCCTCTCTGGCAAAGCATTTTGTATACGTCCTCCTGGAACCACTATGTCTCCCATGGCTTCGTAACTGTTCGTCAACATGGTCAGTCACTGTTTGCAAGTCTGTGCGCTTTTCACACTCTGATCAAGTGCTTTCTACTCAAAATAATACCATACATGGCTAAGCTATATGCATTACGCCTCCCTGGAAGCCACATGCAAGACTTTAATTTCCTATCCTTATCCTGAGATACAAATTATCTCGAGATAACTGTTATCTCGGGAGAAAAAAAATAAAGTCATGCATGTCACATCCAAAAAAAATAAACACATGCATGTCACTTCCAGGGCTCTGTACTATAGCATGTAAATGTAAACATTTAAGGACATTAAACAGAAATCATGGTTGTAATGTGAGTCATAGTCACCTACTACAAGTCTCTGGTGAATGGGCTTATCTTATCATGTAAATCAGTATAAGCAGAGCAGATCTTTTTTCCACTCTTGCCTGACAAAATAACCATGGAGTGAATGCATACCGTTTTCCAATGGAGCAAAGCAACTATACTGTACTGCTACTGCACTTCTAACGCGCTACTCTTCACTTTTTACTACTCGCTTTTATACGTTTTTCAAAAACGTTTTTCACTTTATAGAATTGTTATAGCGATTCTGCAGTGTTCAATGTGATCAAATAGTAACTTTATAGCTGTCGACATGCGAATAAACATAAAGTTCAGCCTGGCTCACACTTCTAACAGCCAAATGTCAGTCAGTCGTTACTCACTTATTTTGTCAACATTTTGTAAAAAGCTCTCGAAGTCTTCCATTTGGTCCATCTTGTATTTTGTGTTGTCAAATAGCGCCTTTAAAGTGTGGCTGGTTCTGGTCTAAGAGGACAGAAGCGCCCGTCGTCGCGCAGTGTTGTGTGTTGCCATGGCGACGTGGCGCCTTCACTTTCGCGTGGACATTTGAAAGTTCAACATGGAGCGGTCCAGCGGAGTAAGGACACACATAGAGAACAAGGCAGACGGGCGGACACGCACACTATCAACAGAATAAATGAAGCTAAGCTCAGAGGAGACGCTTTAAACATTTGCCAGTAAAGACAAATGCAGAGAATAAAGTCAGATTACTGCGTTGTTTTGTTGCGTTGCTTATATATATATATATATATATATATATATATATATATATATATATATATATATATATATATATATATATATATATATATGGTAACAATAATGATAACACCAAGCAGTCCTTAGTTTGTCCCACCTGCTTCATCCTGTTATTTTCATTTTTCCTCCCCGATATATGGATGAATATATTGTCTAGAAGGGCTTTTACAAAACCTCTGGAGCAACACTGCCTCCCTGTGTTTTAAGGCAGTAACAAAGCCAAGCCGCGTCTGCCCAAAGTTCTCCTTTCAGGCTTTTGAATGATATTCATGGAAGTGTTTTTTAAGAAAATGAATCAGATTTTAGAGTCAAAGAGAACAGCCGAGCCAGACACTTGATTGAAGATATATGTATTTATTCATCTGAAAAACTGAAATATGCAATGGGAAACTCCACGGTATTTGATGCTTAGTAAACAAGTATATCGAGTATATTCTATAATGTGAGTAACAGCACAAGTATGAGACTGAAATAAAAACTTGACAAGAGAAAGTGAAACTACTAAAGTGCAAAATGTGCAGATCAAACTCTTGATTTATCTGCAAGTATGAAACCAGCTGAAGAAATGAACCACATTCACCACATGTTGTTTCCTATGCACAAACAATCCCCACAACTCTTTCCACTCAACCTTACATTTGATGGAGCCCATGTATTTAGTTCAGTGTTTACTTTAATAAGCAGCTGGAGGTTCACTTCAGGCTCTTTATTTCAGGGGTGCGGGGGGGTGGAGACACATACGGAAGGCGAGCACATGTGGATCTAAGTTTGACTGCGCTGCATCCAAGCAAAAACAATAGCTCAGAGTTAGGATGTGGAGATCTGGATCACGGGCGAGAGCTTTGTGATGTTGGGATGATAACAGACAGGTGGAAGTGTCTGTCCATAAATAACAAGAGAACTGCAGAAGAAGCTCAGGACTGTGGGTCACGTCTTAGTCTGAGATCCAAAAACAACATGAGGGGAAGAGAAGTAAAGCAAGGATTGAATGCTGAAATCTACACTTGTGTATGATGTGTTGGAGGGACGGCAGGAGTCCGTGCGGCGAGACTCCGTTTCAGAGCTTGTCGACAGTGTAGTCACTCAGACACACTCTGAAGAGCAACCCTTATAAGGTCGCAACTGTTGACGCTGCTACTTGGCCACAGTCGGCCACGCCCACAAGGGCCATCCTCCTGTCGACCACCATCACAAGAGATGGGGCTTTCTTCAAAAGCATGTTTCAAATACCTCATGTACACATTCCCTTGTAAAGCAAAGATGAACCAGCCCCCAGACAGCAACTGTGTCAGGCGACGGAGTCTATAAATAGTTTCCCGATGCTGAGCTCTGAGGAGTTGGAGGAAAGAGCTGGGAGATAAGAATGATGAGGCAAATGAGCACGTCGGACACAAAGGTTTGAGCAGGAAAAGATTAAAAGCTGTTTGTGTGATGGATGAAACCGCCAGACCTGACGCATCACAGACGACCACCGACACTGGCCGCACAATAGTAGCCTTGATGAAACGCTCTTGACTTTATCAGGCTCTGCGCCGTGGATCCAGCGAGGACTTCAGTCTTCGAGTCATCTTCCTTGCCCACAGTCTGAACTGCTGTGCGGCACAGAAATACTGACAGCAATCCAGTCACTCTTTCTGCTGCCCACTTGTTTCTCCTGCGGAACTGGCCCTAAAAAGATCAAATAATATGATAAGCACAAGCTCAAGGGTGGACTTTAGAGAACAGCAGCTACTACTAGTTTAGTTGCACGACAAAGTGCAATACTAACTATTTTATAGTGATGGGCTGGTGAGGCTTCATGAAACAGTGTCCCCATTTCCTGATCCCACTAGATGGCGCTCTCTGCTCTAAAATCTTTGGAATTGAACAACCATTTAAATGAAAACACATCTTATTTTTAAGACAAGAGCACCACCTACTGAGCTCTAAAAATAAGGACAGTGTTTCTGTTTCATGAAGCCTCATCTGCCCATCACTACTTTTTGGACAAATGGATGTGGTTGGTGATGTGTTGCTGAGGCTTCATGAAACATTGTCCCCATTTCCTGAGCCCACTAGATGGAACTTCCTGCTCTAAAATCTTTGGATTTGAACAACCATTTCAATGAAACCTCTCCTCATTTTAAACCCACAGTTCCACCTACTGAGCTCTGAAAATAAGGACACTGTTTCATGAAGCCTCATCTGCCCATCACTAGATAGAATGCGCATTCTCACACACGCCATTGAGAATCATAACTTCTTCATTGGAACGAGTAACACAGCCAATAGTCAGCAGAATCAGGGTCAGATTATTTCCAAATCATGTCCGCTCCGTCCTAGAACACAGCTCACTGAGTTTCAGGCTGGAGGTAACGCCGCCCACTTCTGTAGTTTTCCATGAGTCACTGATAGTCATCATTCAACTGCATTCTGAGGTTTTCATTGAATGACACTGGCAAGTTTGACACTTCACTGAGTTGAGATCCTTGTTGATCACAAGCAAGATGTCTATATATTGATGATGATGATGATGATGATGATGAAGAGTTATCCATAGAGTTAGTAAGCTGATGCCTCACCTTGACATGTACTGAGGTGTGAGTGATCTTAATCCATTTCCAAGACATAAACCTAAATAAAAAATATGGGGCTTATGCTGTTACTATTACTACTGCTACGATTAGAGCGGACGTCATGCATTTGCTTGTCCTTCAGACCCGCTACAAAGTTTCACAGCGTCACAGACTTGACCTCGACTGTGGCTTTTGCTGAAACCCACCATTGTGTGCAAGCTTTTTCAAAGACCTGACTCAGACCTCTACTTTCGTACGCTGTGTCTCAGGACCTGATAATGTCACTGCAGCTATTGTGCTGAAGCGAAGACACGGCTTTGCTACAGTAAACTGCTCTTGGATGAATGGAACTCCAGGACAAGCATGAGGACAAACACATGGACTCTGAGGGAGGAAGCGTCCAGTGACGTCACCCCTCAGATCAGCGTCTTCCCGGAGTTCATGCGACGTTAAGTGATTTCAGCGTTACGCCAACTTATTAAAATGTAGCGCCTGACTGGGAGACAAGAGTTTTCTTTTCTACTAACACACAGGTTGGTTTATGCAGCTCTCAATGCATCAGTGATCGATATTTGAGATCAGTTGAAACCAGAACGGAGCCGATGCATCGGCCATTTTTGTGACTTTTATTAGATATATAACAGTACGCGAGATTTGAACAGTTGGAAGAACATTGTGCATTAGGGGCCCTTCAGTACCAGTTGAACTCTGGCACCTCTGGCACGTTGGAAATGCTTAATAAATGGAGCAAAAAGAAAAAATCAGTGCACGATTTTCCTGTGATTGTTTGTCATGCTGCAGTTGCTCTCTGGTTAATAAAGAAGTGCACTCTCGTCTCATTCATCACAAATGAATGCACTTCATTTTCACTGAAAAAAAAAAAAGAAAAAGGAAAAGAAAAAACACATTTGGATGGAAACCTGTCATTCAGAAAACACACTTATTTATCCTGCGATAGGAAGATAAAATATTCAATATAAGAAAAGTTCAACATAAACTGACAAAATATTTTTGGGGGAAATGATGGGTACATTTTTATGAAAGCTATGAGAGGTGAATAATAAACAAGATATCTGAGGTTTTTGAAAAAGCGAGAATGTTAGACGTGTCGCTAAAATGTCCAGTAAGAACAATTCAGTGGCTACACTTTTTTAATAAGAAAAAAAAACAAAATTAAACAAACATTCAGTCATGAGGCAAGTGTTGCCATACAGAACAATGAATCCTCATGGTGTATTTAACACACTTCTGTTGGCTACACACACTGCTTTTAGAGTCTCACTAAATAAGAAGAAGAAGAAGAAAGTGAAGTCAAGTTTTCTGAGTGAGATCTTACAGTATAAATACACCAAGAAAATTGCATGAATGGATTTGAAGAGCTAAAGCTTCCAGCGGCTCAGCATCGTTCTGTCCTGAAGTCTTTGAAACAAGCCTGTTTTCTTGAGTGAAAGCGTCAGACAGGACATTTGGATGCCAGTGGCATTGTTCCCTCAGTTGTGTGAGGTACGATCAGAGGTGCACACCCCTCACAGTCCCTCCCACTGGGTATATAAGGCAGCAACACCCACCAAGTGACTCGAAGGAGAGACTTGCACTCAGAAGCTCCAGTCAATCAAGCTGAGACAAAGAGAGCTAAAATGGAAGGAGGCCAGAGCCGAGCTCAACACACAACATACCTAGGATGGTCCATCTTCAACACCTTGTGTTGTTGTCTTCCTCTGGGGATTGCAGCTATTGTCTACTCTTGCAAGGTAAGCTTCTTTAAAAAAAAAAAAAAAAGTAAAATCTTAGCTCTTAATCTTTTGGTTGGGTCCTGATCGGGCCGCACCGTCAACTGAATTTAAAGTAACTTCAAGTAAAAGCCTGCTGTTTATCATCGGGTGCGGGTGCAGGGGGTGGGAGGTGGAGGGCGGGGGGGCGGAGGCTGTATTTTTTTCTCTCTACTTTTTCAATGTCTACTACTGACTTTGTCATTGAGAATTGCCGTAAACCTCGTGTGAGCAGTGCCAGTGAGAGCTGTGCGTCTTTGCTTTGAAAGGTTCAGACGGCCAACGCCACGGGGGACGCTGTTGTGGCCGCGGACGCCTCAAGAGTGGCCAAGATCCTCAACATCGTTGCGCTGGTGTGTGGAATTATTTTCATCATCATTTTCATCGCTCTCAAAGCCACGCAGCAGTAAGGCTGAGTGTCCGACACCTGGGCCCGTGTTGCAGCGTGAGGAGCATGTTGGCAAGGCTCCCACTCCACCCCCCCTCACCCCTCACACCACCCCCCTCCCACCAGCCATTCGGACTAAATCTCACCCGCCTGTGCAGAGCTGTGTCTATTGGCTTTCATAGCTCACTGCGAGACATGTAACTTCATGCCTAAGCCATGCCATTGGATAGTGATTTGCTCAGCTCATTTGTGATTGGAGGTGGCCAGATAATGAGGGAGAGAAAACTTCAAAATATGTTCCACATTAAGCTAAACAGGAGCCTGGCATGACGGGAGCCGTGCGTGCGCACAGGAGGGGTCTCTTCCTCCGTCGCCAATGGAAAACGATCGCAGCAGGAAATCTGATCATACAGCTGCCAGTTTCTTCTTCTGTTACGTGAAAACAAAAACATGTAAACAATGTGCTTTACGCTAACAAGTCTTGCAGTTGAATGTATTGTGAGATAAATGTAATGGTAGTATATTTTTTATAATCTGATCAACGCTTCTTGTTGCCAATCACTATGCGCCCTGGATTTGTATTCCAAATGTTTATATTCCAATAAAATGTTTTATAGCCAACTTGTCCATTTGATCATTGAGTATGAGAGGGCGGGTCGCAGGGGCAGCAGTGGAAGCAAAGCAGTCCAGACAGGTCTGGCCCAGGGCCTCCCCCCAACTTCAAGAGAGCGGCTCCACTCCACTTGTCTGAGTGTTTCTTTTCTTATGGTTTGTTTGCCGGCTTTGCCAGAATTCATAGTTTTTTGGGTTGTTTTTAACTGTTTTCCAAATGTTCTGGAGCCCTGTGAGCCATGGCACTGCAGAGCAGGGATGAGTCACCAGACCTTCGCAGGACATTTATAGCTGCAGGCGCTTTAGGATTCATCTGAACACATGATTCTTAATTGCGTGTGTGGTGCGACTCGTGTTTGCCAGCACAAGGTCTCCTCTCTGGACTGGCACCAATGAGTTTAACGCTCCCTTTACAAATGAATTCAGGTCACCAATGAAGAGAGACTCTTTTTTTACCAGGTCTGCGTGAGGCCTGCCGTGCTCTTCTCGCTCAGCAAATCTTCGAGGCGGGAGAACAAAGAGGTTTCGATGTGTTTTCTTTGAAGCGCTGTGATTTCCTGTTGCCATGATCACAGACATGCATGAATTAAACGGTTTGACCCCAGACACATTCCAGCTCACAGAAAGAAAAAAAGCTGTCTTGTCCAAGTTCTATCGACAAGAGAACCACTTCAAACCGAACGTTCACTGCTTCTTACATCAGTGGAGAGCAACCCCGGGTGCTGTCTGTGGAGAAGTGAAGCGGCGAGGCTGCCCGGCGCGGAGGCCCTGGAAGCGGCCTCTTTTTCCTGCATACATAAATGAGCTTCCTGAGCAGAGGGGGGCAACCCGAGCCTGGCCTGCAGGACTTGGCCAAGACACGCCTGCAGAACCTGGAAAACAATACCGGCTGGGAATGAGCGAAGCAGGAGCCGCAGCTCGGGCTGCCGCGCTCGTACCTTGAAGAAGAGCCTTTGGAAGGCAGGGCTGGAGTCGTTCCTCAAATCGCCGACTTTCACATGGGACAGCGAGTGAAGCAAGAGCAGGGAGAATCCTCCGGCTGACTGAAGCCTCTGGCGCCGGATGAAGAGCGTCTCCGCGGCTTCCTGTCAGGAGGGTCATTAACACTTCGCGTCTGCACGACACGTATGCAGCGATAAAGATGTGAGACAAAACACAGTGCTGAGAAAGAACTTGTCGGGAGAAATTTCCTGAACTGATAAGACGAGCCAGCTTTAAAAATAAACAAATAAAAATACATCTTATCTCAATTCCTGGCAGGAAGGATGTGAGGAAGTCCAGTTGCTGGACATACTGGAATGTGAGTTTTTTAGGGAACCAACGGTCATACATTATTCCTCTGCAATTATTTGTGTTGGATTCTGCAAGGGTTTGATGTGTTGTGATGGGCTGGTGAGGCTTCATGAAACAGCGTCCTCATATTCAGAGCCCACTAGATGGCACTCTTTGGATCTGTCACTGAATCATTTCACATCATTTTGAACCGAGAGCGCCACCTACTGAGCTCTGGAAGTACCGACACTGTTTCATGAAGCCTCATCTGCCCATCACTACTGTTGTGACAATGATGAACATCTTGGCTCTTTAACTGTAAAAACACAGGGATTGATTGACTTGGGCAACAGAGCATCATGGGAACTCTACACTGTTCACTTCAAGTCAGTCAGAGTTTCTTGTTGAGAGTGATGGGACAAGCCTATTCAATTGGCACTGTGATGTGTGTTCAGAACTTTGTTTTCATCATGACCCTAATTTTTTTCCTCGTGGCCTGAACCCTTGAGGCTTATACAGCTAATATATGAATATATGTTTACAGGCTAAAGAGCCTCACGCTGCCAAAATGTTGAGCCTGGTCACATCAAACCAGTGAAATCACAGGCGTGTAATTGACCTTTAAGCACTCCAAAGGCGCCTGCATGTCCGCAGCTCCGCCCACAGAGCCAGTCTCCTGGAGGAGCAGAGACGGGAAGCAGCAGCTGTGAGCGGCAGCGTGGGCGAAAACAGATCATTTGGAGCACTTTAATGTCAATAAAGGATGTGAGGACTTGGTGATTGCAGTTCAGAACATTGCCCAGTTTGTTTCATGAGTCGGTCTCCATGCTGGAGCCTATTTTCCAAACTAGTTTACAAGCAATCCTCAAGCGTTTTTAAGCCTTTCTATGGTGCAGACAGCACCGCTGCACCCGCGGCATGTGAGACCAGTGGAGAGACGTTTACATTGTGCAACATGGATTCATGCAGTCATGCAAGTCCAGCCATGCAACCTCCTGTTTGGACAGAGTTATGTGTAGAAATGTAACGTCATATTCCTCTTTCACTTTTTTATTAGAGCAGTGTATTATACAGGTTTAATTGTGTTTTATTAGCCTAATGTTTGTCATTATTTTTTAGCAGTTTGAAACTGCATTGCCTATTGTAGCCTCTTTGTCTGAAGCGAGAGAGTACTAGAACAATAACAAATACTCAATTGATTGATAAATAAGTTTATGTTTTCCATTGTTATCTAAAGTAGGTCACTGTGACTTCCTGATCATTTATGAGTAGCTCGGAGGCTGAGTGTGTGTGGGCAGGAAAAGTGGCTGCTTCACTTGTAAGTGAATGGAACTGTCGTGCTGAAATCCAGGATCCACCAGCTTCCATGTCGCGTTTGAAAAACTCTGGTAACAAGTCATGGCGCGTTAACCAATCAGAGCCCAGGTTTTACTGCACTGAAAACAGTGAAACGAAATTCGTCACAAAGAAGTGAAACTCTGCGGGCTCCTTTCAGTGTCTGATGGACAATGGCGTCCATCTACGTGAACTGTGGATGAAGAGCTACAATTGTGCCTCTGGAGTGCACCATGGCGACTGTCCCCTCCTCCCAGTTTACAGAAGAGCTCCTGCAGTCCAGTTAGAGAGGAGGGGAGGGAGCAGCTTTTTGTGGCTGGAAACCAGCGACTACTCGAGTGCGGGAACGACCCTTAAGTCCCGTCAACATCATGTCTGTTCCACTCTTCTGTCCCGCGTCGTTCACTTGCAAGAGCTTTTGAACAGCAGCACATGAGCATCTTTGTCAGTCACTTCCACTCCGTGTTAAGGTTGTTTTTCACTCTGTCTATAAAGCTGTGCAGGCCACACCTAAAGGCATGTGTGGGGCCGGAATCGGCCCTCTGGCCTTGAGTTTGACTCATTTGAACTGGGCAGAAGAGAGAAGTCTGTTGCATCATCCCGTTATGAAAAAGGGGAAATAATCCTTCTAGTCAACCAGAAGTGTGAGTGAGGCTCTTCGTTGCCAAATAAAGAGCCGTAACTTTCATGATAACAGGGTCATATCTGACAGGACCAGGGGCCCCACCCAGGTATTTCAGTCTAGTGGACACGAGTGATATGGTTCAACCGTACACCACACAGTGGCTGTTAAAAAGGAGTCAACATACTGTTCACTCCACTGACATCAAGACTGCGTCCTCAGTTGCTTTCATTTCTTTTCTCTGTTTCAATTGGGACTTGGACATGACTCAGGTAGAGATCTTGCTTCAGTACATGTCAAAGTCTGTTTTGAGGTTTTGAGTCCGAGAGTAACAAAAGGAAGCTTGATCGAGTCATGTGATCTGTTAGAACCAGCAAGCCAGCGACGGGTGGTCAAACCTTGGGACTGGATGAACATTAGAATGGACTCAGCACTTTTGATTTGGTTTTCCTTCAGTTGCAGCTATTTGGCGGCCGAAGCTGCGACTGAATTCCCCAACTCTTTACAGTAAGCATCGGCGTGAAGGGCAAGAGGAGGTGAAATGCAGCGATTCTTTCTCACTTTCTCTCTCCTCAAACGTTTTACAGTCAAGTCCTTCAGAGTTCGGCTGCCGGAGAGGCTGGTCATGCAGGAATTTCGTGTTATTTACTAGTGTAATGGGTCACTGGAACTGACCCCTGACTCTCGTGAAAACTTGCGTGTGGGAATGATAAAGACCCGTCTGTCCTAGGAAACCAGCAGCCTTCAGAGAGGCTCTCAAGCCCCCGGGGCGGCGGATCTTTTCCAAAGAGAGCAGGACAGTAGAAGGACCACAAAAACAATTCCAGTCCAAAAAGTGGCAATGGGAAGACAGCTGTCATGATTCATGAGTCAAATCAAACGCTGGACAATGACAGGTGAAAGCTGCCTGTTGGAGACGTTCATTTCCGGACAGGATGTGACTACAAAAGCATGGAAAATACATCCAGGCTCCAGAACAGACTTGTGCTTGTGTCGTTTGGTTTCTTTGAGAACGCCTTCTATTTCAGTGACATCTTGTGAGTTCCCACACGTTGATCCCAGTCCATGACGAAAGGCGGGATATCGACTCCGACAGAGATCACACAGGCATCATGTGTGCTCTGTCTAATTCCATAAACACTCTAAAATCAGGCCGTGTTTCAATCCAGCGAGGAAAGCGCATGCACGCCCTCGGAAAAGAGAAATCTGACAGGAAGCGGCTCTGCGATTACCTGATAGAAGAATGAATTCCTGAAGGCGTTGTTGAAGTAGTTGTTTTTGGGAAGGCTGGCTGCCATTTGCAGAGAAACGGCCAGAGTCTGTGAGAGAAGAGGCACGATCCGGTTATATTTGGAGAGTTCACAACAGAAAGACGGTGCTGTCATTTGCCATCGTATCGAACAACAGTTCTGGATAAAACACAGTAGCAGTTTGTGGAGTATAAGACTTTTTCCAATATTCCTTTTTGCCTTGAATTCAGTCCCACACAAGGCAGTGACGTAGCATGTGCACAGATAATGAAACTCTTTTAGTTCGTTTTTGGGAATACTTTGAAAAACTTCTACTAAAAACAAAATCTCAGTCAATAACATTCAATGATGCAAACTGATTTGCTACTTAAATCACCTGTATTTAAGCACAGTATACTGAGAACTGCACAAACCCTGGTGACTAAAAATGTATGAAGATAAGCTTCCCAGGCTAAAAAATAAACATGTCATTAAACTTACTCAGCGAGGGCCAATGGTCCCTATTCACAGACTTCCTGTAGTGCACCCCTTTTTTTCTTGCCTTTTGGGCTTCATAAACTTCAGGCACTTTGTTTGAAATTTTAAAGAAAAAAAAATGTGTTTTTGTGTTTGCTCTTCATGGATAGCGGGGCTTGAGTACTGGCACTCATAAAATACCACGAAACCGATGCCACTTTATGGCAGTGCGCAGTTTTTGTGAGTTAGTTTGAGTTTGTTTGTCTAATGTTAGTTTATGACAATTTTGCCGACTTTGTGATTGTACTGCAGTGAAACTTGTCACCGTCATCCATGGACAAGAGAACCATACTGAGGAATGTTGTTCAAATCACAATATATATGGACAAGCAAAAAGACTCCAAGTAACTTTGCGTGTATCGGTGCGACCTTAATGAATACACAATGTGAAAGAAAATGTTCTCTCAGTGAAATTTGGGGCCCTGTTGGTTCAGTCTAAGTCATGAGAGAACTTTTGAAATGAATCCCGACTGACGTGTGAAAACGCTTAGCTAAAACCTTGTTGGTGTTTTATTGACTCACTTCAAACGGGGTCCACAAGTGTGTTGAAAACATAAGCAAACAAACCAGCTTTTGACGGTGCAACACGTCGACGAGGTAAAGGCCGTGCTGGTAGACCAGGAATTCTCTGGGATTTAGAATGGAAGAGTCCAACGGGATCAGCTCCCCCTCACACTCCCACTGACAATCGGCTACATCAACAAACCCGGGGTTGCCTCCGTCTAAAGAAAACAGAGAGCAGAGAAGGACTCCAATGACAGAATCCTCACGCAACAATGAAAACATGGAGACGTAAACACACTCCAGAGTGGACGCTTTTCCCGACTATTCCCACACAGCCGACCCCCGTAAAAGGAGAGCTCTATTGTGAGCCTGTGGATTGAGCCGCTCAGCGCAGACAGCTGCACACAATTAAAACCTGGAACTTTGAGCTAAACAAACCAACACACACTCAAGCGTTCAGGGGCATGGAAACGTGTTCCAGATGGACTTCGTCAGACCTCTGCAGTTTAGGAAGAATCGGCCCCATATCACAGAACATTAGGACTTAGAATCAATTCAACTTGGACAAGTTTACATTCCGTCTTTCACAAGCTGCACCTCCTGAACTCCACCATCCGGGATTTGTTTTTTGTTTGAGTGTGTAGGGGAGCATCACACTTCATTACAGGCATTCAAAACTTGATGAAGACAAGAGAAGTGAGGGCATCACGCCGCTCAAGTTACAAAAGAACCAGAATCCTCACAGCTCAGGGGAAGGAAAATTCCCACTCAAGCAGCCGCATCCATTTTATGACGCAGTAAACCTTTTAATGTGCCTGCAAATATTTATGCTGAAAATACCTTCTCGGGGATCAGCAATTGAAAACAGGTAACGTGTGACTAAAGCATACTTTGTGGCCCAAAAAAAGAAGAGGAGGGTGGTGGGGGCGGGGCACAAATAAACTGTGGAGGTTTCACTTACAGTAATGTGACGCTGGTGAAAGCTGCTGCTCGTGGATTTATACGGTCACACTGAAGGGAAAATGAGGAATTTTGGAGACGTTGGAAACAATGTACACATGTCTGTACATAAGAGCCGAGGCAGCTGTCGCGCAAACAATGACGAAAAAGGCCCGATATTATCAAGTTGCGCTCCGTGGCGTCGTGTTCTTAACGCCTCAGTGTTCAGTCAGGTGTTATTTTTCTTTTATTTTTATATTTGGGATGTGCTCTCATCTCACCCTGTGCAGTTGTGCATAAAGCCACGGAGCTAGTAATGCGTGAGAAATGAGCTGAGTGAGTGACAGCCTGACGCATCTGTGGTCGAGGAAAGAAAAGAGGTCGATTTGAAGTCACAGATATTTACAAACCACACTCCGGTGTGTGGAACATCTGCACCCATTCAGGCGCTGCGTGCAGTTTTCAGACACAAACCTGCCACTCGTGAACGCACCTCGTGTTTCAGAATGTTTGCAGCCGTGCAACATTTTACAATATTTTGGTATTTGTAGGCAACAATAGGTTTAGCTCTGCACACGTGTGATGATCATTATGTTGGCGCTAACCTCTGAAGACAAATCATTGATTTTGTCACGGATTAATTACCTTCTATTGCTTCCGGCCGGGATTTTTCCACACTTTATTGAGTTCATGTTTGAGTTCTAAATTCAGGGACTTGAATACATGATGTCCAGGAGGAACGGAAGGAGGTGCAGCCAGAATACTGACCAACTATTACATGTTTACTATTGCTTTTGTGTTTTCATGAGCGGAGCTTTATGCCCCACTTGATTAAATCCAGATCCAACATACCAGCGAGTTCCGCAGGAGGAAGCCCCGCCCGACCGACCCAGCGTTTGAGCTGGAGCTCCACCTCCTTGAGTCGATGGAAGACAGGCGACAGCTCCAGCAGCTGGCTCCACTCTTCATCTGCTCAAACATGAAGACTTTTCTAAATAAAGAAGTCGTCGCACTTGTCCCACAGTTACGGGGTGTTTCATTTACATGCCTGATTTGTCTGGGAGGGAGACGAGCGTACGAGACGACGAGTCTTTCAGGTGGGCTGCAGGAAGAATCATTGAGAAACGACACATTTCTAAACACCAGTCACAAGCTATTCTGGACAAACTGAGATGCTTAGTGTGGGACAGATTGATGTCAGAGATGACTGAGACAGTGCGGCATTGTAGCCTCTGACTGAGTGACCTCAGAGACGCCATCATTTCCTGGCCGCTGAGGACATCCTTTGTTATGAGCTGCCCATCAAGGCTCGCACAGAGAGGGACAACAACAATGGTGGTCCTGATCATGCAGTGCCACAGCTTCATATTTCAGGTTGGTCAGATGAGTTTTCAGTCGCTAACACAGAGAAAACTACAGATGAAGTACTGCTCAACACCAGGACAAGAAAGAAAGACTAGCCCTCCTCTCCTCCAACATCCGTCCAGACTGTTCCCGCTGAGGTCCTCACCAGCACACAATTCTTTAGAGCTGTGTGTTGAAGATGACACAAAGGTCACGTTTACACGACAACAGCGGCAGTGAAAACGAGGTGAGGCCAGGAAATTCTCACGAAACCACGTAACCACGGTGATAAAGCCCACATTGGCTCCAGCAGAAAAGGGCGGGGCCCTGCTGTGACTGGTTGTTGGGTGGTGTATTTTAAGGGAGGTCACTGAAAGACGTGCGCTGCCAAAGTTCAGCACAGATACAGCAATGACAAGGGGGGTTCAGCGCAATACTCCATCGCCACATTATGAAGCACCCCACCCACACTATGATTAGAAATTGTAAAATGGCCGTCAGTTTATTTATTTCAGCTCAAGCAGGTAACGCCTGCAGCTCGATCTACCGTGGCCTGAAGTGGACAAAAAGGAAGTCTCACTCAAGAGAAAATTATGTTTCATGTAAAACTTATAGAGCCTGTGTTGCAGATGCTTTTATTGTAGTCTCATCTAAAGTCCAGTCTTATCACCATCCTCATCCCTCAAAAGTCACTTTTGCTCACAGTTTTTGAGTAAGCCACTTCTCAACTGGCACCAGCCACAGGGCCACCATTGTTATGATGGAGCAAGCACATGGATCACCACGGCAACAAACCTACATTGAAGCGTCACAGCCTGGACCCCGTTTTCAAAACAAGTGCGGTCAACACATGAACAAACACTGAATCCAGCACTTTTTCACGGTGGCAGATGCTATTGTTTTCACCACTGTGTCTTCGGACGGCACTAGAACTAGTCTTGTTACCGCAACAGCCGAGACTCTCTTCTCACGACAGCCATTCCACACAAGCTGAGCAAAACATTTATGTTCTACTACAAACTGCAGCTTGAAGCCAGATCAAATCCTTGAACATTTCTCACCCGGCAGCTCAAAATCAGAAGACGCCGTGTGTGAGTTGTGCGTCGGGGCTGAGCTGTGTTGGAGACCAGAGTCCTGCGACTGGGCTTTGACAGGTTTACACAATAACTGGCTGGAGATCCCTTAAACACACAAACATTTGGAGAGTGTTGGTCAAAGCTGCAAAAACAGAATCCTCTGAAGAGTGAATTATTTCTATTTCAAAGCCCTTCACTGTTGTATGTTGTAAGTTCTGGCGATGGAAGATTCTCAGGTTCATTTCAATTCATTTTTCATGTTCAGAAATGCAAGCTCAAGTTGTTCATGTGTCAAATGTGTCCTGCCTGCCGCGGGATGATGATGTCACATCTGGCATATACAATATTACAATATTATCTTTTCTTTATGTTTTAATAGGCCAGAGGAAATTGAAATAAAGGATTTCATAGCACTTGTGTAACACGTGTAACATTTATTTCCACAAAATACGCTGTTTGTCATCGGAGCTTCTGCACATTTTATGTCCGTTCTTCTCCACGGTCTGCGGAACAACACGCTGTGATTGGCTGACATGTACGGAGCTTTGTTTTTGTTTGATATCACACAAGAAATCACAATAGACACTTCCGCATTAGCTGAAAGACACAACGTGATTGGCTGGTCTTCAGCAATTCATTTCAATTCAATTTCCCCCTGGCAAAAAATGACATCTGGAGATGTACACATGACAGAGTCTATTGTGATTTTTGTGCTGTATAAAATAAAAAACAGCACACCGTACACGTCAGCCAAACACGACGCGTGGTTCACCTAATGCGGAAATGGTAGGACTGATTTGGCAGGGGCGAAAACTCCTTCATAGATGCACATTTCCTCCAGGTAAATGAATAAAAATGTATCTGGAGGTGTATAAGTGACTACTGTAGGGTCTGTTGTGATTTCTTGTGTGACATAAAATAGATTGTGGAGAAGAACAAACATAAAATTCGCAAACAATCCGATGACAAACATCGGATTTTGTGGAAATAAATGCGGTGGAAAGCGCCATGAAATCCTTTATTTCAATTTCCTCTGACTGCTTAAACATAAAAAAAAGATATATCGTATATGCCGGACACATTCGGTGCCTACACCGGCTGTTACTTTTGCTGTTCATTACTGTTGCCACGGTGATGTAAAGCCTCAAAAAGGGTGAAATATGTGGCCATCTGCTTTTATTGTGTGCGTCAACTTCCTGTTCCATTCCGTCAGTGTCTCTGTGGGCTTGACAGGAAACGGCACACGGCTGGAACCGCTCAGCAATCAGCCAGTCAACACACCTGCTCCCCACTACTGTGTTCCAGATCGTTCATGCTGGTCTATCGCTCCTCAGTTCATTCCATCCTCTCCAGACTCTGTGCTGGAGCTTTTATTTTGAATTTGAGCTAATGTAGAATGCCACGTCTGTTCTCTCCCTCATATCTGCTTCCCTCCACCCCACTGACCTCCACATTATTTCCCACTCTTGTTTCTCATTTTCCCTTTTCATTTGAGTAGCGTGAGCTGATCGCGGCATGTTCTGCGTTTGACTCTGCGCTCTTTACCCTTTTGTTTCTGGAGTGTTTTTGAACCACTGTCGTTCACTTGCGTCCTCGGTTCTCCTTGCTGTCTATGCGTATATTTCTTCTATAAACTTGCTAACAGAACCCCTCTCATCAGAGGGTTCACTGCCACCCACACAATAGCTAAAGGCCCATATATGTTCAAGGTTCCATCTGGATCCAGACGGAGCCTCCTGCCTGTGATTTGTCTTCATTTCCTCTGTATTTCTGCGCGTTTCCCCAAACCTTACTGATACGGACCAACACTGGAAACCATGGGGGGCAGTGTTGCTGTTACTTCCCGATACGTAGCTTTAATTAGACAGGAAGAAGACATAACAATGGTGGGAATCCTCCGTGTTTGTTGTGAGAGTTGAGTTAGAGTTTGTTGTTGTCATAAACTTTTGACTGAGGGCTGCTCCCCCTGGTGGATGTATTGGTGAACAGCGACCAGCGTGATCAGTAATGGGACGGAAGGGTTCCGTGTCGCACATAAACGGGCCTTTATAATAGATATCCAGCAGAGACTTTATATGCAGGAAGTGAGCCTTAAATTTAAGGCTTATCTTCTCCGAAATTAGCAAATACGCCAGCTCGGCTTGTTTCTCGTCAATTACGCAACAAACAAAATTACTGGCGGCATTTTCCAGTCCTTTCCTAAAATACCCCTCATTTGTGGTCCAACCCAAAAAGACCCTGAAATCAGTACCAGGAATGTTCCGAGCTGCGTTCACTGTGGTGAACTGTTTATCTTCCAGAAGCTGCTTCAGCCTCTCCAGCAGAGGCAGCGTCTTGTGTTGAAGCAGACCTCTGAAGGTCACGCTCTGCTCCTGTCTACTGCTGAGCACCAGACCGAATTCCTTGTACCAGAAGCTTCCGCTCAGCACCGCCTGCGGGAAAGAAAAATGGCAAATTAAAGCAGATTTTTTATCACATAGTTCGACTGTCTATTGTTTATTTGATTCTCAGAATTGTGACCTCAGCAGTTTCTGCCCGGAGCTCAGATAGTTGTCTCACACAACGCAGCGTGTTGAGAGCAGAATCCAACTGTGTCAGTCTGGAGAAGCTCTGCTCCCAAAATTCTTTCCACCAGGCAGCTCTGGACTGGAAGATAAACAAAGGCTTCATCATGGATAAGGTGCATGACAAGAGGTGGCGTCCAAATTCAAGGGCCAGTGTGACATGAGATAAAGACGCTATGACAAGGTCACAAACATCCACAGTGAGCGTTTAGAAGCTCAAGCATCTCAGATGTTTACATGAAAGGTTGTGGGGCCATTAAGTGACTTCCACTTGTCCAGTTCGCGTTGGAGCCGCGCCATAGATACGTCCATGTTGTCAAGACTTGACAGCAGCGCTGAGTGCCAGACGCGCAGCTGCTCCCACTCGTCCTCGTCGCCTGAAAGAACAGGAAGAAGACGCCTTCAAATGTTCCTCTTTGTTCCCGTAAAACGGAGGCATGAGCTCTGCTCCTGTCACACAGTCAGCACAGTCGTGGCCCATCTATGTCAGGCATGAAGAGACAGAGACAGCGAGTGCAGCCGGTCACAACACCATCACTAATCCTGGCTCGAGCTCAAGTGACACTGCAGCTCCATCAGATGAGCCTCGCTCAGACCAAGCATGGTCGAGGCTGTGTGACTTCAAAGCTCCAAAAGGAAGGTCTTGACCAACACCTCAAGAAAGAGAAACTACTTTTTAACATGCTTTCAGCCTTGAGAGGAAAACGGGAAGACTGTTATGGAGGTATACTCAAAACTCATTTCCAAAAAACATTTCCAACACAAGTCAAGTGGCAGGCTAAACACCATGCTTATGGCTTTCTTTGCCAGAGAAAACAGCATAACCCAACAGTGGGTTAACCACAGCCTTCCCTGTGGTGAGCTTCAAAGCACATACTGTATATTGCCCTCCTTCACCACAGACTCGCACAACTTATTTAAATACAAACACAGATTTTTTGTTTTTGCTTTTAAATCTTGCAGATTATTTTTTTACCTATTTGTCCCCCACTTCCCAGCCTGGTCACGTCAACACACCTACAACTGTATGTATTTGTAGCTCACGCTCGCCTTATAAAATGACGTTTTCAGAGACACGCCATGAAACCCTTAAGATGAAAAGAAATACACCAAGAGTTTTTATCATGCGGTATTTCGTAGTCGCCACACACGAATCCTTCAAGCCATCGTTACCGCGGTTATTTTAGAAAGGTTTTATTTCACTGAAACAGGTCATAAATGCTTTTATGCGAGCCTAATCTGAAGTCAAACCCCGTAGCGCGCGCGTCGCCACCACGACTCAAAAGTCACTTTTGCTTGTTGTTTTTGTCGCCCCCGCATCTGAAAACCATCCATTTGGTTTTGTTAACTCTTAATGGCCAGGCAAACCTGTCGGCTCTGTTTGGGCATGCGCCTCCGTAATTCCCTCCCATTTGTGTCTTAACTTGCATCACGAATTGAAAGTCAGTGGAGGGTAATGCTCTGTCTGCAGCCCGTGTTTGTGAAAGTTTCCACAAGACCTGAGGGGAAGCTGAGGAAGCTGCCTGTGTCACAACCAACCGTCTTTATTTCACTTAGTTTTCCCAAAATTCTCTTTCACAATCGCAGGTTGACTTCAGGTCTGTTTTTGCCATGATGTCATGTCATCATCAGCCTTGAGACAATTCTGTGGAAACCTTGTGCCGGTCAGAAGACAGAGAGCTTTTATTAGAGTGTAGAAAATTGCTCTTTGTTGCCAATGAATTGTGATTTGTGATAGCGAACATAAAGGCTTCTCATGCGGGGATTCACTGCGCAAAGCTTGAACTGATTGATTCTTCCGCAAGTTAAGTGTCCTCCTGAAAATAGTCTGCCCCAGAAGCAGGTTTTCCTCGCCTGCCCCTGCGGCGGCCGAGGGATTTACCTCCAGTGAAGATGTGTAAAGCATGTGGAGGAAGCAGGAGAGGCAGGGTGCAGTCTCTCCGCTGGGCCTCCATCTGCGTCAGCTCCTGCAGCTCCACAGCTGCTGCTCTCAGTTGCCGTCCTGACCACGGGACCTGCAGCAGACAAGTGGGCGTGGAACTGTACATTTTCTCTGTGCACACACTCATCAGCTCTAACAAGGGTCTGGCCTAACACACGCAAACAAAGGCAGCGCTGTCAGCTCCAATCCTCTGGTGTTTATCTGCACAGCTCCTGGCTGGCTGCCACAAGGAACTTTGGGGTTTTGGAAACGCTACTAAAGTCAAAGCACCCAGTTCCATGCAGACCTGATGAAAGTTTGAGGCCTGGAGGAGCGAGAGGGAGACAGCTGAGTCCAGATCAGAGAGCATGGCGTCTTCCTGCTGCCGCAGTTGTCGGGCATAAGTGCTCCTCGCAGACATCTCCCTCTGCAAAGCCTCCACCTGGAACACAGTGGCCCCCCGAAAAAAAAAATTATCAGTCACCTCCCACTGTCCCGCGTTTCTGACTTGACAAGACCTTTTCTCCTGCTGAACTACTCCATTATCAGTGAGTCATTTAAAGAGGTTTCTATCAAATATCCCAGCACAAGCTGGGTCATGCTCGCCCTCTCTCTCTCTGAGAAATGTTCTCATTTCCAGTCTCCACCCCGTCCATTACCCCAAATGCACCCTGAGTGCAAAATGATCCTCTGTGAAGGCACTGAACGCGTGTGGTTGTGGACTCTGCACTACATTATCTGAACACAAAGGAAGCGCTGCGGAGCGACAGCGAGATAAAAACATTGCCTTACTTAAACTATTTACACCGTCCAATCAGAATGGGCTTTCACTTTCTCTTACTTGCACACTGGAGGAGCGATGTGCTGTGAGGAGCCAACAGGAAGCGGTGAGAGGGATGACAGCCTTTCCCAGAACATCTAGCCGCGCTCCGACCACCGGAGCCAGCAAACCTGTCACCGGGTCGACGGTCTGACGTCCATATGCGATGGCGACTAACCCTGTAAGGCGAGATGAGAGGTTCCACATGCGTGAAACAGACATGACCCACTCACCTGTCAGCACAGGGGGCAGTACCTCTTCCATCCGGGTCTTCCATTGTCCCGGCCAGGACGACAGTCTCTCCAGTGACGGGGTGAGTCTCACCACCCAGCACTGGAACAGTTAAGCCGGAGCCCAATGGGTCGGGGTACTCCATCCCCAACAGAGCTGGCACATGAGCGTCGGTACCAGGAAGTGGAATCTCCCCTGAAATATTCAGCAGTTTTACTGCTAAAAACACCACCAAAAATATCTGTTCTTTAAAGCAGCTGACATGTAATGACTCGTGGTGGGTTGATGGGGCTTCATGAAACAGTGTCCGCTAGATGGCGCTCTCTGCTCAAAATCTTTGGATCTGAACAACCATTGCATTGAAATGTAACCTCATTTTTAAACCAACAGCGCCACCTACTGAGCTCTAAAAATAAGGAGCCTGTTTCATGAAGCCTCATCTGCCCATCACCAGTAATGACAGTACACTGAAGTGCCTACCATTTAATACTCTGTGCTCTAATATCAATACTCTGAGAATAGATTTTCAACTCAGGCACAGCAGAGTAAAAGCGATCGAAACATCCATCAGCAGGTGAAGAAGCAGTAACACTTCTGTGTTAGCAGTTCTGTCACCAAAACAACTTGGAAAACTTATCTTTCAGGAACTTAAGTGGCAGCTGACTAAATTTTGGCCGTGTTCCAGTGAAGGACAAATATTTCCCCAGCTTTCGAATTTTAGCTGTTTAGCCTCCGATGGCTGACATCTGCTCTGTTCATTTTTGTCATTTACAGCAGCAAAAAACAACAGCAGCCATGTGTTGCTACTCTCTGTTGATGTTTGAGCTTTAATATGTGCACATAAGTGTAAATAAACCACTGAGAGTGTTGCCTTTACGGTAACTATGCTGGAAAAGATCACCATGTAACTAAATATAAACCACTGTTCATGTTGTTCATGTTGTCATTTTTGTTGTATTTGAAAGTTGCAATTACTTTTAGTTTACCAAAAACGCTTCACCTGTTTGTGCTGTTTGTTTGTGGGTTGAATATGAGTCTGGTTGTCTATTAATGGGAACAGTGGAAATCTAAATAAATTATTAACACATTTTGAGAATCTCAGAACAAGTGCCGCCCCATTGAACTCATTTCTATCAATGATATTTCAACTGCTAAAAAGTGTATCCACTCTTTTAACTGGAGGCCACTGATGCGGGGTCCATGCCTGGTGTTTGCTCACCCAAAGCCCCCCCATCATGCTGCACAGCCACAGTCCAGTCCAGCAGCAGCTCCAGTCTGGTCTGAAGCTGCAGCTGGCAGTGAAGACTGCGGCGCCTGAGCTGGTGAAGTGTCTTGGCTGCTGCTGACAGAAGATCCCGCCGACACTCTCGGTCGCCGCCTCGGTGTGGATTCTGGAAGGTGGGATCTGAGCCGCAGTCCTCGTCGAGGGGCTTCAGTATCTCAACTATTCTCAGCATGGCCGCCAGCATCTACGTTTATATGGCAAAATGCCAGCAAGAAAAGTTGCATGAATTCATAGAGTTGCAAATTACAACTGGTGTGAAGTCAAACATTACGGGACATGACACGAGTGGCTGGTTGAGAAAGAACATTCTGGGAATCTGTTGCAGCAAGGGCTTGTAATTTATCTCCTCCTCCTTTGGGCAACATTAAATAATGCAAGTGGAGGTGAATTAGAATGTCAGTTATTGGCTGTGTTTAAAGCAAAGGTCAAGGGAAATGCTGCTATTCATCTTGATCTTTCTGCATGCTGAATCTACGAATGCTGTGTGAAGATGAATCCATCCAGTCACCTTGCTGTCGAGGAGAGTTTGATATCCTCCTGCATGAGGAACCAGCTGACCAGCTCGCATGCTGGCCCCGCCCAACCTCAGCGACTGGCCGCTGAGAGCGTCAGTGAAGGATTCGAGCAGCACGACGCCACCTACTGGCAGAACTGCACCTACACAAATAAGCAACAAAGTACAGTGACCCCACTGCTCCCATTGTTGAGTCACTCAAATGGACTGAAGTCTGACCTTCACCCTCGATACATTGAAGCGTTGCGGCTGTTAAACTACAAAGACTGAGAGCTCAAAATGGTTCGTCCCTGTCTCCACTCCCCCAATTCTCTCTCCTAATTCTGGCGATGTGAGTGTCAGCCTTCTTCTTTCAACTACAACCCAACATACATATTCAGAAGCTGCAGAATCTCCTGTGTACTTTAGGAAGCAGGATTTCACAGACGTGTTCTGCAGAATGATACGGCTTTATAAAGGCACCAAGCTTTTTTAAATTGTGGATTCAGCTGAGAATAAAACGCTGAGTGATGCTCTATCTTGAACTTAAATGGCCGACAAATGAGCGCACCGTCGTGTTTTATCATCGCGTGCCGACAACAGAAAAACCATCTGGAATTTGATCCAAGTGGCTCTCACTTCCCGTGTGACTCTCAGTTCCAACCCTTGAGCTGTCTCTCATTGTTGCACTGGCATTCACCTTCAAAGAGTAATGACTAAAGAGCGAACACTCTTCATGAAACAATTTTCGGCGACCACTAGATGGCACTCTCTGCTCTAAAATCATTGGATTTTAACTTGTATTTCAGTGAAACCTCATATAAACCAGCAGCCCCACCTACTGAGCGCTGAATCACTGTTTCATGAAGCCTCATCTGCCCGTGGTTCTGGTCATCATTGGTCAGGAATGGAGCACTTGGTTGTGACCTGGCATCTGCACCATCGACCGATGATGATTTACATGACAGTAGTTGTGAGCTGTGTTTGCAATGACCTGTCAGGGGATCCAGGCCCACTCCAACTGTGAGCACCATTCTGCCAGTTTTGGGGTCCAGCATGGGATTTCCGATCTGTATGGGCTGGAGCATTCGGGTGATGGGACACACGTGCGTCCCTCCCAGTGGGAAGACCTGCCCGGTCTCAGGATGGATGGTGACCGCCAAAACAGGGACCGGCACGCCGGTGTTTGGGTCTGCCATGGGAGCGCCCAGCTCCAGTCTCTGACCCGGCCGCAGGTCCCTAAAGTGGCTGCTTGGCAGGGGCTGGTCCGAGTGGGAGAATTTGGGATACGGAATGTAAGGAATCAGGGGGGCGTTGCCCCCCATGTCTTCACCTTTAACAAGCCGAAGAAGGACAGGTGTGGTCATCATCACCAAAGGGCTCGCAAGTCAAACATCCAACTCATAACTACATGAAGAGATTTCTTGTTCTAGATCATTGTGCTGACGGGAGCCCGGCGCCGTACCTGCACTGATGTCTGTGGTGAAGACTAGAGTGGAACAGTGGGGGTCGTAGGCCACATTCCCAGCTATTGGCACGACGTTGCCCGTCCGTGGGTGGATGCAGAAGTCAGGTGGCACAGCCATGGAGTGGCCGCTGCTCAGCAGCATGTGGCTGTGAGGGTTGGCCCTGATGAGGCCTGTGACTGAATCACGCTGAACTGCCAGGCTCCCACGCAGCGATCCGTCAGGAGCTGGAGGACCAAAACATCACTCATCATCCAAACCCTCAATGCCCCGCAGAAAGGGGAGGATCACAGCCTGCTGCAGCAACTAGGGGGCCGAGTCGAAGGGGCCCCAGAAAGTGGGTGATGTTTACCGCTGGAAAAAATGAGTGGTTAGATGACAGTCTTCTCTCTCTCTCCTCTTTAGATGCCGCGTTTCATCCGGCTGCATCTGCCTCAGACTGGGAAGTGGAGAAGATCTCAAGTGAAAGGAAGCCCTCATCCAGTCATCACAGGGATGTGAGGGGTCCCAGGCAGCGGGTGGAGATCACTCCAGCCAAAACGAGAAAAGCTTGCAAGTCTTGCATGAGCTCCTGCCTCTGACACGTCCTGCGTCTCAGGAGTCTCCTCTCCAACGATCTGGCACTTTGTACTTCCTCCAGCAGATGCTGCTGTTTCGCGCATTTTCAATCCGAGGCCTATAGTTGGAACCTCTTTGGAGAACTTACCAAAAAGCTTGTCTTTAGTGAGGATGGCTCCTGTTTCTGTGCACAGCAGTTTGGCCCCTGACCCTTCCCCCAGCAGGCCCCAGGCACCCTGACGGTGGCACTCTGTTGAAGCCAGCTCTGACATTTCATCCAGCAGAGAAGACTGTCTTTGCATCAGGCTGGGAAGATCAGACATTTCACTCAGCAACTTGTGATTTTTGATTCCTTTTTTTTTGCACATTTACCTTTGGTAAAGATGGTGGTTGGCTGTCCAGTCGTGGTCGTTCAGCCAGGACAGCACTCTGGAGCCCTCTTTGAGCTGAGTGACAAACTCAGAATAGACGCGCTGCTGACGCCGCCTCTCCACCGTTAAAACCTGGGTCGAGAGTTTGGGGTCATTCCTCTTCAGCTCTTCTAAATCAGTGGTCCCCAACCTTTGAGTCACCGCGAACCGGTCAACCACTTAAACATGCCTTCAAAACACCATTCAAATACACCACAAAACCAAAGATAAAGTGCATGATTTTTTTATCGCCATATTGTTAAATGAATGGGAGTCCTGAGCTTTTTTCTATGCAACGAGAAGGTCCCATCTAGGAGTGACGGCAGATGGACGTGATAAATCCATATTTTAAGTACGACTCATGGTATTTTGTGTTTAAAACTTCCGTCTTCTTCTTCTTCTCTTCTGTGTCTTCCCTGAGCCCATTTCCCTTTGCAAAGAAACGGCTGTTTCCTACTCAGTTTGCGAGCTTGTGGGTTACATTTTGGCTCTCAAGTGACCGAGGTTTAACCGAGAGAATCCTGTCATTTTTTAAAATAAAAGGTTTTTTCGAAAGAAAAGATCCTTCATCCTCAGTTAATACACAAAATGGAAATGATGAATTGTTTCTTGTGCGGCCCAGTACCAATTCATCCACGGACCAGTACCGGCCCCCGGCCCGGGGGTTGGGGACCACAGCTCTAAATATACATATTAACAAGTGTATTGTTTTGTGGCGGAGGGTGAGAAATGATGGATTTTACGTTAACATATGGGTTTTTTCTGATGCAGATTCGCACTGTATGTAGCAGCAGTTTTAAGGATCGTAACAAGGATTTTGTTTCTTATCTTGCAGGAAGCTAAGATCAATACAGCTTCCTCACAAAGGTCATATTCGAGTGCAACTGTCTTATCTTGTGCATTGCTGAACTATATCTATCTTGGTTCAGTCGGGAAGAACGTGCCGCAAGAAGACGGCTTCTGACTTTCTGACTGAATAGATGGAGAACAGGATTGTAACTGGACAAAGAATAGCTACCCAGCCAGAAGGCAGTTTTTAGACGGTAGTTCTTGAGTGAAATGTTGTTGACCTGCAGCTGGTTCTCCAGCAGGATCCTCAGCTGAGAGGCCAGGACCTTCCTCCTGGCCACCTCCCTCTCCACTTCCCTTCTCAGTCTGTTATAAGTGGCGCCCGTGGTCTCCTCTGCGAGCAGGCGTGGGTGGAGCGGCTGCAGCTTCTCCACAACTCCTCGGTACAACTCTTTCACCTGAAAACACAAAGTGATCGACGACTCTCAGTTTGCACATGACCAAGCAACTGAAGGCAAGGTCGTCTCTTCTTACAGCCTGATCACCTCAGCTGTCCTGAGGGCTGTAACAACAGCCATCGCCGGCAATTTGCTGGTCCAAACAGGAAGTGCACAGGGGTGTGACGCAGAACAGTCACCCAATCTGTTTCAGTGTGTGGGATTCATGAAAGGCCACTGGCACCGATGGAAAAGGGCAAAGATTCGGGCTGAATGTCTGGATTGTAAAGATGTTTGTGATTTGTTACAGTGTGTAAAATTATACTTTGGCTCGCTGCTAGGCGACGCACGCATTATCGAAGTACGTCACAATTTACACCCTCAAACATGAAGGAAACATACATTCATTTGTATCTTTTAATGTATTTATTTTCAGGGTTTACTTTTGTTAATTTTATATATTTTTTTCTTTTTTTCCCCCATGTCACAATAGTATAGTTTTGTTAGAAAAGTCCAATGACCAATCCAAATGTACACATTTTTCAACATTTTCCAATCATACTCTACTAACTCTACGTGCTTATCACATCCAAATAAAATCAATTGTTCGATTTTAAGTAGCTGTAATCATACTTCAGACTGATGTCACCCAGTTGCACCATCTTAAAGTGCTTGATGTCTGAAAGATCAGGGAGCTACGAAACAAGAGGCACCATCAGAGCTCTGCCACTGGTCTTGTTACCAACATGACTCCGATTCTTTGCCTTCTGTTGACTCCCAAATCCACAATACTGCTTCAAATGTCAGTAATGTTTGAAACGCTCTATGTGCTTCTCCCTGAGTTGATGTCAGACTAGTGGTCGGGCTCCCCACACAGTCCCAGATTCTCATGTGGCGGCCCCTTGGGAAAATCAATTGCCATACAGGAGTGCTAACAATGGCATCTGACAACTGCCCCGGGTGGAAGCAGTAAAAATAACAAGCAGCTTCAGACAAGAGAACAAGAAACGGGACTTCCACAGATGAAAATAGAAAACCCTCGCTGAACCACTCACTGCTATGTTTTCAAATGAGCCTCGCTATTTTGGGTGCGGACTTTCTCGTAGCTCGGATATGTTTTATGGAGATGTTTTTTTTTTTTATGGTCATTTTGCAGGTGTCACATGACAAACCTCAGCAGTGAGCTTCCCCAGCCGTGTTGTGACCATCAGACTCTGTTTCAGAAGCAGGCTGTAGAAGGTGTGACTGCTGAAGGCCTCCAGATCCACCTGATGCTCGTAATCCCAAAACTCATCCGACGTGTCTGCGGCAAAAAAACAAAGAAAAGCAGGTGGAAATTCCTGCCTGCTCACTGTTATTTCACACATTTGTGTGTCTCACGTCGTGAAGTGACAGAGTGAGTAAAGCAGCAACTCTAGCCCAGTGCTGACTCATGATTTCTCCGGTCAAATACATGGATGTACGCGACTGTGCAGCCTCCTCTGCAGTTCAGAACTTCTGCTGTCAATTCTCTGTCAGTGCGCTTGAGATATGCGATGGATGGGGATTGGCCACATACGTCCAGCCATTAATGGTTACTCTGTTGCATAAGGATCCATACGGGGCTTTTACAAAAACAACCAACGTGTTGAATTACGTAACGCAGCCCTATAGGCTTTATGGTCACTGCACGTGTTTGTCTCCTCCCGAGGGTCAGACACTGCTCTTAAGACATGTGAACCTCTCAAGTTTCAAGAGCAAAAACATGTTTTTTTTTGTTGGTGAGGAGGTGGCAGGAAGGTCAGGTCCAACCTTGCTGCACGGAGCTTTGCCTCATCGTGACTGGATGATTCCTGTGCAGCTTCCTTTGTGACATCACCCGAGAACCACTGGAGGCGTAGTCGTCCATGACGTGCATCAGCTGCATCGCGTGGCAACGCGCTCTGATGGGCGTCTTCTCCGGCCAACCGCATTCATTGAAAAGAATCTTGGACATAAAAATACGGGACATTAGGCCACGACACTGACGCATGGACCTGATGTTCTACTGACCAGCGTTGTGACGCACAGGCAGAGGACGACAACCGCCCCCGACAGCACCCCGCCAGTCACCCACCAGTCCGGACGCAGCGGCAAGCTGCGTCTTTTGCTGATTCCCATTCTGATCAAGTGTCGCGGGGCGGTTGGGAAGAAGGTTCCCGGATCATAACACTGACCGCCGGCTGGCATCACACGCACGTACTGGCAGAGGGAGAGAGGGCGGCTTCATGATGATGCCATCACCCTCCAACAAGTGAAGACCCACCTGACCTCTACACGCACTGATACGCCGGACTTACTAAACGCCTGTGTGGATGGCTGCTCAGTCTAAAGACGTAGACACCAGGTTGGTCCAGGAAGACTGCGAGGAAGTCTGGAGGCGTCCGAGACAAAGTCAGCTCCTCCTTCAGCCGTCTGAACGGGCCCCAGTCGAAGTCGCTGTTGGTGTTGTACAGGCTGTGGCTGGGGAAACAGAGGCGCCATGGGGACCTACACAGACGTGAGATTGACTCACGGAATCACAGCTAACTCACATATCGTACGTGGGATAATGACGTGAGTCCACTGAGAACAATAGGACATCTCCCAGGTGGAGACACGCCGCTGGGTTCAGAACTCCAGTTACAGCTCTTCCTCCAAAGTCACCCTGCGCATTGTTCCGCTCCTCTCTGCTGGAGTACAGTCCGGGGATGCCAGGGCTCACGTTTCCACCTCCAACAGCATCTTCCCCTAAAACACAATCTTTCTCAGCACGTTTTGTTCCTCTCCCTTTAAAAGAACTTCATTTTTGGCTGCAGACCGTTTGAGTTTTTAAGGGGTGAAAACAGCTCCAGGACCTCCAGGTGGAGTCCACTTTGTAGACCAATGAACCCTTCGTCTGCAGAAATGGAACAGAAGAAGCAGATGAACCATGAAGTGTCTGTGTGTGTGTGTGTGTGTGTGTTACTTAAAGTGTGTATTTTCACCTGTTGTCTGAACAATGAAGACAGAGCGAGATGAGTTGAAATGACTGCTGCACAGCAGAGTCCCCTGGGAGTCCCACTTTCCAAACACGGTCTCCATCACACCCCTGGAGAGGATCAGGACCTTCACATGGACGCAGAGACACACACACACACACTTGTATAAATAGGTCAATGCAACACTCGAGACACTTGACTTTAGCTCGAAAGGTTGACGCAGTCTAAACACTGAGTTGGAAAGACATTGTTTGCATTGTGTTCGCTGCCACTCACTGTCCAGGCTTCAACATACAGAGCATCGGTGTGACAGAAGTATCTTATAAAATCATTATCGAGCTGTAACACTAGAGTGTGGGAGGGATACGTATGACCTCAGGATTCTAACGTGGACTGGGATGAATAAACCTCAGTTTGAAACTAAAATTACTTGTGATGGGTCGGTGAGGCTTCATGAAACAGTGCCCCCATTCTCAGAGCTCTCTGCTCTATAATCTTTGGATTTGAACAACCATTTCAATGAAACCTCAACTAACTTTAAACCAACAGCTCCACCTACTGAGCTCTAAAAATAAGGAGACTGTTTCATGAAGCCTCGTCTGCCCATCACTGACAACGAGCATCTGTTGATGCATTAAATTATTACTGAATTATTACACTCCTCCTGCACCATAGACAAACTCACAAAAGACCCTGCAGACACACGTAAACTCTTTCTTGGAGAGAATGCTGAGATACTGTTGAAGTGCTCCACCTGTCCACCGAGGCTCCACACCAGCTCGAGAGCTCCTCCTGATCCACACTGGAGCTGCAGATTGGAGGCAGCGCTGCTCCGACACAGGCCTCCACATGCAGCTCTTCCAGGCGGCTCCCTGCACTGACAGAGACCCAACTCTGCGTCATAACCGCGGTAGTCCTCGGCAGTGAGGCAAACCTGGAGCAAAGGATCAAATCAGATCAAATCAAATCATTTTTTGTATAACTAACTCAAGTCCTGTCAAGTTCTCAAAACAATGTCCCTGAATATATTCAGCTCCATCACGTTGGACAGTGTTTCAGCGGTAAGTGGGTGAAGGGTTATGTCCACCAAGGGCTTGGGAAGGTTCATGCGTAAGGGCAAACAGTGAAGAGATAGTGAAGAGGACTGGTTCACCGCGGTCACAAGTGCAGCAGGGGGGCCTGAGATAAACGTGGCATTCACGGTAAAATAGCAAACATTTCTTCTTTGAAATTTTGCCAGAATGGGCAGTGATGAAGCTATTATGTAAAGGCTTGCCGAGTCAGCCTTCCTATTGGATCCAGTCTAGGGAAAGGAAGGACTTCTTCTTGTTATAAAACAGGTTTCTCTTAATGGAGTCAAAGTCATTGCAGTATTAGTATAGAGATTTTTTGGTGGCTCCATCTGGCAGTAACAACCACAGCTTTATTTAATGGAGATATCAGGATGTATTTATAAAATATTGTAGAATAAACCTGTTATAACAGCGCAGTTTACTGGTGTATTCTACATATAACTGGTCGTCCCTGGATCCAGAGAATCTGGATCTAGTCTGAGGACCAATACATTTTCCTTGGAGCAGAATCATGTACAGTTGCTCTCTCAAAGCAAAATGGAAAAAAACAAGACCATTCATCGAAGCTTAATCTTGTTCCCCGGATTCATTCCAAGCTGAACTCAGGCATGTTGTCCAACTTTGCTTCATTTCTGATCCCACTCATACAAATATGACAGTGTTTGTGAACAAAAAGGCCATGTCAGTGATCAGTTTGCTTGTATTTCTGCAGCCTGGGTTAAACAATCAAGACGAACGTCCTGCAGAAGAGTGGAAACGGACGTCCAGTCTTTTCACCTTTGGTCCACTTTTGCTGTGTACACCTGCGTTGTTGCACAACCACTAACCTGCTGCTGACAGTGACGGGACCACTCAAGCCTGTCCAGACAGTCTCCATGCTGCGTCCGTGTTTTCCCATCTCTGCAGACGTCGTAGAGTTGGGGTGCGCAGGAGACTCCGTCGTTGGCAGGTTGGAAGCCGAGAGAGCAGCGGCAGCTGCTGTCGCTGCTCTGGAGAAAAGTCAACGAGAGTTCATACTGTTTTCCTGTGGAATTAGAAATACATTGACTATGTTGTCGTTCGTGAACAAAAAGAAGAGGAGATCGATCCACTTATTTTCTTTCATAACTTTGAAAAAGCTTTTGTAATTACGCCAGGCTGCGACTCAGAACCCAGCATCCAGCGAAGGAACCTGATCTGCAGCCCATTCTGCTTGAAGCAACAGATTGTTCAGGCTAAGGTTTCTGGGAGGCAGCTGTGTCCCAGGACTCAAAAAGTCATGAGCTAGAAGGATGTGAGATCAGTAAATGAAGACGCCACTCACTCACCTGAAAACTCTGTCCTGGTCCGGGACAGACGCATTTGTCCTGGCCAGACTGAGGCTGCTCAGCCACTGGTCCACATGGAACAGGAGCAGCCGAGGCTTGGTGAGGACAGTAGTGGTGAGGAGGACACTTCAGACAACACTGGGCAGACACACCATCTGGAGCTGGGTTGTAGGTTCCCTTTGGGCAGGGGAGAGCTTCAAAGCCTCCCTCTGGACAGTAGTAGCCTGGTGGAGATGTTAGGCATTGAGAGCTTCGCCACAAAAGGACGTCCGTTTGTTTTCATCGGATGAAATGTTCACATATAAACCCTCCACTTGAGCAGCAAACTCTGATCTGTGTGGGTCGTAACATTGGCATGAGTGGGCATCTTGAGAGTCGAGGCCACCTAACCCGAGACCAAGTCGAGATCAAGGTCAGAGGATACTGAGACCAAGACCGATGAGGGACGAGATCAAGTCCAAACCCAGAGCAAACAGAACACATTATTTCCAACCATAAAACCATAAATTAATTCATAATGTAACAGATATTTTTGTATTATTATTACAGCAGCTGTGGTCTTAACTGGATTGAGACCAGACTAAGTCTAAATGCAGCCAATTCCAAGACTCAACATTGAAAATGTGCTCTGGAGACTGAGACTAGTGTCGAGTACTGCAACACTAAACACAAGCACTGAACATATTCAACATGTACAAAAAAAGAAAAACTCACAAGAAAACACTCTGCCGAGCAGTTCATTTACGTAGTGTTTCTTTTGTTTTACTCAATATTATTGACCTACATTCATTTTAGCCACACGCTTAATAACAGTATTTGAAATGTCACTGGCAGCAGTGAGCTGAATGGTACATCTGATGGCGGCACAACACTCACACACCAGGCTAGGACGAGGCAGAGTCTGACCCGTGGCTCTCACCGAACAACCAGTGAGTCAGATTTGTGGATTCAGATGGGAATTCCAAACACCTCCAAAACTCAACTGGTCTGTATTAAAGTTTAAATGAAATCCAAGCATCCACTTGCTAACTATCTTGCAAACCTTCTCAGTGGAGAAACTATGACATTTCATAGCCGGATGAACCACGAGATCAATATTCTTAGCTAAAATGTGAGAAACACCTACCTGGCTGACAGGTAGCTTTCCTCTCAACATGGAGGCTCCCACCGTTAGTGGAATATAAGAGTACCAGCCACCAAATACTCATAATCCTGCCCCTCATCTTCCAGCCTTCATCCTTTCCTCCTCACTGAACATCTCCTCTCTGTAACGTCTGCACCACGAGAGAAAGTCGGGGAGAGTTTGTCAGTGTTGGTTTCAGGAGGGTCCTGAATCATTCATCAGGCAGGTGAGGTTCGGTGACAGGGGGAAGCTGCAGAGAGTACAGGCAGCTGGTGCTCCCAGATCAGGTTGCCGCGGTTGTTCTCCTCAATCCTTCCATGAAACTGATTAAGGCTTGGACTCCTGGAGGACATCAGCGCGGCTCTGCTTTGGAGGGGAGCGTCTCGTGTTCAAAAAGTGTTGAGGGAAATGGAAAGGTTTAGTAAAGTTCTGTGGATGGAAACCACTCCCTGGTAACTTTGATATTCAGCTGAAAGGCTCCTGCACTGTCTGATACTAAGCTCCTGGTGTTCAGGTGGATCAGACCTACATTTGGGAGATGGTGATTTGAAGCCGTAACATTTTAAGCTTGCCGTCTATCGGCCCTGATCTCCCTGCCATTCCAAATGTTAAAAAGTGAACTGCATTTGTCAAAATAACCTCTGGAGCAGGGGTCGGACGCAAAAGTCTGGACTGAACACAGCGAACCACTGGAGGCTAATCTCGGCAGGAAGTGTCTCACTGAAATTGCTGGCAACTCCGCCTGTTCCTCATCAAACCAACCACTGTCATTTTTTGGTTAAACACGGTAAATATCGTCGGCCATGATAGTAAAGTGGAAGTGAGTTGCATTTAACATTGAGTCCGAAGGAACAGACCATCACCTCTAGTGGAGCAGATTTGAGTTTGACACGCTCTGAAGTTCCCTCAAATGTGGGTCACAAAGCAGCTTTTAAGCTTTCAGTGATGCACCAGAACCTCCAGGTGTGTGGAGCTTCTCCTTCCATCACTGTCCTCACCAACATGCTCTGCAACCAAAGTCACTGCTAAGTGAAACGCACATGACAAACCACAAAATAAAACATGTTTGTCTTTGTTTATCCTCCCCTGTATTTGTTCCTTTTGCAAATGAATGAATCTATGACGGATGAAGGTGAACTTGGACGACACAGTGTACAGTGTGTTCCACACATGCGGTCAAACATTTCCATGGACGCTGACCAACGCCGCACATCACATTGTTATTGTATTGAAACGTGAAATGGACTTTGGAGGAGTCTATAACCTACATATTTCGTCACACTTGCCATGGACTATAACCTTTTACTGCTGACTCTTAACTTACCTAACAAAAAAAAAAAAAGGATTCAACTTTGCCCTACATTTTCCCATCACCAATGACTCAACGCGCACAGATAGTCTAATATAAACAGGCACCGTGACGGCGCTGTATAATACTGAGGCATCGTAGTGGTCTGTTGTTCGACGGACGGATCTGGAGCATCAGAATTTGGCAGCATGCGCATTGTTTATTTGAGCAGCAGGACCTGTTCTCGCTTGTTAATGACCTAGGCAGCAAGTCGACCAGTAATGTCAGACAACCCTGAAACATAACTTGACCCTAACCTTCACACTTGAACTTGTTGGCTCCATTATTGTGTTGGTTTGGTTGAAATAAACATGCAGCAAGGTACAGGCCTGCTGAGCGCCATCTGACATCAAAGCTTTGTTCTTTTACAGAGCTTCTTATCTGAGTACTTTCCCCTCACCAAGCTTATCTAGATCCAGAGCACACTTATTGGCATGACATCATTTTCTTCAACTCCTGCTGTTGACACCGAGCCTTTATGGCGGCGTATCGTTGACTTGTGCTCTGACGTATCCGTGACCCTCCACGTGTTGAATATTGACTCAGGCAAGAGTCTGGGCTGCGGCTCTGATAACGCGGACCTTTATAAGTCGGAAGAGCTGCGGACCGACTTCACAGTGCTGATACCGAGGTAAAGGTCAGCAACGTGTTGCTCCATTCAGATACTGCGCGCAAGTTTCTTTAGCAGCCGCTACAAGCTAAATTTCATTTTTCGTCCAGCAGAAAATAAACATGCTTGTCAAAATAGCCGTCATCACCTTGTCATTCATGACAATTTCAGGTAATCTGCACTGTTACTTGCCACAATATAATCGTTTTACTCTGCAGTGAATGTCAATTAACGTTGTATTTTCTTAGCATATCCACTTCACCGTAACGTGCGGGAGACGTTGTGGGAGGTCTCAAAGGAAAACCAGGTTCATGACAAGATGCAGCTCATGAAGGATGTAGAGTAAGTTTGAGATTTAAAAACATCAAATCCCCTGCTAGTTTGAATCTCCTTGAATGACCGCAACATTGTGTAATGGATGTTGAATTTAAACATTAGTTGTATTATTTTTGTATTAAAATTTGCATTTAGCATTTATTTCATAAAATAATTTAAATTGATTTTGAAGTTTTAAGTTGTCTTCTACATGAAAAATAAATATATTTTAAACTTTATCTCATATTTATGTTATTATTTATTTAATTTAATGTCAAAAACTATATTTTCTTAACCCGAAACAGTAACACCTACAAGAGCCACATTGACGGCAGTGACCTCTACAGCCAGGACAACAATCACAGCAAAAACCCAGTGGCTGAAGAGATGCACCGTAAGCTGCACATGGAGTCGGAGCGGCTCCGCAGCCGCCTGCGCCAGGAGCTGGCTGAGCTGAGAGAGAGACTGGCCTCATCTGTCCGCCTCGACTCCTCTTTGGCCAGTGTGAGGCAGCGCCTGGCTCCTCTCACCCACCAGCTCCAGAGCTCCCTCAGGAGCAACACCGACAGCCTGTGTGGCCATCTGAGGCACCGTCTGCAGGGTCTGGAGGCGGCAGACGTCCAGGCCGAGGCCGGTTCATCTGTCTATGGAGAGGCGTTGACTTGGATGAGCCAAGCTCTGCAGCAGAGCAGCGCCCAGCTGGCTGACATCCTCAGAGACTTTCAGACCAAGACCACTGGCCTGACGGAGCAGCTGAAGGACAGCAGCGAGGGAGAACTCTTGGAGGAGTTCAGCTTCAGGCTGCAGCAGAGGTTGAGCTCGGTGAAGTCGGAGGCCGAGGACAGGGCGGAGCGTCTGAAGACTCAGCTTCAGGCTGGACTGCCTGTGAAAGCCGCGGCAAGTGTGGAGGACTTCTGCCAAGCTGCTTCCCTGCACAGCCAAACGCTGGCGGGGCAAATGGACAGCCTCTTCCTGGGTCTGGAGGAGGACTTAAACCTGCCCCCCTTTTCTCAACAGTCAAGTGGATCCTTACAGGAGGACTTCTCTCAAAAACTCTCCGCCCTCATCCAGGACATTCTGCACTCTGTGCAGTGAGAAAGCTGGAAGCTACTTCCAATGACAAGAAGAATGGCATGACGACGTTGGGCCACAAGCAAAGTGAATAATCTGTAAATAGTTTTATTACAAATGTGTTTTTTTTCATGTTAACCTCAAGTGAGGTGTGGAACGCCATGTTTGATATGTTTGTTTTTCATAATTAAATCTAAAAACTGCACTACATCTAAAGCTGAGTCATGATTGGCTGTTGGTCTGCGAAGAGATGGCCGTCGTCCTTCGCAGTCCTGAGACAGTGTTGAATAAACGCCGACATGAGGCAGGTCGGCGCCGCAGCCGCCAACACGATGGAATGTTCCCGGTCAAACTGTACATCTTCATTGCAATCTGAGCTCCACGTCTCCAGTCACTGGTGGACAAACCTTCTTGGTGAAGGTCATGAATAATAACATCAGGCTGTCGGTGTTTGCTTCAGACACTTTACTTTTAAATTGTACACATCATTCACGATTCCCCTCCAACACAACAACACTAAACCTGTTAAATAACTCCCAAATAAACTTACAATTCTGTACAGCGAGCTGGAGCGTGGCCCTCAGTGGAAGGCTCGAGGCAGCCCTCCTGCCCAGTAAAACTTCTTCACTGCAAACCAGCCGCCCAGCACCAGCATGACAGCCGCGGCAGAGCCGAAGACAACGCCCACCGCCAACCCCGTCAAGTTCACCTCCTCCTTCTCTGGAGCCACAAAGTTGTTGCCTGAATGTGGGAAGACACCTTTAAAACAGACTGGACTCACAAAGGCGGACCATTCAAACCTACTCACTTTCTGAGGGCACGAATGCAGTGTCTTTGTTGGGGAGAGATGAAAATGGATGAATTAATCACTTGAATAATAATATTGTGAGGCGGCACTACCTTCTCTGGCGGTGTAGATGGGTCCGACTGAAATGGTGGCAGAGTCACTGGTGGCCTCTCCAAATGGTGCAACAGATCTTTTCCTTCTGTTATTACAAGCCTGAAAATGAAAAACATCAAGGGTCATCCTCTTCGCCTTTGATCCCTCATGGTTTTCCAGCTCACGTTCAACAGCTCCAGACACTTGGTGGGCTCACACAGTCTGAGGATGCAGTGCAGGTAGATGGTGGACTTGGCCTGGTTTCGGTGTTGAACAAAGCGGAAGGCTCTGAAGAAGAAGTGGGCGACGGTGGACTGGCCGTTGAGCGGCACCGTCGTCCGGTCGTTCACTGTACAGCTGTAAGGAAAAGACACGTGATCCACATGATGCATGATCGTGGGACTCGTCCTGCGGCGACGTACCCCGTGAAGAAGTCGTGCACTTCGGTTTGTGACATGTTGTATGCGTTGGGTGTGGCAAAACAGTGATCCAGCAGCACATAGAAGCTGAGGAGAGACGGTCCCAGCGCATGAGCAAAAGCTGGATGAAAAAGGCAACTGAATGAAAACCCGTCACTCACTTCCCTGTCAGGTTCACTGCTTTGACCTCCACGTAAATATTCTTCCGCAGTTCCACCCCGTCTATGGGCACAATTAACGGGTGCGCGTAGTCAGTGTCCTGCAAAAACCAGTGAAGCCTGAATCAACTGGGCGTGGAAAAGCCTCTGCGTCCTCTACTCACATTGTGCACACTCATCGTGAGCATATCGATGAAGGTCCCGTTGCTGTCGCTGGTGGCCACCGAGACGGAGGACCTGAGGTGGGGGCAGAAGGGATGAGACATCTGTGTGTGTCGAGGCACAGCATGAAGCAGGGGCCAACTCACGCCACGATCTGAGTGTTGTTGAGGAGGTACTCCAGTGGGTAGCGGCAGGAGAAGTGATAGTAGAGGTCTGTGGAGTAGCTGATCAGCCCGGATTCTTCTCTGGGGGTGTCGATGAAGCCGGTGATGATCACAGACTGGATGCTGAGGAAGGTGCTGAAGGGACCCGAGGGATCCGGGGCTTCGTCCACGATCTGCAAGAAGCGTTTGAAACTAGCTTTCGGTGAGAGGATTTAAGAGTCAGAATTGGGACCTTTTGAAGGCCCTGGCTTCACTGGATTATTTGATTCTCATCCAAAATGGAGTGACTCGGTGACCTTCAGAAAGCCCAGCGAGTCGGCCCGGGTTTGAACCCGAGGAGTTCCCTGACAGGATCAAACCTTAGGCAAATTCTAGGGTACATGACAAGGTTCTTCATCGATATAATGTTGAGCTCCTGCTCCACCTTCAGGTCGAGACTGACCTGCAGAGACTGCCGACACGGGTTCTCCTGACTGTGGTTGACTGGAAGCTGGTAACGGATCACAGGAGGATCCACGCTGTCGTCCACCGTCCCCTTGCAGTCGGAGGTGTTGTGCTTGCTGTTCAGGGCCAAATCCGAGGCATTGAATCCGGACCACTGGGCCGTGCACAGGTTGATCTCCAGCGTGATGATGCTGGTGCCGCAGTCCACCGACAGGTCCGAGTTGTCTGATCAGTGCGAGGGACATGAGAAAGAAATGCTGATTCATCGTAAAAAAAAAAAAAGTTTGATCCAACCAGACTGATGCAACAGGCGGGAAAAACATCCCCTTACTAACTTGACATTTTGTTAATCCCATCAGACTTGACTCTACTCAGAGAAGTTACAGTTCCTGACGTGAAAATGAAGGTGCAGCAGGAGCACACCAACCTGGCGTCCTCTCATACTCGGAGGAACAGTTGTAGAGGCAGGCGGCAGGATGGAGCAGCGCAGCCAGCAGAGGGACACAGAGACACGCGCGCATGTTTGGAAGAGGCTCCTTCAGTTGAGGGGATCCTGTCGATGGAGACGCGACAGAAGCTGTTAGTCATCCTCAAAAAAACGTATCTCAGTCACACACAGTCTGGTCACAATCCAGCAGATGAAACAGACAAATAAGTGTCAGGCGCAGACGTCCGGGGTCTTACCTTCCTCCTTCCTGGAGATATTTGTCAACTTCAGGCATCGTTGCCTTTATAGCTTTAGACACCTAAAACCACAGAGGTGTGACTGCTGACCCCTCCCCCAGCTAAAATTAGTCCCACACATAACACACACCTGCTTCATCTTTGTTCATTCAACATTTGATTTCTGGAATGGAAACTTGTTCTTTTGTCATTTGCTTCGATTTGGCCCAGTTTTTCTTTTCACGTTCTTCAATGGATGGGTTACAATGTGTTGATACTTTGGTTCTACTCTATGGTATCAATACATTCAAACTACAAAAGTTTTTTTTCATATAAACGTGGATTTTGGAAGTGTTGAAAACATTTCTCTTCGACGTGGCACAACTCTACAGTGATACACATATACATTTCTATAAAACATTCAATGATTTTATTACGTATTTAGAAAAATCAATTACATGAAAAATAGAAATAATGAATAAATAAATAAAAATCATAAAGCAAAATATTAACCAAAAATAGAGGCAGTGATTTTTTTTTTGTAAATTGTATAATTTTTTTTCTTCATATTTTGCTTTTGACATTTGGCTCAGTTTTTTCATATAAATATGTGGACTTTGGAAGTGTTGAAAACATTTCTGTTTGACGTGGTGCAACGCTACAGTGATACACATACACTTTTCTATAAAGCATTCAGTGATTTTAATACATATTTATATAAATTAATTACATAGAAAATAGAAATAATAAATAAATAAATAAAAATCATCCAGCAAAATCTTAACCAAAAATAGAGGCAGTGAATTTTTTTGTAAATTGTATATATTTTTTATTTTATTTCATATTTTGCTTTCAGCCTTTGCCTTAGTTTTCTAAGGTGTACTTTTTCATCATTTCGTGTATTTTTAATTCTATTCGTAGACAATCCAAATGTTTGGATTGAAATACAAGCGATGATTTTCACTCCCACACTGATGAAATGTTGCTCGCTCTGCGCAGTGGAGCCGCAAAACCACTGTGAGGCAAACAGCAAATTCAGTTGTCTGTTTCTATTGAAGTACAACTTGTCCCGTCCAAATGTAAGACACCTGTCTCAGGTGTGGTCCCACGACACTCAGTCGCATCAGTTATTTTATAATTCACTTCGGGTGATTCATAACACGGTAATGTGAGCTGAGTCGCAGCGGGCTGGCGGTGCATCCCCCGCCAGATTTAACCTTTGTTAATTTCACTTTCATGACAAACCTTCTCTCTTTTGTCTGACTGTTGCATTGCGTGTCCTCCATTTAGCTGAAGGCCACGGCTGTTGCTGCTAAACTGAGACGTCCTATTGTCACCCCCCCGAATGACTAGTGCCCTCGCCCGGAGCAGCCGTGCCATTTGTTACACTATCCACAGATGTGTCACTCCTGTACTGTTTCCCTGCTCCTCAGCAGAGTCCCTGGAAGCACGCCGTTGTTTGGGAACATCTCAAATCTCTAATCACATTCTCCATTTCTCCCGTCGCTGCTATGATCCCTGTGCTGCAGGGGGTGGGAAGGAAGAACAGTCCTGTAGATACGGACCGAAATACAGATAGAAATCCGGGTGTTTCATGTGCACAAGAAACTCACAGGAATTATATTCACGGTTATTATTAACAAACTTTTGAATTATCGGAGGTTGTCAGCGAGGATGTGCCAAGAATAAAGCGTGAACTCTTGACCCTTGTGTTGAGGATTAACCTCAGTACAGTACACAGTGCAATTACGTGAAACCTATATACGCTGCGTTTACATTGTTAGAAAACAAGGACGAGGCAGGACACGGACACTGGGACAAAACTAAATCCACTGGGAGACCTTTTTCAGCATCGACATCTTAACCGGAGGAATAGAGGAGCATTTCTTCAATTATCTTAGGTTACAAAGTTGCCAAATATAGTTTAGAAAAGAAGAAAATGTTGTTTATTGGCAGCGTCATTTCAAGAAAGCGCACTGACAATGATGATTGTCCTTGGAGACACAAGTGGAATATACAGAGACAAACACAAATGGGGGGGTGGAGCAAAAATCCAACATTTAAATTATGAAACTGATGTTTCAAGTACATGCAACCATAAGATATTTTTAAAACAGCTTCACTTCAATGTTGATCAAATATCAGAACACTAGTGCACTGAAATGATCATGGTGTTTTATGTATTTCCTTTGTTTCAGGTACAGAGAGGTAAGTTGGATGTCCCGCGTATGTTCCACTTCTTCACTTCTGTCAGAAACAAATGCTTGAACTGAGTGTCGCAGTGATTCACAACTTCCGTGGTCGGACTTTATTAAACTGTCATACAACCCTCGTACCGTATACGAATCTACGTTCTACCTTTCTTTACACAAGTTGAATTAAACAGTGTTCAATTTATTTCAATCACTATGGGTCATTTGCGGTGATGGTGGGTCCTGCAAACCGTAACCAGTTGAGAACTAGTGCAATTTTTCCTCTAGAGCAGTGGTTATGAACCTGGGTTCCATCCATCCGCAGCACTTGCCGAGGTGAAGCCACACAACACAAGAAGTCACACTGTGTTGGTTTTGGTCTTTGAACAAGGTGGTGTTGATGCATGGCTCATTTTGTACACCAGTTAAAAAAACATATACCTATGTTTTGAATTTTATTTTTCACCTAATAATGTTTGGTGAGTGCACACAAGAGATAGAATGGCGCCCTCTATTGGTCATGAGTGCACACAACCGTTACACGGTCATGTGACTCATGCCCTCAGCGAGATGGACAAAAAGAAAATAGACATAAATCTGTTTCAATCCAGTGTTAATCTGCTTTTTTTTGAATGACACAAGGTAAAAATGGCATGTTTGTTGCAGGTCAAGTCCTTGTTTATGAAGCGCAGCCCTCCCTTCCTCCATCACAAGGTTAGGATTAGCGAGCAGAAGGAAAACATCTGTGAGGGTCACACTTGGATGTGAAGAGCGAGAGAGGGGAGAGTTGAGTCAAAGAGTTTGAAGTTACGACCCTGGACCTCAGAATCTGAGACCTTGCTGCAGTACACGTCAGGCCTCTGTGTGGCCAGATCCGTTGGCAATTCTTGGTTGAGGAGGGTTTCCTGGCAGGAGAAACACTCCGAGACATGGAACCAAAGTGTAGCAGCTGAGGCCGGCAGAGGCACAAGCACCTCATGAGTGTGCTGTGTTGAGATCATCGCTCTCTGTTCTGTGTGGGACAGATTTAGAAAGTGTGTTCTCCAACTGCTCAGAGGACTGTTTTTCCAGCCACATTTTCACTTTCCCTCTGATCATTCTAAGCTCTTCTTCATCGGTTTTTGGACATTTTCCCTAAACCTTGGGCCGTACCTATGCGCTGCTTGTTTACCACAGATGGAGGAGCAGTGCAGCCGCTGGCGGGAGGTCATCACTACATTAGTGGACACAGTGACCTTGAGGGCTTCCTGCCTGAAGTTTGACATTATTCCTTACATTGAAGCACAGACACAATAGTCGCTCTTTCTCTTGGCCCCCAGACAATGATCACATTTTCCTGGAAGCTATTTTCATCAGGGATGTTTCTACCAGATATTTCTAATCTGGATCTGTGTATCTGACATCACAATAGTGATTCACTATCTTTGACTGTTCTTTTCTCCAAATATTTTGGGTGAGCTGGTGATAAATCAGGAAGCAGGGGAGAGAGAGGAGAGATTTCTCCTCAAACAGGAACCCAAGCATGGGAGGAAATCTCTTTTCCAAACTCCACACTTCCTGCACGGCGCTGACACGACTGTAAGAAAATGACTACGTGAAGTCAAACAGCACTAAATAAAGCTGTCTAAAACACAATATTCAGCACCTTAAAACCAAATCTCATTGATAAATGGCCCATTTTATCAAACCACTGCCTGTTTTTTAACTCATCTATGACATTATATTTAATTTATTTACTTTGTTTATTCATTTATTTTACCCACCAAACATACCTTCCCTCCTCAAGAATAATTCCTTTTCCATTTTCTCATTTCACCTCATGACTGACTGCAGTTAGTTTAATCCACCAGCCGAGACTGCCGGTCAGTTTGAGCTTAACAGACCCATATAACAACTAAACACCACAAATAACTCATGTCAAATTGTGTGTATGCGAGTCGGCTTGAGACCTTGGCTCCTTCAAGGGCGTGAATGATGTCACATCCTGTCTGAGATGTCGCTTAAAGAAACAGGCTTCCATGAAATGTTTGCTGTCTACTGTTTGGTGAAAATGAAAAATGAAAAAAAGAGTGTCAGGAAACTAATAGTTGATTTTTTTTTCTTGGAATTTTTGTATTTTTAGGAGCTTATGATGTGGACCCAACACAGAAACGTTTTTGAACAATTCTGGCAAATATAACACCATCAGTAATTCTGCAATAAAATGTTTCTTTTTTATCTCTAAACTTTTGTTTTAGGACTCATGCCTGTATATATATCTATATATAGTTCTACTCTTAAACGATGAAGCTATTTACCAGGAAAAGACAAACAAATGATGAGAAACTACTCTTGAGTCAGTTGTGCGATGCATATAGAATAGGGAGCACATATTAACCCATAATAAACAAGTTATTCATGAGTGCTTAGCACGATATTAGACATGACTGAGGCGATATGAAAATGTGAAATGTAATGAGGCTGCGCTGAAAGATGTGCTTCACCCTTCATTTGTGATGTTGTGCACGTTTTTTTATTTTTTGAAGCGGCCGGGATGAGGATCAGCACCTCCAAGTCTGAGGCCATGGTTCTTGACCGGAACACGCTGGTTTGCTCTCTCCGGGTCGGTGGAGAGTTCTTGCCCCAAGTGGTGGAGTTTATATCTCGGGGTCTTGTTCTCGAGTGAGGGAAAAGGGCAGCGTGAGATTGATAGACGGGTTGGTGCAGTGGCAGCAGTGATGCAGTCGCTGAGTCACAAGACGAAGCTCTGGATTTACCGATCGATCTACGTTCCCACCCTCACCTATGGTCACGAGCTTTGGGTCATGACCGAAAGGATGAGATCGCGGACACAGGCGGCTGAGATGAGTTTCCTCCGCAGGGTGGCTGGGCGCACCCTTAGAGATAGGGTGAGGAGTTCGGTCATCCGGGAGGAGCTCGGGGTGGAGCCGCTGCTCCTCCACATGGAGAGGAACCAGCTGAGGTGGCTCGGGCATCTGATCCGGATGCCCCCTGGACGCCTCCCTGGGGAGGTGTTCCGGGCATGTCCTACCGGGAGGAGACCCCGGGGAAGACCCAGGACTCGCTGGAGAGATGATGTCTCCACTCTGGCCTGGGAACGCCTCGGGATCCTCTGAGCTGGAGGAGGTTTGTGCGGATCTGGAAGTTTGGGCTTCCTTGCTCCGAATGCTGCCTCCGCGACCCGACCCCGGATAAGCGGCAGAAGGTGTAACGTATTCCAGCTGAATTAAGTTCTAACAGACATTCAAAAGAAGATGTTAAGTTGTATTCCTCCCCAGACTTAATTGACTGAGGCTGACTTTATTGAGCCCTTTTTTTCCCAATAAATGACGTTTGAAAGCGACTTTTGTTGCGGTTAGTTCCTCCTCTATTCGTCCCCAGACAGCAGTCCGCGCTGTGGTTTGAGTAACTGCTGCGGAATGAGGGGAAAGTGAAGCCTGCGCTCGTTGCGATAACAAAGGCTGCGTGATGTCGAGCTCTGCGCGCACACAGAGACCTCAGTTCAGTCCGACCTAACAACATCAGAATCTCTTGGAAAGTATTCAGTCGGAGCTCCTGTGACCTCGACAGCACGCGGACTCGACGGTATTAGCGCAAACAGGACCAAACAAAAGTGTTTTTTTTCTCGGCCAGACGCCACCGTGTGTCTGCAGTCGACCCTCTCCTCCTCCTCCTGACTGACTGACTGAGCGATCACGCCGCGTCCCTCGCGCTGTCTTGGATTCAAGCTTCCTCTTCTCCTTGTTTCTGTCGACGGTGGCCCCGCACATGTGTGCGAACATGTAGAGATGGACCTCATGACACTGCTGGGCGCCGTGCTCGCCCTGCTCTTCCACCCAGGATCCGCGTCCAAAATCAATGGTGAGTTTCACCCCCTGAATTTTAAACCGATTGATCAACTCCGAAACATACTCGAAGCGGAATCCTTTTTTGTTTTTTTTCAAATCATATTCCATGCGGTTGTGCGGACAGCGACATACGACTTTGACGATAAAGCGCGTCGTGCTTCACTCCGCCGCCACAACTCGTGATATGGAAGAAAGAAACACATCCGTGGTGTTTTCCGTGCAGTTGTCTGCAGACAGGAACAACCCACACTCGCCTACCTTCTATTTCAACTACTGTCCTTCTTTAAAACAACACAATATATCGGAAATGTTTGCGCGAAAATGCTCGTGTCACCAAATCAGCTCCAGATGTTCACAGCTGTTGAGTGGTGGCGCAGGCAGCGAGAGGTCATCTGCACATCAGCCGACACAATAAGTCCAAACTCAAAAGATCTGACCGCATGATTCAACTGGAACTAACCGGCCATTCATTGAGGATGAATCCCCTCCATTCATCAACAGACAAACCTGAGGAGGAGGACTGAATAGATCGGTTTTAATGCTGGAAGACTAGTTGTGGATGATGCAAACGCAGAACACATGATCTTGTTTGGATGAGTGTTGACGGTCCCATCTGTAAACCATAATAATCCTAGGGATTTACAGAAGGGGAGACATATTCACCACTAATAAACAAGTTACTCATGAGTTATTAGACATTAATGATATTAGACAGTTACTTAGTAAGCACTTATGAGCATGTTATTTTGCATGAATATATGACTCTACCCCGGAACTAACAGGGTTATGCTTGTTTATTATGTAACCCCAGTCCACATGACTATGTTTTGATCTGCGCTGACGCTCCCATCTGCAAACAATAATAGTTGTATGTGTTTAGAGGAGGCTTTTTTCACTTAACAGTTGACAGTTGACAGTTTTTTTTCTTTTTTCTTTCCAAGCATCGAGAACTTGCCAGTGACTGTGTGGAACATGGAGATGTGTTACCTGCTTGTAAATGTGTTGTGGGCTTTCCCTCAAGGTCAACCCCAATTTAAGTCCATAGCATATAACAAGCTCATTGCTAATGAACCTTCATCTCACTTGAACACGTGACCTTGGGTTTTCAACATGGCTGAAAAGATGAGTGTCAAGATTTTGTGGTTAAACTTCATTCACAGTTTTATTTTGAAGTTTTTTTTTTTTTTTTGAGTTTAAAAATCCTAAGTCACACTCTTTAGCATGATGTGTATGTGTTAATCTTTTCAGTGTTTTGTACTTCCGGGCCACCGTACACCAGTGAAACATGATGAAACAGCAGCTACCAACCGCCAGAGTCAGTTGAAGTGGCTTAACTTCTGTTCTAATTCTATTGACTTGTGTTTGATGTCCCTGGTGATGCACCGAAGGCCAGAAGATCTGTCGTCGCGGGACCGAGCGTCCATGCTACAAGGTGTCCTACATGCAGGACAGCTGGCGGCGCCTGACCTTCGAGGATGCACGGGCTTCCTGCAGGGTGGACGGCGGCGACTTGCTCAGCATTGAATCAGAAAGCGAGCAGCGGCTGATCGAGAGGTTCATACGACAGCTGGGCGCTGGAGATGGAGACTACTGGATCGGACTCCGCCGCAGGCCGCCGAGAGTCAGAGCAGGGAGCCCCAGCCCAGCTTGCCCTTCTCAGTACTACTGGCTGGATGGAAGCAAGGCCAGGTTCAGGTGAGTGCAGCCTTTCATGGAGAAACACTCCAAATATTGACAGTGCAGTCAGCCAGAGCTTCACCCTGCCCGTCCACATGGGACTGAGCAATGACTGAACGCAGCGAGAAGGGTCGACTCCTCGGTCACTTCCGTTCATCCTGTGTCTGAACTGCAGGAACTGGCATTGGGACGAACCGTCATGTGGGAGTGAGATGTGTGTGGTTTTGTACCACCAGCCGTCCGCTCCACCCGATGAGGAGGGTCATTTCATCTTTCAGTGGAACGACGACAACTGCAACTCCAAAAACAACTACGTCTGCAAATATCCAGAGGGTGAGCGCCAGACGCCCACTGCTTTACTCTGAAGCAAATGAGCTTTTAAGTCGGTTTTTCTCCTCCAGAACGAACAGCAGTATTCACAGACAAGTGGAACACAGCACATGCAGGTACAACACAAGGAAGTGGCACTGACTTCACGCACATTCATATCTGTTCTTCACTTGTGTTTCTGCAGTAACGTCTCCGAGAACACACTTGATCTCCACGACAGAAAGTGCCATGAAAAAAGGACAGTCTGAGTCATCTGGTAAGGCAAATCTCTTCCTCATATTTGTGAAAAAAAACATTTAATACTTGGTCGCGAGGTTGTAAAAGGCAGCTTTCTTCTGTTCAAGTGTCCGTCTCTAGCGGCAGCTGGGACGTAGCTTACGCTCTCTACACAACCATTCCAGCTCTGCTGCTGCTGCTGGTCGCAGCGCTTTGTTTCGTCTGCTACAAACGTTCCCAAAGGTAACGTAAGATGGTGAATCACTCTTATTTAAAGATTTCTTTATCATGCACCTGGTAATTCATGTATCATAGCAGTGAATTAGAATTTCAACAAATGAATATGGATTTAATGTCTTAGAGCTTCATTGTAAATGAGAGACAAGCCACTCATCTGCTTCCACATTGGAGTACAGTGGTACCTTGGTTTTCGAACGTCCCGGACTTTGAACAAATCGGAGTTCGAACAAAAATTTCAAGATTTTGTTGTTTCTGATTTCGAACGAAAATCCAGAACTTGAACGCCCCTGAAAAAAGCTGGAAAAAACATAACGCGCGTGGACCGATCAACTGACCCACGACGCGGATTGTGTATAACGCAGCCTCTGTTTGCAGACGTGTCCCGTTAGCTACATTTACTGACTGTTTTTTCTTCATACTGAGGTGTAAAACCTTTCCTGTCTCCGCACTGGACCGTGGTAGAGTGTCACAGGGGAGGTGCTGGAGCAGCACTCCAGGGTTTGATGTCCTGTTGTGGGCTGGAGCTGGGACAGGGATGAGACGATTCTGGGACAGAGCGTGACTTGGTTTATGACTTTGTCACAGCCAATCTGCACAGAAGCGCACATTCAGAGCTGGACACGCACCGGGCACCTCTTCACTTCTGGAGAGACGTCACTCACTCGGCAACCCCTCCCACATGCAGCGGCCACACACATAGAGACATAGAGAGAGACACAATTCGCTTCTCGAACAGCCGCCTGGAACGGATTGTAGTCGAGAACCCAGGTACCACTGTATTTTTCGTCCTAAATAGCCCAAGTGTAATACACTATAATGGACGGGAGATGGCGGTATGAAATATGATTGATGACAATGAATGATGGTGTGTTGTGTTTTATGATGCTGAACTCTCTGCTTTCCACCTGTTTCAACCGGAGCTGGTCATGTGACAGAATGCGATGACTGGCGTGGTGAAACCTTAATGGGGAAACTACAGAAGAGCACCAAAGTCAGATCACACCTATTACCAATATGAGCTGAAGGTTTTGTTCAAAAATGTCTGTTTGCTTTGAAGTTATTGGATGACTAAACAGACAAGCACAGCCCTTTCAAAGTCCACTGATAGTCATTTGAGTGTGCTGAATAAAACCGTTTAAAATGTGGGAAACACAAGGCCTGCGGGCCAAATACAGCCTGCCTAGTCCTTTTATACAGCCCACGAGAGCTTCGGGAACATTTAGCTGTCTCAGAATTGAAGTCAGTCCTCATATGAAGTCCACCTCCTTTTGTTATTTTACACTGCTTTCACTTTTTTTCCATCTATTTAACACTGTGTCTTTCTCAGCAGAGCCTTGAGACATAGAGGGGAAAGAAATGAGCTAGTGATGACATTTTCTTTTTTAACGGAGTGATGTTTCCTGTAGGAGAAAGAGTGAAAGCCAGATGAGCAGAACAAAACCGTGGATGAGCCCACCCCCTCCTTGTCCAGTCCAGGGACCGTACGCCTTCAGTGACATCACCAAGCTTCCTCACGCGGCGCCGGACTGCAGCATCATGACCAAATACTTCGGTACCCCTCACCAGGAGCTCCACTGTGACGATTATGAGAATTTGGCGAGTGAAGAGAAGGAGAGCGCGTTTGTGACCAATGATATCTACGAGATCTGCAGAGGTCAGAGCAGTGTGAGCGGTTGGGTGGACAATGAGATCTATGGGTGACGCGCGGAAGCTCTTTTTCTAAGTGTCCTTTATTAGTGATGGGCAGATGAGGCTTCATGAAACAGTGTCCTTATTTTTGGAGCTCAGTAGGTGGCGCTCTTGGCTTTAAAACGGGATGCGTTTTCATTGCAATGGCTGCTCAAATCCAATGATTTTTGAGCAGAGAGCGCCACCTAGTGGGCTCAGAAAATGGGGACCCTGTTTCATGAAGCCTCATCAGCCCATCACTATCTTTTGTCAAGTTAGATGTTTGCTCGTAAGGTGCAGGATGCCTCAACAAGCAAGAGATGTTTGAAGATTTTATCATGTCCATTCAAACAGCACAGTTGTCTGTTTCATGTTGTTAAACTGGAATATATTTTTATAGCCAACCAAGCTTTTTGTGTCGTATGCAGTGTTCATTATCGGTATGTGGAGAATATTATTTTAAATAATAAAACTATGGTGCAGCGTTTGTTCAGTTTGTCTTTAGTACAGAGGACTTCAAATGACCAAATGACCACTTTCAGGTCAAACCTCCGTTTCAGTTCTGTGAGCAGGTACCAGAGTGTTTCAGGGAGGATTAGTTGCAGGAGGCTGTGGCGACCCCTGCTGGTTATTATACAGCTTCACATAAACATGATTTGACAGGGACTAGTGGCAATAATTGTTATGAACCTAAGTCTTAGTTCTAGTTTCCAGTCCTCAGTCATTCTTTCCAATTCATTTGCAATTCAAGTCTGACTTGCCAGGTACATTTGGATCAATAGAACATTTACAACTAATAATGATCCTCAGCAGAAAGAAAAAAAAATTCAGCAAATACATTCTATTTAATAATTTCCAAAATGTTGCAATGTTATTATAACATCCTCACAGAACAGGTTCAATTTGTTCTTTTTCGGAATACTAGGGGGGGAAAAAGCCACATCTGTTGATTACATAAATGGAACACAGGGTTTTGTTTTTTTTTTTTTTCAGAGCGTAAGTACGGAGTGGGTTGTTGGGCCAATGTGTGGAAAGATGAAGCAAACCCAGTCAGGAGAAGCTGACTGTGTTCTTGGAGAATGTTCGACAGGAAATGCCAAAAGCACATCTGGAACTGTTACACTCAGGAAGTCTGTGCGTGACAGTGGAGGCTGCGCTGAAACAATCCGCTGCTCTATTGGAGACCGTCACTGGCGGATCTATTGAGTTAGATATGGCACTGGGTTTTGAGGGATTTTACTCAAATGGGGCTGAATTTGTTCTCAGGAAACAATGGAACTAAGTGACGGTTGGAGTTGATGGACACACCGTGATGTGCTCCGCAGATCTGCGCAGTGCTTGTGTTATTTATTTTCCTATGTGACTCAGAAAGAGCTCAAAACATGAACTGATCATAACGGTTTAACCAACTGGCAGGTCGAAGTTGCATTTATCCAGTTCGGCCAGCAGATGTCAGTGTTTAGCTGCAAATAAAGCCAGTGGCTCTTCATGCGTGTCATACGTCACAGTCTATGGAAGGTATTCTGGACAGCAGACAATCGTTGAGAATGACTCATGTTGTTGTTGGTTCTGTGTTCAGTTGAACATCACGTCACTTCAATGCATATCACTGCAGAGTAGCTCTTTATTTATTTCACGTCTTCATTCCATTTGGGTGTGTATGTTTGCAAAAACAAATGTATTTATTTATTTTTTTTTATTTCTCACGCTGAATAGAGCTTCAATTCAAGGGTACTCAGTCATGGATTTTCTGGAATACTTACCGATCCGAACTCATACAGTGAAATATGATGACATATGCATATGCAAGTTTTTTGACTGCAATAATTCGATGCAACTGCAGATTAAGAGGTGTCTTTCCATTTCAAACGATTCAAAAAATAGCTTCTTTATTGATGATCTAATAACATAGCAACGTCGTTGTATAATACTTGCTGTGAGAGATGCACTGGCTTCTATGGTTCCTGCGCATCCAAGCATCCTCGCGCTGGATGGCACTGGCTTATTGGTTGTGACTCTTTCTCATTCCCAGACGAGAGCGTGAGCCAGCCAGATGCCAGAGGCACATGAACTCCACCTGCAGGGCAGAAACTTCCAAGTATGCGCGCAATCCAGAAGGGCAGGGAGGCGAACCCGTTTCAGAGGAGCAACGTTGCCGGTTGACGTAAGAGGTGGGTCTGGTTGTCAAGGCAACCAATTGGCACTGGAGTGTGGAGCGGCGGCTGGCCCCGCCCCCTGTACAAATACCCCCCTGGCTCTGACGTCAATGCACGTCAACCAGAGAACATGATGCCTCTTTGCGAGTCCGCTCGTGTGCGCTAGCTGATACGGACGCCACAAGTGAAACCGTAGCCTCCCGTTGTAGCGGACGGCGTGCTGTGACAGCCCCGGCGGGGGAGCGCGGCTCGGCAAATGGCCTGCTCGCTGCGCTGACGGACAGTGTCGCCACATTGCCCCAAGCTGGCGGGGCGACGCCGAAGATCTCAACTCTTTTTCATGGACACGTCTGCGGCGGCGGTTTGTTGTGCTGTGCTCTTGGTCTGTAGCGGCGAGTGCGCGTGCACCCCCCGCGTGTCCCTGCTCGTCTGGCCGCCTCCTCTTCTCCCAGCAGCAGCAGCAGCAGCAGCAGCCCCGTCTGGAACAGCATGGTCATGGCTGACAGTGGCCAGAAACCGCTGATCCGTGGTCCGGTCCGCGTGGGCTTCTACGACATCGAGCGGACCTTGGGGAAGGGCAATTTCGCTGTCGTCAAACTGGCCCGACACCGAATCACCAAGACCGAGGTGAGTGAGTGAGTGAGTGAGTGAGTTAGCCGCCATGCTAACTTGGGCTACTGTTGGGACCAGTTACATAACTTTTTCTAGTGGACACCGCAGACGGCCACAGTGGACACGCCGCATTTAGAGCCCCTCGGAGGGACGAGGGTCCTCCGGCGGGCACGTTCAGCCCCGCACACCGCGAGCACCGGTGCCAGGAAGAGCTGTGACCCGCTGCTGCCGGGAAACACACTGTAAACAGTCAGGCTTTCTTCTCCCAGCAGCTTCACACACACCTGCACCAGTGACCCAGACGGAGTACCTGCAGGCTGCCGTGAGGGCTCCGTCTGGGACACGCGCTCGTGGCTTGGCACTCCTCTGGTGGAATGCAAATATTGATGTGATTTAGTGCATCACCGCCTGATAAAGATCAGCACCTGCATGAACGGAGAACCATGGACCCCGTTAGTCAGAGCAGATACGCGCGCGTCCCGAGCTGCACTTCATGTCAACCGAACGACACTAGATTTAGTCGAGCCAATGTTGGGCAAATAAAAGGCCCTTTTAATGGCATATTCGTGTGAGTCAAGCTTCGACACTAAATTGGCATTTTCATCAAAAGATGAATGAGACAGTGAATGTATGTCTTTCCATCACAGACAGTATGTAGTTAAAAAGAGGTGTGGACTCGTTGATGAAACAAAGAAACAAGAATGAATGACAGTAACTGACAACACAGCATCCACACAGTTAATGTCTGAAAAGCAGAAACAGCCAGCAAAAAAGAACTCTGCTCCTTTTCAGTCTGTGTAAAGTATAAGGAATAAGATGTAGTGACTGAATTGTGTGTAATGTAACAATAATACAGACACGTTCTGTAATAGCTACACAGTACAAATGTATTTAGAGGAGAATGAAATACTCTGTCAACTGTTCAATTGAAATGCTGTTACTGCGAAACCTATACAAATACATGAGTAATGGTGTTTTATTTGTTTATTTATTATTTCAACAACCAAGTATTTTAGCTCTATCTCACTGCCAGATACTAACAAAAGGCTGTCGTTTTTGGATTTTGTCCGCAAAGCAAAAGGGTGAAGGATGCATCTACAATGGTGTAAATGATGATACTACTACCAATAATTATACTACTACTATACTACTTCAACTGGCAATAAGAAAGCTCCTTGATACAATAATAATGCTTGGCTACATCAACAAGTGTGTATTGTTGCTGGATCGTCCATGTCATTGCTCCAAGTGACATGAATTGCATGGCATTTAGTATAGATGGACAGTCAGTGTATATGTGGAAGTTAAAGTGTGTCAGAAAAGCAATTTGTCTTGTAAATATGGCAGTTAAATGTTACACATTTACAATTTAATGTACTGTTGCCTCCTGCTTTCCACGTTCACTTGTGATTCTACGAGCACTGCGTAGAACAGCAGAAGAGCGAGTGACGTCACTGACTGGCACCGCTGCCTACCGCGCCGCTCCATTGTAATGGCCCAGACACAAAGATAGGTCTGCATGGTGGCTCTTCTCTTCTGGGACTGAGGGACCCAGAAGAAAAATAGGTCATTGGTCTTGTGAAAACAGAGGAGCACAAACCGTGATCTTTGATCTCTGATCTCTGAGGCTTGGGAGTTACTTATTGAGAGTGTTTCTGGTGTTGTAGAATGACACCCATTTTTACCTGGAGATGGAGTTAGTCCTTCATCTGCTGTCGATACAGATTCTTGTTATATACATACAGATTCTAGTATTGCCATTGAATTTGCTTCCATACTTAAAAAAAATCCTCATTATTGAGTCAATGAATGTGTTGCATTTTAAATAGCCCGTTTGAGCTGCAAGCTATGTTTAAAAAAAATGAAGAAACAAAGAGATTTGCCCTTTCTGCATGTGCTAGTTTCTTCCAGAGATCATGCACGTACATCATCAGGTCTCAGCACCCTTGGTCAGTCTGCTCACGCTGACACAGGTGGACAGCGAGAGCTGTTCCCCACCTCTGGGAACCTGTTGTCTGCCTCCTGCACATGTTCAACGTCGTTTTACGTACCCCATCTTTTGTGTTTGACACCGATATGTTGAAGTCATCGAACTCATCTGCTATACACGAGGCTGACATACCTGTGTCTGTGTGCTTAACCTACTTTTCCCACTAATGGCTCCAGTGTTCTATACTGACCCATTCATCCCATTATGTACATAATGCTGGCTCTGAGTAAACAGTCGTCCGTCCTCTTGGTTGAGCTGCGACGTCTCCGCATTCACATGGACGCAAAATGCCCCATTTGACAAACTGTCCTCATGTCACCCATAGCCCACAGAGTTCAAAGTTTGCATGCTGTTTATCAGATGGATGCAACATTGGTGCGCTCCCAAACACAATGCCGTTGTGAGGAGTGCTGATGGACGTGGTTGTTCACTTGTCACTGTTTGCATTCCTGTATTCTGCGACACTAGGTCTTTCTTTGCTCCGTGGCGTGTTAAATATACAGACCTCGTATGACGTTAAAGCAAATGAGATCCGAGCCTCAAACAAAAAATGTAAGCCTTTTGTCAAAATTAAATTTCATCGCTCTGACGTTGTGAGAAATACACACTTGATTCCAGCGTCACTGCTTTTCAAATGTGATCTTGTTTTCTGTTTTCCTTTATGTATTTACACAGATATTTCTTTTCTCATCCTCATTCTTTTCAGGTCTGACCTGGTGCCTAACAGGAATATGATCGACGCAATGATAACCCTAAATTCAAATTTCACTCTGAACATGGGTAGCCTTCAAATTCTTTGCAAAATAAATGATTTTGTTACTTATGTTTTAACCATACGAAATTGGAAGCCATAAAATGGACCTAGTATCTGATGGAGCCCTCTGTTTGGATCTCTTCCTTCCATTATTGGTCCCTAGACTCAGCCCACATGCTGGGGACTGCAGTGCACAACAAACCTCGTAGGACCCTGGTGTCTCCTGTGGGCTCACTATCTTCCCACCGTGGGATTAGGAAGTCTATTAGGTGAAACAATTGAGTGATTCCCAACGGCCAAACAAGTCATTAAACAAAGGAATTCTAGTGTGTCTTCGGAAATACGTATTGATGAAGACTGAACACTTGACAGTTTTTAGATGTAAAACCCAGTAGACACATGTTTTTAGAATATACAGCTATACTTTATTTACAGAAATGTTTCACCCATTATTTTGAGGTTCTGTTTGAGTACAAGACCTACAGTGTTTTTATGGTTTCTGCACTGCTCATGTCGTGGGTGAGACGGTTTGAGAGCTTCCTCTTGTTTCTCGCTGCTGCTTTTAGAAAGCATCCCAGACCAGCCTTTTGAAACAGTTTGCTCTATTTGTGCCAGAATCGTGGAAGTCCACCCCAAACTCTGCGGTCCACTGGCATTAATCTGTGGGTGTTTCTGATGGCATGAGTCCACCTAGGCTCCATTTAGCTCTTCTCACCGTCACTATCTGAAATGACGCCAACAAATGCTGAGTCACCCAACAGCTTCTGAAGATAGCAGGCTGAGTTGTTGTGCAGAAGGCCTGGGGTTGACAAGGTGACATTTAAGGTTCCCTTGTGAAGCTCCCTGTAACGCTGAGTGTACGTCTTAGCTTTCACAGATGTGGTTTGTAGGTGAGTAAGTGGCCGCTCCCCGGCTTGTCTCTCAACAGCGTTTAGTGTGTTATCTTAAAAAGAGGAAATCATAAAATATTATCCCCAGAGCGACCATTCCATTTTGACTGAATTAAAGTCCCCATTAGATCATTTTGGGTTTTGGCAGTTTCTCACTCGTGTTTAATGGCTTTTGCAGGTGGCCATCAAGATCATTGACAAGACACAGTTGGATGCTGTTAACTTGGAGAAGATCTACAGGGAAGTTCAGATTATGAAAATGCTGGATCATCCTCACATCATCAAGCTTTACCAGGTATGCACCTTTTATTTGTTGTTTCCATTTCAAATTTGAATTATTGTTTTGTTTATTATGAAATCCGCGTATTAAGTGGCACAGAATTAAACCCCAAATTCTTTTCTCTTTTCTAAATGAACTCAAATTCAGAGGTCTTAACATGACATATATTTCTAATACTTCTATCATGTTTGCATCATCTGTTCACATTACATCTCTCCAGTATTTTGCAATAATAAGTTCCAGATTTAAGTGGGTGAAAAGGTCCACAGTGAGTGCACGAACATCTGTTGTCATGTTGTTCATGGTTTGTCACGACAGGAAGGAAGTGGTAATAAGGTCATATAAATTGTTCAACAGGAGCGAGAGAGTGAACAACCTAAAGTAAAAGGTTACAGTGTCTGTAAGTTCTAGTTTGATCCTATAAGAATACTGAACAGACAAATCCAGCGACGGCTTGCTCTGGACTCTTGTTCAGCCGGGCTGGATTGTGAACGGGAGGGTTGAGGTTCAGTGACCTGTCAGTTGCATCACTCTGCATGTGATGTCACTATTAGGTCAACAGTCAGATGATCGGACATGAGATGAATCTGAGAAGCAGAAGAGAGATGGCATGACATTTCAACAAAACAATCTCTTTCTATTGTCATCTCACGTTAATTCAAGGTCATCACGAAAACCAGCCGAGAATGGAAGCAGCTGTTTCACGTGCATTGGTGCTCAGAGAGGGTGATAAGGTCAAGCTCAGTGAATATGAATCAAGTGTGTCTCCTGGATGAAAATACAACCGGAATCTGCATGAAAACTACAGGTTTCTTGCGTGAGTGTGACCTTGGACATATGTGAAACTGAGTAGTTTATCAGGACATGATGTCAGCTGTTGTAGCCCTTTGTCTGTCACAAAAGAGCTCGCACACGAGAACTCGCAGTTTTGATGAGTCAGTCAAATTACGTAAGACTTTTTTGGTTCCATTTATTTGAGTGGGGAAAGTAAATGAGTGTTTGGTTGTCATTACACAACCATGGAGCAGGATTCCAGCTCTCCGCTGTGTTATTTTGGTGTGTATCATTATTTCAAACGGCCCATCCATGCAGTCAACGTGGGTCAAGGTCTGGCCCTGTGGCACAGAGGGAAGCCAGAGCTAATCAAGACTCACATGGACACACAGATGGCCCAAGTGCTTTTGTCGTTTGGGCTTCAGCCTCCCACTATAATACGTATTTGTCATCTTTTTAAGATTGTTTTCTATGTCATCATGTGTAAGAAGAATTCATGTTGGCAAGGTATTTATCAAAATATTACGACTGCAATGGATATTGAAAACACAATGTCCAAAAGGAGAAACAAAATTAAATTGATTTATGGGGGAAGAAAAAAATAGCTTGTACTTTTCTCATTGATTTACTTGTAATAAACACAGCGGGAGGATACATTTTCAGGGCTATTTTCGCTCTTATTAAACTGAGTTCTTGACCTTTTTGAATGGTTATTTGTTTGCATTCCATCTTCACAATCAAGGGGCGTTGGAGAATATTTGGAATGACATGCTTGTTATGCAACAAGAGGCGACTCCCCTCTGAATAAAAACCTGGCTTACATCTCCAAACTCCATGAATCGGTCAGAGTAGCAGATGGAAAATTGATCACAAACAATGAGCGTGGGATTTTCGGTGTGAATGTCTGGCTCGGTGTTTCTGATTCATCCTCTCCATCTGATTCGGCCCTCCACATATAATTGTATTCATCCGCTGAGTGTTCTAAATCGGGTCTCCACCTCCCACACATCGCTGCACCATGTGAGAACCAGAAGGATTTGAAGTACCATTCAAATATACTTGGCAGCGCGGACTGTCCACCTCCGTTCTCTTTCACTGATGCCATATTTATACTCGCTGCCATTCATGTGTTCTGTTTTGCTCATTCACAGCGAGTCTCGGTCAGTGGAAGAGATGGTGTTGTGTTTTGTAATAGGTGTTGGTCACAAAATCTTCTCTTTAACCACTCACTCTGTCGATAGCTGATCCGTTTGTTCTTCCATTTACACTCCCTCTCCTTCATCGTGTCTTCCTTTCTCCTCCCATAGGTAATGGAGACGAAGAATATGCTTTATTTAGTCACGGAGTACGCCAAGAACGGGGAAATATTTGGTGAGTGCACACACTTGCTCTGGATATGATCACAAAAATATGAAGGCGCTTTTGTTGCTCGTACATAAATGTTTAACGCAGATACTGTACTCGTCTGAGTGCGTCAAATATCTCTGCTAATAAGCTAGCAACATCTGACACTGTCCCATCCTTAAATGTTTAATGGGGTAAGAGAAAAATAAGACGACTGAATACAAAAAGTCCGCCTGGAAAAAACACTAATGCTGATATAATGCTAATGGTATTGATGTCCATTCACTGAAGTTCAGTCACATGACTGACCCCCTTCACCAATGACCAAAGTGGAGTCACCTAAGAGTATGTAGCTGTTTTTTAAAAAAATTGTTTGGTTTTTGCCAAGAATCAAAAGTGCCAGATCATCCCAGATGTTTGTGGCTCGACCAGTTCACCTTAAATTGTTGTCTAGCGACTATGCTGAACATCAGGTCTGTCATTTTTACCGCTCCATTTTCACTTTAGCACTGTGACCTTCCATAAGATTGGTGGCATGATCATCTTATTAGATTTACCTTCGTGCCATTTCTCCCAGAGACTGATAACATCACATCACATTGCATTGTCAAGACACCAGGTACTTCTTTTATCCAAGGGTGTTAAACCAAAATAACTTTTTTTCCTCTTCACTTTCCCCTTGACATTGTCGCTGTCAACTGGTATAGAAGGGCTTTTTTGAATACAGGTCAAGCTGTTTGTTACAGAGTAGTGATACTTAAAATATAAGTGGAAACTCTTAAACATCATTACTGCAGACAGTTATGGTTTTAATCTGCCAAAATATAATTGAATTATTATATTTATACTGTTATAGCCAGTTGGTGGTGAGGAGACGAATGGTGCAGTGATGATTACAAATAGAGCTTGACTTTGTTCTAAGCTAATAATAAGCCTCCACTACAATTAGGCAAACATTCCAAACAGATTTAACTCTCATTAATGAGTTGGTGAGTTCATCTTAACCTCCTTATTGAGATTTGATTGTCATCCTGCAGTTTGGTGGTCAATGAATGATGTTATTTAGTTGAGTAAATACAGTCGAGCTTTTTTCTACTGTTTGTCTCAGTGGGTGTTTGGCACCCTGCCTGTGTGTAAAGCAAGTCAAAGCATAGCAAGAAGAGCAAAGGAAGATAAGACTTTATCTGTCTACTCGCCTCCCTATCTGTGACTCACTCTGCTTGTGCTCTATCGCTGCTAGACACGCACTGAGAAGCGTACAGCACGTACTCGCTGAACACTGCTGCACTAGACATCACTATGCTGCATGGATGAGTTTTTGCATTGGTGCTTGTTTTTGTAAATATGTATTTGTGACTGTATAATCATTCACGTGAGAATGTAGATGTAAATTACTGCCATCAATGTGTGATTTAGGCTCCGTGTAAGCATGTGTTTAACAGGAGCAGCGACCATTCATTTAAAGACCATTGTGAAAACAGAAATGCTTGTAGAATGGTCTGAAAACCACGGAATTGTCAAGAGCTCAAGGTGAAAAAATCAGTTTTGCGTATCAAATTCATGACTACTTGATACTATATTACCTGCTGAACAACAGTGGAATACAGTTCTGTTTGAGACGTGTGAATGAAGACTTGGTCACGCGTTGTCATTGGCTTATACTGGCATGCCACGCTTTTACTGTAATTTCAAATGACTGCAACTCCATGAGTGTTCATGTTATCTGGACAATTATAAAGGCTTCTGAGAACTGGGGACTGTGCTATCATGCGTGGCCCCCTGCAGCCACCCAAACCCAGATTAGATCCATCTTGTCAGGAGTTAAAGTGACTCGTTTTGAGTATCGTTGGAAGGCTGGTTGGGTGGTGTGGTTTCTCACCTGTGAGTCTCACTCTAAACCGTATTAGTTTCACTTTTAGTGTAGGAGCTGTTTCTAGTCCTACTCCACCGGCTTAAAACTGCAGGTCATTGTTTCGTCATTTGGCAGAAAAACTATCGACTAGTTTGAAGTTCTTACCATGACTTAAAGTATGAGGAATTCCAGTTCTTAATCTTGTATTTTCCTATGTTTACACTATGATTGCACAATCAAAAATAAGGAATAAGTTGAATAACTGCCAGATATTAATTTGTCTTGGAAAAACAATAAAAAATAGAAAATAAACTGGCAGAACCTGTATATAATTGTTGTGTCAAAATGGTTTAAAATGTGCTTAATACAGTACAGTACAGTTTAACCTCCTGCATTTGCCTAGCTCTAGTCCAGTCCAGCGAATTGCAAAGATATGTCTCACACAACTCTGCTGATTGTGGAATGCACAATAGAGACACTCTTCCAACCTGCTCTCGCCAGTGCCATACCAGGCCACTGGCTCAGTCACTGTGGCATCCAGTACCGAGGAGTTATGTAACTTGTTCGTAGTAGAGAAAGTGAGTCCAACTGCTGGGTATCTTTGGGGCCTGTAAGACTTTCTTTGTCGCACAAGATGACGTTGAACAGGTGTTGAATGTAGGTCCGACCTGCGCTTATTGCCAGCAACCGCACTGCAGAACAGGCTAGTTTGTCAGGCAGCCAGGCAACTCTGTCACAGTGTAGCTTACCATCAGTCGACAGTCCCGTTTCTCCCACCCTAACCTCTGCGCCTGTCTATCAGCATCCTTTCACTTCATCAACCATCTTTAATCTTGCTCTGGACAGTTCACAGATTTCCTCTGAATATTATAAAACCAGCGTCCTTATTACTCAGGCCCCTCTGCCCTGGTTGCACAATGTAATATTGTTATGTAAGAAATTTGATGTCATCATCGGTTGAGAGAATAGCTGCTTTGACTCAGGCAGGATGACAGGATGACTAGATCCGATTCACAAAGCCACAATGAGAAACAAAAACTGTCACCTTTATTTCTCATTTCCAAGCATGTTCCTGCCAGCAGATGGATCAGGATACACTCCGACAAATGGATGAGCTGCTAAGCCTCACCGCCGGCTTCCTTCCCCAGTATTGCCCTCTCGAGACCGCACATCCATGATGATGAATTTCGCCAGCGCACATGGGCTGACTGTACATTACAGGGAGTGAAAGATGAGGATATTCAGCAGCCCACCCAGCGTTTAAGAGTTGATGGATTCCACTTCTTCAGCACTGATATATTCGGGTGAGGGATAAACAGCTAGTGTGCTAATCTGAAGCGTGCGTGTCTGGAGCAGCGCAAAACAAAGAGGCACATTTTTTTTGGCAAAGCAGGCGAAGAGTGAGAGATACATTCTTACAATTTGTTGGGTGGGCAGTGAATGGCGCGCAACACAAGCACGGATGCCAGTTTGTTTTCATGTTTTGGTGTCTGTCAGCCTGCCAATCCCCAGCACTCTCACCACTGGAGGACCCGGAAATTGGGTCAAATGCAAATAAATAGAGTTGAAGGGAGCTGAGCAAAGAGGAGACGGAAAAGAATGGAAGCGTGAGCAGGGCATATCCATCGAAATTTGGAAGGTGGTGGGGAAATGTAGGGCACGCATATTTATGAAATCACTACTGGAGGCAGGAAAGTGAATTAGCTGACAGATGACTCTTACGGATCAGCTGTCTGGGAGATGGAGTGGAAGTCAGGCAGAGGCACCATTGCCTTCAAAGAAATACTATTTTTGACACACATTTCGCATCTATTGTGCAATTCCTCTGTGAAGTGTCATTTAAAACCGCAGGACTAATGCAGTGACTGCTTCAAATGTATAACTGCCGTGAGTTTTGATCCACACCAGGGTGGCGTCATGTGACTGTTTAAGGGTTTCTGGCTGTTTTCTGTTTGACAATATATCTGTCCTCCTTATCTGGTTCTCTGCCTGATTCATTATAACCAAAGATGAAGAAAATAAAGAAAATATTATGGCCCCTCTGAATACATACAGCAAATGACTTACAAAAGTGGCTGCTGGTCCAACAATGCAGATGACCTGAAGGTCGCTATCCACGCAGCAAGTACACCTCAGCGGCTCCGTGGCACGGCACACTGATGCAGTCCTTCCTGCAGAAGCAGACCCTGCTAAGTACTGAGCGCATAAAATTGATCATAATTTCCAGAAGCCGGAAATTGCTACTCAAAACATCCATTTCTTATTGGTCTTACACAATATTCCAATTTGTGAGAGACTGAATTTTGTATGTGTTATCAGTAAAAAATAATAATCATGAATGCAGAAGTGAATTCTGGAAGTGGTTGAGTCGTGGAACAATAGTAACAGAATAAGGTTATGATGGTTTATCTGTCATGAAATGTCTTTTATGAATCTACAAAAATACCTTGAGTAATGATGGAATCAAGCATATTCACAGTCCAACATTTTGAATCCCGACTGGTCATTGGATCTAATTCCTTTCCCTGCTGTATCTAATGAGTTTGCTCGCGGTGTATTTATCCTCGTATTTTTGCTCTGTTACCTGACTGCACAGAGAAGCATTTTCCAAAGTGAGGTCCACTCAGAGGTCGATCCAACAAGCCTCTCTTAGAACAAACAGCCCTGAGCTACTGTTACGAGACCAAACTCATCATCCGGTTTTTCATAGAAGTAGAACACAGCGGTTGTTGATGTGTTGCCTAAGAAACCCGCTATTATTTGGAGATGGTCTGTTTGCTTTTCCTCAGCTGATCTTGACCAGAAGTGTATTACCCAACTAGGTGTGCAATAATCCATCTGACACGTTAACACAACGCCGTTGCAAATGGGATGAGGCATAACAGCATATGAACTGACTCTCTGAGGACCATTGTTCTACCGGTGATGTCAAAATAATGGCCACATTAGTAACCGTGAACACAAGTGAACTATAAATGGTTTTGGACGTGACTTTCTGATAAAATGTTTTCGGTTTAACTCAAATGCCCTACTGTTCAGATATCAGTGTAAAAAAGTCTTGCTGATGTGACCATGTGTGAGGACTTCGGATCACATGAGGACTGTGACGAGGACTCACATGATCACAGTGTTGTTTGTTATCCTCTTTTTTTGGTGTCTTTGACAAACATGAAAGACAGTTAGATTGGAAAATGTCAGATTCACGTTACATTTCATGATGAAATGAGAGGGTATTGCTTGGTTTATTTGCCTTTAGGTGTTTCATGTAGGCTCTGTTTTTTTCCTCAGTGGTTGTTGTTACCTGTGTATCCATTCTTTAAGAGCGTCCCTTTTAAAGCACGTGGCAGGAGAGGTGGCTTCTCCCCACAGGCACGTACTCGGACCTCCTCGCCACATTCCCCTTGCTTGTGTCTTTTTTGATTAGCAACGCTGCACGATATCTGACCTGGTCACTAGAGTGCTCTGTTTATGGAATCTGACAGTTTCTGTCTAATCGCTTCTACCTCTCCTAATTCGGAGTTATATAGTCTTATACAGATCGTGGCCCGATTCAGTCTGAATAATGAAGTGCCTAACATCTGTCATGTCATAACTTCATCTATAATGCAGCAGAAGTGCAGATTTAGTGGATTGATATTGTTCACAGTGCATGTGCATTTATTGTGATCAGATAAAGTTCTTCCTGTATTTGACCATAAAGCGTATGCTCATGACTACACTGTCTTTAATTGACACAAACAAGAGGAACAAAACCCAAATCTACTCCTTGTAAGTTATTAATAAGCACAGCAAGTCCTCACTGCAGTCGTGGTGGTTGTTGTGGTTTGTTGTGGTTGTTCATTGTTGTTAAATTTGGTTAGGAGTCTGTACCCCTGCCAGCTGGAAGGGACAACAACACAAAATGTCCTACCATGTTAGCAGGCGAGTGTGAACTGAGGCGTTTACAAGCCATCTCTATAGAGTGGTGTGAAGAGGCTCCCCACCGGCAGCAACAAACACTCCATACCGCTCCAAAGTTCACACACTGCACTATACTTGATGGGGTGTGTGAGTGTTGCATTAAAATCTATTGCCATGAAAACACTCCGTTTTACTCGACTTCGGAAACAAAATTGGATTTCTGCTTCTTATTTGTTGGATTCTTATTTTTGAAGCCAATGTTGTTCTTACGTTTTCAGCTTGCTATCCAGGTTATGAATGTGAAATATGTAGTGGTGAATGAAACACTGTCACACTGGAATTTAATTGGAAAAATCAAAATCCAATTAAAATAAAACTACTTTATTTGGCATGTTCTTGTGCTGAAAGAGCTTGTCACTCCTTATTTTAATGATTGATCAAAGTAATGCTTTGAAAAAACACTTTCACTTCACAACAGCAGCACATTGATGCTCCCAACACAGAATCTTCAGCACATCTTTCATTAGTAATGATGCTTGGAGCAGTCTAGCACAGTCTCTCGTCGTCACTGACCGTCTCTCACTTGCAGCACTTAACCCCAAATTAAAACTGACAGAACGCAGTCGGTGGCATGACCAACACCCGTCACCACCTTGACTCCAGCGCTCTCTGTGGGAAACCTTGGTTCAGCAGTTGCCATGCTAGTCAGGATTTTGTAAAATGACAGCTGTATTTCGCTGAGATCGTTTGAATCTGAATGTGTTTCGGGTTGTGTCATCGTTCCTCGCTTCTATATGATAATATATTCTAAAGCTAATGTTAGTGTTACACCAAACCACAGCAAGCAGCATGTGCCTCGGAGGGATTTCATTTGTTTCAGTCTTTGCATGTTTCAGTCTTAAGTCATGTGATACCTGGTGACCCCACTTTTATTTTGGTGGCAATTAACTGCTCTGTTCTTACATTGTGTATTTTTCACGATCAAGTGCCATGTTGAGAGCACAATGGTACCTGAAGTTAGCAGAACTCACAGCTACAGCTGGAACAGTACAGTAGTCCTCCTCCACTCCACTGCGTACACAACAGCAGGTTTGAGGAAGAGGCTTTGAAAGAAAGCGCGCCGTATGCTGAGTCACTCACAAAACATCTCGTAATGTGAGGCAGCTGTGAAAAACAGTTGGCACCCGTCCTGCACCTCATCAAAACTAAATGATCCTTTCAACGCAACTGCCAAGAATGAGAAGGAGGAATCCGCCTAATTGTTTTCTATTAATCTGCGTTAGGCCGTGTTCTTTGTTTGAAATGTCAGAAGAGTAATTGCATTCCAGTGAATTTATGTTATTGAGATATTCTTCCAAAATAATAAACTCTTTTTTTTCCTCCCCTCCCCGCTCTCCTGCCTGCAGACTACCTGGCAAAGCACGGCCGCCTCAGCGAGCTGGAGGCCAGGAGGAAATTCTGGCAGATCTTGTCTGCAGTGGAGTATTGTCACAACCGCAACATTGTTCACAGGGACCTGAAGGCAGAGAATCTGCTGCTGGATGGACACATGAACATCAAAATTGCTGGTACTTTTTCATTCTGTTTCCTTTGCTTTGGTTTGCATGATGTCAGTGACGTTTAGAAGGCACCAGTAGATTTATGATGCATTGACCAATGGCTGGAAGCTGCTTGCAGGACTCCGCAGGCAGAAGTTGGAATATAACAGTTGGGTTTTACGTTGTTTAGCAAGGTAAAACCTAAAGCCAGGAAGGCAGCAACTACTCTGTCAGAAGGACAACGATGTGAAACTATGCATTTTGGTGAAGCTCTGTGTCCGTGAAATAGTTACAAACTGGATGGTTGTAGCTTGCATCACATTAGCTTCTGGTGGCCAATGAACGCTGCACCTGAGACAAGATGGCTACGGGTTAGTTGGTTGGTGTTGTTTCCGTCTCAGCGTAAACGACCCCCAAGAAAGGCTGATCATCCAGCTTGGTGAAATTTCTCTTTTTTTTTTTTTGGCTGTCCAAATGCCACGCTCGGACCAGCAGCTGTGCTAACAGCGTGCGGCTGAGGAACCAGGTCTCACTTTCTCGAGTCCCAAAAGTTCTGCGTGCTCCGTCAAGTGCTGGTGCTTTAAATGGTGTGTTTTATTTCTGGCGTTGAAGCCTTTTAACGTTGGAAAAAACATTGACAGTAGACGGAAATCAAAGTAACAGAACAACTACAATAAAAATTGTGAAAAAGGCTGGACATATTCCAGACAAACTGTGCACCCGTTTTTCAGCAAATTTGAGCAAAAGTTTCCACATTTCTTCGAATTCCGTCTGCCACCTCTTTCCACAAAAGGTCAGTTTTTCCAGGGCAACACGGCTTGTAATTCCTTTCACCGATCTGGCCTTTTTTCCAGAATCGGGAAATTGACTTCTGAGCCCAAAAGAGTCTAGTCTATTACTCTTGATTTACTTGGGCATATAACAAAGTATATTAACGCCAGCACAAAGAGTTTCATAATCCTACATGTAGTCCAACAGTTTTTGAGAGGATCTGTCCCACTTCTCTTCCAATCTCTTTGTCATTTCGGGCATTCCCAAACACAATGAATTAGAGTGCCTTGTCCTTCCACACCAGGGGTCTCAAACTGGACCTCAAACGGCCGCAGTGGGTGCAGGCTTTTGTTCCAGCCAAACAAGCACACACAAGTTAACCATTCATGTAGGTATGCATGGTGATAGCTTCTGGGCCTGAAGACATGTCCACTTCTGTTCCTGCAAGTGTCATTAGCCTTTACCAAACGTAACTCTGAGAGTGAGCAGACTCAGAGGACGTATGAGCAAATGTGATGTTTGAAATAGAAAGTACACCATGTGCGCAGGGCAGGAGCCGCATCCCACATGTCCGCTTTCATCTGTTTACTTTCCAGCAATTGAATCAAACAAGCGAGAATAATCATTGTATATGCTGCTATCGACTGCACTTGTGTCACCAGTCCTCTGCTTCGACGGGAGTCGTGTATCTTATATTGAGACACGCTATGGGCTAAATATGACCGTCTAAATGCTAGCCGTACAGTATTACATCAGAGTAATACCAATGACCTTTTATTAGCATCACGCCTAACTCCCAAGTGCAATTTAGAGGGAAATAAATTCTGAAGCAGTTTTTTAAAGTTCGCAGTATCGAAATGAAGCTTCACATTTTTGACAGGTTCCAAACTCTTCCATTCCCGTGTGGTGTCCCTCCTATTCTTAAATGCCATCTCTGACTGTGTGAAGCTCAACCCGGCCGTGATCAGTCAAAGAAAGGTCATCTCATGGTGACCGCAGAGGAGAAAGTGAAAGAGACAGCAGGCGGTGGCCTTAATGTTTTTACTTCAAACAGCCATATATAACATTCAAGCTCTTGATGCCCGGGAAGGTTTGCAGCAAAAATACTGTTTAAAATGGAATAAAGGTGAAATAATGCGCCATCAACCTTCGACCTTTCCTGAGGCCTGAAGAGTTCTTATTGGCTCGATGTTGGGTTGTGCGAAGACGGTGCAGGAGGATTCATGCTCAATTTAACTGAGTTGACAGTTTAAACAATTTCAAAACCATGCAAGAGAATCTGTTTGATTTTTAAGGAAGGTGACCTTTCGCTTCGTGGCTGTGTTTCCTCAGTACGGTTTTCCACTAAAGAAGACACATGAGAAATGCCAAAAGTGAAATGATCAAATGCAACTTAATTAGACCATTTGTGCTCTGCCATGCAATAACATCTTGATGCGTTTTAAATCTTACTACGTCCTTCAGCTGTACGTGTCATTTTAAACATGACCCAGCAGGTCAGTTGTGCTGCAGTTGCTCTAGGTTTGGGAGGTGCTGAAGTCAGTAGCCGGTGAATTCATTTGAATCTCTTGTTGGTGTTTTGTCAGCAAAACATTTGAATGTTTCAAGCTCAGGCACATTTGCATGAAAATCGACTTTGTGGATTTTGTTAAGGAACATGTAGGCGAACCGTTTCATCAAAGCAACTTCACCACCAGTGTATTTGGGCATCTTAATATCTAGGTTAATATTATGCCAGGGCTTTTGTGCTCAAAACACATCCTCAACCTTCTTGTGCTTTCTGTCAGCAGCCTGCAGCGTGTCTGAGGCTCCACCGTCAACCTGTCTCCTCACGGTGCTGCTGCTTTAAATGGGTCGCAGCTACGTGTGACAGAGAGTGCACAGAGTGACTCCTCTTTGTCTGCATTGCCTTGACTGCAGTTAGACTGCTGGTTAATCAAGTCGTATTCTGAATGCTGCTGCTGCTAACTGTACGCCAACATTCACCTAAATACAACCTAAAGACGTTTCCGTATTTCTCTCTTTTTTTAGCTTATTTACCGCATGTGTTTGTGATTTTTTTTTTATGGCGTGTGTCTTTGTGTGTATGCTCCATTGTGTACCCGTATCACCTCCAGCCTGATTATATAAACAGATTTTATTTATTTGTTTTGCCGTGCTTTTTTTCTGTTTATATAACTGTGTCGAATTGTGGGAAGAAAGTGCTGCGGGTGGAGGGTGAAGTGAGCCACACCGTCTGCTCCTCATGCAGCCCGGTCTGGTCAAGTGTTGCGGATAAGATGATTTTTTTTTTTTTTTTGGAACGCTTATGTTATTACTTAAAATGATTATTATTTTTGCTGAATCACTGCTGTATTTGCCGAAAAAAGGTTGATTTGTTGAATATTGATAGAGTCGAGGCACATGCAGGTAACTGGTATTGAAACCTCATGACACAAGTTACTGGGAGGAAACTTGTGTGTGCTTATAGTAAGGTGCGCTTAATAGTTCAGAAATGATGGTTTATACATGGAAATAAAGAGTAAAGGAGACTCTGTTCTGTTGTGTTGCTGGTCGACAGTGGAATGGTATTTTAGACGTTTGAAATGAAAGTCATCATTGAACCGAGTCATCTTCCTCCACCCATATTTTACTATGCATTCACCTGTCTGTTAGCAAAATAACTGAAAAACTTTACTGAGATTAAGTTTAATTGTCAGGATAATCTGACAAGAAACCAATGATCGCAGTGTCATCAGAATACAGGCATGACTTCCAGCTGCTGCTATTTCTCCACCTAGATAGTTCAAATAACAAACATAAAATGGTGACTGAATTTGTTTTCTTATTGTATGTTATCACTTCTCTCATTTGTGGGTTAATGTGGCTGTTGTCATTGTTTTATTGATTAGATTGTCTGGTTCTAAAGGGAAAAAAAAGTTTCTTGGTGCAGGTTTGTCCTCTCTGTTTTGAACTCTGTTGACAAATTTAAAAGCAGCAGAAAACTCACCTGACCTCTTTGGTTTTTGAATACTCCCGAATAATACTGGAGATTTGTCGCAATAGCATATTTTAGCATGGTAGCATGCACATCTTTATAGTGTGTGTTTGTACACCATGCCATATTTGTGTTTTAAGTCTTATCTTAGAAGCAAAATAATGTGTTCCCTCGCTCACACGGAACACGTGGGATAGTAAAACACGCTTGAATAAATGACAGGATGCGTTTGCCCATCACTATTTTAAACTCTTGCCCAACTGAATCAGAAAAGGAGATGATTAACTGGAAAGTGTTTTAGAGTTATGGGAAATGAAGGAAGGGGAGGCACTGAGTCACTGCATACAAGCAGCTTGGCTGTGTGCTTCGGAGGTTGTAGCTTTTTTTTGACTTAATGAAAGGCAGACGCGAAGCTCTCGGGGGCTTCGGCTGTTCGTGCAAGTGTGCGTTGGACACTTTCTGATCCATAGATAAAATCTGACAAGTCATTGAAAAGCCTTTTATGACCTCACTTGGTCCCCAGAGGAGGTTACCTCATAAAACTGCTCAGTGGAATGTTTATTTCATTATGTAAAAAACCTGCAGACCCCCACAGCCACGCTCCCTCTCACTTCTTTAATCTGTGCTTTAATCTGAGCCTGCTCATTTGTCCATCTCCCTCCCGGATACAAAGTTTATTGTGCAGTGAAACCAACCCACCTGAATTTGCTATCTTGTCTCCTGAAGACTTTGGATTTGGGAACTTCTTCAAGCCCGGTGAGCCCCTGGCCACGTGGTGCGGCAGTCCACCCTACGCTGCCCCGGAGGTCTTCGAAGGTCAACAGTATGAGGGACCACAGTTGGACATCTGGGTAAGCACGAACAGCTTTGTCTGGTTCTTCATTTATATTTAACGGATGAGCAACTTTGGGCTGAACCATTGATCGCCTTCTCACAATTGAAAACGTTTTTTTATGTTTTCATTTCTCAGGAGATCAGGTAAAACCCAGATGTAAAAACAAAGGCAACTATGGCCCATGATGCATTTCAACATCACATGCCCATTCCAGCCCTTGATATGGCTGTTGGCTCGGCTAATCTGTCCAGCTTCACTCGCTTTACAGGATCACTGAGACAGTGAGGCACACACACACAACTAATGTGAGATAGTGAGGGAGTGGAACAGACCTCCGATCACAGGTTAAATAAAGGCAGAGACTGCTCAGCTGCATGTGTCTCAGTGAACTGACTCCACGGGTCGACTTTTTTACTTACAACGGACCTAAGTGTCTACTCACAGATACTCACCAATATCTTAGACCTTCAGCAGTGTGGTGTGAGGCGATGTTACGCTCTGGAGTGTTTCATGTTGACTCGCCGCTCTGCTGACTTAAAATGACATCACGGTAATCAATGATGAATGAAAATGGCATGACACAAGTTCAGGTAAGGAGACCGCAACTTGAAACTCTCATGTGACTAACTTGAAATGGTGTTGGTCATGGAGCTGATGACAATCCAAGTCTGAGGACCACAACTGGAAACTCTCAGCAGCATTGAATGAATCCTCCTCAGAGTCTTTGTCACTTGTCATTCTCTGCTGTTTGCTCTGTTTCGAAACTTCAGTCGTTTAAAATCTGTATCCAGGTTTCAAATACAATACATTTGAAATCCTTGCCTTAGTAATAGTGTGCAATGTTTAGATATCATTTTTTAAAACACTATATGAACTGTGAAGATTGCACCTATGCTTGATTTGAAGAAGAAATTCGCAGTTATCGTCCAGAGAAAAGGCAATTCAAATGCCCCCGAAAATCCCTGAGCCCGAGTTACTGTCCCAGCTTGAATGTGCCCTGCACCGTTCGGCTGGAATTCCTAGCTGTCGATGATGTTTTCATGCACTTATCAGTTTCATTTCTTTATTTCAGCCGCATTATATTGTGGTACAGAATCCTACATGATAAAGCATTATACATTGTGGCGTTTAATTCCTTAGTACTTGTTGGTTTATTTTGCACGTTGATGTACATTTAATTAACGAATGAAGTCCCATGCGGCTTGAAGACAAATGAGGTTGCCAAATATGCAGCTCCCCAAGGTTGCACATCTGCTTGTTTTCCCATCTGTCGCCCAGGTGACTTGAGGGGGAATTAAAACTGGAGAAATGTCCTTCCCAATTTGACAAATAAGCCCGGAGACCTCTCCTGAACGTGGCACTGCTGAAGAGAAGGGATCGTATCACATTAATGTTAGATTCACGGCTGCACAACTTCCGGACAGCCTGAGACATCGCTGTGTTTCTGTTGCGTTCCAGAGCATGGGGGTGGTGCTGTACGTGCTGGTGTGCGGTGCGTTGCCCTTCGATGGGCCCACCTTGCCTGTTCTCCGCCAGAGAGTCTTGGAAGGCCGGTTTCGCATCCCGTATTTTATGACTGAAGGTAAGACAAGGAGCTGGAGTCCAGTGCTGGAGTGACTCATGACTTTCTGAAGGTCTCTGCTGTGTTATTGACTCCAACATCATCTTTCTAAACAATGCATATTTATGTGCTTAAAGTTATTTTGGCTCACTTTTCAAACGGCTGTGCTCTTGAATGGACTACAGATTAAACCCAGAGCTTTTTATGTAACCTGGGAAAGAACCAGTGAAGCTTTCCAGCATAAGGCCGTCTGTCTTTCAACAGATACTTCTGCCTTCCTGACTCACTCCTTCTGCCTGTGAGGCATCTTCCTGTTCTTCTGTCAGTTTTTTTGTCGTTTTCTTTTTCACCGTATGACTTCTGCAGTCTGCTCTCCGCAGGGGGATCTTGGGGGGGGGGTGTGTTTGTTGAGAACCTTGAAACCATTAACACACAAGAATTATGTAGGAGTGAAATGACACTTCTCCTGCGAGACATTTGCTGAAAATGAGGAACATAGTGTGCAGAAATGGCTCACGGAAAAGGAAGCTGTGCTGACAACATCAGAGTTCCCTGCCAGTGCGTCGCGAGTTAGCAGACAGGACACTTCACGCAGTCACCGGTGAAGCTTCACATTTGACCCCAACCACACTGACCCACAAGTGTTTAACGTTTATCCTGGACAACCACAAGGCATTTTTCTTTTATTCTGCTGATGAACTGTCAGTAATTGAATTGGATTTCTTGATGAGGACTCCAACAGCTCAGGAGAAAATTGCAGCAGCATTCATGTTTTGAACTGTGAGAGGAAAGAAAGGTGAAACAACTGGGTTCGCCTGAAGGTGGATTTGAAGCGGGGCCTCCTTGCTATGGAGACAGAAATATCCTGGATGATTACTGTGTAAAGGAATAGCATTCCACAGTGAGAAGTTTGCCGAAGCATATCTAGTCATTCAGCCTCACTTTCAAGGGGCTTCATTGCACAAGGGTCAGTGTGGCTTCTCTTTCAAGTGAGACAACAAGATTTTTCACTTGCCTAGTCACTGGAAGGCGTCAACGTAATTTTGGAAGGTAATGGATTTGCGACACCACAATAATAGTTGACTCTGTGACTGCCAAAGCAAAGAAAAGGTGCCTTGTTCGCCACCATGTGTAGACTGATCGACACAGTGCTTCGTTTTGTATTAAAAAGTCACTTTTATCTGAAGTCTCCGAGCGCCTTTACCCGACCCCCTTGAAGCAACTCGACACCGCTGGCATGGTGCTGGAGTTGAGTCATGGTGCCGTAATGTTCCACAGTATCAATCAGCCAGCGAGTCAGTTATGTGTGACCCCTTACACCGACAGACCTTTCACTGGTGTTGGCACTAGTCTCTACTGTTGCTATAAACATAGTTTTGGACAGTCGGTCTTGATTAGATGCACTGGCATGGTGAGTCAGGTCAGGTTGGAAGTATAGGGCTGAGGGCACTTGTGCGTGTGGTTGGGAAAAAGATGTCAGGCCTCAAAACACATGTTGGGAAGTATGTCGTGTAAAACATCTCAGAGAGAATCAGGAAGACGGTGTTTAGTGGACAAAGCTGAGGGCCACAGCAATATACATTGGCAAAACGTCTTATTTTACCACGTTCATTATTCACGGTGATACTTCAGCGATATATAAATTCAGCCCAGAATGTCCTCTCAAGGTGCTGGTTAAAGCGAGCCCCGGTATGTTGGCGAGGATGCTGGGAGGCAGATAGGAATGCAGCCAGGGCTGTGGGGGTGCTGGCAGGCCGTGGTTGTGATGCCAGAGGATCTGTAATCCTGTTAAGCAGCCAGCTGTGTGTGACGTCAAACTCATCCAGTTATTAACTCGAGGTCAGAAGCTCCCATCAGGAGGGCTGTGAAGTCTGGGAGATTTGGTTCATGCTGCTGAAATTAACTGCAAAGAGTGTCAAGGAGCTGGTCACATTTTGATCACAGTTTTATTGAAAAAAAAAAAAACGTTTTTTTCTTTTGTTTACAGTGTAAGAATGTTTTTTTTCTGAATGAAGTCTGTATTCAATCTCTATGAGGCTTTAGTTAATGTATTAATTTTACATAACCAGGAGCACATATCGACCTATATTGTTGTTATTCAAACACAGAACATTAACATCTGTGGCTAAAGGCCACCGAACACATCACAGGCACATCTGACAACGACAATGATAATGATAGCTGCGGCCCAATGTATCTGTAGACAATGCGAATCTGTGAGCAGTTTGTGCAGGTGACATATTTGTTATTTGTAAAAGTACATTTATCAGCAGCATGACAGTTGTTCTTTGACACTCATAGCATATATTGCATAGTTCATCTGTCTCATCATGTTTCATCAACACTGTAGCTGACTCTTCAGTCAAAGGGAAGCAAAATGGGGCTCCTTTAACATAAAAGTCTTCATAGTCTTTCGGCATTTCCCATCAGGATCTGCCACACCAAGTCTGCCTCATCCTGATGTCCTCATTTATGGCATGATGTACCCCATCGGTCGTCTTCCTTTTCCTCCATGTCTAAGATTCTTCGTCCAACATGTTGCTTCTGTGTGACTCCTCCAGACTGTGAGCATCTCATCCGAAGGATGCTGGTCCTGGACCCATCGAAGCGACTCTCCGTGACTCAGATCAAGGAGCACAAGTGGATGGCCCTGGACGTTCCCACTCAGCGACCGGTTCTGTACCAGCCGCCTCTGCCGGCCGAGGATGATGTCGGCATGGGAGAGTACAGCGAGCAGGTCCTGCGCTTGATGCACAGCCTGGGTATCGACCAGCACAAGACTGTGGAGGTACGTTTTTTAGGGTTTTACCAAGAACAGAGCTTTTATTTATTCATCCCTTTGTAACTTTAAATGGACAGATGTGATGTTTGAATTGCCCACCAATGTTTTCTATCTCATCAGTCTTTGCAGAACAAAAGCTACAACCACTTTGCTGCTATCTACTACCTGCTGGTGGAGCGACTCAAGGCCCATCGCTGCAGCTTCCCCGTGGAACAGAGGCTCGACGCCCGGCAGCGGCGGCCCAGCACCATCGCAGAGCAGACCGTTGTCAAGGTAACCATAGGGGGTTTTGTTGATGGTGAGGTGCTGAATAATCTGCACAGAGATCTCTATCAGTTTGATCAAAGCTGTGTTATTCACACCTGCGCAGAAGAGTCGCATGACGCAGCCCTTTCCTTGATTTTCATCTGACCGGGTTGCCTCTCACCCTTGATCTGACTCTTTTGCTTTCTTTAGATTGGGAATTTAAAATCAGGCTGTATTTTGCGGCACGTTGTAAAAGCCTGTCTATTCTTTTTTTCTTGTGTAACTCATCCAACAGAAGGTTGAGGGACTGATCGCATCTTTGTTTTTGCTACCACAGTCAACGAGCGGTTCTGCCCAGGTGGGTCTGCTGCCACAGGGTGTTCGTCTGCTGCGTTCCCCTGCTGTTCCCCAAGTCTCAGATGCTTTCACCTTCTCCCAGACTGCAAGTAACCTGGAGCAGAATTTCATGGTCGAAGACGTCAACACACCTAAAGTAGGTCCCTCTTGCATAACTGGCAGACTTGAATCTGAGAGGTGCGACTTTAAACACACCAAACGTTCTGAGCTTTTCCAGTCCTCACTTTCAATATTATGGACCGTCTTCAATTGCAAGTCAAGCTTTTTGTCACATCCATTTGTCTCAAGTTACATTTCTAGTGTTCAGTTCAGTGTGTGCAGTTCATGAAAGAATGTCACGAAAAAGGTGGTTCTTCAGCATTGAACAGCTGATGAGTGGTTTTCTTACGTCATCTGTAAGTCACCTCCCACCTAGCACTCACTGAATTCATAGTTAATTTAGACGCATGAACAAAAATGCCATGAGGGATTATTCCAGCAACATTTGACTGTCATTCCCTTTGATGGGCTTTCGAACCGCGTCTGAAACGGATGCGCTTGTCTGTGAGTGTTTGCGCTCGCGCTCCAAAGTGCAGCTGACTTGTCCTCTCTCCTAACCTTTCATCCAGCTCCGTGACCAGTCAGCTGTCCACACACACACACACAGATTCATTTTGGAAATGAGGGCTCAGCGTCTGCCTCAGTGCTCACACTTCTCATGTAATGACGTTTGTCAGGCCGGTAGATCATTAGCAGAGTAGTTCACCAACACGCTAGTCCGACAGCGGCTAATACAATTTAATAAATCATTCATCATAACCCAGCGGCTGTTGCCGTGTTTTTGTGCTGCTGAACATGACAGGCAGCGCGAACTAAACATTGTCCAGATTTGAAGTGTCAATGTTTTGAAGCCAAATAAGAAGAGAAAGAAAAGGAAGGAAGAAAACAGTTCGGCGATCACAGGTTGTCCGTGCTAAACTTTCACCAGCATTTTTGTTTTTATCGGACAATTCTGAAGCAGTTGGAAGGTCCACAATTATAAATAATCTGCACTGTTCATTCATCTGTGACACAAGTGGAAGTGTTTAAATTTCTTAGTCTGAAAGCCCCTGAAACAATAATTATTAAGAGCGATGTATAAGTTAAGAGACGCGGTGCTGGAGTTTGTATTTGGAGTATGAATTTGAAAATGCCCAGAATGTGCTCACGTACACACATTGTTGTTTTGAAATTTGAGCGCTGTTTTGTTGCATTGGAAATATCATTGAGGTCAATGAGCTCAGTGGCACCGCAGGTGGCAGTAGAGGTCTGGAACTCTACACACAGTAGGCAGGAAAAAGTGCAGCTCTCACCCTGCAGAGAGTGATGAAATACTTGAAAAGTGGATCCAGATGGTAACTGGGATCACCAGCAAAGTTTAATCATCTGTTCTGTCGCCCACTATCAACATGTTCCGAAAAATTTCATTGAGGTCTGCTCACTGGTTCTGGCAGGAGGTGACAATGCACACATGACATGTGGTCTCAGTTTCACCATTTTGTTTCTGATACAGTATGTTTTAGGTGAAAGTGTGTCCCAGAACTGTTGGCTTGGCAGTGCTTCTCTCTAAAACAGTAAAATTTTAACATTTGTAACATCACTTCAGTGAAGATCTGGAATGCTGAGCACACTAAAGATGAATTGTGCAGATCACGCTCTTGCTTTTGATGGTGGGGGGTGGGGGGTGGGAGGGTGTATGTCACTTGTTTTGTCGTTGCTAGTGCGAAGCAGAACGGGACAGTGAGAAAAAAGAGCGCGTGTTATCTGCGTGAACAGAGTGGGCTTATGTAAGAGGTCTTGTGATGATGATGTGACCTAATGTGAAGCTGAGTGAACACACATGGACAGGAAGCTGCTGCACGACTCCAGCGATCAACACCCTGTGACTGTGTGCCCAGAGCTCATCTTGTGTTTCAGGCTTTGGCTCCACTCCTTTTGTTCCGTCAAGATTCGCCTCTCACTTCTTCCCTTTTATCATCTCATGACCTCTTGTGATTCTTTTCACCACCGCTGCTTTTCATCATCGGTGTGTGTGTGTGTGCGCGCGGCTGTTTGTGTGTTTAAGCTGTTGAGTAACAGCATTCCGGCTGAGAACCCTGGAGAAAGCAGATGGAGGGTTGGGCAAAGTCTCCCAGTTACTGCAGAGGTTCATCCACATGATCTTTGTCTATGTTTTGTGGGCTTTGATCGCACATGGATCTTTGGACTGCTTGTCCTCCGTCTGTTTTTTCCCTCAAAACAAATGCCGCATTGATCCTCTTAAAGGAAGCCAAGATTCAAGCTGCCGCATCAAGACGACAGCTGCAGTTCTTTACCTTTGACCTACTGACACGTGGTCTCTATGAAAGCTTGACTGTAATGTTGAGTCAGTCATTATTATTGTGTCTCACGCATGAGAAATGTTCAGGTTTTATTTCATGGTTGAACAGGTGCTGCAACTGATGTGTAACTGATAGTTTGCTTTTGCTGTCGTGCTCCAGGTGAATGGCTGCCTCCTGGACCCTCTGCCTCCGCCTACTGTGCTCAGAAAGGCCTCCGTCTCGTCTCCTAGCAACATGATGGAGACATCAATTGACGAGGGCATTGAGACGGAGGAGCCCGACGCAGAGGACGATCCGCCCCACCTCCTTCTGGCCTATCAGACGTCTCGTTTCGGCCAGCGGCGGCACACCCTGTCTGAGGTCACCAACCAGCCTGGGACCTCCACCCAAGGTTTGGACTCATGGCCAAGCGCATGTCTGTTCCTCACTAACCCAAAAACACTTGACAGGTAAACTGTTTGCTCTGGGCCACAATCCCTCTATGGGAAGTGTGGATTCGGACATCGGCTACGACATGGGCTCCATGCAAAGTGACCTGGGCTTACTGGAGGACCCGCCGGCTCTCAGTGAAGTTGCACCTGGCTCCAGGTCCAGCCACGGTGTTGCCCCGGCGCCATTCTTGAACAGTCGGCCCGCCAACCCAGCCATGGCTGCTCTGACCTCCCAGCACAGGGAGACGCACAACCGCTCCCCCATCAGCTTCAGGGAAGGGCGTCGAGCCTCCGACACCTCGCTCACCCAAGGTCAGAACTGCCCTCTCAAACATTTGTTGCAATGAAAGTAACTTTGTGTTGTTATCATGAGAAGGTCATTTGGGTGGTGACTGGCAGAAAACAATCACAGCCACTGAGGCTGGTTCAGGTTTAAGGACTGAAATCAATGTTGAAAGGCTCTGAAAGGTTCATGTCCTGGAGGTGGACTTATGCAGGAAGCTGAAGCATGAAGTTAACACTTATTTAAACCACATGAAAAGCCTCATCATGGCTGCTGATGTTGTGTCCCATGAAGCTTGCAAAAGAGGAACCACCGTTGCTGTGGTGAAAGAAGAATGTTTCCAGGCACAGATTCACACAAAAGGCAGCAGCGCATTAAACACTCTTGTTTTACTGCCTTCATCTGCTGCTCTCTCTTGCTCCGGGTAGAGAGGTGAGACGTGATAATGCAAGGTCTGAAGTGATGTGACGTGACGTGAGACCGAAGATGCAACTCACCAAATCATTTCATATATATATAGAGAGAGCGCTTGAGGCTCATTTGTGCATCTCCCACAATGCACGTTGAAGTGACTCGCTTGTGTCAGAACTGGAGGTCAGTCCAGCCCAAAACAAGTCGCCCATCCAGCCGTCTGATTCCGGTATGAACGCATTTGTTGTTTTTGACTGCTGCGTTTCCTCCCGCCGTGCATCCACCTGTGGGTCACTGACTGAGCGCCAGTCCTCTCTTTGCCCCCCTCTTCTCTTTCACACACTTTCCATCCCGTCCTCCTCTCTCCGCTCCTGCTGATGCCTCTGATTCATCTCATGAATCAGACTTGGATTGGAAGGTTTCAGCCCACATACCACATCGCCCTCCTCCCATCACCTTCCTCATTTCTTTCACCTGCTCTCACTCTCCTCCCTGTATCAGTCTGCGGCAGCAGGACCCGTCTGCGCGCCACATTAGAGGAGAAGCAGAGTGGAAATATAAATATAACCTTACACAACATCCATCTATATCTATCGTTCGTTCCATTGTTGGGTGCCGGCTCAGTCCAGAGCGCTGCACACAGTTGCTCTCCGTGGCAGGGATGCGGCGGCGGGCTTGCGTCAGACTGATGAGTCTGGTTTTAAATAACTCCCACCACCTCGGTGAGTCAGGCCACAACCCCTCACTGCTGGATGGGACTTTCTGTCGCGAGTGCAGTCACAAATTCGGTGACGCACTTGCAGTCAGCGGGAATGACAAGTGAAAGCCTGCACTTTTGCAGATGATGTGGCCGTTTCAAGGCTTTTGTCTGCTTCACAGGTCTGGTGGCGTTTCGGCAGCACCTTCAGCACTTGGCGAGGACCAAAGGAATCCTGGAGCTCAACAAGGTCCAGATGCTTGTTGAGCAGATGGGCTCCGGGGAAGCGGCCGCCATGGGCCCCCTGGGGCCCCAGCTTCATTTGCACAATCTCCTGGAGGTCAGTGCCGAATCGCACAAAAGCACCGCCACATTCGTCCCATCTCCACCTTGATCCGTGCAAAATGAAAAAACAGAAGGCGGCTGTGGCTGTTGTGTAATCTCAGGAGGGACGGCCAACTGCGGCTTGTTTACTGTCTCCCGTCCTCTTGGGGCCTGAAGCTTGCTCCAAATTCAAAGCATCTTTTGTCAAAGTGGCTGCCACTTGTTCTCACAAGCTTCAAGCAGAAATCACAAGAGCAGACACACATTTCAAGAGTTTCTCCAGTGGACACTGGGACCTTGTTCCTCCAGTGGAGGAGCAGGGCCACGGCTGGAGGCTGCACTTTCCCCTCACGTCCTTCCCTCACTCAGCGCCGACAGCTCCTCACTGCTTATGACGCTCGGCCCCATCATCCTTTTAATTTGCTTTCATTTCATTAAGACGCGTAATCCCTGCGGTACATGCCATTAGGAGGCCGGCATCTGCTGGATCAGTCACCACGCAGGCATTGGGCTGGTCGCACCAGCCATAATCCAGTTAGCAGAGACGGTGACGCGGCTTTATTCAAGGCTGGGGAGGAAGGTGGGGGGCGCTGTTCTAACGTCTGCTGCGTCTGTCCGAAGGGTGAAGCGTCCAAGCAGCAGGAAGGACTAGCTTTATACCAGGGTGGGCTGCAGCCCCCGCTTCTGTCGCGCAGGCAGAGCTTGGAGACACAGTACCTCACGCACAGACTACAGGTACAAACACTCACGCACCAACTCAAAGGTCCCGTGGCTCCTGACTCCTGTCCTTCCTCTGACTCTGTGTTGTTGTATGTCAGCTGAATAAGCTCAAGCAAGGGTGCTTTTTACTGCTTTACTGAAGGAGCAGGATGATGCTACAGTCTTGGCCAAAAGTTTCACGGCACCTGTGTCAAACTTGAGGCCCGGGGGCCGAATCCAGCCCGCTGGCTCATTTAGTGGGGCCGACAGGTGTCTGAGATCTTGTTATGGCTTTAAATGAAATGGAATTATTTCCATTAAATCGCACAAAAAGCAAGCTGACGTGATAAAATGTGAATGTATGTTTGAGCCAGTCAGTTTTGACAGCAGAAGCTAATGTATTGAGACCGGGATGCTAAATGTAGCCTGTAGCTAAAGGCAGAACAAGTTCCCATTCTGCAGAAATGTCACCTCCCTCATGACGTTTGCTCAGGTTTGCAGGGCGGAATGTTTGCTTGAGATTTGTCTCTCGTAGCTGATGTCGCCACATCTTTTATTGATCTATTTATTTTACATTTTTTCTATTTTCAAAGGTAAAAGTGATATTTAAGGACCTGCTAAAAAAAAAAAAACACTGGTGGCACCAGATTAGAGTCTGAATGTGGCTCGGTAAAAAGTCAAGGCTGCAGACCCGACGGTAAACTTTTGGCCAAGACTGTCGCTTTAAGTGCACCACGGTTATGATCATGTGACACTAGTTTGGAGTCCAGAATATCAACAGAATGCAAAGTGGCTCTCCTGAATGAAGTCTTCAGTCCAGCGTCTCTCTTGTGTCTTGAAGGCCAATGTCTTGGCTAACAGTCCCGCTAGCTGCCAGCTTTTCTGTAAGGAGACTCCCCGAAGTTTAGAGCAACAGCTGCAGGAGCACAGGTAACCCAGCACTGCACACGCCACCATGCTGCTCTTCTTGTCCTTGTGCTTTTGTTGCTCGGAGCGGAAGGGCTGCTGAAGTCAGCAGGAGCAGGTTTGTTGGCCGAAGATCACCACGTCATTTACTCCATTCATTTGGCTTGCTCACGCGCACATCACTCTTCCGTCATGTAAGAGTTGTGAACACGCATGTCTGCTCCATTCCAGTCGCCCACGTAAAGCTACTGTTCTTTGGAGCGTGGTACTGTCGGAGGGAGGCGTGATGTCATGTCGCTCCCTCTTTAGATCAGCTACGTGAAGGTGACGCTCGCCTGCCTCGCCTCAGTATCTGGCCACCCCCCACGTCCCTCCCTCCCTCGTAAGACGCCTCTGGACTGAAAAGTCTTGAGAGTCCCCTCAGTTTAACAAGACCTCGGCATAAAATGTACTAATTAATTTTTAAGACGCCTTCAACAGGTGCTTTCATGAACAGTGTTTACTGTAGGGGGCGCCATCACTTTCTTTATCATTGTTTCTTTACACCAACTTCTCCATAGTCTGTAACTATGACAGATGTGCAGCTGTCAAGTCGGTTCAGTGACTCACTGCTGCCACCTTATGTGGCTCATGGATTCAAACGTTTAGGGGCCCTCGCGGAGGCGCTGGCCGCCCACCCAAGGGCCCCGGCCCTACGGTTAAGAGTCCCTGGACCAGGGCTGTGTGAGCTGAGCGTGTGCATGTGTCCTCACAGGCTGAACCAGAAGAGGATGTTCCTGCAGCAGCAGACTCAGGGTCTGGGGCTGCAGACCTACTTCAATCAGATGCAGATTGCTGAGGGCTCCTTCCAGGCCGGGGCCCCCGCTGTGGACATGGCAGCTTCACAGAGCTCCCCTCAGGGCCCCTCCACTGCCCACCAGCCTCCACCTCATCAGCCCTTCGGCCACCCTCACAGCCTGACCCCCCTCATGGAGCCCGGCGAGGGCCCGCTTTACGAGCCGTACATGAGTCATGCTCACTACAGCCAGGGGCCCGCTGCATCTCACCACCACCCCCAGCAGCGTGAGGCTCCGCTGGGGGGTCTGGGCTTCAGCTACCCACCAGGCTGCGAGCAGCAGGCCCCAGGTCCCCCGGCGGACTACGACTTTCCCCTGGACATGAACCTGCTGCCCCCAGCGGCCCCTGCGGAGGGCGCTGCTGCGGCACTCCCTGCTCAGCTGCAGCCGGAGAGTCTGGCCCTGCCCGAGTTCCAGACCTCCCTCCTGGACAGCGAGATGATGGAGACGGTGGACTCTCAGCACGGCTTCGTCCTGGTCAACTGAAGGTCAAGTGAAGTGCGTGTGAGAGGCGAGTGGAAGCTGCAGGGAAGGGAGCGTGAAAAGAAAAGGATTCAGTGACTCCAAAAAACTCCACACGTGCGTTGTGATGAAGCTTAGAGAACTTTCTTCCAAATCCTCCCTCAGCTTTCCTCCCGATCTCCTTCTCCTCGGCTCTCAGTCAGTGGCTCAGCAGGAGGCAGGCGGAGGGTGCGGGCGCGTGTGAGCCGGGATGAAGCCACTCACCGGGACAGGGTGAGCCAGCGGCCGGCGGGAGCACAACTGCTGACTGTGCGCTTTGTCTTCACCGTAGGACGATGACGTCAGACTCTGTGGTTTTCTAGTAGAGATGGAACGACTGAAGAGAAAAGAGGACGGCCCTCCTTCACCAGGACCTCACTCCCGGTTTCACCTTCTCCCCGGGTCACATGAGGCGTGTGACCCGGCGGACGGTTGCTGTCATGTGACCTGACACCAGGAGGTTCTGCTCAGTTGCGTGGCCCTGGTGAGCGAGGGCCGGTGTCACCAGCTGGTGTTTGGCTGCAAAGTTTCTGTGATTAAACAGTCGATATTTTTGTGGCAATACTGAAGCAATATTAATCCTTGATGTTGTGGGGGGAGGGAGGGGGGCTCACCTGCACCTCTGATTGGCTCCAGAGTGTGACGTCACTGGAGCTCATGATGTAACCAGGAGATTATGTCTCGCTGGATGTGCAGGGTGATATGAATGTGAGAGAGAGTGTGTGTGTGAGTGTGTGAGTGTGTGTGTGTGCGCGGCTAATGATTTTGCACAATTCAGATCTTCACATTTCATGGCTCAGTGAAGTGGGCAGCGGCCTGTAGCTGTCACTCATCATGGCGAGACACAGACCAACCCACGTTTGCCCTCTGACCTCGGCGCTGCAGAACATCTGTCACGCTGGATGACTGCGCTGCTTCGTGGGCGGAGCCAGTGGCAGGGCTCAGGTGGAGGCAGCCGGAGAGTGTGGCTCAGTGTTGCGTGAGAGTCGAAGCCAAATCCGCCCGGGACGCCCGCTCACCCACAACACTGGTGTCTGGAGTCACAGAGTGAAGAAAAGCTGCACACGACACTTGGGTTCCCTGCCTCGGTTCCCTGCCTTCTGAGTGAGACGCCTGGGCTGAGGGCCGTGTCGGGAGGAGTCGGGCGTCCCAGGTGGATTTGAGCGCCGTCGGCACGACTGTGAAACGGGCGGCTGAAGAGGAGCGGGATGATCTGTGGGGAAAGGAATACTGGAGCACTTTGGACAGAAGGGGAATGTAGCCAGAGAGGACGGCGTCGTCGCCGCCGGCCTCTCGCTCCCCCGCCAGCGATGGACGTCTGCGGAGCGAGACGCAACACTTCACTGACGGTTCATTTCCTCTGAAGACGGTGACACTTTTCGGTCTGAGACGAGTGTTGTCTGTACAAACCTAGTGGTGTAGTGAGTCGGGCTCGGCTCCTGTGTGGGATGTGACTTCAGTGTTCTGTGTGCCTTTTGCTTTTTTTCACATCTAAATTAAGGATGTAAATTGAACCTTTTTCATCTCAGTTCATTGCTTTGCCTTTTTTTTGTTTCCCGAAAGTGGTAGAATCAGGTTCGACAAAGGTACCAAAACCAAAGCCCCTCAGAAGTTCCCCCGTACCACCCACCATGTGGCGTCCTGGAGCTTCTCTCTCTGCTTCTGTCCCCGCCTCCGTCTTCTTCTTCTCGGTCGATCAATCAGTGTTTGCCATTTCAAAGTATTATAGCAATATTCCTCTGAAGTTTCTAGTGGTTTCCTCGTGTCATGATTTCATCCTGATGAACTAAAATGCATCGGTCCGTCGATAGAAATACACTTTTGTATTCACCACCGTTGATGTTGGCCACACATAAGCTAACCTGCTGTTGAGATTAAAAAGGTTTATTGAACGGAACATGTCTCGTCTTGTCTTTGTCCTGGAGACACCGTCATCCATCCGCCAAGGTCACGCTCTCCTGAGGCTTCATGAGGCTTCATGAAACACTCTCCTCATTTCCAGAGGCCTGTAGATGGCGGTCTCTGCTCAGAAATCTTTGGATCTGAACAACCATTTCAACAAAGTCACCTCATTTTTCAACCCACAGCGCCACCTGCCGAGCTCTAGAAAGGTCACTGTTTCACGAAGCCTCATCTGCCCATCCCTAACCCTAACGCTAACCCTACCCCTAACCCTAGCCCTAACCCTAGCCCTAACCCTAACCCACTAACCCTAACCCTAACCCTAACACTAACCCTAGCCCTAACCCTAACCTAACCCTAACCCTAACCCTAACGCTAGCCCTAACCTAGCCCTAACCCTAACCCTAGCCCTAACCCTAACCCACTAACCCTAACCCTAACACTAACCCTAGCCCTAACCCTAACCTAACCCTAACCCTAACCCTAACGCTAGCCCTAACCTAACCCTAACGCTAGCCCTAACCTAACCCTAACCCTAACCCTAACCCTAGCCCTAACCTAACCCTAACCCTAACCCTAACCCTAACCTAACCCTAACCCTAACCCTAACCCTAACCTAACCCTAACCCTAACCCTAGCCCTAACCCTAACCCTAACCCTAGCCCTAACCCTAACCCTAACCCTAGCCCTAACCCTAACCCACTAACCCACTAACCCTAACCCTAACCCTAAACCTAACCCTAGCCCTAACCCTAACCCTAACCCTAACCTAACCCTAGCCCTAACCCTAACCCTAACCCTAGCCCTAACCCTAACCCTAACGCTAGCCCTAACCCTAACCTAACCCTAACCCTAGCCCTAACCCTAACCCTAACCCTAACCCTAAACCTAACCCTAGCCCTAACCCTAACCCTAACCCTAACCTAACCCTAACCCTAACCCTAGCCCTAACCCTAACCCTAACCCTAGCCCTAACCCTAACCCTAGCCCTAACCCTAACCCTAACCCTAACCCTAGCCCTAACCCTAACCCTCACACTAACACTAACCCTAACTCAAGCTGAAACCCTAACCCTAACCCTCGCCCTAACCCTAACCCTAACCCTAGCCCTAACCCTAACCCTAACCCTCGCCCTAACCCTAACTCAAGCTGAAACCCTAGCCCTAACCCTAACCCTAACCCTAGCCCTAACCCTAACCCTAACCCTAACCCTAACCCTAGCCCTAGCCCTAACCCTAACCCTAACCCTAGCCCTAACCCTACCCCTAACCCTAGCCCTAACCCTAACCCTAACCCTAACCCTAGCCCTAACCCTAACCCACTAACCCTAACCCTAACCCTAACCCTAACCCACTAACCCTAACCCTAACCCTAACCCTAACCTAACCCTAACCCTAACCCTAACCCTAACCCTATCCCCAACTCTAACCCTAACCTTAACCCCAACCCCAACCCTAACCCACTTAACCCTAACCCTAACCCCAACCCTAACCCACTTAACCCTAACCCTAACCCCAACCCCAACCCCAACCCTAACCCTAACCCTAACCTTAACCTTAACCCCAACCCCAACCCTAACCCACTTAACCCTAACCCTAACCCCAACCTTAACCCTAACCCCAACCCTAACCCTCACCTACCTAATCCTAACCCACCTAACCCTAACCCCAACCGCAACCCTAACCCCAACCACCCTCCCCCCAACCGACAACCACCTGACTTCTACTCAGACAACACTGTACTCAACCTCTCCACCTTATTCACACCCACCCCAGCACAACGTCAACTTCTTGAAAAAGGCCTCACCTTCATCCCCACACCCACAACCCTCGACAGGGGGGAACTTGAAAGGGATATACTCAACTATCACAGACGACTTAAACTACAGGACTATTTCAAAAACAAATCAACTACTAAAACTACCCTCACCTATCCCTCCACCTGGACACCCAACTCCTCACAAATAAACACAAATATTCTACAATTAATTAACAGAGACTTAAATTCCTTGAATAAACATAAACCTACCCCAACTCCCCAACCAGATAACATAACCCCGGAACAAAGGAAAGCCCTCCACCAACTCATCCACCATAACAACATCATAATCAAACCAGCAGACAAAGGCTCTAAAATCATAATCATGGACAGGCAGCAATATCTCCTGGAGGCAAACAGACAATTATCCAACCTAAAATACTACCAACCCATCCCCGAAACGATCCAGCCCCAAACACAAACACAAATCCGACAAATCATCCAATCCCTCTGCGAAAATAAATACATCACTGGAAAACAACGCAACTTCCTCTTCGGCCCGGACACCCCTAGACAACGACACTTTTACCTCCTCCCCAAAATACATAAAGACCCTCAGACCTGGACTGTTCCCTTTCAAGTTCCCCCAGGAAGACCCATCATTTCAGACTGCTCCAGTGCCACTTACAACCTCTCCCTATACATTGAACAATTCCTCGGTCCACTCTCCACCAAACACCCCAGTTATATTAAAGACACCTACCACTTTATAGAACTAATTCAGTCCCAAACACTTCCGTCCTCAGCCTACTTATTCACCATCGATATCGACAGTTTATATACTAACATCAATACCACCCACGGACTCCAGACTCTCAAGACTTACTTTGACCGTTTCCCGGACCCCTCCCGCCCTGACACTGAACTTCTCCGACTGATCGAAATCTGCCTCTGCAATAATGACTTTCTTTTCAATAATAAACACTACCTACAGATCCACGGGACCGCCATGGGCCAGAGGTTCGCCCCATCTTATGCCAACATCTACATGAGTGAGTGGGAGAGAGGTGCCTTACAAAAATGCCAATTCCAACCACTTTTCTACTTCCGCTACCTGGACGATATCATTGGGGCCTGGGCTCACACCCTACCCCTCTTTCACGATTTCATTAACACCTTAAACAACCACCACCCGTCCATAAAAATAAAATACACCATTGACCAAAAACAAATAGATTTCCTAGATACAACAGTTTTTTTCAATAACAACCATTCCAGTCCTGTTAAACGACCTCTCACCAAAGTCTACTTCAAGAACACAGACACCCACTCTCTCCTCCACAAATCCAGCTATCACCCCAAACACACATTTAAGGGCATCATCAAATCACAAATCATCCGTTTCCATAGAATATGTTCCACCACCACCGACAGAAACCAGGCAATAAAAACACTCTTTCACTCACTCCAAACCCAAAGACACTACAGTAAACGATACCTCCGGTCCATTAAAAACAGCACCTTAGCGGCCCTCTCTCCCCCTCACTCATCCACGCCCTCTGGTTCCCAGGTGGGTCCCGTGGATCCCACCACCACCTCAATAACATCACCCACCCCCCCGCAACAAACACAAAACAAACCAACCTCCATAATCCCCTTGATCTCCACCTTCTCCCTTCAAAACGCATCCGTCTTACACCAAATCAAAACCAATTTTCACAATACCCAACAACAATACAATACATT